>NC_050078.2:65560284-66175848 GCF_009764565.3 Dermochelys coriacea
CTGCCATACCAATCCTCTCTTGTGTGGGGTGGGAACAAGACATGAGTGGACATGGTTATCCCTCTATCCTGGAGTTTGGACGGATGAGGCATGCAGTGCCCTCACTGCAGCAACATGGACATAACCATGGTTGAGGGGGCTGGTGGATCCCCCAGTCACCCCGCTGGGGGATTAATGGTGGGAGCCTGTGCAATCAATGTAGGGTGTTAGGGGGTTCAGGGTACAGTAGAGCATAGGGGAAACCAAGTTGGTAATCCTGTAAGGTAATGGTCTGTGGTCATCAGATCACCGACAGACCAAGGAAGAAGGGATTTGGAGGCAGATGCAACTTGAAATAGCCATTACTTGGATATCACTACCAACCCCTAACAGAAAAGGCCTGCTGCCCTTCCATGTCCACCTCAAGGACAGAATGCAGGCCACAGCAACTGCACCAAGACAGTGGTGTACCCATCCAAGTACAGTGCTGGCTCAGTCTCCAAGTGGCCAGTAGGCTTTCCAAAAACCTATGAGAGAACAACTGGTGCCCCATTGCCAAAGATTGATGATCATATCTAATCTCTATTGGTATTTAGTGGGCTGGCTGGACCATCACAAGGTCCTTCTCACCTGCCCTGGCTCACCAGAAGTCACCGCAATCCCAGAGGAAAATTCACAGGGCAGGTGGCCATCCTGGACCCCCAGTGGGCAGACCAGCCCATCCTCAGCTAGAGAAAGCACATCTGTTACTCAGCCATTGCCTCTGTTTCCACAAGTTTTCTGCTACCAGTCATCTAAAACCCTGGGATTGTGAGAGTCAGAATCCTACCCAGAGGATTTGCATGGACACTGGATCCATAAGCTTCCTTCAGTACCACTGATCATGAGATCGATACTTCTGTGGCATGTACCTCGGGTATGTTTTCGACTGGCTCCATTCCTTTCTTTATGCAATATCCCAAATGGTAGAGCTGTGTGATGTAGCAACCTTCATGGAACTTTAAGGGAGGAGCTCAGGTTGGAGGAGGGACAAGTTTGGAGGTAGCATAGGAAGTCACTATGTGCGCACATGGCTTGAAGCTAAGCTGCACTTCCAGCACCTCTGTAAATAACTGCTTTAAGAGAGAGCTAGTTTAGTTACATGAGAATAGGAGTTCTCTTGTGTTATTACCCAGCACAAGATACATCAAACTGGTGATTACTTGTCTGTCCCAGTGCTCTCCTTCTGTGAAGTACCACAGAGGCTCAATTACATGTCCTGTGCAACCTGACTAGGAAGCCATTAGTTGCATTAGTGAACAGACATTGGCTATAGTGCCTTCAGCATGCTGAAGGTGCCCAGCTCTGCATCTCCACCTCAACCCATCTTGCACAGTTCAGTGACTTGCAGAGTGTCTGGCTGAGCCGCAACCCAGACAGCACTGAGGTCGTGTTGCTAAACTCAGGGAAACTAATAGAAAAGGCCAGTTTTATATTGGCTCCTGCCTTTTCTTATTCAGCTTTGCCATTTGAGAGAGATCAGATCCTTAGCCGCTGCTGGATGCTCAAAATTGCTTTTTTCCCAAATCTGCATGTAGTAAGACGGGTGCAGCTACTTCTTTCAGATGCAGGCAGTTCTATGTGACCTACTTAGAGAGCATTCGGGTAGTCTGAATGGCTACATACATTTGACCATTCGGGAAATTAAATTAACAGAGAATGCAGCTGTCTGCTATTAAGTAGTACTTCATTTTATTACAGATTACATCACTGCTCTGAAGGCCACGCAGAGTTCAAATTTGAGTCCAGACAACAAAAACTGCATCAAGAAATTACAATCCAGTAGAAACCCTGAATGCCATTAAAGGAAAAAGGAAAATTGGGTTCCCCCCTATCCATTTTCAATTTCAGCTGCAGAATTTCATCAAGAACACACATGCATAAAGCCACATATTACCAGAAGCCAAATTTATCAGAATACATTTCGTTTAAGTGCTTATATCTGTTGCATATTAGTAGCAGACTATCAAACTAGCAAAAATTAGACTCCTGTCTCCAAAAACAAGAGTGTATAATACAATGGGTGAAATATTTGGGAGAATAACAAAATTAGAATCTAGTATGGTCTTTCTCAGCTGTGCAAACACATTAATATCTTTCATTGAAGTGATATAATTTAATCCTGCATTTGTTTTGAAGTCCAGATTATAAACTGGGAAGGTGGAAGGAATGTTCTGGCTTTTGTTGCGAGGAGAGTTGATTACTGGCTAAGACAAACTTCACTGTGATGCTCCCCAGGGGTATCTGGGATTGCGAGGCACCTCATTACCACCAGCCTTTAGTGTGTGGAAGTCTTGCTGTGCCAGCTATGGATCAAGTCCCTGAAATCACCTGCCCACGGCACTGGCTTTCAGGCCTCAGTCTCTCTCCACAGGTAGCCATAGACTACACACCAATCTCCATTTCCTTGGAACATTTCCTGCGCTGTCCAGCCCCTTAACGACTGAAAACTGGGAATTACCAGGCCTGCTGTTCCCAAAGAAACAGCCTACACCAGCTGCAACTTTCAGCTGAGGATCACCATTTTGCTTAACACTACAGCACTTTGATAAATTTACTCTTGCTTTCACTATAAAAAACGGGTTCAAAGGGAGTCAGAAGACTAGAAAGAAGTGTTACATATAAAACAAAATCAGTACATGCTTTCTAGAAACTAAACTGAATTAACAAATTAAGCTTCTTTAGACAAGAGGGTATCTTTACCCAAAGTTCTATCCAGCGTTTTCAGCCAGGTCTGGGTGACATTCCACTTTCATGACGCAAATTCGCTGTCCATTCACTTCCTAGGTGAGCAATGCTCAGGGATACTCAACTTTGTCCCCCCAGTTAGACTCAAGTGAACATTTGATGGGTACCTCAAAATACAGTTCTCCCCCATCCCCACATTTGCTTTTTTCCTGTTATTTTTCTTCCTTTGAAGTTTTTACAATCCTTCATTAACATTCACTTCAGACTGGTGATAGATGACCTGTTATGACCACTACAATATGTAATTCACATGTAGACAGCTAGCTAAACAGGTCTTGTCTGACAGAAAACCCTGTTTTTCACCTTTACTTATTTTCAGTAAATATATGTAACTCCTTACATAGTATCTGAACACATATTTCACATGGATATTGATGACCACAGGGACACAGGCTTTTACTAGTGATCCCACATGACACTCTTTTGGCGAGTGTCATAGTTCATTCAATAGTTCATTTTTTGAAGCTGGAAGCAAGCCACTCATGCTCATTTGCAATGTATCTACCTTTTACATCAAAAAGGGATGATCTTCTCTGGGCTACATCCCATAGGTGATGAAAGCTTACATGGAAAGTGAATGTCTGGAAGCCATTTTGTGATGCAATTAAGAACCATAGCAAATTAGATCTTGAACCCACGAAGACTATTTTATGCTGCTCTTGCAGTGCAAGGCAGCTTGGAATCTGGCTTAAAGGGCCAGTAAAGGATTACACCAGTATTGAGAAATCCTCCAGTATATCATGACACCATAGTGGCTTCTTGCTTCCTTCCATTCCCACTCCAAAGTACAGTTCTAGATACAAGGCTGTTCCCTTGGAGATTTTATGTTTTACTAAGCATCTGCCCTTTTTAAAAAAATGTCATATTCCCACTACCAAAACCCAGTAGCTAGTTTTAAATGTGTTCTCTGTATAAAGCAGTGAATTTAATCTGTGACAAAGTGTCTGTACCTTGAAGGAATTTTCTTTAATTAAATTTCCTTTAATTAAAATACCTTGCAGGTTGGCAGTGGGAGAAAAACACAAAGGATGACAGAAGCAGCTAGAAGGATGTGCAGAAGAAACCACTAAAAGGTGCAGCTGGTCTTTTCTGGTGCATCAGGGGAAAGGTCCTTTTAAATGGATATGTGCATTGTAAAGCCATGTTGTAGCAAACGCTGAACTGGGCTGTGACAATCCAGGAAGCAGGGATATTACCCTAAATCAAATTATAACAGGTAATGTGCCATCTTAAAACTTGTACTATTCCATTACGGAACCACGTTCTCAGCCAGCAGCTCACAGAACTCTTCTCAGCCAAGTTAATTGCACAGATTTTAACACCTGGGCAGGTGTCCTCATGGGCTCAGACACTTCTTCAAACTGTGATTTCTCTCGCTCTATTATTTGCCAGTGTACCCTACCCAACTATGTTGCAAATCGCTGCATGTAATATACTATTTTTGATTATAAAAGCCCTAGCAGGAAGGCACATTTATTTTGTAAGTAGCTCATTATCTCCCTTTACACTCTTGATTCTAGTGTTTCTTTCTTTTTAAAAGAGCTGTTTAAAGCTTCCAAGCAAGTGCTTTGCCAGCCTCAATGGCGCATTGACATTTGGATGGCTCCGATTGCTTTAAGGCTTATAAGTTTACATGAACTTGGTTCTCTTTCAATCCCTACCAATACTCAAAACTCGAGAACAGAGTTCCATTTGTCTTTGGACAAAAAGCCAGACATTTTGGATGGTTGCCTTATAAAAAACAAAATTTACTCCCATACCAACGTAACAGGATCTAGCTGAGCCTGTTCTATTAGCACATAGGGCTGGCGCTGGATCCTGTGACTGTCTGAGGCAGAGCAGGGAGATCTACCGCCATATAAGCAGCAACAAAAGAAAAGCACTGCATGCAGCCTGGCCTCAGTATGAGGGTCTGTCCCTGAGGGTAGAGTGGGCTGTTTGGAAGTTGTCACCCAAGTTTCTTCCTCTTGGCTCTGGTCAGGGCCACAGCACCTGCTCTACGAGGTTGGGGTGCTTTTCCTCCTCCAGTTCCAGACCTAAGAGCCTCAGGTCTCAAGCTGGACCCCAGATTGTCCGCCCCTTCTGGGGGGGGCTCAATGAAGAGAACAAGAGGGGAATTAACACAATGGAATCGTCTCAAAGTGGGGGTCAGACTCTCTTCCTTCAGAGGCCCTTGGCAGGCTGTGGAGTGAAACTGAGTTCAAAAGTAGAAAGAGAGGAATGGTTCACTCTCAAGGTAAGTCAGCAGCGGGCCCTCCCTTCAGGGTGGGACCGTTGGCCAACAGTCTTCTGGGGAGCTCCTGCCTTCAGCCAGCCTTCTCTCCAGGAGCTCAGGACTGAAGTTCTGATCTGGCATCGACTGAGCCAGGTTCTTCCCTTTTAAGCTCCTCCCTCCAATCCTGACACCTCTCACCTAAGCCCCCATTGGCTTGTTAACCCCATGTTGCCCAGTATGGGGTTTGTATACCCCATCACAGAACCACCAGTGCTGTAGGTGTCCAGGGTGTGGCTATCTTAGCTTTTTCACATGTGCCGATTAACACAACAAAATTTCAAAACTACAGATGCAGAATTATTCTCAAAATGGCTCAGTGCCCATTCCCAACAATCAGCCCCATCCCCCTTCCCTGGGAAAGCCTGGGAGAACTCCCGAGTCCTGCTGTATGCTCTGTGGGCCTCTGCTCTCCTCCCCATGAGCAGCTGAGTCGAAGTGGCAAATATGCCCTACTCCCCTACAGAGCTGAGTAAGGGCTATGACAACCTAGCCCTTATAAAGCAACATGCACACTCTTTACACAGCAGCTATAGCTCTGAAAAAAATGCCAGTGGCACTATGACTAATGTCTGTTCTGCCACCGTGTGATTAATTACAGCAGAAGTCCCGAGCACAATATGCCTCTGGACACCACACTAATGTAAGCTCAGTGGCAAAAATTATGTTAGTGCAGACTTAAGGACTCTTGGTGGTCTGTCATCCCCTTGCACAATGTGGAGTTGAGCATAACTCAAAACCTCTGAAAACCAGGAATACATAGTTAAGGTTGCCCATGCAACCTTCACTCTGCCGTTTTTCACAATACCCCCCTGCTAACACACATACCTTTACTCTGCCAACACCAGATTTGCTGAAATGTACAAGCTGTTCACTTCCTTTTCCAACCTACTCACTCTCACCTACAGGATTTCATCTGTGTTCAAGCAGGAAACATCACCCTAAAGTCTTCAATCCCTGCTATACAAATGTTTCTATTGCCTTTCCTTCCCCGCATGCAACCCAACTCACATACTGGAACGAAAGACAACTATGTTACAGTGGAATGGTGTTCCTGGTTAGAGGGTGGAGTTTGTAGCAGGACCTGCCAGAGAAATCAAAGACAGGGGTTCTGTTCCAAAATACTGAGTTTTATATTGGACAGAAAGATTCTTTGGCCCCATCCAATAGACCTACCCCAGATCTGCTCTCCTACATCATATGCACCAGGAATAAAAGGGCCAGATCATTTCCCACCCAAGTGAATCACCTCAACATTCAGTAGATCACAACCTCTTAAGTCACCAGCCAGACACTGCCGAGTGGGCAAAACATGATGCCAGTGAAGGCAGTTGTGCTAACCCACTTCCATGCCTTAGGGGATCCAAAATAGTGTCCTCCATGCAGGATGATCTCATCATACCATGCAGGCAAGGACGCACTATGCATCATGTCCTCACATGTATAGCCCTTGTGAGGTCATGCTAAGCACGTCCCTGGGCGAATGGACAGAATCATCCCATGGAGCGCCACTTGAACAGCCTTATCATACACAGATGGCATGTCACTGAATGCAGGCCACTTTTCTCCCCACAAGTCACCCGGTAGTCATCAATCCCTATGCAGTGGGGTACTCCTTGCTTTCCTGCAACCTCATGATCCAGGAACAGCTCAGAATCGCAACCCTGGCGGCACACACATTTCTTCTCCCTCAGCAGTCAAGATACTTGTGCCATCATTTCCAGATCTCCATGCTGTCTCTCTTTGGAAACACCACATTAGTCTGCCCAAAGATCAGGAAGTGGCCACTTGCCCCAATGTCTCCTCCTGGGGCTAGTAAAATAGATATTTTTTTCCTCAAACAACCAATCCAAGGCTTGCTTACCACCCATCTTCATTTCTTGCCCCTTGTGCAGCCACAACTCCTCTCCCAGTCTCCCCCGCCCCCAGTCTTCTATCTCCAGCTCCTCCCCAATGGATAGAACAAATATTGGTTAGTCCACCTCCTGAGTATTCTGTTGTATTGACAGTAAACCTTCCCACAAAATTAAAAAAATACATTGTAACAGACAAAAATGGTAGCAAGCAGCATGAATTAACAACTCTTTATTGCACAGGAATACAAACACTCAGGCTAGAAGTATTGGCACTGGTATGTTCAGTGGGGCAATGGTATTGGCATAGTCCCTAGAACTCCCAAGCAAGCATAAGTGGCTGCCTAGAAACCCTGTCATGTTTTTTTCGATGGTATAATCCTTCCAGAGTGCACATGTACGCAAGCGACATACTGAACATGTTTTAAATACCATCCCCTAAAGACTTGGTGCGTGCCATATGCTCTTGGGTAAAACCCAAATGGATCTCGCATCAATAATTTGATCTCCAGCACTCTGAAATAGAAAAAAATTGGAAGTTTCTGAAAAGTGGCTATTTTTTTCAGGGCTTATGTCTTTGCATCCCGTTCCTCCAATGATTCCAAATTTGGGTCACTAAGGTCTCCTCTGCACCCACCTGAGGCACACTACATGTCAAAGGAATTCAACTAAACATGTCAGTTTTAGATGACTTAGAAAGCTCAAACTTTAAACAGCAGTTGTGACAACCACAACTATACTGGTGTACCCACGCCCCTACAATATTAAGCAAGTATGAAAAGGTGTTAGCTATGCCTTTCCTTGCCAAAGAGTGTTACCAGAGAATATTTCTAAGGAATTAGCTCCACCTGGTTTTATATCTTATTTCAGGACATAAAAGCCCCCCCCCCACCAATGAAAAGGTGAGCTAACCAGACCCAGGAACATAGAGCGGGATAGTGAGTGATTCACTCAAATAGGAAGGTGACCTTACACTCACAATACCCCAAATAAACTATCATTTGTCTCAACGGCTGATGGGCTCAACCCTGAGGATGCTGACGTGGTCTGGCACTGGTTTGTGAAAGGCTATGTTTCGGCAGACTTGGTGGGTTACAATGTCTTCCCAAAGCAGTTGTTCTTAGGGCGTGCATTGGAAGTAGCAGGCCGGAGAGCCATATTGGACAATTTGTTAGTCTCTAAGGTGCCACGGGTACTCCTTTTCATATTGGACACAGTACTCTCACCCCCTTCCATCTGAAAGTGTCCCAGTAATGGATCATATTCTGGAGGTTTGTTTTGTGTGCAGGCAGTAGCTGTGCTGCACAGCTCCTGATCTTGTAATAAAACCACTCTGAGAACACATCGTGCACATGTGCGCGCATGCCCATATTCTCTTCTCCATTAGGTTTTCAATCCTGTTTCTCACGGACATGACTGGTGATCAGCTCTGCTGGCCCAGCCACATCGCTCTGCAAATATACAAGAAGCATTACAGTTAGTGTTGCATGTGTTTGCCTGGATGATTTGTACGACTTGATCCGTAGCAACAAGGTGCTTCCTTCCTTGTTTTACATGTAGCTCTGGGTTCAATAGCTTCGCCATTTGTACTTGGTACCCCCTGGCGGGAAGGAACTTGTGGCATCCACACATCTTCCATAGCTGAATATGGAGAACTCAGTGGATCTTGCTCACAATGGTAAAAGCAGGACAGATCAAAGCAAAGTAATATCTAAAGAAAGCCCCAGATCTGTCACTGTCCATAAAAGCCCTCAATCAGTACACAGGAGTGATGCACATCAGCAGAATAATCAATATGCAAAGAAAGCTGTGCCGTGTTTTGCTGTGGACCTACATTATGACTGAACCATGGCTTTGAACAGACGCACACATGTCCTTCACTAACCACAGAATCTGAAAACTTCTCTAAGGGGAAGCAGGACTTCTGGCATTCTCTGGTGGCATTTAGTGGCTTGGACACTGTTTCTATGGCCATTGTCAAGGTTAGCAATCTCCCAGGAGATGGCACCCAAGGTGTCAAGGTTATTCTGAAACAAACATATGGAAAGGTAGTAGAGACACACAAGGTCATGCTGCTGGAGATGTCAGGAAGATGGAGCATTCTGGAGCAAAACAGACAGGGACTAGTTCCAGCTCTGTCCTTGGCCTTTTGGGTGATGGTGGGCAAATCATGTAGCCTCTGTTTCCCTCTCTGTAAAGTTGGGATAATGATACTGACATCCTTTATTAAGCACTTTGGGATATAACTGATTAAAAATGCTATAAGAGCCAAAGCATTATAGAACAGAGACAGTTCCCCACATCTACAGAGAGACTACAGTGCTGTCGTATGCTAACTACCTAATTGGCCTCACAATGGACCCTTCAGAAGCCAGACTTTTCCATCCAGCCTCCTAAGCAACAGGCAATATAACATCATCGGGCTCTGAGAATGAGAGTCAGTGGATGGGTACTGTTGAAGGAAAAATGGGGCATGCTTGGCAAAGGGTTCATTTTATAGATAAATGCTATCAATACATTTATGGAAGAGTATGCCTCTTGCCTTAGTGTGAAAAGGCAGACATGGGACAGGCAATGGAAAGTCATGCCAGTGAGCGTAAGTGCTGCATCATCACAGGCAAGGCTCAAGAAATAGAGGCGGCTGTGAGGATGCTGCATGAGATGCTGAGAGGGGTCTCTTCAGAAGTCAAGCATGGATAACAGGTCTGCCTCCACAGCTACTAGCGCAGGCAGGCCCTTTTCTAAACAGCTATCATAGTGGAAGGAGACCTTGTCAACTCAGATATAAGAAATGGCAAGACAGTACGTTATCTTTGATGGAGACCCATCTCCACACAAAAGAGGCAAGCATTATTCACAAGGTCAAAACTACAGGTGTCAATCTGATCCCTCCACTGATTCAAATCTAGCACCATTGGTCTTTCAAAAGGTTCGTTAACATTTTTTCTTCCCATATCCACACTTTGTTTTTGGGGGTGTGGTGGGGGAAATCTGCTATGGGGTCCATCTCAAATGGTTAACAAATGCACCCCATGAAAGGAAGGAAGATGGTCCTGAGAAATGAGGTAAATGCCAAAAGTTCAAAGAACTGACAAGTCAAGCTTTTAGCACTGGTGCTGATAGACAGGTTTTGTGGACAAGTCTCATATCCATATTTTCTCTTCATATACAGCAAATTAGTATGTGTTTACCTGAAAGGTTTTGCTTTTCTATGTCTTATTGAGGTCACTTTCTCAAAACCATTTTTGCACCTCTTTTGTTGAGTCCCACTGATCTGTCTTCTTCAAACCCTTCTTCCCTCACTGAGTTATCGTAGCATTTTCCTTAAGCCAACACTATATTAAGGAAAACTAAACCTCTCTTGGTACTCACTTGACTTCTGGTATCAGCAAATTTGTTGCACAGCATCCAGCTGCTATGTTCTTCGTGTTTAATTAAGCTCTAACTCTTGGGAAGAGATTTAAATAAGTTTTGGGTCCAAGGCCCAAAGTCCTCTTTGCTTTTTCAGAGAGTTTTTCAATGTTTTGCTAAACTAACAAACACCACTGGAAACCTATTGTCTACACTTCTTGACTTGCATGCAGACCAGAGAGCTCATTAGAGAGAGATTGCTATTTGTTCTAAGAAGTGTTTAATCTTTTTAAAATTTCAATAGGTCAATCATTTTTTCTGTTCTGTAGTATCCCATTCTCTGTTTGGTCTCCACAGCACACACCCTCCTTCCCATGAGCTATCAAGCTACTGAGCTGGACAGATGTTCCAAAATTCTGTGCCCTTTAACTTGCCATGGGGATTTTCATATCAGAGGTTCATCCTTTAATTTCATGACACAAAACTGTTCCAGGTGTACCTGAGAGACGGTTGCTCACATAGTAGAGCATTGTTGACTACAATAATTCTCGGTCCTTACGTGCTGGATGTGCATGTGATTACTCAGCCATAAGCAGGCATGGAGTTAGGTGACTAATGACTGAGCCACTTGGGAGATCTCTGTAATTCAGGCACCATTTCTGCTTAGCTTAAATTATCTTGGCACTGACAAAGTGATCCACCCAAACAAGGTAGTAAACAACCAGGGAGAACCCCATGGGCCTATGGCAAGAGAAAGGATTATACTGCAGTTCATTTCAAGGTGGTGTTATAACTGTAGTCTTATCTGGTAGGAGAAGGAGGCTTCTCCCTTCATGGGCTGTAAAAACCATTAAAGAATGGGCCTTTGACCCATGAGGTCACCAGTAGGAGTGCTTTTTCTTCAGTGGCCAGCTAGAATGGTTAAAGGCAGCAGCTCAATGTTATCCCGGTATTTGTTTATTCATGGGAAGGAAGCAAAGATTTCAGGACCAGCTGGGTTCTTTTAGTCCAGAATTGGGGATGTTTCTCCTCATTTAGGACAGTTTTTCAGTAGCTTAGTCACACCCTCTCCTAGAATCCCTCCAAAGATGTGAACCTTCTGGGTTACAGTTTAACGCTCAGGGGGCACATGGTATTTGTGAAGCATATAGCATTGACAGACACTTTGCCCAAGTCTAACACATTATTGCTGTTTAACAGCACAATAACTACACAGATCCATACAATATAGGCCCTTACATATATTTCCCTCTGACTTTCCTCACCACTTCAGAACCTTCTTTGGGCTGGGGTCACATTTTCTGGGGCTGTCCAGGTCCGTCTGCTGCATGGCTGAAACATGGAGCCTTCTTCCTTAGCTTGCCTTCTCTGCTGTTGGTCTATGCCTTTCCTTCCTCCTGCCCAAGCTTCCTTGGGAGGCTTTCAGTCGACTTCTATATTCCCCTATGGGCACTTTAGCTTCTTTGTTCTGCTTGGTAACTTTCCACTCTCCACTCCCCTGCCCCTCAGAAAGGTAGGGTAAACTGGTTTCTTCCTAAGATACAGTTAGTCTTTATGACAACTCTTAACTGATCAATATTTAAGAATTTATTATCCCTGGTCCAGGGAGAACTTGCTTTCAAGCTTGTAAGATAAAGTAGATAAAGACCTAGAGATATTCTATGATACTATGAAGATTGCTGTAACTCCATAATATTCACAGACAGATTCTCAAAGTCATGTTATAAATTATGATATTTTAGGTTTCCCACATCAGGGTTTCTCTGTCATATTGCTTTTCAAAGTGTATGGAATTTTTTACACACACACACACACACACACACACACACACAAACTCCTTTGAGGCATTTGTTATGTCACTATCTGGGTGACCTTACACTTCTTGTTGACTCTCATCTCAGATGTACTATAAGTATCTGGCAGGTCTAACAAAATCAAGACTTAAGGATTTCACCTCTCTTCATAAGTGAGTACATTATTAATTTCCTGATGCACATATATAGGAGGCCAGTGTAATTAATGCCAATATGAACCATCACCTATGGATCGCTGCTTAGTGACTTCAGAAGCCTGTCCAGTCTTAGGCTCCAGGAAAGCAGCATGCCATCCTGTTGTCTGCCTATCCCTTGCAGAATGGTCTTTCAATTCTTTTGAGTATTGACTCTCCGACAAGGATCTCCTTGGACAACTGGAGAACTCTTTGCAGGCAAGCTTGATTTCCTTACAGTTTGGGCCAAGCTGCCATCTACAGGTGTCCCATACAGCTCTGTTCCCTGGGATCTGCTGGATCTTGAGAGGTATATTCCAAAGATTCTGTACTGAGGAGCTGGCATCAATGCAAAACTTATCTGCATGGAATTCATCCCAGCTCTCTTCTTGCTAGTGGCCACAGCCTACCCATCTTCATCTCTAACCATATAGAATGCCTCCATAGACCTCCATGGGCTAAAACCTTGTGGCCTTCAGCAAGGGACCCTGCTTACTCAGGGGCCCATGGCCCAGCTGTTCAGCCCGTACTCAGAGAACAAACTATCAATCAAGTAACCAACAGATGAACCAAATACACCACTTACCAACTCCTGCTACCTCCAAGCACAGAGTTTGCAGCTACTCCCTCCAATTCTCCCCATTAACTGCCTCTGTTCATGGCTAATAGGGGAATCTTGAGTAGCAGAAAAGAGGATTTTACTTCTGTATTTGGCACTGGTGCAAACGCTGCTGGAATACTGTGTCTAGTTCTGGTGTCCACAATTCAAGAAAGATATTACTGAATCGGAGAGAGTTATTGAAGAGCCACAAGAATTATTAAAGGATTAGAAAATGTGCCTTACACTGACATGTGAAATTGACAGCTCTTTGAGTCTAACAAAAAGGTTAGCGAGTGACTGCATTCGTCAATAAGTACCTATGTAGGGAACAAATATTTAATGATTGACTCTTCAGTCTAACAGAGAAAGGCGTAACAAAATCTTATGGCTTGAAGGTGAGGTTAGACTAATACTGGAAATAAAGATACACATTTTTAAACAGTGAAGGTAATTAACTACTGGGGCAATTTACCAAGGGGCATGGTGGAGTCTCCATCACTGGCAATATTTAAAATCAAGATTATATCTTTTGGAAAAATATCAACTCTAGGAATTTATTTTGGGGAAGCTCTATGGCAGTCATCTCCAACCTTTTTACACCAAGATCACTTTTTTAATTTAAGGGCAATCCAGAATCTAGCCTGCTCCTTCCCCACTCCCTCCCTCCCTCCCTCTGTCGCTTGCTTTCCCACATCTGCACTCACTTTCACTGGGCTGGAATAGGCGGTTGGGGTTTGGGAGGGGTTGCAGGCTCCTGGCTGGGGCTGAGGGGGTTTGCAGCGTGGGACGGGGCTCTGGGCTGAGCATGGGGCAGGCGGTTAGGGTGCAGGAGGGGGTGAGGGGTGTAAGCTCTGGGAGGGAGTTTGAGTGCAGGAAAGGCCTCCGGGCTGGGGCAGAGTGTTGGGGTACAGGAGGGGTACAGAGTGCTGGCTCCCGCAGGGGGCTCAGGGCTGGGGTGCAGCCACCCGCCGGACAGCACTTACCTCTGGTGGCTCCTGGGCTGCCCCTCTCTGCAAGCACCACCCCGCAGCTCCCATTGGCCACAGCTCCCCATTCCTGGCCAATGGGAGATGTGGGGGCAGTACTTGCAGGCAGGGGCAGCATGCGAAGGGAGACCCCTCCCCATCCCCAGCTCCATGCTACCCACTTCCAGGGGCAACGTGGGGCCCAGGCAGGCAGGGAGCCTCCCTTAGCAGCAGCCCCACTGCACCACCAACAATTGCAATCAACTGGAATATCCTCTAGGATTGACCAGTTGATCACGATCGACTGATTGGTAACCACTCCTTTATGGATTGTGTTGCACAGGGGGTGATACTAGATAATCACAATGGTTCCCCGAGGGAGTTTTGGAGGAAGTTTAGAGGGAGAGTAAGATACTTTCCTTCCAGGTGCAGCACTACATGTAATATGTAGATGATCAGCTATGGAACAGTGCGGGTGACCTGCAATGGATGTGCCATGTTCTCTTTCCTGCCTCAAGCCAGAAGGGATTTCATGTGCAAGTTGGTGGCTGTGGTGGAGTAAAAGATTCTTGGATTGGAGGGGAAAGTTGAGATGTTACTAAGAATCAGAAAAGCTGAGGAGTTCTGAGAGAACCAGGCTTGGGAAACACCATTACCCCAGGCTTGAGGAAAACAGGAGCTGGCCACAAAAGAAGACTGAAAATAAGAGAGGAGTACTGGCAGTCGTAACCACCAAGGGCAGGTAGTCACAACAGCATTCTGTGCATATGGAGACAGATTAGGAGCTGGCTGTGGCCATCAGAGATAAGAGGACCAGGAGGAATTCCACACAATTAGAAGTTTCAAATCGATACCAGGTCCTCAACATGGAAACTTTGGAAGATACCACTCAAGATCCAGCAGGTCCAAGGGAAAAGAGACACAAGTGGATGGCAGCTCAGCCCAACTTGTAGGAAAAAATCAAGCTTACCCTCAAATAGTTCTTTAACTGTCCAAGGAAAATAGATGATCCTTGTTGGAGATACAATTCTCAGAAGAATAAAAAGAACATTCTGCAAAAGACAGGTTGCAATGGGGGAATTCACCACACACTTGCCCTGAAAGGATTAATGAAGACAAAGAAAGGGGTTAATTAACCCAACAAGCCACAGCTGAGAAGAATCAGGTGGCTAAGTAATTCCCTGACTGAGTGAGGGAGCCAAACTGAGGAGGAACGAGCTGGGTTGGGGCTATTAAGGTAGGAAATTGGCAGCAGACAGGGGGCTTCAGGGAGGTAGTCTGCAGTCACTCCTTGAGAGAAGGAAGGTGTGTTTGGACTGGCAAATCCAGAGAGGTGGGGGAGGCCAGGAAGTTATGAGGAGGCTCAGGGAAAGGCAATAAAGTCTAGAAAGGAACAGATCTTGACTGTTGTCTAGAGGGTCCTTAAGCCAGACACTGGAGTAGAGGGCAGACCCAAGTTCTCCTGCCAGTCACCGGGAAGACTGCCTAAGACTACTGAAGGGGGAAACACACAGAATGACCTGGCTTAGAGGACTGATTCATGAAGAGGCAGCAGCAGCAGCTTATGGAGTGAGAGGGGGCTGCAGACCAGCAGAGAGCTACAGCGTGACAGGGTGCAACTGTGAGAAGGGCGTTGACCTGGTGACCTATTCCCCAGAATGGCCAGGAGGAGACACCATACCTAGTGGTGAGCGAACCCATCGGTCACACAGGCAGACAACAGGATAGTGTGCTGCCTGTCTGGAGCCAAGACACAAGATGTTACTAAGCTTGGATAGCTTTCTGCACTCAATGGGAAAGGATCCATTGGGGATGGTTCATATTAGGACTAATGACACTGCTTTGTGGGATATCTCACAGATAGTAGATGACTTCACAGAACTCAGGAGCATGCAGGGAAAGGTCCAAGCAGTCTTCCAAGATCATTCCTGTCCCTTGAGTTAAGGAAGACAGAAGGCAGAAGATTCTGGAAGTGAACTGCTGGCTAGATAAGGGGTGTAGGGTTTTGGTTTTTTGAAATACTGGTTCCCCCTTCTACTGAGGTGGAGGCCATCCAAGCTATAGAGTCCCCTTTCCCAATAGGTGGGCCAATCTCCTCACAGATAAGCTGGCTAGCATGTTGTCAGGAAGGGGATTAAACCAATAACAAAAGGGAGGGTAAAAAGAGGGAAGAGATGAGCACTCAGCACAAAATTGAGATGTTGAGAACAAAATTAATCTCAGAACCAAAGGACATGAAGCTAAGCAATTCTTTAATTGCCTCTACACCAATGCTGGGAGCCTGGGTAACACGCAAAAGGAATTGGAATTGCTCATTTACCAGCCTAAGGCCTGGTCTACACTGGGCGGGTGGAGGACTCGATCTAAGTTACACAATTTCAGCTACGTGAGTAACATAGCTGAAGTCGACGTACTTAGACCTACTCACCGCGGCGTCTTCACTGTGGTAGGTCGACTCCGCCTGGCCCCTCATAGAGGTGGAGTTCAAGAGTCGATGGGAGTGTGCTCGGGGGTCGATTTATCATGTCTAGGCTAGATGCGATAAATCGACCCCCGCTGGATAGATCGCTGCCCGCCGATCCAGCGGGTAGCGTAGAAATACCCTAAATTTGGTCTGGTTGGAATTATTGAAGCCTGGTGGGATGAGTCACACAACTGGAATGTTAAAAATCAATTGTTCTAATCTATTTAGGAAGGATCGAGTGAGCAAAAGGAAATGGGGGACTGGCACTCTGTCAAAAATAGTATTATCTGTTTGAGTCACTGATCACTTCCTTCCGAGATTATCTTGAATGCTTATGGATCAATGTTTTAACAGCTAAAGCACAAGATGGAGGTATGAGTTGGTGTCTGATATAGACTACCAAATTACACTGGGAAATAGACACATAAGGAGGTCGTCATCCTATCTACAAAGTATAGAAAAGCTGCATGATCATGGGCAATTTTGATTTGAGTGAATATGCCGGAGCTCTCAGAGTGACAGTACTAAGACATCCTTGACATTTCTAATTACAGGTGACAATTTCCTAATTCAAGAACTGTTGCAGTCAACATGGGGGAATGCTTTATTAGACCCTTTCCTATCAGATGAAAAGGAGTTGATCACAGAATTAAAAATTAATGGTAACCTAGATACAAGTGACCATGACTTGATCACATTCATAATGTACAAAGAGAATTAAGTCAAGACCGGTAATATTTCTTTATATGCATCACACACATACAGACAGCTTTAATAGGGCCACTATCATCACAAAGCTGAAAACAATTATGAGACTAATCAGCTGGAAGGAAGAATTTAATCAAAAATGTGAATAACTGGGAATCATTTAAAAGTGCCTTACTGCATGTGTAAAATCCACAATACCACAACTGAGGAAGAAGATGTGCTGGTTAAAAAACAAACTGGTTTAGAGAAGAAGTGAAGGCAGCTACAAAATACAGAGCTGTGTTATCCGGCACTTTACCCACCGGAAAGCTCTATAAACTGGCATTTCTGAGCTTCATTGAAGATTTGGTTTATAGTCTGGTTGGTGCAGGGGTGGCAGGCTCCCCACGGCTCCCCAGAAGCAGCGACATGTCCCTGCTGCTCCTAGGCAGAGGAACGGCCATGAGGGGTTGGGAGTGTGGGAGGAGTGTGGGCTCTGAGAGGGAGTTTGGGTGCTGGATATGGGCAGCGCTTACCTCGGGCAGCTCCCCACAAGCAGCAACATGTCCCTGCTGCTCCTAGGCAGAGGCGCAGCGAGACAGTTCTGCGTGCTGCCCCTGCCCCAAGTGCTGGCTCCGCAGTTCCCATTGGTGGGCAACTGCACCCAATGAAAGCTGCGGGGCTGGCACCTGTGGGCGGTGGCAGCATGCAAAGCTGCCTAGTGGCACCTCTGCCTAGGAGCAGCAGGAACATGTCACCGCTTGCAGGGAGCCACCCACAGTGAGCACCGCCCGGATCTGGTGCCCCGCACTCCCTCCTGCACCTCAACCTCCTTCCCTGAGCCACCTCACACCCAAACTCTCTCCCTCTTAATTAACCAGAAGTTTTGCCTTATCAGCACTCTCCAATATGCCAGATAACAAAGCTTTTACTATATATAGAATAAAAATAAATGGAAGAAAGGGAAAGTTGAAAGTAATGAATACCAGAAGTTAGGAATTTTAGAAAACTGACACAAGAAAAAGGGACACAAGGAGAAGGCTGTGGCAACTTAAGTTAAGAATAAGATGGAATTTTTAAAATATATAGGGAACAAAAGGAATCGTGACAATCCATCACTAGAGGGAAATGGTAGAATTATTAAGGCAGAAAAGGCAGATGTGTTCAATAATATTTCTTTTCTTATTTGGGGAAAAGAGATGATATAGTCTCATCATATAACTCTTTATTTACACTTATATCCCTGAAGGATGATACATAGTAGCTACGAATGTTAAACATTTTTAAATCAGCAGGTCGGGATAACTTGCAAACAATTGTTTTTAAAAAGCGGGCTGAGGAGCTCACTGGACCATTAATGTTGATTTTCAATAAGTCTTGGAACACTAGGGAAGTCCAGAAGACTGGAAGAAAGCTAATGTTATGTCAGTTTTTTAAAAAAGGGTAAACATGATGACCCAGGTAATTATAGGCCTGTCAGCCTGTCGTAGATATCAGGTAAGATAATGGAATGGCTAATACAGAGCTCTATTAATAAAGAATTAAAGGACAGTAATGTAATGAATGCAAATCGATATGGGTGTGGCATTCTATACCTTGGGGGAGTGTCCTGTAACCCCATATTCCTCATTTATATATAATTGTGATACAGCCTATAAAGCAGGCCAGGTGAGGTATCAGGGGAAAGGTGATGATCTGCTGAAAGTCATTTTTCTACCAAAATATGTACATCATTAATGTATATGAAGTTATGAAAATGTGTTGTATGGTTGTCACTAAAATATGCTGTGGGTTTGGGAGGCGCCCAGATACTAACTCTCCAGAGACAATGACACGGGAGGTAACCAGCACCTGGGTGCTGAACAGACATCACCAGCCATTGTCCAGCAGAGGAGTTACAATTCAGTGATTCACTAACAGGAGACACACTGGGGTATTGCTTCACTTTGTGACTCAGCAATGCCCACCATACATGCCTGGATTTGTGTTCTTCAAGAACATGGACTATGGGTATGAAACAGAGCACTGTGGCCACATTCTAGGCCTTTCCCTGTCCCCTTCTATGCTGCAATCAACAAGGACACTCAGAAGACTGAAGACTCTAACAGAAGAGACTGGCCCAGGTTTAAGGGACAAACCTGTATATTAAGGACTGCAATATCCAGTGGGGTGAGAAAAACTGCTTAATCAAGATATTACCCGATCTAATAGGATTGAGAGTTTAGACTGCATGCTTACATTTTCTTTTCTTTTGGTAACTAACTGATCTTTTGCCTATCACTTAAAATCTTTTATAGTCAATAAACCTGTTTTACTGTTTATCTTTACCAGTGAGTTCGCCTGAAGTGTTTCGTAAATCTGCTCAAGTTTGCAAAAGTTGCAAAAGTTGCAAAAGCAAATATCCACTTTCCATTGATGAAGTGGTGAACCAATTAATACATTTGCACTGCTCGTCTGAGGTACTGTGCTGGGAGGGATTTGACTCTGGTCCTTTTCTCTGTGTGATTCATGAGTGGCTCTGGGAGCATTCATGCACTCTAGCTGGGTGTGGGGCTCCAATTGCTGTTATGCTGGGTGATCACAGCGCCTAGAGGGGTTTGCTGCTTGTCATTAGCAAAGCATTGTGAGTGACAGCCCAGGCTGGAGAGTTAAGGGGGCCCAGTGGTCCCACAATTCCAGGCTCTACCCCAGGGATCCAGTCACAATGGGTTTCCTGGAAAATAGATCCTGTCAAACTAACTTGATATATATATATATATATTTTTAGGTGATTACTAGTTGTGCTGATATAGGTAATAACATTGACATAGTAGACTGACTTGGCAACACATGACATTTTGATAAAACACTAGAATATAGTATTAACAAGGCACGTATTAATTGATTAGAAACTGGATAACTGACAGGTCTCAAAAAGTAACTGAAGTAGCCTTAAGAAAGGCTCCCGCTGCCATCTTTACAGACAACATCCCCCTCAGCAGAAATACAATTCCCAGTCCAATACTCAATCTGGGACCCTGAATTTGTCCTGAGTCACTTTTTTTAAAAAAATCAGGAAAGTGATTAAATTGTAGTCACTCTTCCATCTCTTGCTTCGTACAAGCTGCTAGTTGGGTAGATGCACCTAAGCAGAGTCAGCCTTTCATCTGCATGGCCTGGACCAGGATTTAGTTACCACTTCCCTCACCCACACCCCACTCCCACACAATTGAAGGAAACCTTGTTAATCTGTCCTGTGGTATGCGTACAAGCCAGAGTCATAGGCCAGGCCCCCATTGTGCTCACCATGGTACTAGCCCAGAACAAAGATGGTTCGTGTCCCGAAGAGCTAAGGATCTAATTCCACGGGAACTCCCAAATTTCCAATGTATTTGGCAGCTACACAGGCCATCCATCCACTTCAGAAAAAAATTCATTAGTGCCAGGTGTTCTGGAGTAGTATGTGTGACTGTTTGGATCATAGAAACCCCCTTGGGGCTGCCAACTGATGTGCCAAGACTACTTCTGCCCCTGCTTTCCCTGCCAGCTTGGGACTCCAGCACCCTGTCTTGCTGAGCCAGATACGCCAGTCTGCTCCAACACAGACCCAGAGTCTGAACCACGTGCCTCAAAGCTGCAGATTTAACTGAAAGCAGCTTAAGAAGTGTTCCTGCCTTTAACGCTCAGATGCTCAACTCCTAATGGGGTCCAAACCCCAAATAAATCAGTTTTACCGTCAAATTGTACTCAAATTGTTCGCTCTCTATAACACGGATAGAGAGATGCACAACTGTTTGCCCCCACCTGCCAGTATTAATATATTCTCTGGGTTAATTAATAAGTAAAAAGTGATTTTATTAAATACACAAAGTAGGATTTAAGTGGTTCCACATAGTAACAGACAGAACAAAGTGAATTACCAAGCAAAATAAAATAAAACATGCAAGTCTAAGTCTAGTACAGTAATAAAACTGAATACAGATAAAATCTCACCCTCAGAGATCTTTCAATAAGTTTCTTTCATAGACTAGACGCCTTCCTAGTCTGGGCACAATCCTTTCCTCTGGTACAGCCCTTGTTCCAGTTCAGGTGGTAGCTAGGGGATTTCTCATGATGGCTGCCCCCTTTGTTCTGTTCCACCCACTTACATATCTTGCATAAGGCAGGAATCCTTTGTCCCTCTGGGTTCCCACTCCTCTTCTCAATGGAAAAGTACCAGGTTAAAGATGGATTCCAGTTCAGGTGACATGATCATGTCACTGTAAGACTTCATTACCCATTTGTCAGCCCACAGGTATACAGGAAGATTTACAAGTAAAACAGAGCCATCTACAGATAATTGTCCTGGTTAATGGGATCCATTAAGATGTCAAACCACCATTAATGGCTCACACTTTGCATAACTACAATAGGACCTCAGAGTTATATTTCATATTTCTAGTTTCAGATACAAGAGTGATACATTTATACAAATAGGATGACCACACTCAGATTATAAACTTTGTAATGATACCTTACAAGAGACCTTTTGCATGAAGCATATTCCAGTTACATTATATTCACACTCATTAGCATATTTTTATAAAATCATATAGGGTGTGTTACAGTATATATAGCTGTTTATCCCAATTGCAGAGGAGACCGAGTGTGCGGGTGGTATGCAAAGCCACATCCATCTAATAGAGGCCAAGATAAATGAATGCTCAATAGTTCAGCATCTGATCTCTCTCCATGGAATTGTTGCAGCTTCATTAGATTTTCCCCTTATTGTTTCAGTAAAGCCTTACCTTTGCTATTGGTGCATTTATTAAAACCTCAAGGATGCTCTGCTGAGTAAACGAACAAGCTGACAGAACTGAACCTATCTGGGGAAAAAAATCTTTACCTCCATTTCCAGAGACACTGATCTTTTTCAAAATGGAGCATGAACACAAAGGGGTCCAGAGGCAAGATGTGGGCTTCTTGGACACTTTTGCTTGAACCAGCTCCTACCACAGTTATAAACATAAGTCTGCCTGCACATTAATCAACCTTCCGATATGTAAACTGGGAATTTTGATTACCTAATTTACACTGCCTCCTCACTTGCTCCTATTTAGAAGAACATCACTCTGGGACTGTATTCTGCACTGTGCCACTGTTAGCCAATACTGGGAGATTGTTACTCCTATACATACAGCTTTGTTACCATCCAAGACACGGTAGGACTCAGTACCAGAACTGCCCACCATGTGGCTTTGGATTTGTGCCATGCTATCATTGTGCATGGTATAGCGGACATTTTATAGCCTGTTTTGAATTTAATCTGCATTTTGATGTAGTTTTTAATAGGCAGAAACTTAAAACACAGCCTTTTAGTTTGCCTACAGTAGAATCAGATACCAAGGCCAGAAGGGACCATTGCGATCATCTAATCAGATCTCATGTATAACACAGGACAATGATAGCACATATTTCATTAGTGAGACAATTGCACCTAACCCATACTAGGAGTTGCATATTAATGTATTGTAACTCACTCTCTATGGACATGTTTTGATTGAAATATAAATATATATATATGTATGTATAAATATATATATATGTATATTTTTCTGTCATGGATCAAAATACCACAAGTTATCATTTCCCATAAGTGAACTCATGTGGCAGTGCTGTGTTAATAGTGTTACCATGTCCTGAAATAGCACCTGTATGGATTACTGAATAACACATGCTTTTGTTTTACTGTTACTGGATACCTTAGTAGTCATATATGAGAAAAAACAAAGGGGTCTGGATTCAAAAAAGCTACTGGAAGAACAAGCCAGGAGCAGTCTCCTCTGACAATGGTAACATTGCTGTACATA
This sequence comes from Dermochelys coriacea, assembly GCF_009764565.3. Taxonomy (NCBI): domain Eukaryota; kingdom Metazoa; phylum Chordata; order Testudines; family Dermochelyidae; genus Dermochelys; species Dermochelys coriacea. Next base: position 65,583,059 of record NC_050078.2, read on the forward strand.
TCTACCCATTCTTGAGGAGGCACTGAACCAAAGAAATGAAGAGCATTTGTTTTTATTCTAGCACATGCTGTCAGTTTTGTTGAAGAATTTGGTACAAAATAATTTAATTCTATAGCCATCTAATCTTATCACTGTAGTAATTTGGTTTCTTCTAAGTGTCCCTACAATTTCAAAGGGGGAAAAATATATATACACCAACTCTTAAATTTGTCTGAAAGCATTCTGCTCTAGAAATACACTCTTTGGAAAGATGTATGCTACCAGTTCAAATGGGCTATTGGGTCTTAGAACCGGCAGTGCTCTCCACTGCTGCAATCATTCTTCAGAGCACACACACATTCGAAGTCCATTAGCCAAATTCAAACGCCATTCACTTTGTTCCACCGGTATTCAAAATAAACCAGCATTCTGCATTGTACAACTACATCTGAGGAGCATTAGTATTCCATTGCCTTCACTTTGAAGAGGGAGGTCATTTATAATGAGTGAATGTATTTCAAGGTTTGCTGTCTGAAGTACATCTATTCACGCGGATCTGATTAATCTCTCTTTAGTAATGTATAAGCACACATCTCTGTGTGCAGCAGTGAGATCTTAAATGCTGCCTTTCTGAAAAGATTACACTTCTTTGGACAAAAAGAGTTGAAAACAGACATGCACCTATTTAAAAGTCAGGATAGAATAATCACAGCAAGAAGGAAATTACTGTATTGAATTTCACTTCTCAATGTAGTTAGTAATGCTTTTACTAAGTAACAGGTTAAAAGATACATAATAGTAGATACAATAGTAGAAAACGTGTACACTTCTACAGCACCCATAGCCAGAGGAGTGTTTAAATGTTAATTATGCCACACCACAGAGAGGTAGGCAAGTATTCACATCCTTATAATGCAAACAAAGAAAGTAAAATTAAACAACGTGGCCAAAAGTCACATACAAAGTCTAGGTCACATCCAAGAATTTAATAAGTCAGACTTCTGAACTCCCAGTCCTTTGCTGTGGGGACTACAAGGCCATGTTTCTGCCCTACTTAGTGAAGTTATTTTAATGTTTCATTCAAGTCTGTGGAAAAGCAAACATGTAAATACTTTAACTTTATCCCTTACTCAGAGTCAGAATATAAGCCTGGAAGCTTCTTCCCTACACTTTCCTTCTCCTTTAATTTTTAAATGTTTCCAAATAAAGCAGCAAGACGAGAGGTTCTTTAAACTTTTAAAATAAAAGCAAATCTTAGCCTACCCAGGCTCACAGCCAAATCCTTTAAATAAAACCATTAAGTAGTTGAAAGTGGTCTACCACAGTCTGAGGGTCAAACTTTTTTTTTTTTTTAAATTAGGCCACAATTCAGCAAGATACTCAAGTACGTGCAACTCACATGCTTAAAGTTATGCACATACTTGAGTGCCTTGCTGAATCAGGGTTTTACAGTACAATTCTATAACCTTCTCCTGCACTGTTCCCTTCAACTCCCCTCAACACTGTTCCCTTCAACTCCCACAGTTGTTCCCCTCTCTCAGACTGGAAATAAAGTGTAAGTTGGTTTTTGTTTTCATCAGTGAGGGTAATTCATCATGGGAACACGGGTCATGGTGGATTCTCCAGCAATGACAATTTTAAAATCAAGATTGGATTTAAAAGATATGCTCTGGGAATTATTCTGGGAGTTCTGTGGCCCATAACTGCTTGTCTACCCCGCTGCCCACTCATATGCCCAGGCTGGCGGGAGTCACCCCATTGGCAGTGCCAGGGCCTGGAAAAGGGGCAGGCAGGGTCTTCCCACCACAATGCCCCACTCTGAGTGTGAATCACAGGCTCCACTGTAATCAACTGATTACAGTGGGCTTTGGATCAGGCCCCAATGGCTATTAAAGCAGGCAATCTTTTCTGGCATCCATCCATATCTATTTCTGATGTGATCTAATTCCATTTTTCCCCAATGAAAAAAGTATGCTATATTCAATGCTTTCCCTTCTTAGTCCTCAGACACCTACAGGAAGGATGAGAAAAGCTCAAGTCTCAGGTTTTCTGAAATTCCTCTTGGTAACCTCCACCTCAAGATCCCCATATTGATAGGAATTGAATACAATTCCAAGAAAACAGCACCACACACAAAGCAGAGCCATTTTAACCATTTGGACAAACAAAATACACAGAGCATGTCAAAATTATTTTACAAAAGTTCCTTTGGGAGGTGACCCTTTAAAGCAACCTAACAGGATTACAGATTGAGAACTGGTACAGAGCTAGCAGTTTATCTTCTTAACAATATGAGACCCAAATCTCTCTTCCCAATAAAGTCTAACACTGTTAAGTATTCATTTGATCTATTTGAAGAGACATGAGTACGTCACCCTTAATAATGGAGATAGAGAATCCTTTATGATAAAGACACCTGATACTCTTCAAATGATGGATATAATGGATACATAACTAGAACAATGTAGAAAGATTGAAAAGATGTATTGTAAACATTCTCATTATGTTGGACAAGAATTTACATTTTTTTCAAACAGAATTTAGAAAAATTAAAAAGTTAATTTCAAGTCATGATCTTCATTGCACTAAAACCAGAGAAACAAATGAAGATGTTATAGAGAAGACATATGGACTGTTTTTTTGGCATTTCTCTTAAGAATTTTAGATTTTATGAACTCTCTGGATGCTTCTCTTTCTATTGGTGTCTTGCACTGCACACTGGCACATTAGACTGCATCATCCCTCTTTTGGTAAGGGGTGGAGGCCCATGGTGGGTGGGTCTGTGCTGAATGGGACAGCTATTAAGGACCACCAATAGTTGAATAGCCCTGCTCTAGCAGGACAATGGAGATTGGACAATGGAGGACAATGGAGATTACTGTTTGAAGACTACTAAAATGAATACAGGGGGTTGGAGGAAGCAGCAGCCTAGAGAGGATTGGGAAGTGGAAAAACTCCAGGCAAAGGACAGGAAGAGACATGCTGTCACAAACTGTTAAAAGGAGCCTATCTAGTAATGGGAGAGTAGAACCAGAAGATAAAGCTGGATAGGAAGAGGGGAGGTGCCACAAGGATCCTGATGGACTCTCTGAAGATGGATTAAGACCAAGCAGGTCCTCAGGAAAGGGGCAGAAATGGACGGAGGGTCTGGTATGCAGGTGTTTGTTATTTTTCTATAAATCTGTCTGCTGTAACTATGAGTTAAGTGTGTGGTTCAGAAGGGCCTTTGTAGTGTGTGCATTACTTGCTCTGTCATGAAGTCACCAAAGGGTTAAACTGTAAATCAGCATGCCCATGTGGGTAGAACTCTGTAGAAAGTGTGCTTAAACTACAGGGAGACTTGGGAGTAGGGGTGTCAGCACTGGTCTTGGGGCATAGGGCAGCTGGAGCCCCTCACCCCAAGAAGGGGTATCAGCAGTGGAGTGTGTACCCCAGGAATGGGCCTGAAGGACCAGACTTGAGGACAGCGTCTTGAAGCTTAAAAAACACATGAGATCTAAGATTTCAGTCTAATACAGCAGCCTGGTGACAGTCCACAAAGAGGAGCTCAGCCTGGAATGGAACATTTTATTATATAATAATAGGAAAGGAAAGAAACCAAAGGAAGATTTATTATATAATAAAATGTTCCATTCCAGGCTGAGCTCCTCTTTGTGGACTGTCACCAGGCTGCTGTATTAGACCGAAATCTTGGATCTCGTGTGTGTATATATAGTATATAGTGTGTATATATATAGTAGAAACCATCAAAAGATGGGTGGGAGGGGGAGAGAAGAATACACAAATAGCAAACAAAGTGTTAGAACAGCATAGAAGTTCCCTACCCTATCTGGATCTCTTGGGCATTCCTCCAGAAAAGGGACTCCCCTCCTCAGACAATACATACACTTAGCAATAGAAAAAACCCACAAGGTCTCACTTGTACATGGGTAGAGTTCAGAAGTTTTAGGTGCATCACCAGTTAAGAACTGGTTTATAGACTGAAGAGTAACAGTCTTCAAAAAATGGGAAATCCTTAGCTACGTACAACAGTATAAAGTAGACGAATAACTTTCATCACACTTCCTATGGGCCCTCCCTTGATGGAAGCCTCCCATTAATTTCAGTGAAGCTTGGATCAAGCCCTGAACAGAACTCCTGCCAGAATCTATAGATATTCCTTGTTTATTCATTTCAAGGCAGAAATAATTTAGAAAAATCTCATTTGTTTAGCAGTGCAAGGAGGTGACCTTTACTTCTATGAGGACTTGTCTCATGACGTAGTAATATTTCTATTTTCTGTTTCATTTTCCATATGCCCTTTAATAGTCTCTCTAACTACAGAGAGATTTTTGCTTTACCCTACACTTCTGGGATTATATCATCACCGCTACTTTTTACCAGATACCAAAGGAAGATTAAAGTGCACATTATCTGCATACACATGAGTTGTGATTACATTACCATAATGATGTTTTCCCAGTACATCCACATATAGTAGCCTTTCCTCATCTCCACCCTGATTTTTCTATCACTTGATTTCAAATTGCCTTGGGTGGGTGATTAAGTCACCTGCTTCCAAAGATTTTGACAAATTTGCTCCTTTGAAAAAGGGTATCATGTCAAACAACAGAAGCTAGACATTAAAGAGGCCTCCTGTGTCAAGCCGCTCCATCCATTGCCAGTGCAGGATTATTCTCGCTAGTGCTCCCTTGCCTTCAGTAATAGTCACTTTCACCTCTTTCTTTGGGAAACTATTCCCAAGTGTAACAGATCTTATTGTTACCTTATATACAGAATATCCTAAATTTTCCCATTCCAAATTTCATCTCATCACTCTTACTTGTACCCTTGTGTCACTTTAAAATAATTTCCTTTTAGCCTTCATATTACTCCTTTAAACTTGTGTGTAGTCCCACTGAAGTATTTAAAGTTAAGCACACAATAAAGTGTCTTGTTGAATTGGAGCCATTCAGAGGGCAGTGGAGAAAAATACATATTTTTCCATCATAAAGAAGTGGACAGTTTGCAAAGACATCCAGTTTTACAACCAAAATGGCACAGGTTTTCAACTTGGCATAGCAATATGCCTCACTGAAACACAGTGCACTCAAGTAGTAATTCCTCCTCAGGAACAAGTTTATCTGACCAACTTATGAGTTTTTAAGAGTCACCATGCACAGCTGGGTTTAACTAGAGGTGATAGGAGGGCCTCTAAGATTCACTACACATGAACACAGTTTAACAAGTGTATGCACTTAAATCCTCAGCACCTTAGTTATGCACTTCTGAGGAGCGGAGAGTTAATGTTATCCATGGAGAGCTACTAGGGGGAAGTGGTGGTTTTTGGATTGTAGAATACCTATCAGTGTATTAGTCAACAAGTGGCGGTGAGGTTGGGTATGAACCAGCAGTGATTGAATAGTATTTCTGAAAACCAGTAGTAAACCTCATTTGCTGATTTAGACAGAGAGCTAAATATATATGAGAGATAGTTCGGTTCTGTGTTTCTGAAGGAAAACCATATGTTTAACATAGCAGCCAGCCCCCTAGTCAAAACTGATGTATCTTTCACTATTCCTGCACCACTCCTATCCATGGACTTACTAAGAGGCCTAAAACGTTGCTGAAATCAGTGTTTAATACCAATGCCACATGGTCCCTTCTGATCTACGAATGGGATGAGATCCACAGTGATGGAGAATAGGCATCATTAAATGGAGAAAAATAGGTGGTTATGTTAACCTAACATTGGGTGGAGTTGACCCTCAGTGAAAGATCCCAGGGCACTGATGAAATAAAGTCAAAAAGCAAAAAGATTAACATAGATCTAGGCTACACCCTTCTTTATAGTCCCTATTTCCAATCCCATTTTGCCAAGCAGGTCTATTCCCAAGCCTCTCCTCAACCACTATTCATTTTCTCCAAGATGAAATAAAAACCAAGCCTTCAGATGTGAATGTTCACCTGGAGTGCTAACCTACTATACTCACCCAGATACCTGTGCAAATATTTCACACGCAAGACACTACTTTGAATTTGTTTGGAAAGTCTGTAGTGGTGCACCCAGATCATACTTTGTACTCTGAATGAATCACTCATTGCTCCTCAGAAACAGACTATTTCTTCCCACACCTGCTCTAAAGTTTTAAAAATTGATAGTCCACATTCAACCCAAACAGATTATTCCAAGTATTAGTTTGACTACCACCACAGTACTTCCAAACACACACCCCATCCTCCCCGCCTTTAGAACTAAATATAGGCTGTGTTTTATTTCCTGAGAAAATAAAACCTACGCAGATTCATTAGAGAGGCAGAAATAGACAAGTAAATGAATTGAAAGCATGAATTATCCAAACCATGGAGACAAACAAGCTTCTCAGACATCTCTAGACATACCATGACGAGCGAACCAGATACAGGCAGTCTCACCCACCCCCAGAAATTAATGGATCTTGCATTCCAGAAGACTGCTTTAAGCAATCTCTAAGGATACAGCATATGATGCCTTCAAAGATTTCTTCCGAGACAAACTTTTAAAGTAAGCCAGCCTCAGACCATATAGTGTTGACTCTGTTTTTATTTTTAAAGGAAAACAAGATTGGAGTAACACTAGTCACAGAGCTGCAGTGATTCTGCAGCAGCTGTAACAGGCATTAAGCACGGCCTTATAATAAGAATCTAAGCTTTCCAGACTCCTATGGAAGTGGACTCGCTACATTATCCACAGAGAGGTGCTTGGAGCAAGTCTCCTGAACGAAATGGTACCTCATCAGATACAAGAAAGCGACTATACCTTAATCCAATGGATGGAATTCAAATCAAGGTTTTTCCACAGGCTTTGTGAAATGGGGTTTGTGCTTCAACAGCTCTGTTTGGCTCTGTAGGGGTAGAATCAAGTCAGTTGCTTGAATTAGGCAAAGAGGTCTTTCTTTCAGGACAACTATGCTGTGCAGACACGGTTTTCCAGCCAGCAGGGGCCATGTACTCTAGCTGTTATATTAGTGAGGTAAGCCAGAGTTAAATTTAAATATGCTCAGTTTGTCACTACACTAGGAATCAAACATTCTGAAAATTGACAAAGTAGCTACATTTTAAAAAAAAAGTGTGTGTGTGTGTAGGGGGGAAAACAAGGCAGTAAAAGGCACTGGCATATGCTGATTAGAACATCCTAATGACCTCTGTGTACAATCAAGGTCATAGACATTATGAAAGGAATAGTTAGAGTGTCTAAGAAAAAGTACAAAGCGAGTTGATGAACAACTACCCAGGGTTTAACTGACGTTGTATGTATAGGTAAGAAACCTCTTTTGTGATGCAGTTGTTAATTGTGTTTCTTGGTCTGCCCAATAAAAATATGGAGATGTTGACAAGCTTTCCACTGAACACTCCATGAAAACATTTCAATCACAGACACTTTTGGACATATTCTTCAAACAATTCTCACAGGCTGAGCAGTAGTGAACATGTCACTCCGTTTCGGATCTACATTTCCACGAAGGCTATCCTTCTCTGCAACAGCTACAATAAAAAAAAGAAAATATGGTAATCAATTGGAATGTAAGCATGATTTGATAGTATGCACTGAGAACAGTCAGCAGAAACAGAGGCTAGATTGACATGTTGTCCAATTCTGGGTCAATGGTTTTGCCATTCATCCAATTGCTATGGGGATCCAATGGCCACTGCTATAAACAGAGTTCTCATCTCCTACGGTGAAATCAGTGAGCATCCCAACCATGCTTCATTGGTGGGCTGCACAGCAAGTTCCCTCAGGAAACTCCTTGTTAACATTCTTGAAGGTAGCACTGGGCCCAACTCCTGGCTTCTTATGAAGTTCACTTTCCTCTCTGGACACTAAAAATATCCCAGGCAGAAAGTACATCCTTGGAGTTTAAAAAAAAAAAGTGGAAAGATGCATTTTATGAAGAAGCCACAGTGCATCCTTCCTGAGAAAGATAGATCACACCCTACATCTACCAACAGGACCCTCCTTATAGGATACAGCTTGAACACCGTGCTAATTCAGCTTTAAGGCATGGGATGAAACACTTCCCAGAAGTATATTTAAAGCAAATTTGACAAAGCGTGTTGCTTCTCTCCTTGGTTATGGCCAACAAATGCTTTTTCACAACATGGGAGATAAGTTTCCCTGCCCCTCAACCTTTACATAAGAATGGCCATATTGGGTCAGACCAAAGGTCCATCTACCCCATTATCCTGTCTGCCAACAGTGGCCAATGACAGGTGCCACAGAGAGAATGAACAGAACAGGTAATCAAATGATCCATTCCTTGTCGCTCATTCTCAGCTTCTGACAAACAGAGGCTAATACCATCCCTGCCCATCCTGGCTAATAGCCACTGATGGACCTATCCCATGAATTTATCTAGTTCTTTTTTGAGCCTTTCCTCTACTGGAAAATTAGCTATGTCAGAGCCCCAAAGGAGGTGTAAGTTGTGGAAGTCCTTTGTTAAAGTATTGGCAGCACAAACCACTAGTTAACTAGTAAAAAGGTTAATGGCAGAAGTATTTTGCCTATGAGTAAAAATGCTCATGGTTTAGATACTAATGCATCTCAAAAGAGGGATACAGCCTCTTTTCCCTTACCTAGAGGTAGGGATTCGGTCACAGAAAACTTTCACTCATTCTGCATGCAGATGGCTTATATAAAAGTGGCACTAATGGATTTTTCTTTGCAACAGGATGATTGTACTGACTGAATGTTAAGAGTTAGAAATAAGCAAGGGGTTGGTCCAATATTAACAGATGCTCAATCTCACTTTAGGGGAAGCAGCCAAATCTATTCTCACATCCCAGAGCAGGATTGTGAATTGGTTAGTTTTAAAAATAAGCAGACAGTAGAGGAAACTGAAGTTGAAATGAAATTTCATAACAAAAGTTTGCTTAGATGGGAAGAAATGATAATATCTGGACTATTAGGCTCCTTGACCTCCAAGGATCCCAACATGTTTAGCAAATGAGTCTCTACGCTATCTTCCCACCAAGAGGTACATGGAACAGGAGACACTAAAAACAATGGCAGTTTCTTTTACCTGCAAACCCAATGGGATAACTACATAAACTTCTCTTCAAAGGGGAGCAGTAGGGAGAAAGAATTAATTCTGCAAGCTCACTGGGACATCTGGCTGTTTAGTGGGATGAATTGTCTTTTGGATTATTGTCCTACTGGTTACAGCTCTGGCAAAGTCTGCTGCATTCGCCCCTACTGGAGGCGGGTGGGGGCACTAGAACCAAGCAGTAATCACTAACAGACATAACAGACTTTAGCCCACCGAGGTGAGGAACTATCGCTGGACAGAATAAATGTTTGCTTCCTTGGTCATACCTCTTTAGTCTACATGGTCCAAGTTCTTCCAGATGGGATGTACCAACCACTTTTCCGCTCCATGACCTTGTCTGGATTTTTTCATCCTTGCAATCCAGAACATGGGCGGTGGGAAGAAGGGGAGATAAAGATCATGTAGATTTGCTCTAGTTCATTCACAACTAGCTAACACTGTCTGTGTTTGCACTAGGCACTAAGTGGTGTTTAACAACATGTTGGCTAATACATTTGCAAAATGCATCTCATTTTACTACTCTAGACAAGGCCTTTATGGCTATAAACCTACCTGCCTTTTTTTAGAACATTAACTGTAATGTGGCATCAGAATGCCTTCTATGAACATCAACGAAATGCCCTTTCCAGCCCTGCTGGCCGGAACAAGCTCTAGTTATTGTTGAGACTGGGGTTTAACTATATTAAGTGGAAGTGCTCAAGGAGTTACTGGAGGACAGCTAAAACCAAGAGTGGTCCTTATTTTATCTGGCAGTGAGTCCAGAAGTCCTGGTCCAAAGTGGTCTGTCTGGCAGACAGAAGTCTTCTTCTATCAATCAGTTTTATTCAAGTGGAGGATGCATAGGTGTACCTGCTATGGCACAATCCAAACTAATGAGAACTGTGAGTGACCCCTACCCTGCAGCCCTGGGTGCCTTACAGTGCCTTGCTGAAGTAGCTCCCCCCTTGGGGTGGTCACAAACAGCCACCAGCATGCAAAACAGGGACAGAAGCCTGCTAGCCACACTTACACTCTGGCTCTTAGCAGCCTGGGTTATACTGCAGGGTAACCCCCATCCCCCAAGTTTTAGATTTCCCCCAGAAGTGTGTTCTGTATAGTACAAGTCTCTTGAGTCCATTAGCCTTTTAAGGGAATAATATGCACACAACTGTCACCCCAAATGGAGTTACCCAGACACTTCAACTTGAACACACTGGATTAGGTAAAACAAACAAAACAAGTTTGTTAGCTACAAAGATATATTTTGAGTATGAGTAATGATGCATAAAAGTCAAAAATGGTTTCAAGGAAAATAGAGATGAGACATTTATTAATACCTAACAAACTATATTTGATTCAAGCAAAGCTTCTCACCACATGCCTTCAGCAGTGCTACTAACCAAACCCTACAGGTCAGGATCCCTTCTTCCAGAGTCAAATGACTATTTCCTTTGTTGCTTCAGTGCAGTGAATGTGATGGGGTGGGAAATGGAGGGGGAGAAAGCACGATGCCTGGGGGAGTTGTCCCATCTTTTTATGGTTTCAGTCTCCCTCTTAAAAAGATTTCCAACTGGGCACTCTGAGACAGAGTTTATGTGGAAAACTGTTCCCTGCTGCTTTTTCCTCACCTGTTTGAGCTTTCTTTGTTTCCCTCCCTGCTTGATTGTTTAAATGCAAATTAAGCAGAGAACACATTTCTTTCTTTAGGGCAGTCCTGTTTGCCAACCTCAGTTTGGGCCGGGCTGGGGGGTTTGGAACGTGTGTTAACATAAGGGAAATCCTATAAATTTACATACAGTATTGCCACACATTTTATCAGGACAAAACTGACCAGCAAACTGAGTTTTCAAATGATACCCACAAGACATGCCTTGTATTTAACAGCGTGTTGGGTGTGAACACAAGGATATAGTATGTCACAATAGGAAAACACAACAAGAATTTAGTAGGATTGCCAGTAAAAACTCCTACATCAGTTTTCTGCAGAACAGAAAATTACACACCTACCAGCTGGGTCCTCAGCAACCAAAAGCATGTGTGGGAGAAGTGAATGAGGAATGCAAATTTTTGATCCAAGTATTGGGTGATATGGGACCTAAGGATTCAGCTTTTATTAAAAAACTAGAGGTGGATTGAGGGCATAGTGACCTTGGTCAACATGGAGCCTTACAGGATAAAGGAAGATAAGAGCAGTGTGTCAATTTGCAATAAAATTGGCTGAAGTCGGAGATGGAGCCAGGAAGTTGGATAGTCAGCTAGCAGAAGCCAGATTGGGGGCGGGGGAGGGAGGAGAAAGAAAGCATAGCTGGCCAGCCATGGAGAGCTCTCTTTGTAATGGTGTGCTTAGAACGATATTCTATTACATACATCTGCCCCTGTGGGTTTTTAAAGCCCCAATCCTCTTAAGATTTAAACTTAAACCGTTCTTAAGTATGCTATGAAAGCGACAAGAGTGATTTTTCTAACCAAGATAGAGCCATGGCCAAAGCATTTCCACCACAGGACCACTGTGGGGAATCACTGATTGAAGCCATAACTAGCTTAGTCTTTCTACTCTAGAAAAAGAAAACAAACAACCACCGTCAGCTAGTTCTCTGGCTCTCTAAAGTTCTCACCAATGGGAGCACAGGTTGGGAGGCTGCTGCATCAGCCACCATCTTCCTACTGTGGAGAGAGGAGAACTGGAGAGCACTGCGGAGACTAGGACTCCACATAGCTGTACCAACCCTTCACTTGTCAATCCTGAGTTTCAGGATTCCCTCATGGCTTTCAGGGTACCAGCAGGATTTGTTAGTATTTGCCCCGGCCTGCCTCATGGGATACAAGCTTGCCCACTCCATTTTCATTCAGCCTGTTCTTTGCTGCTGTTCTATAGCTGAGTACCCCTTTGGAGCTATTTGCTGCTGGTTTTTTGATTCTGTTAGTCTTATCCCAGCAACAAACAGCAGAAAGGTGAACAGAAGTGCAGCCACAGGCAGGAAGGTCCATGTGGCAGGAGAAAACCTCTGTGGACATAAGCCAAACCAAGGTAATATGAGCAAAAAACAACCCCTTAGGGAACTGATTCAGCTCTCCGAGTCAGGGTAAGAACCCTCTCTCTTCTCCTCATGTCTCTCTAGCAAGCCTTTCTATAGCTCTTCCCCTGAATACTTTGGCAAGGCTAGGAGCGGAAGCGGGTGTTGATTCCTAGTGTACTGAAGAGCAGATATGGCCTCTTTTCCCCTCTCACATGCTTGTTATAGGTTCCTCCCCTCCCCCATCCTCCTTTCTAGGCTGCCACCTTTTTTGAGAAGCCTATTAATTGTATACTGTACTACATATTGGCCTCTGTGACCTTTACCTCTCTTGAAAGGCAACCAGGATTAAACTTCACTTGCTTTCTGCCCCACTGTTTCTGAAGCATGGTTTTTCTGCAACAGATTCCCCATATTACAGAGCCAAACAGAAGTCCATAGCCAGAAAGCACTGGGCACTTATTTAAAGTCAGGCTTTAAATATTGCTCACTCTCTCTAAGGCTTGTCCTTGAAGCTATTTAATTGAAGAGTAAAATCCTGAGCCTTCTACTAAACCTGGAAGCTGGCTGGAACTGTGGGGTTTAAATCATCTTCAACTCCGGCTTTAAAACAGTGCTGGTGTCACAAAAGCAAGACCCTTTTCCATACCATTACCAAAGTTGTTAGATTGCAAGAGATTTTATTTGTCCGAATAGTAAATGTTATGCTGAGCAAGATGGGTACAGTTCTTTAAAAGAATGGCACATTAGCAGAATTAGACTACAGCAGTTTTGGTCTCAATTCTATACTCTATGAATCCAATCCTGTACTTATTTCAAGCATTTAAGCGGCTTTTCAGCCTCCCACAAGAGTACTCCTATTCAATGCCCATGTGGAGGATTATTCTGTGCTTGCATCAGCCACAGTGATTTTATACTTACATCACACCTTATTTTACAGTGCACTGATCTAGCAAATGTCCCCATAATGTGGGAGTCCACAACAAAACTGGAGTGCTATCTGAATGTAACATCTTTCTAAGAGGTAGATTTCTCATCTAGGGCTGAACACGGCCTGAAGCTGCAAAAGGCTGGCCAATTTCCTGGCCCTGACAGGAGTGGGTGACATGTATCAGCTCAAGATGAGACCAGTTGATGAAAAAAGAAATTTCAATATAAGTCTTCTAGCACTAATGATTAAACATCTGACTTTCCTTATGGTGACTGATCAAAGCCCTTGATCAGGCAGATATTTACATTGTTACCACTCTAGTTGCATGAGAAATAGTAGCAAGATGAGCTGAAGCCACAGTTCAGATCTGTGTCTGAACATCTCAATAATTCAGGCCGGGGTGGGATGTTTGCATCCTGGGTTATTTGAATGTTCATGATTGCTTTACAAATCTTCTTTTGCATGGCAATAGTGGAACAGTGAAAGCAATGGCATGACTACAGGAGACTCTTAAGGTCTCTTATCCAGTCCAGAGCAGAGGACATAACCATATCAATGGCTGTGACACCCCCAGGGTGAGGATAGATTATTTATAAATAATCTATTGCCCATTCTATTAATTGACAACCAAGTGTCTAGGAACCAGTTTGTTCTATCCGTTTATTCAATAGTCAGACAGCATACTCTTACTTATAAGAAGTATAACCAAGTGCCTCTTAAGTAAAATATTAGTTTTAGTATTAATATTAAGTAAGGAATCATTTTTGAGTGGAAGAAAGCATCCTCTAGAAGCATTCTTCTTGGAGTGTAGTATTACTCTGCACATTAGAAAAAAAGTGAATTGTTGCAGCATGCATTTTTCTAGACAAATGGAGTGTATACATTTTACCCTGTTATTTGATATATGCATCCTGTTTTAAAGTTGTTCATGACAAAAATGTACTTTGGGATTATTAGAATTATTCTCCTTGCCTCCAAAACTAGAGCCATGAGAGCACACCAGTAACACTCAGACATTCAAGCTTATTCATCTTCCAATAGCAACTAGAGCCCTGTGATCAGGAGGCCATTGTGGTAGGATTTAGACTGTCTCTGCCCAGAAGAGCTTACCATCTAAATAGACAGAAGGCATGGCAAATGGGAGAAAGAAGACAGCCCCATTAGAGTGAATTGCCCAGTTTTGTGTGGGAAAGCTTCCTTTAAATCTTAAAAAAAAAAAAGTACCATTTTCATTTGGTTTCTGATTAAAAACAAAGAAAGGATGGGAGGGGAGGAAAGATTAAAGCTATGTTAGAAGCTTTGCAGTATTTTTATTATTTTCAAGATCTCTTGTAGGACTCAAAATCCAGAAAGCTTTCTGTAACTTAGGTTCCAGTTTCTAGGCAATTGGTGAGACACTCATTCATAGCCAGCTGGATTGCTTGTAATGTCTAAAGTAAACAATTTATTTCACTGCTGGATGCCCAGAAATTCTCCAAACCTTAGCTTATGGAAAAAGTGTTCCTTGAACTGAATGTTTTAGGAGATACTTTAAATGCTTATGAATTTACTCTGGGTAAAAACAGGATAATTTTAGGAATGAGCTGAGCATTGGATAGTGGAAGTAGGTACAACTTCCCATCTCCCCAATCCAAAGAAGCCTGCAGGCTGCTAGAGCCTCAAGTAGCATCATCCTGCCCAGGAAATAGTTCATTAAGACAAAATAGTTCTACAGGAAGTCACAGCCCAAAGACTTGTCCTCAGGCTAGGTTTCACCCAGGACTCCTTCCTCCAGACCCATCCATTTCCAGCACTAGCTCTCTACTTGGAGGCTAGGTTGTGGATAAGTGAGCTGGCTGAAGCGGAGAGTCAGCGTTAACCCATTCAGTGCTTTCTGGCAACAGCTTTCCTTGCTGGAGGGTCAGGTGAGGTAGGCAGACATTCCCAGACTGTTACATAGGGCTGCAGTTCTCAGCCTTTGGCATACCAGCACCCCTTGGTGCTTCCTTTCCCATCTAGCCAATGCCCCCTTGCCTTTAACACTGTAGGAAAGGCAGGTCTGGTGATGAACCTCTCACCCTTGTTGGGTCACAACTACTAGCCTGAGATCCCCTGAGACAGAAAACATTTTCCCCTTTTATTTATTAAGGTCTAAATCCTGCCATGAGATGTACATAGAACAAGTTTCAGAGCAGGGCCTTGCATTATAATCTGGAGGGGGACCTTCTTCCTACCAGTTTTCTGAAGTTTCCTTCAGAGGTGAGGGACATTTAAAAATAAAAGTGAAGAGATTTAGCATCAGTATTCAAGTCCTAGATACTGAGGTACTTCTTTTGTCAACAATATAACACACAAATAAAAGTCTTGGGTTCCAAAAGATAATAGCCTGTTTATTATAGATGTTTCTATGTCCTTTGGGGCTAATCCAGGCAAGACAACTACGGGTCTTTCACGTCTGCGTAGTGATTCTTGCCCCTTTAAAGTCCAAGCCTCAAAAAGAACCAAGTTTCCCCTTGTCTGAGATTTTTATCCTCTTCACCCGAATCCACGGGGATAGGATGAAATTGTGTGAAGATCTTCCCTTCCTGGAGGGCGTGAGGAATGCAATCAACAAGGTTTCTGTCCTTTCATGCTTCACAATGGCATATTGAAAGCAAACGAGCCAACTCATGTGCAGGATGAGCACTTAATCCTTCCCACCCCCCCGCCCTGTTTGGTGGGTTACACAATTGTGTGTTTGCATTATAAACTTCTAATAGACCTTCATACCATGGGCCACAGAGGTTATATGTGACATCAATACATGCAGCATCCTACCAGCTATTCATGCGATCTAAACACCAAATGTTCTTATGGACTGTAATATTTATCTTAATACTAATACACAGGTAAGCCAACTGGTTTCTAGCTATACATTTGTCAGTGTTCAGTGAGGCCTGAGGCCTTGCCATGAGCTGGCATGGGGTCTGCCAGCATTACAACCATTTCAGGAATTCCAGCTGTATACTCGGCAAAGTAATGAAAGAGCTCTCAAACTGCTCCATGTTGCTCTTCAACAATGCTTGATTTCCCCCGGGTGAATCAATAATTTAGTATTATGTGTAGCCTTGGCAGATTTAAATTCAGTTTGGGGATAATTCTGATGAATCACAGTTCTTCTAGCAAGAGATTTTGAAAACACTACACCATGAAGTGGGAGCAGGGATTGTCTTTACTAGCAGTACAGGATACAACTTGCCTGAGAAAGCTGGACGTGTGCCCTAAGAGTCCAAACCTCCGAGTATATTTTGAAAGAGGCCTTAATCACTACCACACTTAAAGCCCATAGGAATCCTGTTTATGGAAAACCATACATCTCTGAAGTATATAAAAACACTATCAAGAGAAATGATATTCTCTATTGTCTAATACTTTTTGCACAAATCTTTCACCTACCATGGAACTGCAAAAAGTTAGTTTCCTATGCAATATGAGTAAGTCTGTATCTTGTATCATGTTTGTAACCCTCATCTCAGTGTTTTCCCGATGTTCATTCCTAGGGTTCAGGAAGTACTTGGTATATCAAGAAAAAACTTGCTGTTTTATCCTCCTAAGATGGAAAGAACGTAGACACCTAGTTTCTTCATCACATTAACACCATCTTTTTAAAATGCTCACGAAACTGAGATGCAAACATTGTCCATAGACATGGTGCAAATGCCTTACCGTACCTCCAGCCTAATGCACAATGCCCCTTTCCAACAGGTGAACTTAGA
The DNA here is from genome assembly GCF_009764565.3 of Dermochelys coriacea. Taxonomy (NCBI): domain Eukaryota; kingdom Metazoa; phylum Chordata; order Testudines; family Dermochelyidae; genus Dermochelys; species Dermochelys coriacea. Next base: position 65,599,761 of record NC_050078.2, read on the forward strand.
GGATGCCAGATGAAGGATTACAGAAAGGAAGTTATTTGAAAATGTTATTTTTGGACTTTCACTGAAGGGGAAAAGTGTTACACAGATGTGACAAGCACTTTGATATCTTGGCTCTGCTATATGCTTTCTATCATGAGCTAACCAAAGATGAGTGATGTACTAAGTACTTCCTAGGACATTACCAAAATAACCCCATCTAACGGTCCTCCAGCCCAAGAGACATCACCCTGCTCCACCCCACTTCTCCTTCTGTGGCTCAGTGTACCTGATTTCAGGCTGAAGATACTTAGACTTCAGATATCCCAGTCGCTTTTACCTGTTCCTCTTTCCAAGCCATGGTCCCAGTTGCCATATGCTGATCTTGCCCCACTAGTAAAATGCAGGGAAGCAACTCTTTCCCTCAGGAGTTAATTCCTTTTACTCACTAGCTTTTCACACCAATGGAGGAGGAGTTCCATTCTAGACAAATACATCTGCAAAATGCCTATAAGTATAGCACATGCCACTTGGTTCCTGGTGAGGGACTACACATTTTTCAGGCCCTATACTTTCCTTAGGCAGTGATGCCAGTCATGTCTTCCTGGGTGGTGGCTTTTTGATTATCACAAGAACTAGGATATTGTTAACATAGTTTTACTTGCAAACGCCACTTGTGATTTGAACCCAGAGCTTCAGAGATGAAAGCCAATAGCTCAGGGGTGGCTAAACTGTGGCTTGTAAGCCACATGCAGCTCTTTTACCATTAGAGTGCATCTCAGAGCCCCCCCCCCACACCTTGCCTCCTATTCTCCACCTATACCCTCTTGCCTCCTATTCCTGACTGGGGTGAGGAAGAGAACTCAGGACCTCTGCCTTGCAGAGGGGTGGTGGGGTATAGGTTTCTGCCTGGAGGGAGGGAGGTATTGGGGGTTCAGTCCTCTGGGGTACACCTGCCAGGGCTCCAGCAGGTGTACTCTGACTCTAGAACCTCTGAAGATTGTTGTATGCGGCTTGGAGGGTCAGTAAATTTTGCCACCCCTGCAATAGCTTAACACCTAGCTCCCCTGACTAAAGCTAGTGCGGGAATTAAGACTGGATTAACTCTTGTAAATGACTGGATGATGGATTTTGAAGACACCTAATTAGAATGTTACTGGGCCAATGAATGCAGTGGGTAAATATAGATACAAACCGTACTTGATTTATGCAAATCAATTAATTTGCATAGCTAGCTATCAATAATAAGCACTTGGGTTAACATTACATTACAGCTCCCCAGCTGTAATGCACATCCATCAACCAGGTGCTGGCTGACAGCAGCTATGCAAGCATTTTACCCAGTTCTTTCCCATCTCACGAGTTTTCTGACTGACCCATACTGAAGCAGGGGTTTCATGTCACATGCTAGAGTGCTGCTTTTCCACACAAATCATTTAAGTGCAAATAATGATTTGCACGTTTCAGAAAGTTGCTTGATAACTAGGGCCAGCGATTGACTTCAGGACAGTAAATTGGCATTGCATCACTGAGGAGCTGCCTCTGGAGTGTCAAGACAGGGATACAGATTAGAGGGAATCTCTTCTCTGCCTGAACCACTTATTTGACTCAATAAGGGTGCCTTCTGTGCACATTGGCAAGCCATGCAGTTTAGTGGTTGGTGTAGGGAAGAGGAAATTAGGGGGGGATGTAGTTCTAATCCAGATTGGTACTCTGATCTGGGGCCACATCCACAAAAGGTATTGGCTTCTCACTTACTTCCATTGAGCTTTAGAAGCCTAAGTGGGCCTTTCCCATTTCACAACTCCAAATTCTGCTCTGATACTTAAACAGGTCCTATTGACTGCAGTGGGAACTGCACACAAGACTAGCAAGCCACTCAGTGGTCATTAGTAACATGGTTGTAAGTACAAGACACCACAGAAGTCTTGTACTATCAGATATACACTGCAGCATGGCTAACACACACTTCTAATAGTTTGATTTGTACCATCATTCTGTTTAGGAGATTTCTTTCCTTCGGGAAAGCATAGGAGGATCTCTCCTCACAGGAATGTTCAGTGTTAAATAGTTTCAAATCCACAATCTCTATTAATGCTTTTTGATACATTACAAAAGCAGAAGCTGAAAGCCACTGTACATCCTATTCATGAATATAGACGTTTGCTGAGTATGTTCCCATGTTAACAAGCATAGAATAAAGTTTAAATAATCACTGAAGGAATAAGGTCTAAAGCTTTGGGCATAGCATCTGTTAGATGCTTAACTATAAGAAAAGGAGTACTTATGGCACCTTAGAGACTAACAAATTTATTTGAGCATAAGCTTTTATGAGCTACAACTCACTTCATTGGATGCATTCAGTGGAAAATACAGTGGGGAGATTTATATACACAGAGAACATGAAACAATGGGTGTTACCATATACACTGTAAGGAGAGTGATCACTTAAGATGAGCTATTACCAGCAGGAGAGTGATGGAGAGGGGGGAAGAAAACCTTTTGTAGTGATAATCAAGGTGGGCCATTTCCAGCAGTTGACAAGAACGTCTGAGGAACACAGGTAACTAACCGCTTTCATGTTCTCTCCACAGGTACCATTGCGGAGAGTGGACCAGATGATATGTCTGGGGGGAGAAAGCAGAAGGAGACCCCGCTGGTTGGGAGGCATGAGATGCGATGTCCTGAGGTTGGGGGTTCCACGACCACCACTCCCAAGAGGAGAAGGCGGGTGGTGGTGGTCGGGGACTCTCTCCTCCGGGGGACTGAGTCATCTATCTGCCGCCCTGACCGGGAAAACCGAGAAGTCTGCTGCTTGCCAGGGGCTAAGATTCGTGATGTGACGGAGAGACTGCCGAGACTCATCAAGCCCTCGGATCGCTACCCCTTCCTGCTTCTCTACGTGGGCACCAATGATACTGCCAAGAATGACCTTGAGCGGATCACTGCGGACTACGTGGCTCTGGGAAGAAGGATAAAGGAGTTGGAGGCGCAAGTGGTGATCTCGTCCATCCTCCCCGTGGAAGGAAAAGGCCTGGGTAGGGACCGTCGAATCGTGGAGGTCAACGAATGGCTACGCAGGTGGTGTCGGAGAGAAGGCTTTGGATTCTTTGACCATGGGATGGTGTTCCATGAAGGAGGAGTGCTGGGCAGAGACGGGCTCCATCTTACGAAGAGAGGGAAGAACATCTTTGCCAGCAGGCTGGCTAACCTAGTGAGGAGGGCTTTAAACTAGGTTCACCGGGGGAAGGAGACCAAAGCCCTGAGGTAAGTGGGAAAGCGGGATACCGGGAGGAAGCACAGGCAGGAATGTCTGAGAGGGGAGGGCTCCTGCCTCATACTGGGAATGAGGGGCGATCAACAGGTTATCTCAAGTGCTTATATACAAATGCACAAAGCCTTGGAAACAAGCAGGGAGAACTGGAGGTCCTGGTGATGTCAAGGAATTATGACGTGATTGGAATAACAGAGACTTGGTGGGATAACTCACATGACTGGAGTACAGTCATGGATGGTTATAAACTGTTCAGGAAGGACAGGCAGGGCAGAAAAGGTGGGGGAGTAGCACTGTATGTAAGGGAGCAGTATGACTGCTCAGAGCTCCGGTACGAAACTGTGGAAAAACCTGAGTGTCTCTGGATTAAGTTTAGAAGTGTGTGCAACAAGAGTGATGTCATGGTGGGAGTCTGCTATAGACCACCGGACCAGGGGGATGAGGTGGATGAGGCTTTCTTCCGGCAACTCACGGAAGCTACTAGATCGCATGCCCTGATTCTCATGGGTGACTTTAATTTTCCTGATATCTGCTGGGAGAGCAATACAGCGGTGCATAGACAATCCAGGAAGTTTTTGGAAAGCGTAGGGGACAATTTCCTGGTGCAAGTGCTAGGGGAGCCAACTAGGGGGAGCGCTTTTCTTGACCTGCTGCTCACAAACCGGGTAGAATTAGTGGGGGAAGCAAAAGTGGATGGGAATCTGGGAGGCAGTGACCATGAGTTGGTTGAGTTCAGGATCCTGACGCAGGGAAGAAAGGTAAGCAGCAGGATACGGACCCTGGACTTCAGGAAAGCAGACTTTGACTCCCTCAGGGAACAGATGGCCAGGATCCCCTGGGGGACTAACATGAAAGGGAAGGGAGTCCAGGAGAGCTGGCTGTATTTCAAGGAATCCCTGTTGAGGTTACAGGGACAAACCATCCCGATGAGTCGAAAGAATAGTAAATATGGCAGGCGACCAGCTTGGCTTAATGGTGAAATCCTAGCGGATCTTAAACATAAAAAAGAAGCTTACAAGAAGTGGAAGGTTGGACATATGACCAGGGAAGAGTATAAAAATATTGCTCGGGCATGTAGGAAAGATATCAGGAGGGCCAAATCGCACCTGGAGCTGCAGCTAGCAAGAGATGTCAAGAGTAACAAGAAGGGTTTCTTCAGGTATGTTGGCAACAAGAAGAAAGCCAAGGAAAGTGTGGGCCCCTTACTGAATGAGGGAGGCAAGCTAGTGACAGAGGATGTGGAAAAAGCTAATGTACTCAATGCTTTTTTTGCTTCTGTTTTCACTAACAAGGTCAGCTCCCAGACTGCTGTGCTGGGCAACACAAAATGGGGAAGAGATGGCCAGCCCTCTGTAGAGATAGAGGTGGTTAGGGACTATTTAGAAAAGCTGGACGTGCACAAGTCCATGGGGCCGGACGAATTGCATCCGAGAGTGCTGAAGGAATTGGCGGCTGTATTGCAGAGCCCTTGGCCATTATCTTTGAAAACTCGTGGCGAACGGGGGAAGTCCCGGATGACTGGAAAAAGGCTAATGTAGTGCCCATCTTTAAAAAAGGGAAGAAGGAGGATCCTGGGAACTACAGGCCAGTCAGCCTCACCTCAGTCCCTGGAAAAATCATGGAGCAGGTCCTCAAAGAATCAATCCTGAAGCACTTGGAGGAGAGGAAAGTGATCAGGAACAGTCAGCATGGATTCACCAAGGGAAGGTCATGCCTGACTAATCTAATCGCCTTTTATGATGAGATTACTGGTTCTGTGGATGAAGGGAAAGCAGTGGATGTATTGTTTCTTGACTTTAGCAAAGCTTTTGACACGGTCTCCCACAGCATTCTTGTCAGCAAGTTAAGGAAGTATGGGCTGGATGAATGCACTATAAGGTGGGTAGAAAGCTGGCTAGATTGTCGGGCTCAACGGGTAGTGATCAATGGCTCCATGTCTAGTTGGCAGCCGGTGTCAAGTGGAGTGCCCCAGGGGTCGGTCCTGGGGCCCGTTTTCTTCAATATCTTCATAAATGATCTGGAGGATGGTGTGGATTGCACTCTCAGCAAATTTGCGGATGATACTAAACTGGGATGAGTGGTAGATACGCTGGAGGGGAGGGATAGGATACAGAAGGACCTAGACAAATTGGAGGATTGGGCCAAAAGAAATCTAATGAGGTTCAATAAGGATAAGTGCAGGGTCCTGCACTTAGGATGGAAGAATCCAATGCACCGCTACAGACTAGGGACCGAATGGCTCGGCAGCAGTTCTGCGGAAAAGGACCTAGGGGTGACAGTGGACGAGAAGCTGGATATGAGTCAGCAGTGTGCCCTTGTTGCCAAGAAGGCCAATGGCATTTTGGGATGTATAAGTAGGGGCATAGCGAGCAGATCGAGGGACGTGATCGTTCCCCTCTATTCGACACTGGTGAGGCCTCATCTGGAGTACTGTGTCCAGTTTTGGGCCCCACACTACAGGAAGGATGTGGATAAATTGGAAAGAGTACAACGAAGGGCAACGAAAATGATTAGGGGTCTAGAGCACATGACTTATGAGGAGAGGCTGAGGGAGCTGGGATTGTTTAGTCTGCAGAAGAGAAGAATGAGGGGGGATTTGATAGCTGCTTTCAACTACCTGAAAGGGGGTTTCAAAGAGGATGGCTCTAGACTGTTCTCAATGGTAGCAGATGACAGAACGAGGAGTAATGGTCTCAAGTTGCAATGGGGGAGGTTTAGATTGGATATTAGGAAAAACTTTTTCACTAAGAGGGTGGTGAAACACTGGAATGCGTTACCTAGGGAGGTGGTAGAATCTCCTTCCTTAGAGGTTTTTAAGGTCAGGCTTGACAAAGCCCTGGCTGGGATGATTTAACTGGGACTTGGTCCTGCTTTGAGCAGGGGGTTGGACTAGATGACCTTCTGGGGTCCCTTCCAACCCTGATATTCTATGATTCTATGATTCTATGAACACTGGGGGGGGGGGTGGAGGGGGGGGAAATAAACATGGGGAAATAGTTTTACTTTGTGTAATGATCCATTCTCTCCCAGTCTCTATTCAAGCCTAAGTTAATTGTATCCAGTTTTCAAATTAATTCCAATTCAGCAGTCTCTTGTTGGAGTCTGTTTTTGAAGTTTTTTTATTGAAGAATAGCCACTCTCAGGTCTGTAATCGAGTGACCAGAAAGATTGAAGTGTTCTCCAACTGGTTTTTGAATGTGATAATTCTTGACGTCTGATTTGTGTCCATTTATTCTTTTACGTAGGGACTGTCCAGTTTGACCAATGTACATGGCAGAGGGGCATTGCTGGCACATGATGGCATATATCACATTGGTAGGTGAACGAGCCTCTGATAGTGTGGCTGATGTGATTAGGCCCTATGATAGTGTCCCCTGAATAGATATGTGGACACAGTTGGCAACGGGCTTTGTTCCAAGGATAGGTTCCTGGGTTAGTGGTTCTGTTGTGTGGTTGCTGGTGAGTATTTGCTTCAGGTTGGGTGGCTGTCTAAGCAAGGACTGGCTTGTCTCCCAAGATCTGTGAGAGTGATGGGTCGTCCTTCAGGATAGGTTGTAGATCCTTGATGATGCGTTGGAGAGGTTTTAGTTGGGGGCTGAAGGTGATGGCTAGTGGCGTTCTGTTATTTTCTTTGTTGGGCCTGTCCTGTAGTAGGTGACTTCTGGGTACTCTTCTGGCTCTGTCAATCTGTTTCTTCACTTGATTAACAATATTGCTGGGTGGGTTAAGGGAACCACTGTTATGGCCCCTTGTGGCATGTAGTAGTTTAGATAGTTTAGTGTCCTTTTTCTTTTGTAGAGAAGCAAAGTGTGTGTTGTAAATGGCTTGTCTAGTTTTTGTAAAGTCCAGCCACGAGGAAGTTTGTGTGGAAGGTTGGTTTTTTATGAGAGTATCCAGTTTTGAGAGCTCATTCTTAATCTGTCCCTGTTTGCTGTAGAGGATGTTGATCAGGTGGTTCCGCAGTTTCTTTGAGAGTGTGTGGCACAAGCTGTCAGCATAGTCTGTGTGTTATGTAGATTGTAATGGATTTTTTACCTTCAGTCATTTTGGTATGATGTCCATCTGTTTGCATTTGGAAAGGAAGATGATGTCTGTCTGTATCTGTATGAGTTTTTTCATGAAGTTGATAGATTTCCACTCCATACGGCTAAATTCAGTGCCTTGCATAATGACAGGTTTCAGAGTAGCAACCGTATTAGTCTGTATTCGCAAAAAGAAAAGGAGTACTTGTGGCACCTTAGAGACTAACAAATTTATTTGAGCACAAGCTTTCGTGAGCTACAGCTCATTTCATCGGATGCATTCAGTGGAAAATACAGTGGGGAGATTTATATACACAGAGAACATGAAACAATGGGTGTTACCATACACACTGTAAGGAGAGTGATCACTTAAGATGAGCTATTACCAGCAGGAGAGTGGGGGGGGGGAGAAAACCGGGGCCTCTCCTTCTGCCCCTCCACCCCCACGAACATGATACAGTTCTGTGGTGACCTAGAATCCTATTTTCGACGTCTCCAACTCAAGGAATATTTCCAACACACCTCTGAACAACATACTAACCCACAGAGACCTTCCTACCAACACTACAAAAAGAAGGATTCTGGGTGGACTCCTCCTGAAGGTCGAAACAGACTGGACTTCTACATAGAGTGCTTCCGCCAATGTGCATGGGCTGAAATTGTGGAAAAGCAGCATCACTTGCCCCATAACCTCAGTCGTGCAGACCACAATGCCATCCACAGCCTCAGAAACAACTCTGACATCATAATCAAAAAGGCTGACAAAGGAGGTGCTGTCGTCATCATGAATAGGTCGGATATGAAGAAGAGGCTACTAGGCAGCTCTCCAACATCACTTTCTACTAGCCATTACCCTCTGATCCCACTGAGGGTTACCAAAAGAAACTACAGAATTCACATTTGGGGACAATGGCCCCACAGTATGCCAACATTTTTATGGCTGACTTAGAACAATGCTTCCTCAGCTCTCATCCCCTAATGCCCCTACTCTACTTGTGTTGTTCTAAGTCAGCCATAAAAATGTTGGCATACCGTGGGGCCATACAGGTACCCATCGCAGTGCTGCTGATATGAAGGTATACATTGTCCCCAAATGTGAAATAGTTATGGGTGAGGACAAAGTCAAAGTTCAGCCACCAGGTTTGCCGTGACATTATCGGGGATACTGTTCCTGACAGCTTGTAGTCCATCTTTGTGTGGAATGTTGGTGTAGAGGGCTTCTACATCCATGGTGGACAGGATGGTGTTTTCAGAAAGATCACCCCTGGATTGTAGTTTCCTCAGGAAGTCAGTGGTGTCTCAAAGATAGCTGGGAGTGCTGGTAGCGTAGGACCTGAGGAGGGAGTCTACATAGCCAGACAATCCTGCTGTCAGGGTGCCACTGCCAGAGATGATGGGGCGTCCAGGATTTCCAGGTTTATGGATCTTGGGTAGGAGATAGAATACCCCAGGTCAGGGTTCCAGGGGTGTGTCTGTGTGGATTTGTTCTTGTGCTTTTTCAGGGAGTTTCTTGAGCAAATGCTATAGTTTCTTTTGGTAACCCCTGAGTAATATTCCTTGCGTTGGAGACGTCGAAAATAGGATTCTAGGTCACCACAGAACTGTATCATGTTCGTGGGGGTGGAGGGGCAGAAGGAGAGGCCCCGGTTCCCCTCCCCCCCCCCGCTCTCCTGATGGTAATAGCTCATCTTAAGTGATCACTCTCCTTACAGTGTTATGGTAACACCCATTGTTTCATGTTCTCTGTGTATATAAAACTCCCCACTGTATTTTCCACTGAATGCATCCGATGAAGTGAGCTGTAGCTCGTGAAAGCTTATGCTCAAATAAATTTGTTAGTCTCTAAGGTGCCACAAGTACTCCTTTTCTTTTTGCGAATATGCAAAAAAGAAAGTTAATACAGACTAACACGGCTGCTACTCTGAAACCATGCTTAACTATATAATCTGGTATAACAAACACCAGGAGACACAGACAGAATCTTTCAGCACACAGATTCAAAACCTAATAAAGCCAGATACAAATCCCAAATTTTGGGGACAAAACCAGGGGAGAATGTTTGTATTTAAAAAACAAAAAAATAAAATTCTCTGTGGTTTAAGAGTCAAAGGTGCAAAGATTTCACTCTGGAGGGAAAGAGACTATCAAACTCAGGTAATTTACCCCCTTGATAAGGAATTCATTCACTATACAGTTTTCCAGCACTAATGCCTGTACTCTGGCTACTTTTTTTTTTAAATATATTTAGATTTTTCCAGCACCAATCCAAAAGTCTTGATGCTTTGCACTTTAAAATGTTGTTTAAAGTTATGAAAACTTGATACCTACAGAATTGCTCACGGACCAATAATTCACAACCAAATAGCAGTACCTCCGGATTCAAGTGAGCTACATTACCCAGCTACATGTTGACAACTTCTGAAGAGATTCAACTTTGTTCCCCTTGTGTGCTCAGAAGTCAGTGGAGTGATGTCATGAAAATGTAAGAATCAGGCCTTGAGGTCATGATTAGGGATTCCACCCTCATGCAGAGCGGAAGGAAGCTTTATTGTTTAGGGTATTAGCCAGGAATTTAGGAGATAGATTCAAATTCCAGCTCTGCCACAGGTGTGATCTTTGACAAACTTTAATCTTTGTGCCCCAAGTCTCCATCTGAAAGAATTATAACAGCACTTCCCTACCTCACAGGTCTGCACCTAAGCTAGGATTGTGCTGAAGTTGTCCGACTGAATAGCTAACTTCAAACATGTGATTAAGTCCCATGGACTTCAATGGGATATAAGCAAGTGGTTTGCTGAACCAGTATTTCAGCAAAGCCAGGATTTCACCTACCAAGTACTTATTCTCTGGTCTAGCCCAAGAAAAATTGGCACAAATCCAGGAAAGTGATAGGAGGGTTAGCTTCATCCTCAGTGCTTCACCCCTGAAAGATGATCCCAGATCTTCAGCTGGTGCTGCTCCACTGACTTCAATGGGCGCAGAGTTAGGGCAATGCGGAGTGCTTCCAAAAAGCCCATCCAGCACACCCAGTAGTGGTGGAATTTTTTGCTAAACATTTGCACAGCATGAGACCAAGTGGCTCACTGTGCCAGTGAGTGTTTTAATTGCTTTATTAACAGTCATAAAGTTACAGTGTTTTAGAAGCTTTGCTGTCACAATTCAAAATAATGGATGAGGCACCTGTCAGAACCTACACTGCAGCTGTCATGTTTACTTCCAGTAGCAACTCCTTGGGGTCCAAAGCACATTTCCTACAGGCAGATTTTATTTTCAAATGCGTCTTTCAAATTCATACCATGGTCACATATAGCCTTGAAAATATAGTTGTACCAGAAATATAACATCCACCTTTCCATCCTGTAAGCTAGCCCTACAGAGAATAGTGTCAAAGCTATAATGTTTTATTTGTTGTCACCTGAAATAGAAATCCCGAGAGAGAGAGAGAGAGAGATTAGTGCTTACTTCAGATATCCTCAGTAGCTTTCTGGACAGAGATCACCACCACAATTGGTGCAATCTCAGTTCTGTTAAGATTCAGCGGAGCTGCTCTGATTTACACTAGATGTGGATTTGGCTGCTGGTTCTTATTTTAAGCAAGTTATGGCTATTTTTTTAAGAGTAAATAATGGTTTTATTTTTTAAAACTAAAGTTAATTTGTAATATTGTACTTTTACACTCCAACTCATTCAGGGGAAGGAAATGGTCTATCCTGTCTTCCCACTGGATGTACAATGCAACAAGCACGGTAAAGCATTATGTTATATGCCAAAGGGAATGGTTTTCAGAAGTTCTGAATTCAGAGTAGCAGCCGTGTTAGTCTGTATTCGCAAAAAGAAAAGGAGTACCCGTGGCACCTTAGAGACTAATGCTAGTGTTTGATGCACTAGTTGACAATCAATGCTGTTAGAAAGTTTGGAGGCCAGATCTCCAGTTGGCATTAGTCAGCATTTCTCCCTTAAAATTAATGGAGCTATGCAACGTTACACTAGCAAAAGGATCTGGCCTCAGGTCTTTTCTTGTCTGAAGAACAGGGTTCCCTCTCCAATTAAGTTATTTTTTGGGGGGAGTGCACGCTAGTCATTCACTTATCCTCCATTGACATCAAAACTCCCTAAAGTTTGCTTCTCGTAGACAATTGGTCCTATCATATCCCAATTATAGATGTAGACAGGAACACTTGCTTGTACCATAATAGTGCCTAGAGCTCCCTTAAGATCAGCACCCTATTGGGCCAGGCATTTGGTACAAAGGGAGGTAAGGCAACTTGAGAAAAAAAATCACATAGCAGGTCAGTAGCAGAGGCAAGACTAGAACGAGTCTTGTTTGAGTTGCAGTAAGGCATCCTCTCTCCTGGGATGCACCATTACCTATTGCCATTTGAGAGACCCATCTTCATTTAAATCATGTCTGATTCTTCTGCTTACATCCATCATGAAAGCAGCAGCGTTCCCAGCCAGCACTGAACAAGCATACTGATTGCCTACAGAATCACATTAGCCCAGACTACCAAGTTAATGAAGGCAGTGCTGTAAAGCAAGTCTTCACACAGCAGTGTTCTGCTTTGTTGGTTCCATGTGCTACTTTTGATTATAATCCAATACATTTATGTTTTCAGCACTGTGCAGCATCTTTGCATAAAGAGCTATTTATTAATAACCTCTGTTGACACAGATTACCTGACCTGAATATTCTTCTATCATCATATTCCTCAAAAATCTAATTTCTCTTTTGGTCTAGGCACATACTAAGAAGCTGAAAGTATTGAATGAGATATAATTTCAAGTGAAATTAAGTGACAACATTTCCTTCTATTCTATGGATGTTGAGTTTTGCTTAGACGAGGTGGCTGTTTCCCAGTGTGGGAAATCAGAGGGGATTACGACTGTGAAAATTCATTTACTGTAATTTTGCATTTAAAAACCAATCAGTGCTTTTATCTGATAGGACAGATGTTTTCCTTTTTAATTTTGAGGCCAAATGCAGTTAACAGAACATTGCCATTTCTAAGCTAGATATTCCACACACTGCTATTTATATCCAACAAATGTCTGATACAGGCATCAAAGATTTTCTATTTTCTGTGATATAAATGGTCAAAGTTTTCTAAAATGTCTAGTGATTTTGGGTACCTCAGTTTTTGGGTATCCAACCAGAGAAACTGAATGAGGCCTTATTTTCAGCAAGCAGGTGTTCAGTGTTTTCCGAAAATGAGGGTTGCCTTAAGACATCAAGCTGAGCACCCAAAGTTTTGGGGCACCCTAAGTCACTCGTTATTTTTGAAAATTTAGTCCATAGTCTCAATCCCATAAAGTGCTGGGTACTCCTGTGAGCTACCAAGTGCCCTCTGCTCCACCTAGAGTCTAAACTATTGTAGGATATAAAGCTACATAGAAACATGTGGTTACTCCTTTTTCCAACCCCTGCATCATTCCTCTGCTGAGCGATATCATGTGTGTTTAGGCCTCACAGCTCAGCTTCCCAGTGGAGGGGGAAACAAACAAACAAACCAAACAATGACATAAGCTTAGAATATGTTCTGAGCCCATTTTGATTTACATATTTACCAGTCCTGGAACAGAGACAGGGCAACCCTCTTTCTGGGATTGCAGTCCAACACTGGTGGTAGTTTTGCAGGGAGCAACTGTGTCAGTTATTGCTCTTGTGTTTAGAGTCAGACTAGTTGCTAGCACAGCTCCTTCAACCCCCAAATTTTAATAGTGACAAAAACCACCACCACAAGCATGTCTTCCAAGGCTAAAGACTTGCTTACACACCAAGAAAAAGGAACTCTGCAGACTAATAGGGCCAACTTCGATGGCGGCTGCTATGGTAATTAAAAAGAAAAAAAAAGCCCCACAAGCCCAGATTTACAAAACATACGAAGTGTTAACTTCAGAAGTGGCATCAAATATCCAACAGATAATGCAGAAGGAATTTGGGAGGAATGTAGTTACACAAATTGCAATTTGGCCAGGACACTATGGATAACACCCCTAACTTGCAAAAGGGGTAGGAGCTCTACTAGGATCTTCATTGTTCATTCCCACCTTTTCTATGGCTTACCTTAAAGCTAGTCAATTACAAAAAAAACCCTGACATTTTAAAAATCCAGTTTTGATACAGCAATCTTTAACTAGTATGTTCAGATTTTAGATTTCTTTTTTGGAAGGATTCTAATTCTTTAATCTTGTTTAGAAGGCTGTTTATGAAGCTTGCAAGTTCTACAAAGTTCCGTGCTAACAGTTTATTCAGTTTGACTGGATTTGCATTGCATCCACCAGTTGTGCTTTGAGATTCAAGGGTTTGAAACTTCAATTGACTTTAAGTGTCACAGGAACAGGCATAAAAATCTCAAAAAAGTAAGACTCATTTTGATCAGCTTTACAGCAGCTATGTAAAAAAAAAAGTTTTTCACTTGATTTGATAAAACCATGCAAACCCACTAGCTGGCTAAGATCCACCAGAAACTTAGCTATGCTCTCACAAACCTGGACTCAGGATTGCCCTGGCTGAAGATCAGCAAAACATTTGACAAACATGCTCTGAGATTCAAGTTGATAATGCACCTTGAAACCAGCTCATGTTTTGGTGTGGATGAAGGATTTAGTGCAAATCTGTCTCACAGGTCCTCCAGAAGATCTGCAGATTGCACAGGTATAAAAAGTATTAAATGCTTCACATCTGTAACATACCATTTAGTTTAAACTGGAATAACCACAACAAGCATATTTTCAAAGCCAAGGCTATAGTCCTTATGAACGTCTGATGCTGTATAAATCTGTGTAACTTGATGTATTATGTTGCACAAAACTGGATGTGAGGAGAATGTGATCAAACTGTGTCTAAAGATTCTACCATATCAGCAACAAACACTCTGGAAAAATCCATTAGAAAAATGGCATGCTCCTTACACTGATTTCAATGTAAAGAGCGTGCCATTTCTTTAATGGATGTTTGTGCTCAATCTTACTGAGCATTTTCCTCTAGGGCAAATCTTCTGCTTTTGTCACATTTTGTGCTGCTGCATTTAAAAAGCTTCCAGCACCATGGCTGGACTTAAGAGCTTTGTCCAGCAAACAGGTTAGCTAGTGTATTGAAGAACAGATGCTTCTCGGCAGGTTATTTTACCTTGATGTAAGGGCAGATCAGTAGCTGTGAGGTCCGTGCAAACGATACACTAGAGTGTCTTGCACAACCTGTTGCAATGTGACATTCTCACCTCCTCAAAAACTGGCTGCTTCAACATCTGAATTGTCATACCTAGGATTGCAGCATCCCAAAACTCTGGCATGACCAAAAGTCACAGCTGCTCCTAAGCCAGGAAAACTATTGAGAGACCCCAAAGAACTACCAACCAATTTCTCTGCTGTGTTTTACCTATAATGGGATGGAGATTCTAATCCTGATGTGGATTAATGAGGTAGTCAAACCCCAGCTGCCTCATGTTCAGGCTGGGTTCAGGAGAGGACAATGAACCCAAAGTCAGTTACTTTGTCCGACCTCAAGACATAGAAAATGCATTTGAGCCAGGAAAAAAAAATGGTGCAGTACTTATTGATCTGATGGCAGCCTACTACACACTGTGCAACACACGGGTTGACTGCCAAGCTGCTCCAAGTTATTCCATGTAGGCCAGTGATGCAGTGCATCCAAGAAATGATTAGCAACAACCTTAATTCTGCAAGTCAGGGAGAAAAAAGTCACCTAAAATGTCTTCACGATGGGCTACCACAAGGCTCAGTTTTGGCTCCTCTTTTGTTCAATAGATACACATCTGACCTCCCTGAAATAGAAGTATGCATACACTGATGACATCTGTATTGCAGACACTGGAAGTGACTTCCAGAGGCTTGAAGGGAATCTCATCCAAGAGATGGGTACTTTGGGCACTTGTTTGGTTTCACTGAGAATTAGTCTCCAGTGTCAGAAGTGAGTGGCAATTACTTTCCATCTGAACAGTCATCTTGCCATCTCAATCCATGTCCAAGGATGGCTGCTGACACTCCATCAAGTTGTTACATATTTGGGAGCAAAGCTCAACCATACCCAGAGATACTGGCTTCACCTGGAGCACCTGAAAAGGAAAACCTCCTCCCATATCAAATTGATATGAAAAAATGGTTATGAACCTCCTGGGGAGAACAAACCCGTTAGTGCTTTGTACATCTGTACTGGCCCTGGTGTTTGCTGCAGCTGAATGCTGATCTGCAGGTCTGGGTGCACAGCTGCCTACACTTGGCTTGGTGGCATGGAGCTGAATTCACCCACTTGTATTACTAGTGGCTACTTGAGCTGTATCAACCTGCCATGTGTACGCATGCACATTAGTGAACAAGCTCTGCCAGACTTTTGATGAAATGCCATTGCTGTTTAGTCTGCCTGGAGATCAGCTATAGATGAAACCAACCTAGGACATCTCCTATTGACAGATGTTCGATGTTCCATGTTGGGGAATATCATGCCAATTCAAAGGTCTGCTCATGTTCAGGTGAGGAATCCCACTCCTGCATTCTGGGGTGTGACACTGCAGCTGGTCTCTAGATACCAATTTGCTATGGCAACTCTAACACTTTGACAACAGTGCTACTGTCCCTGGACAATCAGCACTGCTAAGGAGCCAATAATTACATCCTTACAGGGTGGAAGTATTGGTGGGAAAGAGGAATGTGAAGTGCATTCAAGAGTCCATCGCTGCACCTGCCTCCCTGTCCACTTGATTTGAAATCCTGGAGCAGGCTCAGATTACTCTCTAGCTCAACCATGCATCAGCTTGGTCTGGTTTCCTCCCCGTGCTGTGATTGTGGGGCAGCCTTACAGAAAATAACTCCTGGTGGAAGAGTGCCCAACCTGACACCTGGAGAGCTGCCTACAATGCCTCCCCTCCCTTGGTACAGAGGAGGTCCTCTGGTTATGGAACATAGACGTAGAGTCTGGACATCTACATACGAGAGGCCTCCCCAGTCCATGGATCCAATTTGCAGCATAGCACAAGAAACTGAATTCATTCCTTTTGGGCACTGTGACATGTGTTGCAGCTGCCAGTCATCATGGGATAGAGAGGACAGCTGCATATGAAATGGCACAAGAGGAAAGACCATTTGAGGAAATTCACTCCACTCGTGTCCATGGAAAGAGTGTGGTCAGCAGTGATAAGACTACTAACCTGCCTCACTATCTCCACACAAACCTCCTCAATAAACAAAGGAGAGGTTCTCTTGACAGTAACCCATACCCAATAAGGCTTCTGCCTTCCCAAGGTTGAGGATATAAAATAACTCCTACATGTTCCATAGTCAGTCTGATCCAAGCACTCTTCCAGAGCAGAGACTGAATGAATAGCGGCCATAGAAGAGAGACTTGCACTTGGATGCACATTGACCCATTGATGATCCATCCTGAGTTTCAAAGTGATGTAGCCAAGAGGTCTCTTGTATCTGAGTGACACAGGAGATATGCACTACCCCTCCAGGAGCAGTCCTATCAAATTCCTTGGTGAGTACTCAAGAGTTATCCATAATCACCAGTTGACCCCTGTCTTAGAGGCATGACTGGAAATACAGGCAGGCAGTCACAAGACAGCTTTAGTTACTGAGGCTACAAGCTACGATGTACGCCAGCTCTGGGTGGCCGTGCATGACAAGACAGTGTAGAGTGCCAACTTTAATCATAATAGACCTGACAGTACTCAGCCAAATGCTCATACAAGGGGAAATCCAGAGGGCTTGTTCCATGCTGATTACATGATGGGGAACCAAGGGGGTTGCTTTAAGGAGGATTTGCCAAAGGTGTTTCTTGGGTATAGCAGAAGGTCCCTTGTTTGACTTACTTCACTATGAACACTCATCATGCCAGAGAGATCTTTTAACCTGCTGGCATTGCTCCTTTGCTCACCTACTTCACTTTTCCCAGCCCCATAACTTCTTTTTGCAGAGTGATCTTTCTTCCACCCCATCAAAATGGAACAAGGAGCCAGAATAATCAAAACACTTAGAGGGGGTGAATGAACCTGAAGAAACTGCATACTTGACAAAGGAGGAAGATGACTCCCCCCGTCCCCAAACTTTAATAAGACATTTTACCTATATGACCCTGCTCTGAGGACAATGGAGGAGGGAAAGGAGGCCTCCTGCTTTAAATAGCACAAAATTTGTGTGGTGCAGTAAGCACACTGCTCACTGGGAGTGCAGAACTTCATGGGGTAATGCTTCTGTGTCATGAGGTTCTCTACCCCCTTACCATAGCTGGTAGAGAGCATTATTATTGTTGGGTGTTGTACCTTGAAGCCCCAACTGAGTTCAGAGTACCATTTTGCTAGGTACTATACAGAGTAAGTGAAAGCCCCTGCCTCAAATTGCTTACAATCTAAACTATAGCAGCTTTGGACGAGTTGACATGTAGTGAGATGCTAGAGCACAAGGCAGCAGGATAGGAAATGTGAAAAGAAGAGAAAGGTAGCAGGTCACAGCAAGGATAGATGGTCAAGTCTTTTGATCACTACTTCTGCCAGATACAGCATAATATAGATTTGACTCAGAAAGAAACACCCTACCCTGAATTTCACTACAAATAACATTCCTCC
This sequence comes from Dermochelys coriacea, assembly GCF_009764565.3. NCBI lineage: Eukaryota > Metazoa > Chordata > Testudines > Dermochelyidae > Dermochelys > Dermochelys coriacea. Next base: position 65,617,613 of record NC_050078.2, read on the forward strand.
AGTGTATTACGTTATGGGGACAAGGACTAAGTTCGGCTAATCGTGGTTTCGATTAATTCAGAGAATTTCCAGTATAGTGAAAAGACATCAGGGACATGACCCCATTATATGGAATGGGGAGTTTTGGGTCCTCGAGGCTATACTGTATCTAGTTTGAGAAACTTTATATTAAAGTTAGCTGGTAATAGCTCTTATGTATAGCAAGATGTGCTTGGCTTATGTTTCTGTGATCTTTCAGGTTGATATATAAAGCATATTTAATTATATGTCCCTTAGGTATGAAGAGTTGATAGAAAGGACTACAAACATCACACATCTGAGATTCATATAGTACACTCCAGAGGAGTGTTGCATCCGATGAAGTGAGTGGTAGCTCACGAAAGCTTATGCTCAAATAAATTTGTTAGTCTCTAAGGTGCCACAAGTCCTCCTTTTCTTTTTGCGAATACAGACTAACACAGCTGCTACTCTGAAATCTGACTCCAGAGGAGATTTCTCTACTGCATGGTGGTACAGAACACTGCAGAGTCTCCCAGTAAAGCAGCCCACTTCCTGAATGGAAAAGGGTACAAGGAGCACTTAATAGTACTCCAGACCCTCTCCACTGGCTTCCTGGCTGCTACGAGGTCCAATTCACTGCCCTGATTCTGATCTTCAAAACTCTTAAATTACCTCCTTGGCCCTCACCCTCATCAATGGCACAAACTGGAAATACCCAGAGGGAGTGTCACAGGACATGGAGGCAAGGAATTTTCAGTGCTGGGTCCTTGGTAGTGGAACACCCTAGTTGAGAAGAGGTTTCAAGTGGGCTCTGCTCTGACCAGTTCCAGAGCCCGATGCAAAACTTTTTGCATTAGCCAGCACAATTTCAGAAGATTATGGGCCAGATCTTCAACTGGTATGAATTGGCATAGCAGCCTTGATATCAGCACAGCTACATAAATGTATCCTAGCTATGGATGGATATAATTATCTCCAGCAGGCTGAAGTGCACTGATTATCAATTTTTTTCTATCAATCATGGCACTAATTGCAGCGTTTTGGTCTAATCCTCAGAGTGTCAATTAGCAGAGAAACTGCCAAGGAAAGTTACAGTCAGAAGAAGAGAAGCAGAGGGATTGACTGTCATTTGTGCGGACTTGTAAGGCAGGAATTCTTGTTGTATGTTACTGGTCATGGAAATTGTGGCAGCTTTCTGCTTGCCATTTTCCTCCAGGACTTTCTTGGTAGGTTTGCCAGAAGATAATAATTTAAGTTGAAGTTAGTGTTTCAAAATGTATCCTAGCTGAACCACAATTCTCAGGAGATTGCAGTAAAGGTAACACATGTGTCACATACTTATATTTTAGATGGCATTTATCTACAGGGATTCATGGCAAGCAAAAAAAGTCCAAACTTAAGGAACTGATAGAATTGTCAAAGGAAACCCAAGATATTTAGATACCCAACTTCTTTAGGCACCTTTGAAAGATGGTCACAAGAACTCAGCAATGGGGAAAAAAAACCTTTCAAAGATTACAGATGTTAGATCTGCCATTGCCATTCTCCTTCCCTTATAGGAAAGGAGAGAAGCTAAATATCCAGGAATGCTTTTTGAAGATATGCATGGCTTTAAAGACTTCCGCTCCTTCCATCACGTATACGACCTGACAGGAACACAGGCTCACTCTAGCTTTTAAAAAGTTCAGTTTCAGGCTACAGTAAATATTCAAATAAAATGCATGTACATTCGGGGTGGGGTGGGGAGAGGAAAGAAATCATGAACCAAAGCTACTCAGAAGTATGACAGTGACCATGATCTAAAAGCTCAATGATGTCATGTGAATTTTCCACCAATATAAGGGGCTTTAGATCAGACCCAATGAGAATAAGCTCACCATAACTGCATTATGAAGTTTTGATAGTGGATCCTTTATAAAAAAAATTCAACATTCAGTTTTGGTAACTGCCACATAGTAGATCTGTCCACTATTAGTGACGAGTAGTCTAATCCCAAACATGGGTTTTCATAATCTAAAGCCAAATTTTGAAAATTGTTCTTGTCTTTATAAATTAGCCAAAACCTCCATTCTGAACCACTCCAAATTTTAGGGATGTTCAAAATCAAGAGCCAGATGCAAACTTTTCAGTTGGGCTCATTTCTAGCCACTAATGGGCTACCAGTGTTTCTAACCAGAAAGCAAAAGTCAGTTAATTCTACCATCTGCAGGTGGGAATAAGTAGGGTCTATTTCAGAACAAGCCCAGCCATTACACCTTAGTTACGGCTGTAACATGCTAACAAACTACAGTGAAACAAAAGCATAATTCCTAAGGAAGTTAATCACTGGCTGCATTAAGCTCTGAAAGAATTATAGCAATGGATCTGCAGGTGGTGTAATTGATTCTGTTTTAATTGGTACCTCAAGTGATCCCAAATAGCCTCTTAGACTGAACATTATGAATCTGTCTAGCTCTATATAGTATAATGGTTCAATTTTTCTCATAGGATCTTTCCACTGGACAATGGTCAGTGTGATTACTATTGATCTTGTTAAACATAGTCTTGTCATTTTCAGGCACAAATCTGTTAAAGCTTGGATATCAATTTTTTAATTAGAATCAAAGCTAAGGGGAAATAGCAACATTTCCCAGGTCCTGTGCGTGTACGTGTGCTTCACACTATAGCTAATTAACTGGTGACCAGACATTACTGATCTCTAAACTAAATGAATTAGTTGACGAACAGTTGAATTAGAGACAGAGTCTGCAAAAGATTCCCCTACTAATTTGGCTTGTCAAGGTCAGAATCCTGTGTGTAAGATATTGGAAAAAACATTGCCATCCATTTATTTAAGAACAATGTTTTTACCTATTGTTTTTCCTAATGAACCATGTATGACCATTACATCTAATTAACATTAGTAAAGTGGACCATACCTTTTACAGCCAACCCCATGCATTGAGGAAGAATTTAGCCAGCCTCGTTGCTGGTTGTATTAGCGTTCACTGCAGGGGACAAACTGTTTCTGCACTCATACTATTGTTCTCTCCTTTTGGAATTGGACTGCTGCCTATGAGTTTACCGTCTATGTGAAATTCAGAAAGTGGAGATTCATTTCCAGCACAGTTTTATAGGACTGCAAGTTCTGCAAAGAGCGTCTGCCAGCTGAAACATGCTTTTCATCTCTCGCTTCATCAGCTTTTAGAGAATTTCTCCCCCTCCCCCCCCCCAAAAAAAAGAGTTTTACCATATTCATAGACAAACCAGCCGTGGTCACTGGTGGAAATGGCAGCTGTCCAGGGCTGCTTTCAGCCACTAGCACGCCACCCCATGGTTGAAGTAGTGTTATGGTGAATCTGTCTCGGTTTCCCCTAATTCAGCCACTCACCATCTAGCCCCAAGTCTGGCAGGTCCTCACTATGACTCCAGCCAGATGGCTTTCATAGCAGAGAAAGATCTAGAGAATCAGGAGGCCAGAGACCCTAAAGAAAAGTCAGTCTCCAGCCTCTTTGCAGGCTTTTAGAGACCCCCCCCCGGTTGCAGTTAGTAGGGGAGCCCAGGCTCACACACTCCTCTGGATTTTAGTCCAGGGATCCTGTGTGAAGCATTTGGAACAAGGTTCTCCCAATTCATTTCTGCTTCCCTGGACTGCTTTCTACCAGGGCTCTCTAACTGGTTGTTTCAGAGACTCACACTCCAATTCTCTTCTGGAGGTCCAGCCACCTGGGCAGCTTTCCACCAGTCTGGGGCTGAAAGGCACTGCTCTCAGTGGTTCCTCAGCCTCTCTGGCAGCCACCTCTGCCTTCTGAGTGCAGCCTTTTCACTTCCCCAGCTGTTGCAGGGCCACCAATCAACCCCAGCTGAGGAGACAGCCCATCTCCCTGTTAACCCTTTCACAGATGGGACAGCATAGGATCTGTACAGGCCCTACCAGCAACATTTCATTCTTGTTCAGTCTTCGAAGTCAGTTCTCCCCCACCCCCGACCGAAGTTTTTAGCCTCCTACACAGCCTCCCCTACCTACAATGAGCTTTTGAAGAGTTTATCTTCTATTCTCCTAGCTCCCACAAGTAATGTTTTGTCCACTTGGGATGTGAGCTGTCCATGTGAGCTGTCCCTATAACTCTGCTTTGATAGAGTTTCCTGATTCTCTAGATCTTTCTCTGCTATGAAAGCCATCTGGCTGGAGTCATAGTGAAGACCTGCCAGACTTGGGGCTAGATGGTGAGTGGCTGAATTAGGGGAAACCGAGACAGATTCACCATAACACTACTTCAACCATGGGGTGGCGTGCTAGTGGCTGAAAGCTGTTGAAGATCCTGGCTGAGGATCTCTGGGTCTTTGGGGGCTTAAGAGCCTAGAATTTGGGGTATTGTTTTATGTGGACTTGGAAGTAAAGTACCCCAAAAGGACTGTGGAACTAAATTGTGCTCTGGCCAGAAGGCTGAGTTGTGAGAAGAAGTGGACCACAATAGGACTGGAGCAACTCTTGAGAAGGTGAGCTTCTACACCATGCTGGGCCACAAGGGGATACACCTACAGTGAGTCACTCTTTTATATGTGCTCTATAGTCTTTTACACTGGGGCTTCTGTATATCAATAGATATTTAATAGGTAACTATTTCTCTAGCATTCTGGAAGAATCATCCAGATCTTCCTGTATGATATCCCGGTCCTTCTCTGTATTGGCAATACCTCCCAGCTTTGTGTCATCCGCAAACTTTATTAGCACACTCCCACTTTTTGTGCCAAGGTCAGAAATAAAAAGATTAAATAAGATTGGTCCCAAAACCGATCCCTAAGGAACTTTACTTGTAACCTCCCTCCAGCCTGACAGTTCACCTTTTAGTATGACCTGTTGTAGTCTCCCCTTTAACCAGTTCCTTATCCACCTTTCAATTTTCATTTTGATCCCCATCTTTTCCAATTTAACTAATAATTCCCCATGTGGAACTGTATCAAATGCTTTACTGAAATTGAGATAAATTAGATCCACTGTGTTTCCTTTGTCTAAAAAATCTGTTACCTTCTCAAAGAAGGAGATTAGATTAATTTGGCACGATCTACCTTTTGTAAAACCATGTTGTATTTTGTCCCAATTACCACGGACCTCAATGTCCTTAACTACTTTCTCCTTCAAAATTTTTTCCAAGACCTTGCATACTACAGATGTCAAACTAACAGGCCTGTAGTTACCCGGATCACTTTTTTTTCCTTTCTTAAAAATAGGAACTATGTAAGCAATTTCTCCAATCATACGGTACAACCCGAGTTTACAGATTAATTAAAGATTCTTGCTAATGGTTTTGCAATTTCATGAGCCAGTTCCTTTAATATTCTTGGATTAAGATTATCTGGGACTCCCCTATTTAGTCCCATTAAGCTGTTTGAGTTTGTCTTCTACCTCGGATGTGGTAATATCTACCTCCATATCCTCATTCCCATTTCTCATCCGGCCATTATCCCTAAACTCCTTGTTAAAGATTGAGGCAAAGTATTTGTTTAGATATTGGGCCATGCCTAAATTATCCTTAACCTCCACTCCATCCTCAGTGTTTAGCAGTCCCACTTCTTCTTTCCTTGTTTTCTTATTTATATGATTATAGAACCTTTTACTATTGCTTTTAATTCCCTTTGCAAGGTCCAACTCTACATGGCTTTTGGCCTGTCTCACTTTATCCCTACATGTTCTAACCTCAATAAGATAGCCTACAAGGAGTGGAAGATGGGAGGGATCAGCAAGGAAAGCTTTCTGCTTTTTCTTAATCACCTCTCTGAGATGCTTGTTCATCCAGTTTGGTCTACAACTCCTGCCTATTAATTTTTTCCCCTTTCTTGGGATGCAGGCTTCTGATAGTTTCTGCAACTTTGACTTGAAGTAATTCCAGGCCTCCTCTGCCTTTAGATCCACAAGTTCTTCAGTCCAATCCACTTCCCTGACTAATTTCCTTAATTTTTTAAAGTTAACTCTTTTGAAATCAAAAACCCTAGTCACAGATCTATTTTTGTTAATCCTTCCATTTAGTTTGAACTGAATTAGCTCATGATTGCTCGAACCAAGATTGTCTCCTACAACCATTTCTTCTATGAGGTCTTCACTACTCATCAAAACCAAATCTGAATTACTTGGTGAAGGAATCCATCAGCTATAGCATCCAGGAAAATCTGAGCCCTATTATTATTACTAGCACCAGTCTATATCTGGGAAGTTAAAGTCTCCCATGATCACACAATTCCCATTAGTATTTACTTCATTAAAAACATTAAAGAAGTCTCTATCCATATCCAGATCAGATCCCGGTGTCTATAGCACACCGCAAGCACGATCCCAGGGGAGGCTCTAGTAGCTTTCTTCCCCAATGTGATTTTTGCCTAGACAGACTCTGTCTTATCTATTCCATCACTTCTTATTTCTTTACAGTCTACCTCATCATTGATATACAATGCTACTCCATACAAAAATGCCTTTATTTCTGTCTTTCCTAAACAGCACATACCCTTCAATACCTGTACTCCAGTCATGACTGCTATTCCACCATGTTTCTGTTATCTCTATAATATCTGGTTTCACTTCCTGCACCAGTAACTCTAGTTCCTCCATTTTGTTACCTAGGCTCCTCGCATTGGTATACAAACATCTTAATTTTTGCTTTTTGGCTTTGCTCATACTCTTTACTCGATTAGGCACAGACATTCTACCACTAGTATCACCTATTAGACTGGTATCTACACTACCCTTCCTCCTTATATAATCACAGGTTTCAGAGTAGCAGCCGTGTTAGTCTGTATTCGCAAAAAGAAAAGGAGTACTTGTGGCACCTTAGAGACTAACAAATTTATTAGAGCATAAGCTTTCGTGAGCTACAGCTCACTTCATCGGATGCATTTGGTGGAAAAAACAGAGGAGAGATTTATATACACACACACAGAGAACATGAAACAATGGGTTTATCATACACACTGTAAGGAGAGTGATCACTTAAGATAAGCCATCACCAACAGCAGGGGGGGGAAAGGAGGAAAACCTTTCATGGTGACAAGCAGGTAGGCTAATTCCAGCAGTTAACAAGAATATCAGAGGAACAGTGGGGGGTGGGGTGGGAGGGAGAAATACCATGGGGAAATAGTTTTACTTTGTGTAATGACTCATCCATTCCCAGTCTCTATTCAAGCCTAAGTTAATTGTATCCAGTTTGCAAATTAATTCCAATTCAGCAGTCTCTCGTTGGAGTCTGTTTTTGAAGCTTTTTTGTTGAAGTATAGCCACTCTTAGGTCTGTGATCGAGTGACCAGAGAGATTGAAGTGTTCTCCAACTGGTTTTTGAATGTTATAATTCTTGACGTCTGATTTGTGTCCATTCATTCTTTTACGTAGAGACTGTCCAGTTTGGCCAATGTACATGGCAGAGGGGCATTGCTGGCACATGATGGCATATATCACATTGGTAGATGCGCAGGTGAACGAGCCTCTGATAGTGTGGCTGATGTGATTAGGCCCTATGATGGTATCCCCTGAATAGATATGTGGACAGAGTTGGCAACGGGCTTTGTTGCAAGGATAGGTTCCTGGGTTAGTGGTTCTGTTGTGTGGTGTGTGGTTGCTGGTGAGTATTTGCTTCAGATTGGGGGGCTGTCTGTAAGCAAGGACTGGTCTGTCTCCCAAGATCTGAGAGAGCGATGGCTCATCCTTCAGGATAGGTTGTAGATCCTTGATGATGCGTTGGAGGGGTTTTAGTTGGGGGCTGAAGGTGATGGCTAGTGGCGTTCTGTTGTTTTCTTTGTTGGGCCTGTCCTGTAGTAGGTGACTTCTGGGTACTCTTCTGGCTCTGTCAATCTGTTTCTTCACTTCAGCAGGTGGGTACTGTAGTTGTAGGAATGCATGATAGAGATCTTGTAGGTGTTTGTCTCTGTCTGAGGGGTTGGAGCAAATGCGGTTATATCGTAGCGCTTGGCTGTAGACAATGGATCGAGTGGTATGATCTGGATGAAAGCTAGAGGCATGTAGGTAGGAATAGCGGTCAGTAGGTTTCCGATATAGGGTGGTGTTTATGTGACCATCGCTTATTAGCACCGTAGTGTCCAGGAAGTGGATCTCTTGTGTGGACTGGTCCAGGCTGAGGTTGATGGTGGGATGGAAATTGTTGAAATCATGGTGGAATTCCTCAAGAGCTTCTTTTCCATGGGTCCAGATGATGAAGATGTCATCAATGTAGCGCAAGTAGAGTAGGGGCATTAGGGAACGAGAGCTGAGGAAGCGTTGTTCTAAGTCAGCCATAAAAATGTTGGCATACCGTGGGGCCATGCGGGTACCCATCGCAGTGCCGCTGATTTGAAGGTATACATTGTCACCAAATGTGAAATAGTTATGGGTCAGGACAAAGTCACAAAGTTCTGCCACCAGGTTAGCCGTGACAGTATCGGGGATACTGTTCCTGACGGCTTGTAGTCCATCTTTGTGTGGAATGTTGGTGTAGAGGGCTTCTACATCCATAGTGGACAGGATGGTGTTTTTAGGAAGATCACCAATGGACTGTAGTTTCCTCAGGAAATCGGTGGTGTCTCGAAGATAGCTGGGAGTGCTGGTAACGAAGGGCCTGAGGAGGGAGTCTACATAGCCAGACAATTCTGCTGTCAGGGTGCCAATGCCTGAGATGATGGGGCGTCCAGGATTTCCAGGTTTATGGATCTTGGGTAGCAGATAGAATACCCCAGGTCCTGGCTCCAGGGGTGTGTCTGTGCGGATTTGTTCTTGTGCTTTTTCAGGGAGTTTCTTGAGCAAATGCTGTAGTTTCTTTTGGTAACTCTCAGTGGGATCAGAGGGTAATGGCTTGTAGAAAGTGGTGTTGGAGAGCTGCCTAGTAGCCTCTTGTTCATACTCTGACCTATTCATGATGACGACAGCACCTCCTTTGTCAGCCTTTTTGATTATGATGTCAGAGTTGTTTCTGAGGCTGTGGATGGCACTGTGTTCTGCATGGCTGAGGTTATGGGGTAAGCGATGCTGCTTTTCCACAATTTCAGCTCGTGCACGTCGGCGGAAGCAGTCTATGTAGAAATCCAGGCTGCTGTTTCGACCTTCAGGAGGAGTCCACCCAGAATCCTTCTTTTTGTAGTGTTGGCAGGAAGGTCTCTGTGGGTTAATATGTTGGTCAGAGGTGTGTTGGAAATATTCCTTGAGTCTGAGACGTCGAAAATAGGATTCTAGGTCACCACAGAACTGTATCATGTTCGTGGGGGTGGAGGGGCAAAAGGAGAGGCCCCGAGATAGGACAGATTCTTCCGCTGGGTTAAGAGTATAGTTGGATAGATTAACAATATTGCTGGGTGGGTTACGGGAACCATTGTTGTGGCCCCTTGTGGCATATAGTAGTTTAGATAGCTTAGTGTCCTTTTTCTTTTGTAGAGAATCAAAGTGTGTTTTGTAAATGGCTTGTCTAGTTTTTGTAAAGTCCAGCCATGAGGAAGTTTGTGTGGAAGGTTGGTTCTTTATGAGAGTATCCAGTTTTGAGAGCTCATTCTTAATCTTTCCCTGTTTGCTGTAGAGGATGTTGATCAGGTGGTTCCGCAGTTTCCTTGAGAGTGTGTGGCACAAGCTGTCAGCATAGTCTGTGTGGTATGTAGATTGTAATGGATTTTTTACCTTCAGTCCTTTCGGTATGATGTCCATCTGTTTGCATTTGGAGAGGAAGATGATGTCTGTCTGTATCTGTGCGAGTTTTTTCATGAAGTTGACAGATTTCCACTCCATACGGCTAAATTCAGTGCCTTGCATAATCACAGGTTTCAGAGTAGCAGCCGTGTTAGTCTGTATTCGCAAAAAGAAAAGGAGTACTTGTGGCACCTTAGAGACTAACAAATTTATTAGAGCATAAGCTTTCGTGAGCTACAGCTCACTTCATCGGATGCATTTGGTGGAAAAAACAGAGGAGAGATTTATATACACACACACAGAGAACATGAAACAATGGGTTTATCATACACACTGTAAGGAGAGTGATCACTTAAGATAAGCCATCACCAACAGCAGGGGGGGGAAAGGAGGAAAACCTTTCATGGTGACAAGCAGGTAGGCTAATTCCAGCAGTTAACAAGAATATCAGAGGAACAGTGGGGGGTGGGGTGGGAGGGAGAAATACCATGGGGAAATAGTTTTACTTTGTGTAATGACTCATCCATTCCCAGTCTCTATTCAAGCCTAAGTTAATTGTATCCAGTTTGCAAATTAATTCCAATTCAGCAGTCTCTCGTTGGAGTCTGTTTTTGAAGCTTTTTTGTTGAAGTATAGCCACTCTTAGGTCTGTGATCGAGTGACCAGAGAGATTGAAGTGTTCTCCAACTGGTTTTTGAATGTTATAATTCTTGACGTCTGATTTGTGTCCATTCATTCTTTTACGTAGAGACTGTCCAGTTTGGCCAATGTACATGGCAGAGGGGCATTGCTGGCACATGATGGCATATATCACATTGGTAGATGCGCAGGTGAACGAGCCTCTGATAGTGTGGCTGATGTGATTAGGCCCTATGATGGTATCCCCTGAATAGATATGTGGACAGAGTTGGCAACGGGCTTTGTTGCAAGGATAGGTTCCTGGGTTAGTGGTTCTGTTGTGTGGTGTGTGGTTGCTGGTGAGTATTTGCTTCAGATTGGGGGGCTGTCTGTAAGCAAGGACTGGTCTGTCTCCCAAGATCTGAGAGAGCGATGGCTCATCCTTCAGGATAGGTTGTAGATCCTTGATGATGCGTTGGAGGGGTTTTAGTTGGGGGCTGAAGGTGATGGCTAGTGGCGTTCTGTTGTTTTCTTTGTTGGGCCTGTCCTGTAGTAGGTGACTTCTGGGTACTCTTCTGGCTCTGTCAATCTGTTTCTTCACTTCAGCAGGTGGGTACTGTAGTTGTAGGAATGCATGATAGAGATCTTGTAGGTGTTTGTCTCTGTCTGAGGGGTTGGAGCAAATGCGGTTATATCGTAGCGCTTGGCTGTAGACAATGGATCGAGTGGTATGATCTGGATGAAAGCTAGAGGCATGTAGGTAGGAATAGCGGTCAGTAGGTTTCCGATATAGGGTGGTGTTTATGTGACCATCACTTATTAGCACCGTAGTGTCCAGGAAGTGGATCTCTTGTGTGGACTGGTCCAGGCTGAGGTTGATGGTGGGATGGAAATTGTTGAAATCATGGTGGAATTCCTCAAGAGCTTCTTTTCCATGGGTCCAGATGATGAAGATGTCATCAATGTAGCGCAAGTAGAGTAGGGGCATTAGGGAACGAGAGCTGAGGAAGCGTTGTTCTAAGTCAGCCATAAAAATGTTGGCATACTGTGGGGCCATGCGGGTACCCATCGCAGTGCCGCTGATTTGAAGGTATACATTGTCACCAAATGTGAAATAGTTATGGGTCAGGACAAAGTCACAAAGTTCTGCCACCAGGTTAGCCGTGACAGTATCGGGGATACTGTTCCTGACGGCTTGTAGTCCATCTTTGTGTGGAATGTTGGTGTAGAGGGCTTCTACATCCATAGTGGCTAGGATGGTGTTTTTAGGAAGATCACCAATGGACTGTAGTTTCCTCAGGAAATCGGTGGTGTCTCGAAGATAGCTGGGAGTGCTGGTAACGAAGGGCCTGAGGAGGGAGTCTACATAGCCAGACAATCCTGCTGTCAGGGTGCCAATGCCTGAGATGATGGGGCGTCCAGGATTTCCAGGTTTATGGATCTTGGGTAGCAGATAGAATACCCCAGGTCCTGGCTCCAGGGGTGTGTCTGTGCGGATTTGTTCTTGTGCTTTTTCAGGGAGTTTCTTGAGCAAATGCTGTAGTTTCTTTTGGTAACTCTCAGTGGGATCAGAGGGTAATGGCTTGTAGAAAGTGGTGTTGGAGAGCTGCCTAGTAGCCTCTTGTTCATACTCTGACCTATTCATGATGACGACAGCACCTCCTTTGTCAGCCTTTTTGATTATGATGTCAGAGTTGTTTCTGAGGCTGTGGATGGCACTGTGTTCTGCATGGCTGAGGTTATGGGGTAAGCGATGCTGCTTTTCCACAATTTCAGCTCGTGCACGTCGGCGGAAGCAGTCTATGTAGAAATCCAGGCTGCTGTTTCGACCTTCAGGAGGAGTCCACCCAGAATCCTTCTTTTTGTAGTGTTGGCAGGAAGGTCTCTGTGGGTTAATATGTTGGTCAGAGGTGTGTTGGAAATATTCCTTGAGTCTGAGACGTCGAAAATAGGATTCTAGGTCACCACAGAACTGTATCATGTTCGTGGGGGTGGAGGGGCAAAAGGAGAGGCCCCGAGATAGGACAGATTCTTCCGCTGGGTTAAGAGTATAGTTGGATAGATTAACAATATTGCTGGGTGGGTTACGGGAACCATTGTTGTGGCCCCTTGTGGCATATAGTAGTTTAGATAGCTTAGTGTCCTTTTTCTTTTGTAGAGAATCAAAGTGTGTTTTGTAAATGGCTTGTCTAGTTTTTGTAAAGTCCAGCCATGAGGAAGTTTGTGTGGAAGGTTGGTTCTTTATGAGAGTATCCAGTTTTGAGAGCTCATTCTTAATCTTTCCCTGTTTGCTGTAGAGGATGTTGATCAGGTGGTTCCGGACAGGCCCAACAAAGAAAACAACAGAACGCCACTAGCCATCACCTTCAGCCCCCAACTAAAACCCCTCCAACGCATCATCAAGGATCTACAACCTATCCTGAAGGATGAGCCATCGCTCTCTCAGATCTTGGGAGACAGACCAGTCCTTGCTTACAGACAGCCCCCCAATCTGAAGCAAATACTCACCAGCAACCACACACCACACAACAGAACCACTAACCCAGGAACCTATCCTTGCAACAAAGCCCGTTGCCAACTCTGTCCACATATCTATTCAGGGGATACCATCATAGGGCCTAATCACATCAGCCACACTATCAGAGGCTCGTTCACCTGCGCATCTACCAATGTGATATATGCCATCATGTGCCAGCAATGCCCCTCTGCCATGTACATTGGCCAAACTGGACAGTCTCTACGTAAAAGAATGAATGGACACAAATCAGACGTCAAGAATTATAACATTCAAAAACCAGTTGGAGAACACTTCAATCTCTCTGGTCACTCGATCACAGACCTAAGAGTGGCTATACTTCAACAAAAAAGCTTCAAAAACAGACTCCAATGAGAGACTGCTGAATTGGAATTAATTTGCAAACTGGATACAATTAACTTAGGCTTGAATAGAGACTGGGAATGGATGAGTCATTACACAAAGTAAAACTATTTCCCCATGGTATTTCTCCCTCCCACCCCACCCCCCACTGTTCCTCTGATATTCTTGTTAACTGCTGGAATTAGCCTACCTGCTTGTCACCATGAAAGGTTTTCCTCCTTTCCCCCCCCTGCTGTTGGTGATGGCTTATCTTAAGTGATCACTCTCCTTACAGTGTGTATGATAAACCCATTGTTTCATGTTCTCTGTGTGTGTGTATATAAATCTCTCCTCTGTTTTTTCCACCAAATGCATCCGATGAAGTGAGCTGTAGCTCACGAAAGCTTATGCTCTAATAAATTTGTTAGTCTCTAAGGTGCCACAAGTACTCCTTTTCTTCCTCCTTATGTCCATTCTCCTACCCACGGCTGTATCCTTTCTTACTTCGTTTTCTTCCCTCTCAATGTTAAAATCCGGTGTGGAGATTACCTGGACATCTCCCCCAAATTCCTAGTTTAAAGCTCTCTTAATCAGTTGTGCCAGCCTCCATCCTAGAAATCTATTTCCCTCCCTACTCAGATGAAGTCCATCCCGAGAGAACAGTCCTTTGTCCAAGAATGCCTCCCAGTGGCCATACATCCCAAAGCCCTCCTTATAGCACCACTGCCTGAACCATCTGTTGATCGTCATAATCTTGTCACACCTTTGTTGCCCTTCTCTAGGAACAGGCAGAATCTCACTGAAGATCACCTGAGCCTTGATTTCCTTAAGCATCTTCTCCAGCCTGGCATAGTCTCCCTTGATACAGTGAGACTCTAGACATATCATTTATTCCCACATGAAGGACAATCAATGGATTATTTCCTGCTCCTGTTAGGATCCTCTTCAGCCTCAGGTCCACATCCTGTTCTCTGGATCAGCTCTGGTTACAGGCCTGTCTATTCTTCTCAGTAAGGAGTCCCCAGTCATGTAGACCTGCCTTTTCCTGGTTATAGGTGTATTCTCCGATCTATCCCCTGTTCCCTCTGGCTGCAAGTCCTCTTGATTCCTATTCTCCCTTGCAATCCTCTGCAACCCATCCAGTACCCTCCTGGGGCTCATATTTGGCGTTTTTATCTCCATTAACTCTTCCCCTCTTCCAGTAGAACTAGCTGCTCTTCTCTTCTTCCTTGCTGGCTACCTTTATAGGGCCCCTTGTCAGAGAAGCCCCGCCCCCTAATGAGGGCTCAGCTTCTCTCCCAGCACACTGCCCCTACCAGACTCTCCAATGCCTTCTCTGGCTCCTGCACAGCGGCAGCTACATACACAAAGGGGCAGAATTCAGATTGCGTATTGCACCTTAACTCCTTTATGTCCTGACTTTCAAAGTGGCATGCATCTGGGTACTTTTGCGTGGACACACAGACACTTATATCATTGACATTTTTACTTTAGTAATCTCCAGCCTAAGGTGGGGTTTTCAAAGCTATTCAATACTGGTCTAACTTTGCTTTCATTGAAAAAAAAAATTTCATTGACTTCAGTGGAAAAAAGTTAGGTTAACGTCATGGGCGGCACGTGGAACCCCCCTTGGGGGAGGCTAGCCCCCAGCTTGGCCCCTTCTGCTGCCCACCCCCATGGACTGAGCCACGAGCCCCCTCACCCCAGAACCCGGAGGAGCCCTGAGTGTCCCCCTATCGGAGCTCTGAGCCAGCCGCACAGTGCTTCTCCAGACCCTAAGCAGCCCTGGGGAAAAGCTCTCACTCTCGCGAAGAAGCTTTTGATATGCCCCATGCAGGTTCCAGGGCGGCTGAGCAGGTGGTATTTGCTACTCAGCTTCCTGGGTTCATAAGTAATCTCTCTGGAGTCTGTAGAGATTACTGATCAAAATGGTGTGACTGCTTGGCCAAAGGGTCTCTTTCAAAGATGAAGTTAAAAGTGACACATCCTCAAGAAAGTTGAAATATTCTTAAGTCATAACCTTCAATGTCACTTTGTGACCCAAAGTGACATCTGACATTGTTCAAACACAGGTTGAACCAATGCTGTTTTGATGTTTTTTTCTTTTATGGTCTCTTGAGTCCCTGATAGAAATGCGGTGGACTCTCTCAACCAGGCAGTGTCATTTTATTTCCTCAGAATCAGCACTGTAACTAAGGCATGTGCTTTGGGCCCAAATTTGTATGTGTGTGGGGGGGGAGGGGATGTGGTGGGGAGGGGAGGTTCCAAAATCATAGAAGATGTGTAGTAACTTCTTACATTCCCTGCTTGCAGCTACTTCTTTATAGCACAAAGATAATTGGAATCCGAATACCAGCCTGTTTTCTCATGCATTTTAAGAGCATAACGTTTTTAAAACCTCTGAAATTTGTTACTCTTGCATGTTTCAACTTTATTTGTTTACAGAACTGTCCTTTCAACCCCCACCCACTCTTATTTACCTAATGTGTTCTTGATGCACCTCCCACCAAAAGCACTTTGCTCTGTTAATGATTTTTGTTTGTATCCCCCTCTGTGATGGTGTGTGCACCCCACATGTGTAATGAAAGGGTTAACTGGAGCTGGAGCGCTCAGTTAAGACACCTGGTTTAACCTAGAGGGTAGGCCAGGCGTAATTATTTGGGAACCTCATGGGGGTGGAACTGGTGGTAGTACAAAGAGAGGAAGCCCAGAGGAGAGAGATGCTACAGGGAAGGAGTTTTGTAGTCCTTGCATCCCTTTGCTCAGGGCTCTCAATCGTATTTGTCCCCTTCCCAGGGGCTGGTACAGGACCTACCCAGAGAGGGGAAGAATGCTGCAGTTCCCCTCTGGGACCTGAGACTGGGAGGGAGCCCACGGAAAGACTTGGCCCTGGGATTCTCTTCTAAGTAGAGGAGTCTGATAGGAGACCAGGAGCGATGTGGGGGCAAGCTCTGGTGGTGAGGTACCCTGAAAAAAGGGCAGGAGTGGGGTTTCCCAGGAGACAGCACTGGGAGGTGTTCAGCAGAGGATCAGCGCAAGGAGACCTTAGAGCAGAGGTGGGCAAACTACGGCCCACAGGCCAAATCTGGCCTGCAGGACCATCCTGCCCGGCCCCTGAGCTCCCGACAGGGGAGGCTAGCCCCCCAGCCCCTCCCCCACTGTCCCCCTCCCCCGCAGCCTCTGCGCGCCGCGAGCGCTCTGGCCCGCCACTCCTGCTGAGCAGCGTGGCGGTGTGGCGGGCTCCAGCATGGGAAGGGGGGATCCCGGGGGGCAGTCAGGGAGCAGGGGGTGGTTGGATGGGATGGAGGTTCTGGGGTGGGGGGGTGGTCAGGGGATGGGGAACAGGGGGGTTGGATAGGCGTGGGAGTCCCAGGGGGCCTGTCAGGGGCGGGGGTGTGGATAGGGGTTGGGGCAGTCAGGGGACAGGGAGCAGGGGATTGGAAAGGTGTGGGAGTCCCGGGGGGCCTGTCAGGGCACGGGGGTGTGAATAGTGGTTGGGGCAGTCAGGGGGCGGGGGGTTGGATGGGATGGAGTCCCGGGGGGGGGGCGGTAAGGGGACAAGGAGAAGGGGGTTGGATGGCTTGGGGGTTTAGAGGGGGGCAGGAAGTGGGAGGCGGTGGATAGGGGGCGGGGGCCAGGCTGTTTGGGGAGGCACAGCCTTTCCTACTCAGCCCTCCATATAGTTTTGCAACCCCGATGTGGCCCTCAGGCCAAACAATTTGCCCATCCCTGCCTTAGAGGCATAAAAGGTCAATCCCCAGGAGGGTGGAAGTTGGTTTCAGTTTACACTCTAGGCCGAGGATTTATTGCAGGGATTCCAGGGGGAAAGTCCTGTGAGTCCTGGCCCTGGAAGAAGAGTGAACTTGCACCCTGTGGGGGAGGCCAGCTAACAGACTATGGTAGGTAGCAGCAATGGAGCAGACCTTGGATGCTGGTTTTAGGGTCTCTAGATGGGAACCCAGTGTCATGGGAGGACCTGGGCTCCTGTACCAGTCCCTGGGAAGGTGGTGTGAAGGCCCCTGGGAAGGGGCTAAGGACGAATGAGAGCACTGAGTGGGATGTGAGGATCACAGGCCTCAGTTGGGGCTGAAGAACTTTTTGTGACAACATTGGGCTATTTGTTGGATTTTTTGTTATCCCAGAAGGGGTGGACTTAAATGTGACCTGGTCGAGTCTCACTAGAGGACAGGGCACCACCGCACAGGAGTGCTGCTGGCAGAGGGTGCTAGAGAGGAAAGCTGATATGCCATGCCCACACACGAAGGGGTGCGTCAGCCATCAGGACTGGGGGGGTGTAGAAGAGTTTACTTTTTGTGTGTTTTTGGGGTATCATCTTGTCACTTACCCTGGCTCTACCAAGAGATTCATGACCAGAACTTGGTCAATACCTAAATTTAAATGGAAGGCTTTGTGTATTGTATGTGCCAATATTGTTTAAATACTTTTCTACTGTCCTTGCTATTGGAAGTACTGTATACGGGATTGGAGTGTGATATGTATACAGGTGAGTCGCATCATACGCGCATTTAACTTACACAAATTCAACTATACATGCTCAGCAAAAAAAAAAAAAGAAAGAAACCTGTAAATAGTGCGGGCGATTCCATCCACCATTCCACTCAATGAGCGTGAGTGAGCGTGAGATGGGAGACGTGAATCTGCTGTTCCCTCAGTCGGTCTCAGTTCCTGCGTGCCTCTCATAGTGTGAGCATCTTGCCGTGATGAGTGTGATTCTAGTATTTAAAAATATGTATTATTCATACAACATGGCCCGTAAACGCAAGCCAACTACTTCATCTGGTGCTCAACCGAAGAAACAGCGATCTGTTCCAACACTGGAGGAAAAACTGGCTGTGTTGGACTTATTGAGAGATGGTATGTAGGTCTCAAACACGGCACGTAAATATGGCTGCAACGAATCTAGCATCTGTGACGTCAAGATTCGAGAGAGAGAAATTCATCAAGCTGTGGAATCAAGTGCTCCAATAACTGCTCAGGTGATGAGCGAGGTGCGTGATAAGACTTTAGTGAAGACCGAAAAGGCATTAAACTTATGGCTGGAAGACATGAACCGTAAACATGTGCCTATCGATGGCAACACATTGTGAGAAAAGGCTCTTAGCCTCTACGCGCTGTTCAAGCCTCCCACCGAATAGGGACAGCTTTCTGATGAGAAGGAATTCAAAGCCAGCCAAGGTTGGCTTAACAGTTTTAGGAACCGCTTCAACTTCAAAAACATGCAGACTACAATGAAGAGGTAGCAAAAGCCTACCCCAAACAATTAAAGAAAATCATAGAAGAAAAGGGCTATCTTCCAGAACAAGTTTTTAAGGCTGACGAGACTGGGCTCTTCTGGAAAAAAAATGCCCAACTGGACTTACATTTTGAAATCAGAAAGACAAGCCCTTGCCTTTAAAGCAGCTAAAGACCGTGTGACTGTTGTTTTGTGGCAATGCAGCTGGGCATTTAATAAAGCTAGGCTTGCTCTACTGGGCTGCAAATCCCCGTGCCCTAAAAGGCAAGAACAAAAGTCTCCTGCCTGTGTTCTGGCAATCAAATAAAAAGGCTTGGGTGACGGCAGCATTATTTCTGGATTGGTTCCACAGGTGTTTCATTCCGGAGGTCAAGTGGTACCACGAAGAGAAAGGACTTGACTTTAAAGTGTTGCTGATCATAGACAATGCTGCTGGCCACCCTGAGGCACTCCGGTTTGCACATAACGACGTTGAAGTCATCTTTCTCGCCCCCAATACCACCTCCATCCTCCAACCTCTCGACCAAGGCATGATTTGCTGTTTCAAGGCCACATACATGAGGCTTACGTTCTCATGGATATGTAGCGCTATGGATGTTGATACCAATCTTAACGTGATGGAGTGTTGGAAGTCCTTCAACATTGCCAATTGCATCACTAATATTAAACAGGCAATGGATGCAATCAAGCCTGAAACAGTCAATGCATGTTGGTGAAACCTATGGAAGAAAGTGTGAATGATTTTAAGGGTTTCCCGACCATTGACAATGAAGTGAAATGCATTGTTCAGGTGTCCAGGCAAGTGGGTGGTGATGGCTTTGTCAACATCCTTGAGGAAGAAATTGAAGAATTAATTGAGAGCCATAGAGAAACATTGACTAACAAAGAGTTAGAGGAACTGATAAAATCATCTACAGAGGACGAAGATGATGATGACGAATAGGAAGAGCCAGCAAGTTGGAATCTTCAAAAATTTGATGAAGTGTTCCAAACAGCAAAACACTTGAATGATTTAATTTCTGAATATGATCCCTCTATGGAACGAAGCCTCAAAATCACATGTAGTATTATGGACAATTTGAGACCTTATCAAGAAATGTTTGAGCATCTCAAGAGACAACAGTGACAGTTGCTGATCACCACATTTTTCAAGAAAAAACAACCAGCAGCAGATGAGCCTACGCAATCAACTTCTCAAGCTGAACCAGAGCCAACCACTTCGTCTACAACTCGCTCTCTGTTACCCAAGTTCTCAGTCACCTCCATCTCCTGGATCAACATCAAACCCTGATGACGCCCTGTAATTATCCCTCTGTAATTAAAATTACAGTTCTGTAAACTTATATTTTGCATATGTACTCTTTATTATATACTGTACATTACTGTATACATTATACATTTATACATATTACTATACAGGGTTGTACAGTATACACAAAACCATGTACAGTATACTGTACTTTATGGGCGATTTAAGGGATTTTCAAGGGTAATTTTGACTATATGCGATTTTTGCTTTACGAGCTGACTTTAGAACCTAACCACCGCATAAGATGTGACTCCACTGTAGGTATTTGAGGCTGATCAGAAATTAAGTATTTTCTACAGAATATTGAAAGAAAATTACATTTAAAAATTATAGAACCCTTATTTTTTCATTGAAACAAATTAATATTTTAAATTTGATTTGAACTGAAAATTTCACTTTCATTGAATTGAATCAGAATGGAAATGAAAAATTCAATGGAGGGGTTTATTGTTTGTTTTTAATCCTGTTTCTCTTTTACTTCCCCTGTGTTTGCAGAAGGGGTAAAAAAGTTAAACATGGAACCCAAAAA
Organism: Dermochelys coriacea; assembly: GCF_009764565.3. Classification (NCBI taxonomy): domain Eukaryota; kingdom Metazoa; phylum Chordata; order Testudines; family Dermochelyidae; genus Dermochelys; species Dermochelys coriacea. Next base: position 65,637,811 of record NC_050078.2, read on the forward strand.
CGCAATTGAAACAGATCTTTTTAAAATTGTGAACTGAATTAAATGAATATTTTTATTTTTGTTGCATTTAGATGGGATTGACTTGGCTCTTTGGCCTATCACAGAAAAAAGCTTTCTGGTGAAAAATTAAACCTGCTCTAATTATCTTTTCAGTAAAGACAGGCCTGACCTGGGCATTCAGATCCAAATCTAGGTTTTGACTTCCCTAATGTGTGGCGGGTGCTTGGTGTATGGTTCTGGTTTGGCCCAGTATAAAGATAGGAACAAACCATGAAATCTGTACTCCTACCCAGATCTGGATTCTGACATAGGCCCTCTAAATTTGGGATGTCTTTGGCTCTAGGGTCTTAATTTGGAGCATCTCTTTACATCAAAACAACCTTGAACTGTAACACTTGACTAAACTTCTTTTTTTAAAATATGAACGCATTGCTCTACATTTACTTGAAAAATAAACTGTACACATAGCACCATCTATCAATAGACATTTGTATTGCAGATAGCATATACAATTACAGCATTTTATTTTCCTGTGAAGTTTGATATGTAAAGAAACCAAAGTTAATATTAATTAGTTTGCCTGCAGTCTATCTTATCGTATTTTGGAAATCAGGAGAAGAGTTAGAAGCAGAAAGACATGGCCAAAAAACCCAAAATAAACAATTCAATAAAATGGCTACAAAGAAACTCTAACCAGAATTAAGCAAGAGATTTCTGGCTCTGACAGATATTATCTTAGCCCCTTGAAGTCAAACTAAATCTCTCACTAACAGCTATATCCTTCAATAAAGTTGAAATTCCTGGACCTCAATTTTAACATCACTAGGAAATGTTTTGTAACTTAGCCTATGAAATGAGACCATGTGAGGCTTTTTGCCAGGAGAGAAATTGGCTCCATATCTCTCGAACTTTGGAGGTTCAAAAAAGTTTGCTTGGAAGACAGTGGCTTAACGGATTCCTAATGAGAAGTACTTGTGGCACCTTAGAGACTAACAAATTTATTTGAGCATATGCTCAAATAAATGTATTAGTTTCTAAGATGCCACAAGTACTCCTGGTTCTTTTTGCTGATACAGACTAACATGGCTACCACTCTGAAACCTAATGAGAAGTGAAGTTTTTACATCTAGTTCGCTGATTTAAATCCAGGCAGGTTGTGACTGTATGCAGCTAACAATGGAGAGCTTTGTCATGTGGTAGCAGTCTTGATTCAGTTTTGTTTAGCTAAGTGGCCACATAATTAAGTCACACTGTGATTGGTATGCAATGGTAGCCTCATTGGCACATGACTGGAGAAGACTAGGAATAGAAATATGCTTTTCTCCAGATGAGGAGTGAATCCCCTTTCTCAGGTGAGGAAACGTGCATTGCATCTGCTTGCTTACTGCTCTCTGGAAAAATATTTTAGTTTCCAGTCATGTCCATCTAGCACCTCTTGCAAGTGCTTATGGTTGGGACAGTTCATCAAAACCCCAGACACCTGCCCCTGCAGCATGCCAGGTCATAGCCCCTTTTATTGAGGTTCCAACTGCCCTTCTCCCCACATCTATTCTTCTCTGAGACTATTATGTATGCTCTATGCCCCACAAAGCTGCAAGATTTTCATCAACCTCCTCTTGGCACTGGCCAAAATGGCCATCCGTCTATGGCCAGGAAGCTAAGTCAGATCTCTGAGTGTGACGCCTCATTCATGCACGCTTCCAGCAGAGTTCCTCTGGGCATTGTCCACTCTCCCCTTGGATTCCCTTTTGGAACGGTGGATGACGTCAATAATCTCTGCTTGGTGTCCTCTCCTGGCTCCCTTGTTTTGACCCTGTTCCTCTTTGCATTCTTTGACTCCTGTAACTAGTTAAATTCTAATTTTTGTGGTCCCACACTCCTCTGAGGATGTGGCCTTTTGTTTTGGTCAGCTTTAGCTGTAATCTCAGAATTTAAATAGATTAGCAACTTTCATGGGGATAAATGTTCTTCCTTTCCCCCTACATCTCTATATTTCCTAGTTTCCACAGGAAGTAGAAGCAAAAGAATTGAAATGCTGGATCAAAGATTCTCTTTGATGTATTTTTCAGCTTGACTTCACTTCTAGACAAGTGGTACCAATAAATACACCGAAATATCCTAATATTTGGAAGCTTTTTCTAACCAAACTTCTGAGTCTCTAAAACATGGCCTTTGCTTAATACTAACAGTTTGAAAGCCCATGGCATAGCAAAGTACAGGATGTTATACATTATAAGTGTTTAGCTTTGTGTTATTATTTGATTAGAGCTAGTGTATGAAAAATGTCTATCAAAATTTATGACCCTGTGACTTAAATCATGTTCATGACTCTCAAAACTAGCTCAAAATTAAATTGCTGAGCTTTGGGAGAACCTAGGCCACTTTATAGTTGCAGGCAGAAACTGTGTGAAATCATTTTGTTTGATATGATAATTAGCTTGAGTTTTGTGGTTCTTTCAAACTCAGCGGGGGTGAGCACACAAGTGAACCCAAACAAACTGAACTGAAACCCCAACCCATGATAACAGACTAAATAATGGATCACATGAACCACTATAAATTGAATCAATAGATTTAAACAATTTAAAGATTTAAACAATTCTGATTATATGTGTTAATGAAAAATAACTTAATATTGTCATGTCTTCCTACATAGAGGAAAACATACCAGACTAAATGACAGATACAGTTTTCAATGTACAACACAGAACAATAACTTCAACACAATCCATTGCTGTTCTAATCATTGTACGACTTTTGGGTGGGAGTTTCCAAAGCACTCAGCATTGGTCTAACTCCTACCTTATTGAAATCAATGACACTTTTACCATGAGTTTCAATGGGTGCAGAGTTAGGCCTCCATTGACTTGAATGGGAGCAGGTAGGCCAGGCCAAGTGGTTTTGTAAAACCCCACCCCTTACATTTCATTTTTTAAAAAGCTTCTACATAGCCAATCTGCTGTTAAGGATGCCACACGAGTCACTCTGAGAAATGCAGAACCATGACAACTGCACATGTTATTGGCAAAGTCAGCAAGGTGATGTAGGAGGTGAGTTACTGCAGAGAGAAGTGGGCAGTGAACTGCAGGAGAACAGTGTGTTTTTGTTCTCTGGTTTCCCTGAAGGATACTGCACAAAGTGTGGGTGGTTCTGTATGGTGCATAAACATGCTTGTCACCAATGCTGTGCTTGGCATAATAGATGGGATGAGTAGGTGTGGCTGTATGCAAAGATTTGAGTTTATTTTATTGCAGGTAGAGCCTGACTGAACAAATATGGGCCTAATTCTCCTCATGCCAGTTCGATATCAATGTCACTCCACTGACTTATCTGCACCAGTATCAGCAAATAGAATGAGGCCCAAACACATCTGGCTCTGGCACTGTGGAAGCCAGGAACTAATGTTTTGTAGCCTCGAAGGTATGCCCAGATCCACCAATTTGGAAAACAGGCTGTCAAGGTTCCTTCCCCACTCTGAACTCTAGGGTACAGATGTGGGGACCTGCATGAAAGACCCCCTAAGCTTATTTTTACCAGCTTAGGTTAAACGCTGCCACCACCAAAGTGTTACACAAAGAACAGGGGAAGTGCCCACTTGGAAACGTCTCCCCCCCAAAATATCCCCCCCCCCCCAAGCAAATATCCCCCTTTCCTGGGGAAGGCTTGATAAAAATCCTCACCAATTTGCATAGGTGAACACAGACCCAAACCCTTGGATCTTAAGAACAATGAAAAAACAATCAGGTTCTTAAAAGAGAATTTTAATTAAAGAAAAAGTAAAAGAATCACCTCTGTAAAATCAGGGTGGTAAATACCTTACAGGGTAATCAGATTCAAAACATAGAGAATCCCTCTAGGCAAAACCTTAAGTTACAAAAAGACACAAAAACAGGAATATACATCCCATTCAGCACAACTTATTTTATCAGCCATTTAAACAAAACAGAATCTAATGCATATCTAGCTAGATTGCTTACTAACCCTTTACAGGAGTTCTGACCTGCATTCCTGCTCTGGTCCCGGCAAAAGCAACACTCAGACAGAGAGAACCCTTTGTTTCCCCTGCCCTCCCGGCTTTGAAAGTATCTTGTCTTCTCATTGGTCATTTTGGTCAGGTGCCAGCGAAGTTATCCTAGCTTCTTAACTCTTTAAAGGTGAAATGGTTTTTCCTCTGCCCAGGAGGGATTTCAAGGTGTTTACCCTTCTCTTTATATTTATGACACAGCGGATGTGTTCCCGAGTAGCCCCTTATCTAGGCTCAAGTGTGTCAGTGTTTTCTGTATGTGAAGGTAACTGCAGGTGATGAAGGGCCCTGGAAATGATAAACAGGCCAGGGGGTGCTGAGCACTTCACTGGGAATAGCTCAGTAGGAGAGGCAGATGCTCAGCCTCTTGCTGGATCAGGCCTTGGGTCTGGTAGATCTGTTACTTGTGACTGTTTTCTAATGCCATGAGGGCATTCCAGTGTGGGGATGGCCCCTCATCTCTGCTTGAATGGAGTTGAAGTATATAAGGAGGACAAAGAACTACCTCCTGCAAAAGGAAGGAGAGAGAAAATGACAGATGAGGAGCAAGGAGGAGAACAGGTATAAGTGTTTAGTGTAGGTTTGGAAGGACCCCGTCTCCCCCACCTTTTATCCTTCCATGGCTTGTGCTGCCCAGCAACATTCAGGACTCAGAGCAATCACATCTCAACTTACAACTTACTTTTACCACTACAGTGGGCCTAGGCATTAACAAAATGGTGGCACTGTGGCCAAAAGATGTCAGTTATCACCGTGGAGTTATGCCTCCCTCCGAGTGTCCACAGTGCATTCATAGCAACCAGTGCCTGGCACAAAACCCTCATTTGAAGTAACTTCCCATGAATGAGGGACGTGCTGGTGTCCTACCAAGATCAGTCTGGGGTCAGGTATATTGCCATGAAATTGGGGACAAGTAGTAATTTTACTGCTTAGGTGTGTAGGGGAAACCTCCTTTTCTTCTGCTTCCAAATGCTAGGGCCCTATAATTGAGCTGCCTGGGGGCTGCAGTGGCTCAGCCACAAGCAGGCAGCCAGTAGCCCTGAGGAACCTTGCAGCAACTCCACTGGGACAAGCCAAACCCCCCACCAGACACAGACTGACCTCTCAGTTCTGCCTCCCCCGGCTCACCTAGAACTGTGGCCCCAGAATTAGGAAATACATATCCAATAGGCCCTCCCCAGCCCAACTCTGGGTGCAGGTCAGGGAGAAGTATGGCTGACCAATGACTTCTAAGGAAAATCACTGTGACTGACCAGCGATCAACATCCATTTTGAAGACTATCTCCACAATAAAAAGAAACAAATATTTAAAAAGAGAATCCTCACACACTAGGGAGAAAGAAGGAAAGAATATCACTGGATAGATGCTAATCATCCCACAGAGACCCCAGTTCAGCAAGGCACTTAAGCAAATGCTCATCTGTAATCTCTGACTACCTTTCCCAGAGCTGAAGATCTCTGTGTAAGCTCAAAAGCTTGTCTCTTTGACCAACAGAGGTTGGTCCAATAAAAGATATTATTCATCCACCATGTGTCTCTTGGATCTTTCATCAGGTAGTCCGTCCCTAATGTGCTTTGAGGAATAGGGGATCATTGCTGAAGACATTTAAAAGTTAGGCCTTGGCTTGAGTGTTTTGAGTGAATCAGGGCCTTTATGGTACCAAAGAGATGGGCACAGACAAGGACCTAAATAGAACAAAAAGGGCTAGAACCAAAAATTTGAGATTAGCCGTGACACTGAGCCTTAACAGATCCTAAATTCCTGTTGTTAAGTTGTACAGAGTGGTCCATACAAGTGAAGCTGGAGGAAATTTGACTGAAACTCTTTTTGGTAAAAAAATGCAGATTTAGTGACACCCGACTTCACATCTTGTGAATTCATGTCAATTTTGCTGAATCATTTCAGTGGGGAAAACAAAAAATGGGCAGTGAAATGAAAAATCCAATATCCACACAGCTCTAAGTTTCAGAGTAGCAGCCATGTTAATCTGTATCCACAAAAAGAGCAGGAGTCCTTGTGGCAGCTTAGAGACTAACAAATTTATTCAGTGCAAGAGGTCTTTCCTTCAGTTTGAAACTCTGCACCAATGATGCACATTTTGACTTCCAAATCCTGTTGTGTCATTGCCTTCCAGGAGATGTCAGCCAAGTGCCTCTGAGCTTTATTACTTTCAGCAGTCGATCTTCCAGTGACTCACTTGTTTTTGGTCTTTGTTCTAAGTGCACTGTGGGAGGTTTACAATTCCTTTCTCTTTTTAAAAGGTGTTTTGAATGTTCGAGAACAGAGTGATCATCCCGGTATTTGCAGCAAAAATTGAATAACTTAAGAATGCAGACTTTTTCAGTGAACACACTGTACTTGATTTCATGCAGATTTTTGGTATAATACAAAGAGGGTAGTATATGCTACAGGGGATATAAAATACAATATAATGACTGCTAATTATATGTTTATACACAGAACATACTAAATTGCACACATACCATTAATACCCTTTAAATACTGTGGAGGAAAAAGAGGCAAGATATTTATAGATTCATTAAGGTACTTAAGTATATCTCTCTAAGCATATGAGTAATCCCACTGGTACTGTTCAAATGCTTTAACTTAGGCATGTGTAGAAGAACCTTAATGACTCCGCCTTAATACTGATCAGAATAGCAGCTGGTATGTACTAACTTCCTGATCCAGTGCCCATTGAAGCCAATGGGAATCTGTCATTGACTGCAAAGGGCTTTGTATCAGACTTCAAGAGTATTTTTTAGTTTTTGTTTTTGTTTTCCTTCTGACATTCCTTTTAAATATATACAGTTGACACTGAAAACTCATAAAACAGTCCCACTGAAAAATCAGAACTCCACCTGAGTCTAAAATTGCTCTGAATCAGCATAGATTTCAACAACACTAGGTTAAAACAGGAAAAGAAGAAACCTAAAAATGCCATAAGCTTCTGCATATTTTAATTGCATACCGCATGTAGTCCTAAAGGTTTAAAATTCCATCCCTCCCGCAGAGAGGAAATGCTTTTTTAACAGGAACCCATGTTATCCAAATGAACTCACCTTGCAGAGCAAGAAATCTTAGATAAGGAAAAGTAGTTTTAGGGCTCCATGAGTGCAGGTAAAACTTTTTAAAGTAACTTAGGCTCCTAAGTCTCACTGACTGTTAAAAAAACTTAGGCTCCTAAGTGCTTAAGTTGCTTTTCGAAAATGGGACTTAGACATTTTTAAAAATGTTACGCTGTATCTACAAGTTTTAACTACCTTCTTTGTCTGTTCTTGGAAAACTAAACAGCCAAAATAGTTTTACCTTGTCAAGATTTTAAGTCTGAAGGGATTACTGATCAAAGTCATACGATCCTGCATCTCATAGGCCCCAGAATTTCACCCAGTGATTCCTGCAGCAAGTCCAGAGCTTCACAGTTGTATTAACTAGAATACATCTTTCATACAAAGACATCAGGTCTGGATTTAAAGCTTTCAAGTCATGGATTTAGGCTAATTTTTCTGTACTCTCATAACAATGTTCAAGTCGTCTGCTAATATTTGTGACCCAACACATTTTAACAGGTTTCAGAGTAGCAGCCGTGTTAGTCTGTATTCGCAAAAAGAAAAGGAGTACTTGTGGCACCTTAGAGACTAACACATTTATTTGAGCATAAGCTTTCGTGAGCTACAGCTCACTTCATCGGATGCATTCAGTGGAAAATACAGTGGGGAGATTTATATACACAGAGAACATGAAACAATGGGTGTTACCATACACACTGTAAAGAAAGTGATCACTTAAGGTGAGCTATTACCAGCATGAGAGCGGCGAAGGGGGAGGGGGAGCTTTTTGCAGTGATAATCAAGGTGGGCCATTTCCAGCAGTTGACAAGAATGTCTGAGGAACAGTGGGGGGTGGAGGGGTGGGGAATAAACATGGGGAAATAGTTTTACTTTGTGTAATGACCCATCCACTCCCAGTCTCTATTCAAGCCTAAGTTAATTGTATCCATTTTGCAAATTAATTCCAATTCAGCAGTCTCTCGCTGGAGTCTGATTCTGAAGTTTTTTTGTTGAAGTATAGCCACTTTTAGGTCTGTAATCGAGTGACCAGAGAGATTGAAGTGTTCTCCAACTGGTTTTTGAATGTTATAACATTCAAAAACCAGTTGGAGAACACTTCAATCTCTCTGGTCATTAACATTCAAAGACCAGTTGGAGAACGCTTCAATCTCTCTGGTCACTCGATTACAGACCTAAAAGTGGCAATACTTCAACAAAAAAACTTCAGAATCAGACTCCAGCGAGAGACTGCTGAATTGGAATTAATTTGCAAAATGGATACAATTAACTTAGGCTTGAATAGAGACTGGGAGTGGATGGTTCATTACACAAAGTAAAACTATTTCCCCATGTTTATCTCCCCCCCTGCCCCCCCCCCCGTTCCTCAGATGTTCTTGTCAACTGCTGGAAATGGCCCACCTTGATTATCACTACAAAAATCTCCCCTCCTCCCCCCGCCACTCTCCTGCTGGTAATAGCTCACCTTAAGTGATCACTCTCTTTACAGTGTGTATGGTAAACACTCATTGTTTCATGTTCTCTGTGTATATAAATCTCCCCATTGTATTTTCCACTGAATGCATCTGATGAAGTGAGCTGTAGCTCACGAAAGCTTATGCTCAAATAAATTTGTTAGTCTCTAAGGTGCCACAAGTACTCCTTTTCTTTTAACACATTTTAAATCTCACCTTCATTCCCTGAACACATCAAAATCTTTACTGTGGAGAATATAGCTAGAGAAAAATCATTTATAACACAACAGAAAAAGTTTTCATTTAACATTCATTATAGCTGTCAATTATAGAGCTTATATTATATACACATCTAAGGTAGTTTTTATCACATTTGTCTCGGTACCAGTAATCATTACAATAATTCTTTTGGAGATGTCTGTAAATGTAACCTCAAAGATCTGTTTTCCAAATTTAACCTATTTCCTTATGTGAGACTCTCAGCTTTATCGACATGATAAAGAGTTCTCACGTAGGATGATTAGATGGTTTGATTTGGTTTTCTTGGCTTTTGAAAACAAAAGTGAGACATGGGCTCAGGTGTGGGAGGTCAAAGGCAAAAAAGACTAAAACCTTCAGACCAGGTTTTGAGTCACCAATTTAGACCAGCTGAAGATCTGGCTCATAGTGATGCTAGTAGGAGTGGCTTTCTTAAAAAGCTTTTCTGCATAAGAGGCTTGGTTGATACAATGATTTAGGCCATAACAATGAAGAAGTGAGCAAATTCACCCTGCATTATGATGGGCTTATCTATTTCATTGTATCCAACGGCAGAACTGGAAAAACAAGTCCTGTAGGCTGGACTTTTCCCTTTTTTGTATACTAGACCTGTGGGAGAACTACTGCAAAGATATACTAATCAGAGATTGTAAATTCCAGCTAGTAGCAAGACATAGCAATGTCCTTAACTAACCAGAAAAGTTCCCCATGTAGTAGTGGCATCTCCATTTTTGGCCCTGATTCAGCAAGGTACTTAAATACACAAGTCCCGTTGAAGTCCAAAGGACTATGCACAGACTTCGTTAGCTATATGCTCTGTACATTACCGCAGACTAGAGGATACTCAAACTGGACCAATCCAAAGGCAGTACTTTTACCAGCTGAGGGCACTGAAAGCCTCTGTTGACCAACCCAAAAGGATTTGTGCTTAGCTTGTCTCTCCTGCAAGTCACTCTTTGCATCTCTGACACGACCACTCATTGGTTGGTCTGGTAAAGGACCAAACAGTAAACAGCCATAATCTACAGCCCTGACCCTTTAAGTTCTTGTGCTGGAGGGGACTTCCAGCCCAATCAAGTGATTTCCATTTACATGTGCAGGTTGAGTGCCATTGAATACAACTGTGCTCCTGTTTTTTTAAAAAAAGTATGAAAAAGATTCTGTAAAACCCAAACATATTAGCTATCATAAACTTATTTATTATTGCAGCTAGAGGGCCCACCTGCCCTCAAGGCCCCTTGTGCTAAGAGCCATACAAGCACATAGGGGACAGTCCCTGTCTGAAGAACTAGCAATCAAATGCACAAGGCAAAGAGTAAAAAATGACGAATCATCTCCATTTTACAGATGGGAACATGAAGCATTAGGTCGCACAGGAAGTCAGTGGTATATGGGAATTGGATCTAGATCTCTTTTGTCTAAGTCCAAAGCCTTGGAAGAAGACCTACAAAATAATATAAACTATTAGTTGCTATTGTAAGCAAGCCAATCTTTAATCATATATAGTCAAATGGCAATGGAATTTAACTATAGTTCTCCAGGAAGAGCACTTTAGTAAGATTTTGTGTTATGATTACAAATATTCTGAATCGTATATGGTGAAAGAAACACAAATTAAATTAGCTTTCAGATCATATTGTACCTCACATAAGTTGTCAGTTTTCTCAGAATACTTTGCTTTTGTTTTGCAAGACAGGTAGAAGTTAGTGTCTAATTTTCAGGGTAAGTGCACCTGAATCCCATGCCCCTCCATGGTCAATTCCAGGAGCATCCAGTCTGGTCTTCAGTCTCCAGCTGATGCCTCTCTGTGGACAGGGACTCTTGTTCCACCCTTCTGACTGGTTGGTTTTAAGGTTTGCCCAGCCCGTAGCAGTACCCTGTGATATCCCCAGCAACACCTCTGGAAGTTGAGTCATGCTGTTATTCCCATTTCACAGATGGAGAACTGAGGCACAAAGAGGCTCTGTGACTTGCCCACGGTCACACAGGATGTCTGTGTTGGAGCAGGGAATTGAATCCAAGTCTCCTGAGTCCCAGTCGAGCATGCTAACTACTAGACCATACTGTCTCTTACACCTGCCTGCTGAACAGGAATGCTGTGAATTTTAATTAATTTGTCTGTAAATGCTTTGAGAACAATGGATGGAAGGTGATATTAGCAGCAAAGTAATATTACAGTAGGCAGGAGCAGCTGGACTATATAACTGTTGCTGTTGGTGGTGGTGATGTGTTTACTTTGCTTCAGGAATGCAGCCAGATGGCATTTAATTCAGACCTTAGAATTCTGTTCAAACAAAAAAAGTAAACTTCAGCACTTCTAGTCAGAGCATCTGCATGATTTACACCACTTGGTTGCAGCAAGACCCCGCTTGGCATGACTCCAACAGAATTCAGGGTCTAGGACTTTAGCAAATACCCCTGACTAAGGCCAAGCTAGAATTCATACCCCTCCTGCTGCCATGATTTTAATGACCATCGCTGGTTAGATCTCAGCCTCAAAGAAGCATCTTAAAGTAAATAACAAATATCAACACATCCAAGAGGGTGTTGAGAAAGACAATGATGGTTCTCCCTAAAAGCAGGGAAAATTTTCTTTTCATGTCTGCTTATGGTCTTGAAAGCCATTTCTAGGCTCCTGATGATGATATGCTTGACCTGGAGGTGGGGATATCTGATCTCTGACTGGGTGTGAGTAGGAGAAGCACATTTTCTGCTCTTTTACCTCTGCTGGGGTTAGGGGAACTTCATATCCATTTCTTACCCAGTTCCAGCAATTCCTCTTTTCATCAAATGAAAGGGCAATCAATGCCCCTCACACTATAGGTGACCACTCAGGATTATGCCCATTCAGGGCAAAGTGTAGAACTGGTGTTTTGAGCTCTATTACCAGGCAGTCACTTCTTTATGGCTCTCCTAGGGCCTTTCCATTGAGTCTTTCCATTGCCAGCAATGGGCAATGGATCAGGCCCTTGGCTCCCAAGTGCCATTGTCTAGCATGGTTTGCCTACCTAAACAACGCCTGTTGCGGAACATTGTTTTCCTCACCCAGTATAAATGTTTTTTGGCACAAACCCACTGCAATGTAGCCAGTTTGCTGGCAGCCCGTACTGCCTCTTTTCTTGTTACCTGACTGACAATTTTCAGTGACCGTTATTTTTTCAGATGAGTAAGTGCTGAAAGATATACTCAACTGTAAGGATTCATCTGGTGCCGAAAGTTCGTAAGTGGTACAGAGGACCGGCTTCCTGCAGAATAAATCACCCTCCCAACGTGATTCAGGCTGTCCATCCAACTCTACAGATGCCTGGCAAATAGGTGTTACAATAGGCATCTAACCAATACTTGAGGGGCACCACAGCATTTTAGACATAAGAGCCTGTGTATGTTCATCAAGCACGCCTGTGAACATTATGTGTCCCACTCAAGAAGGTTAAAATGGCAATTGGCCCTGATTTGACCTATCTTTGTTTAATGGGGGATGTGTCGTCATTAGTTAATGCTCACAGGAACTGGAGCATTTTGCAAACATTGGCCATGCTCACTGATTTCTTTGGCATTTTTGAAGAAAGGGGTAGAGAGAAGCCCTTTGTGTTTTCTGGAGGAAAACCCCGGTTCAGCTGCCCAGATAAGTTTCTACTGCTTAGTGAGATGTCTTAGGAATGTATCAGTAGCTTTCAAACTTCTTCATGTAGAACACCACCACTTTTTTAGGAATATTGTTCTTTGAAAATGATCTGAGATGAGCTGAACATGTCTGACCCCCAAGGCCATCCCTCTTAAAAGTCTCTCTGCCCTACACTGGAGAGGGGAATATGGGGCATCTGTTTTACAGGTACTCAAGACTTCTCTACAGCAGAAAGTTTGGCCACTTTAATTATACTGGTATAGTTAACGCTGCAAACTCTCCTCCTATTATAGATGCAATTATACCAGTATAAAAATACTACTTAGTCTGGTTTGGGACACGCCTTCATACTAGTATAACTATATCCACACCAGGCCTTATGCCAGTATAGCTGTATCAGTAAAAATCACACCCCTGACAAAGCTATATCACAGGAGCTGTATGTAGACCAGGCCTTACTCTACTCTCTGAAGAACTGCCGTGCTCTTGCCCATTCAGTCTGTTCTCAAAAACCTACTGACTCAATGGAGTGTCAACTGACTTAGTTCTATAAAGAACATTGAAAAGGGACATCAATATGTCTAATATAGACCAGCCATCAGTGGTAATCCCCTTCAGAATTAGAAGCCTTTATGTGATATGGTCTGTTGATGGATTAGAGGCTCCTTAATGTCGAAACATTAAATTCCAAGGGATCATTTATCTTTACAGTGCTCTTAATCTTTAAGTGGTCAAATATCTTTAATGGGGTTTTGAATTTTTGCTGACTTACCTGAACTGAATACACCCTCTGAGTCTGAGCTGGTAAAAGATGCTATATTATAATCAATGAACACCTGAAGAATGAACCTATTTAATAAACAGCAGCCATATTATCTAACAGCTGGTAGGGTCCCAGAAACATTGATTAGTCAAATCTATTATACAAGAGGAATTGGCAATATTTGTTGACCTATGAATTAAATGACTAGGATTTGACCAGCTGTCGGATGGGGTTTCCAAAAACAGAGTGTTTTTTCCACCAAATGCATCCGATGAAGTGAGCTGTAGCTCATGAAAGCTTATGCTCTAATAAATTTGTTAGTCTCTAAGGTGCCACAAGTACTCCTTTTCTTTTTGCTCAACCAAAGAAACACTAAGTTAGATACATTACATCATCAGATCAAGCTTTCATTGGCTGGAATGAAAGAACGCAGTTCCTTACAACTTCTGAAAGCTGTTCCCTCCCCACTCTGCTCCAAAATATATCCTTTTCATGGTTGCTACATATCCCAGAGCCATATGTCACCAGCCAGAAAGATAAATCCGCCCTTTTCTATCATACATCTTTCTCTTCACCATAGAAGAAAATCAAGAGTGACCCCACACAACACAGCAAGTTGTTCTATTTAGGAGTCCTTCAGTGAAGCGCAGATGAGATTATCTACGCTGTACTTCTAATGCATGCCAGTCTGAGTTTGGGTGAGCTGCTGCTTCAAAGAAGGGAGAAAAATCAGTCTCCGTGTTAATTCAGTCCTGAATTTCAACAGCCTCCTCAAAAAGGGGGATAAAGGGGGAACTCATGCTGGCCTTCTGTGCAGGGATGAATTTCACCCTGCCAGAATATCCAAGGACAGAATTCAGCCCATGTCACTAAATATAAAACAAGTGTATACATTACTGGAGTAATTGTTTGAGAATAGTCATCCTTCTATCAAAGCCAGCATGTAGTACTGATAAAGCTAGTGAAATCCTAAGTTACCTGCTGTGTAACTGGCGGTCATGCAAGTTAAAATGACCTCTTCTTTGTAGCTGTGGTTTTGTGAGTACATCCACATTTTGTGTTGATGGATGAATATACTGGCTGCTCATCTGGACCTGATTCTCCCATTTTCTATTCCTGCCCCCCACTTCCTTTTGGACATTCACATCCCTTGTTGCGTCACAGACAGTGTACATTGACTTCTGCTGTAGCCAGAACTCCAGGTGGCTGAATGGAGATTTTATGCAAATGAGACAAGAGGGAAGCTGAGTTCAGTCACTTTCCCATCTCATTTATGCTAAGAAATTTTTGTGGGCTTTAACTAGGCACAGATTAGAGCCCTTTGGGCACATTTTTCCCTCTCAACTAGACTGGTGTAAAATCCAGAGCCATATTACTTACTTCAGTGGAATTATACCAGCATAAATGAGAGCAGAAATTGGCCTTTTATCTCTAAATAATAGTCCAGGGAGACTAGGTAATTTTATTACATTTAAGGCAAGAAGTGGCAGATATAACACCAGTAGGTATATGCATTCTAAAGACACTTTTTTTAAGATGGGGAGAATTTACTGGGGAACTTACCCTGGTGAAAAAGACCCCACCACAATAATGCAGATTTCTGTAATTGTTCAAGCTACAATAATTTTCAACTTTCTATATCTACAGCTTTAGGACTGCATTTCTTTAGGACTCATGTTTATATATTAACCACAGTCGTTTCCTTGATATACAAGTTCAAGAATATGCATCAGTCAAAATGTTTTTAGAAGAAATAAATTAGACATCGGCGGGGGGGAGGGGCGGGAGATTAGCACGGTCTAGTGACTAGGGCACCGGCCCGGGAGTGAGGAGAGCTGATTTCTAATTCTGCCTTTCCCATTAACATGCCATGTGTGTGACCCTGGGCAAGTCACTTTACCTCTCTGCTTCTGTTTTCCGTCCCAGCCTTTGTCTGTTTTGTCTACTTAGATGGTAAACTCTTCAGGGCAGGAAGTATATCTTACAATACATATGTACAGTGCCCCAGCACAATGCAGCCCCAGTCTTGGTTGTGGGCCTTTAAAAGCTACCATATCACAAATTATTATTATAATAATGAATTTTTACATCTGAGCAGGGGTTTTAACTGTGACTGCCATTATGTCAACAGGACCTGCACACCATACTGAATGTTTATCACCTTCCCAGTCTAGTTACTGTGAAGTGAGTCAAGGGTCAGTATTCATACTGCCTACTATTGTGATAATTTTAAAATCAGTCCATATGATGTATTTTGTTAGAGCTGATCAAAAAAACAGAAATTTTGTCCCATAAGAAATTCTCACACTCATTTCATCCTCAATTGGGCAAAAAGTCAAAATATTGAAACACATCGTGGAACACAAAATTCCAAAACACTTTTATTTGGAAAGGTTTAATTTCAGTGGTTTTGATCAAAACTAAAAATTTCTACATCCTGGAATTGACACGTTTCATTTTGGTATCTCTCTCTAATGATGAGCTGTGGCAGCTCAACTACTGGGATAGACAGTGGTGCATCAAGGGAAATGTAGTCTGTGTGACAAGCAGGGACCATTGGGCTTAGTGGATGGATGCGGACAACAAGTCCTGTGAGGCACTCTGTGCCAGGCAGACACAGAGAATTAACGTTGATTCAAAACAAAAAGATTTTGACTGCATTTTCTGTCAGGAACATCTAAACAAAACAATCTTTTCCTATGGAAAATTTCAATTTCAGGAAAACATCATTTTTGGACAGGAAAATGTTCCATTTGAAATTTTTTGACCAGGTTTATTTATATAAGTTCTGAGAAAAGAATGCAGAGAGTGAATTTGCTCTGGCTTCTCGTTATTCAGTGAGTGTGTCTCATGGCTTTATTATCTATAATGATTGCCATCAATTAAAGCCTTAAAGCAGGAGTTCCCAGACTTCTTCCAAAAGTTTAGACCATATCACATCTTAATGAACAGACTGTCTCATGCATGCATCCCCTTCCAGTCATGAGTGCAGAGACCATTTATTTGTGTTCAAGTAACCTCTCATGGCAAACCGTGGTTGCTCACATGGAAAAGGAACAGGAAGAAAGTATTTATGTATTTTCCACTGTCTTTAATGTGACTTAGCAACTTGAAGCAAGGCGGGCCAGGTGGAGCATTGTCATTTTAGCAGGTTCTGCACGGAATAAAATCATAAGCAGAGTTTGGACATGCCACTCTAGACATCTCATGAAAGTTTGCAGGTCAGTCACTCAGTCTGACAGCTAGCTGGAGTTACTACCTTTCAGTGCAGTAGGGACTAAAATCAACTCCTCTCTGGCCACTCAGTAACAGATTTAAAGGTGGCAATTTTGCAACAGAAAAGCTTCAAAAAACAGACTCCAGTGAGAAACTGCTGAGCTTGAATTAATATGCAAACTAGATACCATTAACTTGGGTTTGAATAGAGACTGGGAGTAGCTGTGTCATTACACATATTGAATCTATTTCCCCATGTTAAGTATCCTCACACCTTCTTGTCAACTGTCTAAATGGGCCATCTTGATTATCACTACAAAAGATTTTTTCTCCTGCTGATAATAGCTTATTTTAATTAATTAGCCTCTTACTCCACCTTTTCTTGTTCTCTGTATGTGTATATATATATATCTTCTTACAATATGTTCCATTCTATGCATCCAATGAAGTGGGCTGTAGCCCACGAAAGCTTATGCTCAAATAAATTTGTTAGTCTCTAAGGTGCCACAAGTAATCCTATTCTTTTTCCCTGGCTACAATCATTCTGAGTAATGTAAGACAACATAGGTAGGAATTAATGGGGACCTGCCACTGGGGGAAAAATAGCTCCTGAAAGGGCTTCTTTGTTTCCTTAAAACACAAAAGCGTATTTTTGTTTACATTACAAATTTGGGTCTTGTGAATTCTGGAAGACTCTATGGATGGCCAGAGAAGTGATAGGTTTCACTTGATGTCATAATCCTGACTAACTGACAGAGGAAAGGATCATCTTATCCTAATTGTTTAAAATTCTCTGGGCCAGATCCTCAGCTGGTCTTAAACTGGCACACCTCTGTTGAAACAAATTACACTGATTTACAGCATCTCAGGATCTGACCCTGAGTTATTTATTTTTGTTAACAACCATCCTGGTCACATTGCTCATATGCTAAGAAGACAACTCAAATGCTATGTGAATATCTGTGGGGTAGGGGGGAGTCCTCTTTGCAAAAGAGTCCATGTCTGCTACCTTTGCAATCTGGGGCTAAGAAAGCTTAAAAATAAATATTCCGTGACATTACTAATGTCTGTAGATTTCCTTTCAGACTAACATATACCAACAAGGAAAACTTTCAGTGAAGTAGAACAGGCGTGTGTTACCTCCTACTAACACACAGCATCAATGGATGGGGGAGCTCTGTTTTCAGACCTATTAGCCATATATATGTAATTTATGAGACTATTTTAACACCAACAAAAAAGTAACAGTTTGAAAATAGTCTGGAATGCTGCCCAGTTTCTTCATTTGATTTCCTGAGTGTTCTCTAGCCCTGTTACTTAGCCTGTTTTTCCTCTCACTTAGCAATGGAATTGTGCATATAAATATTAAATGTATAAGATGGGAGCTAATAGGTGATATAATGTACCTCTTTAAACTCCAGTTAAGAACACTTTGGCCTAGTGGGTAGCACATTGGCGTAGGATTCAGGAGACCTAGGTTCAAGTCCTAGCTCTACTACTGGCTGACTTTGGGCAAATCACTTTACTTCGCTGTGCCTTCATTTTCCCATCTGTAAAATGGGGATAATGATAGTGACCTACTACTGAAAAGTACTATACAAGAGCTAGATATTACTTTGTATGGTGGTGTCTACATATTGATCACATCTCACATTTGATTTTGTTCCTTTGTATTTGCTGCATCAGAAAAAGGAGATGGTCCATTAGGGAGGAAAAATAATTAAGTCTGCTGATTGCTTTCAATAAACACATAACTGATACGTTATTGCATGGGGATTCTTTGTGCTGACTTCCCTATAGGGCTTTCTGTGAGAGTTCGACAGCTCTGCTAGCCATTTTCCTTTGTTTGTCTGCCTTATTGCTATTTAACGGAGCACCTGAAAATACTCGCTGGGATTAATTTTGCTGTAATACCAAACTTCATTCTCTAAGAGCCTCACAAATGGTGGGATTGTTATTTTCTTGCTCTTCGTTTTGGAGGCACACAAATAGATCAGTCCACTTACTAACAGCTTCAGCGCCGACACCCCTGTTTCCATGGCAACACACCAGCCTGCACAAGCATCCAAAGACTTTTTTAAAATAAATCATAAATACTCAAATAGCACTAGGCAGTCACTTCAGGCAACATGTATATATGTCATAGCCACTGGAAATACATCTAACTCCACCAGACTCACTGATTTCACACCACGGCTTCTCCTATGTGCCTGCAGCTTGGGAGCACAGAATTAACGCATGCTTCGAATTATGCACACCGACTCTTTTTTTACCATGTAGTTTCCAGGAACTAGTATCCCTTGTTACCTGGTTGTCTCTCTTCCCCGTACAAGTTTTTTAAATGATCAGAGTCCAATTACCAGATGAGCAGGTGGCAACCAGCATAGAAATGTATTAAATGCATAATGTGTGTGGCTGTATGACTGCTAAGGTGACTAATGGTGTTGCCACTTGCTTTAATAGCGTTGCATGAAATACTGATTTCTACAGTGAAAATGGATTTGATGATCTCTGATTAAGAATTATTTTCCCCTTTATAATAGACCATTGGCCTGCTAACAGGGGAGAAACTGCCTTAATCTCTTTAGATCATGACAGCCAACAGTATCTTCAGCTCTGCTTTCAAAAAATAACCCTCCGGCCACATTTCCAGAGCTGGCTACAGTAGGTGGACCTGCCATATGTGAAGGTGCATGTTTTACTTGCAAACATTTGTATTTTAATCTACAAACTGGGTAACTGCACAAAAAAGTACCAGTTTGCACATTCAAATACTCACTTTGCACACACAAGGGAATATGCATGCATGACAATGATAGTTTGCACGTGCTACTAGTGTGTGCACATAACCCACACAAGGACACTGTGGATCTTTGTCCATCTCTACCAGCTGATTCACACAAGAAAATAAGTCTTCTACAGCTACCAGTTCATTAAAATATTTTAATGCTGAAAGTAGCAGGTTGAAAATCTCCTCACGGCCCACGTTAGGGAGTTGTTATAAAACATGGCATACCAAAAGAGGGCTTGAACTCTGGTAGTCCTCAGATACTCAACTCAAGCTTTCCCAGGCAGGGGAAGTATTTAATGCACATTAAGTCATTGTGGGTCTTTGTTCTCCGCTAGTGGCTAGTCCCCATAAGAAGTTGAGCATCTACTACAGCTGCCAGCTAACAGAGTTAATACTATAGCTCAAGCAGTACCGCCTCGTGCTTTTAGGACTGCAACTCCTGGGGTCAAATTCAGCCATCAGCCCAAGTAGGGTCATAATTTGTTAATGTTTTTGTGGTGCACCTCTTTTCAAAATTTGGCATAAACTTCAGTACACCAATTCCCTCCAACAGCACATTTTTCATAAAAAAGTTGCATCCTGTGTGAATATTTTTCATTAAATAATATGGACACATTAAAAAGTAAAGGATCTTATTAAAATTCCACATTAATAAAACAAGTTATAAGTACGTCCGCAGGCTGAACAAAAAATCTGCCCTATATAGGCATCTTAGAATAATATTAATTCCAAACCCTTTAACTACGGGGCAAGAAAAAGACACATGTTCAATAGATGTCAGTGTGAAATTTTGACAAAAAAGGGAAATGCAATTTCCCAAATGTCTAGGTTTCTTTTCCCATTTTTTGACCAGCTCTAACGTATAATAGTTTTTTTTAATATTAGACTCACATACAGAAAAGCAACTCTTTTCAAATCTTTTATTCATCAGTTGATATGATGGGTATACAGAATTCATTACTAAGCCTTGATGCTTATTCTACCAATCGTCTACTTGGCCTTTGATAGAGATAATCACATGATTCCTTTTAGAAGACACAGTTGGAAGATCTACCCAGACTGGATGGTGCAGCATTATAATGGCTCCAATTATTCCTCTTAAACTAGAGTGGTGATTGGCAACTGTTTGTGATTCCTCAGATCCAGTGGTGAGCTGGAGCCGGTTCGCACCGGTTCGCTAGAACCAGTTGTTAAATTTAGAAGCCCTTTTAGAACCGGTTGTTCCACGGGGGGCAACTGGTTCTAAAAGGGCTTCTAAATTTAACAACCAGCCAAAAGTGGCACCTCCAGCCTTGGAGCACCCAAGGGGAAAATTTGGTGAGTGCAGAGCACCCACCAGCAGCTCCCGGCCCCACCCCCAGCTCCCCTCCGCTCCACCTCCTCCCCTGAACATGCCACCCCGCCCTGCTTCTCTGCCCCCCACAGGCTTCCCGCAAATCAGCTGTTCGCGCGGGAAGGTGGGGAGGGCTGAGAAGCAAGTGGCAGCTTTGCAATCAGGCCCAGGGAGGCGGAGGTGAGCTGGGGCGGCGGTGTGCGAGGAGGGCCGCCCACGCCACAGCAGGTAACCCAAGGGGGGCGCAGGGGAACCGCTCCCCGCCCCAGCTCACCTCCGCCACCCTCAGCCTGAGCGGGAAGCCGCCGCCTGCTTCTCAGCCCTCCTCAGCTTCCCGCCGAACAGCTGATTCGTGGGAAGCCAGGGAGGGGACGGAGAAGCAGAGCGGGGCGGCGCGTTCAGGGGCGGAGGTGGAGCAGAGGTGAGCTGGGGCCGGGCGCGGGGTGGGGAGCTGCCGGTAGGTGCTCTGCACCCACCAAATTTTTCCAGCCCCGGAGCACCCTAGGAGTTGGCGCCTAAGGCGCCACTTTTGATGTGATCAATGGGGAAGCGGCCTCTCCCCCTGCTCCCCCCCAGCTATGCTCCCCCACCCCTAGGATCCAGAGGGACCTGCCGGATGCTTCCTGGGAGCTGCCCCAGGTAAGCACCTCTGGGACTCCCCAACTCACCCCCCGGCAGGTGCCTCTGGCTCTTAGGGCTGGGCACCCACTACAGTGGCCCACGAGACCCTCCTGCCCGGTTCTGGGGGCAGTCAGGGGAGGGGGAAGGGGGATGGATGGGGCAGGGGTCCTGGGGGGCATCAAGGAACGCAGGGGGTTGGATGGGGCAGGAGTCCCGGGAGGTGGGGGTGGGCAACGACCCCCTTGTGGGGTGAGGAGGGAACCCGTTATTAAGATTTTGGCAGCTCATCACTGCTCAGATCCCTCCAATGCTGAGTTCCAGAAGGATCAATACTATACTTCTGTTCTATTGACTCTATATGACACCTCTTGGAAAGTTTGTGAGATGCCATAGCCACACTGTTGCCAACCATACACTGACATCTAGCTTTGTATCGCCTCAGCAAAGACAACCAACACCAACACACCACAAGGTGTCATCCAGGTTCTAGATTAGAGTCTAGAAGAGTAGGTGCCTTAAACTGAACACACTCCGGACTGAATGATGCTGGTAGGAAAAGCGAAACATGGTGACCTCTCCCTTTTCAAACTCACCTGCCTTCCATTTGTCAAGATAGTATGAAATCTAGGGATCTTAATCGACATATACCTGATCCTGATTTCAAGTCACTGGGGTGAGAAATGTCTTCCAAACATAGCTTGCTTGGAAACTATGCCCATTACTCCTCACATGTGGATCTAGGCCCAGTGAGCTACATGTTCAATACATCCAGACTGGACTATTGTAACTTGCTGATCTGAAGATGGAAGCAACATAGAAACTGCATTGTGTACAGGATGTAACAGCCTGCCTCATTCCCGGGAAAACCACCAAGAGCACATCACACCAGTACGCCACACCCCATTCTGTTCTCAGATCACTTCCAGTACCAATTAAATGTCTTGCTTTTGAGCACTAAGGCCCTCGGCTAGTTGGGGCCTTGCTTTACCAGAGTCAACTCTTCACTTGCAAACTCACAGGCATGCCTATGCTCCCCCTGGAAAATGGAGTTAACAGAATGCAGAGTGAAACTTTTGAGAGACAGAGGCAAGGTCTCACTTGTGGAAAGGCTTAGCAGAAGAGAGAAGGTTGAGGCTAGGCATATCTGATTTCAGAGTATGCTGCAAGTCTCACCTGTGTGCAATAGCCTTTCCTACAATGACCAGAAATAAACACAGAAGCAAGCAACATCCCTCAAATAATCTGCAGTAAGTAAACACTGCCAAACCACGGAGCTGTAAAAGGAAGAAGAAAAGGAGTACTTGTGGCATCGGATGCATCCGATGAAGTGAGCTGTAGCTCACGAAAGCTTATGCTCTAATAAATTTGTTAGTCTCTAAGGTGCCACAAGTACTCCTTTTCTTTTTGCGAATACAGACTAACACGGCTGCTACTCTGAAACCTGTAAAAGGAAGAGTCCATTGTGAAAATCTTTATGGAAAGCTTACTGTGTTTGGCACTTAGATACAGATAAACATTGGAGCCTGTTAAATCAACTTGGGAACAAGTTGTGACTATTTGTACTCACTTTGTAAAGCCAATGATAAATGTTTGAGTGACACTTCCAGTAGATGTTTTTGTTTTGCTTTTCAATAGAAGAGATCATTTAGGGCCCTCAGCTCAGAGGTTCCTCTATAGCCCCGGATTGATAGGTTCATAGATTATAAGGGTCTATTGTGATCTAATCTAACATCCTGTACAAAGCGGACCAGAGGACTTCCCTGAATTAATTCCTGTTTGAACTAGAGCAGAGCTTTCAGAACAAACATCCACTCTTGATTTTAAAATGGCCAGTGATGGAGAATCCACCACAACCCTTGGTAAATTGTTCCCATGTGTAATTATCCTCACTGTTTAAAAAAATAAAATTTAGTTCTAGTCAGAATTTGTCTAATTTCAGCTTCCAACCATCGGATCTTATTATACCTTGGTCTGCCAGAGCAAAGAGCCCTCTATCAAACTTGTGTTCCCTACATAGGTTCTTATAGACTAGATGTGCAGTAGGACCACTATAGGGGAACTTGCCAGAAGCCGCAGAATAATACTGATTTTTACCTTTCACAGTCACCTTAGCCTAGATGCTTCCCAAGTTAGAATGGCAAAAACTCTGCAACCCAGTTGTTATATATGCACACAAATTGCCAAAGAGGCTAATAGGAAAGCGCTTAGGATATGTCATAGAAGTAGTTTACATGTATTTAAAATTCTTTTTAATGTTCGTAACCCTTCTAATCATGACTAAATATCAGCTGCCACTGACTTGGCTAGTCTGTTCATACTTCCAAATTAAATGTAGATTTGTCTATTGCCTGTTTAAGAAATGAAATGTTTTCTTCCCTTTTTGAAGTTTGAATCCAAATATCTATGTGGCCAAAACTTATACCTCTAAACTGATAGAATAATAGAAGAATGTAGTCTTCATTCATCAGTATCCTGGCATTGTAGCTGTATATCCAAAGGAAAAAAAAGGTATTGACAAGTTCTCCTTAGAATGACACATCTCCAAATAACTGTTTGAAATATGTCTGTTCTTAAAAGGGTTATAGACCATGACTTTTTTACCATATACAGGCCAAACAGAACTCCTCTGTATGTGACTCCTCAAATCTTCTTACATTGGCAATTTTGGATCTCTGTATCAGATCTTTACCTAATTCTTGATTTTCTGTGAGGTCCCAAAGGATGTGCTTTTCCTATGCATCAATCCTACCCTCCTCCTCTCCCCCCCCCCCCACACACTCTGGAGTATCATCTTCTGATCCTTGCAAGTCTTTCAAACAAAACCTCATACAAGCATCTCTAAAATAAACGACAAACATTTCCTGTCTTAATGCATTTAGTAACAATAGCTTAGTTGACAATTTAATTTATGAAGGGCATAATAGAATTTTCCCACATAATTTTCCCAAGGACAGTGGCGGGTATCCCATTACTAGAGGCATTCATGTTAATAGTGGATAAAACACTCTATTCTTTCCATTGGAAAGGACTCCTGATTTGGTTGGATCTGATGAGCTAAGTAGTGTTTTCCATCTATAATTTCTAAGGTTCTGTGATAATTTTTGAGTGAGAACTAGATGAATGACTAACTTTCAAGATTCACCTTCTGTCTATATGCTTGAAAATGGCATGGCTTCCACATTATTGCACCTGAATTGGATGCATTGATTTCTCCATGACAACAGTGCTGCAGCTATGCTGCTGTAGCATCATAGGGTAGACACTTCCTACATTGCCGGAAGGGGTTTTTCCATTTATGTCGATAATCCACTTTTCTGAGAGGCGGTAGCTAGATTGACAAATAATCCTTATGTCGTACCTAACCACACTTACACCGGGGATTAGGTCAACTGAACTAGGGTGCTCAAGGAAAGATATTTTTCACAGTTCTGAGCAATGTAGCTAGGTCAACCTAAGCTTTAGATGTTGACCAGGTCATGGAGACAGTAACTGATAGCCTGAGGGGAAGTGGAGGAAAGTTCAGTTTGGGAAATTAGTGAAAGTCCACAAGGTAATGAGATACCTTTTTTTTCTTTTCCATCCAGCCAAAATTCAGGAAACAGAGCTTCTGTAGAATTATCAGTATTGGCTCGACTGCTCATGGGCATTCAATCTGTATTCCGTTTCTGACCTGCAAAATCAGCACTGCTTATACTGTGTTCTTTCTGCCTCAAAACTATTCTTCTCCTTAAAGGTACAGCATAATAAAGCTGAGATCTGCACCCTTGGATCATCCAAATGATGCCATATAAGTGATGTTGAGGTACCTTCCCAGGATGCATTTCTATAATCATTGGGGATGATTCCTGGAATAGATACAAGGAGGGGCCAGGGGTAAGTTGTCAGAAGTTCAGTGGAGGTGAATGACAGCCAGCATGCATTGAGTGTAATAATACTTAACACTTATAAAAGCACTTTTCAAAATATCATTATATACATTTTGCATTTTAGGGAAACTGATAGAGAGCTGAAGACTTCGGCCAACACTTTTAAATCTGGGTGATTCCCACCAGTCCTTACAGCAGGAGGTTTGCAGACCCAGCCAGAAAAAAAGCTGTGTCACTTTTTTTTTGAGGAATGCACATTGAGCCCTGTTTTACCAAAGCTGCTGCTTCAAGACTACGACAGCCCTCTTACCTTTTTTTCAGACCATTTTAAGCATGGCCCACAGCTAGGCATGTGAATCCATAAACAGAAGGGGTATGTTCTTTCAATGATCCTCAGCTTTACTGATTAGTACCTCTGACAACAGTTGACTGTTTTGAATTTTCTGGGCTTTTTGGGCTTGTCACTTGCACCAACTGATCCCTGGACTAAAAGGGGGCAATTGTTTGTTTTCGGCCACAGTTCATTGATGGCATCTTCCCCTCTCTCTGTGTCATCCTGATCTGTTCCCCGTCCCCTCAACCCAACCTGATCTGCCATCTCCCTTCCCCTCGTCTGCACCTCCATTACCCCTGTGCATCGCCAGTTTGTCCCCCTCAGTCTGCTGCCCACCCCATACACACTTTCCCTCCATTACTTGCATCCCCATTTTACTCCTAATTCTCATGCTCTCCCATCCCGGTTTCTGCTCCCCCATTCCTTGTACCCCCACTTGACTCCCACATACCCACTTCTGCTTCCCCATCCCTTGCACACCCACTCTACTATGCTCTGTGCACGCCCACTCTGCTACCCATTCCTTGCATATCCCCCTGCTCCCCATCCCATACACTCTACTCTGCCCTGTGCACACCCACTCTGCTCCCCCATCCCTTACACACTCACTGGGCTCTGCCCTGTGCACACCCACTCTGCTCTCCAATCCCTTGCAAATCCCCGTTCCCCATCCCGTTCACTCTGCTCTGCCCTGTACACACCCACTCTGATCCCTATCCCTGTGCATGCCCACTCTGCTCCCCCATCCCTTGCACACCCACTCTGCTCTGCCCTGTGCATACCCACTCTGCTCCCCCATCCCTTGTGCGCCCACTGTGCTCCCCATCCCTTACACACGCACTCAGCTCCCCCATCCCTTGCGCACCCACTGTGCTCCCCATCCCTTACATACCCACTCGGCTCCCCCATCCCTTGCACACCCACTGTGCTCCCCATCCCTTACACACCCACTTGGCTCCCCCATCCCTTGCGCGCCCACTGTGCTCCCCAGCCCTTACACACCCACTCGGCTTCCCCATCCCTTGCACACCCACTGTGCTCCCCATCCTTTACACAGCCACTCAGCTCCCCCATCCCTTGCGCACCCACTGTGCTCCCCAGCCCTTACACACCCACTCGGCTCCCCCATCCCTTGCACGCCCACTGTACTCCCCATCCTTTACACACCCACTGTGCTCCCCATCCCTTACACACCCACTCAGCTCCCCCATCCCTTCCGCACCCACTGTGCTCCCCAGCCCTTACACACCCACTCGGCTTCCCCATCCCTTGCACACCCGCTTTGCCCCTGCTCCTGGCGCTCAGGAGGGCACCAGCAGCAGCCGCCGCACTCTCCCCGGCCCCCGCAGCTGGGCAGACGCGGGCTGGCGGCGGGGCCGGTGCGGGCGCTGGGGCTGGGGCTGGGGCCGGGCCGGGGCCGGTGCGGGCGCTGGGGCCGGGGGCGGGGCCGGTGCGGGCGCTGGGGCTGGGACGGGGGCGGGGCCGGTGCGGGCGCTGGGCTGGGACGGGGGCCGGGGGCGGGGCCGGTGCGGGCGCTGGGGCGGGGCCGGGGGCGGGGCCGGTGCGGGCGCTGGGGCTGGGACGGGGGCGGGGCCGGTGCGGGCGCTGGGGCTGGGACGGGGGCCGGGGGCGGGGCCGGTGCGGGCGCTGGGGCTGGGACGGGGGCGGGGCCGGTGCGGGCGCTGGGGCTGGGACGGGGGCCGGGGGCGGGGGCCGGTGCGGGCGCTGGGGCTGGGACGGGGCCGGGCCGGGGGCGGGGCCGGTGCGGGCGCTGGGGCTGGGGCTGGGGGCCGGGGGGCGGGGCCGGTGCGGGCGCTGGGGCTGGGGACGGGGGCCGGGGGCGGGGCCGGTGCGGGCGCTGGGGCTGGGGCTGGGGCCGGGGGCCGGGGGCGGGGCCGGTGCGGGCGCTGGGGCTGGGGCCGGGGGCCGGGGGCGGGGCCGGTGCGGGCGCTGGGGCTGGGGCTGGGGCTGGGGCCGGGCCGGGCCGGGGCGGGGCCGGTGCGGGCGCTGGGGCTGGGGCTGGGGCCGGGCCGGGGCCGGGGGCGGGGCCGGTGCGGGCGCTGGGGCTGGGGCTGGGGCCGGGGGCCGGGGGCGGGGCCGGTGCGGGCGCTGGGGCTGGGGCTGGGGCTGGGGCCGGGCCGGGGGCGGGGCCGGTGCGGGCGCTGGGGCTGGGGCTGGGGCCGGGCCGGGGCCGGGGGCGGGGCCGGCCGCGCACCAGCCGGGCGGCGGGGGAGCCGAGCCCGCATTCGCAGCGGCCGCCGCAGCCTCGGCAGCCTCGCGCCCCTCCTGCGCCCGGCGCTCGGCCTGTGTCCCGGGGCCGGCGGCAGCAGCAGCAGCAGCAGCATCTGCGCTCAGGTAAGGGCCCCCCCCGCCCTGCCCCCCCTGCGCCCGGGGCCTGCCCCCCCTGCCTGGCAGGTGCCAGCCGCCGCCCAGGGCAGGGAGCGAGCCCCGGTCCCCGAGCTTTCTCGGCACCGGTTCGCCTGGCGGTGCCTGGCCGCGCTGCGTGGCCCAGCGTCGCTCTAGAGCTGCGGGGTCGTTAGGTCTCCGCAGGCGGTAGATGTGGGACCTGGGACTTGCCGGTGTCGAGCGGCATCAAGGTGGGGGGAGGGCGTGAAAACGACAGCCGTCAGGATAATAGCCGCAGCCGCAGCCGCAGCCAGAAGCCGGGTAAGCCCATCCAAAAGGGCTGCTTGTGTCGATCTGAAGCCCGGTCGCCCGGAATTTCCAGAGCCCGAAGTGAGGGAAGGAAAAGGACACCTAGAAAGTAACCCTCCCCGCAACCACTACTGCGAGTTTTAAGTGGATCAAGAAGCAAAGCCTTTCTAAAAACAACCACCAAAAATTGCCCCCTTGGAAGGGCTTTTTTGGGTGCAGCTCTGTCACCACCCCCACCTTCCTCTTTTGTTTAAGGATGGGAATTTCACGCAAGTGGGGAGGCGGGGGATAAAGGAGGGGAGCAACTGAGCTAAGATCCATCTCTCTGTAACTCGCAAACGGAGGGAGTCAGCTGAATATTTCTTCCCTGTGGGCAAGGGGAAAATAAGCTTTGTCATAAGCAAAATCCTGCGGTAAGGTTATCATGAACCATTTGGTGTGCACCTCTTCGATCGCAGTGCCCCGAGGAAAATTGACAGCACTATCCTAAATTCATTTATCTTAATAGGAACAGGCTACGTTTGTCAACTCATTTTAGGATTTCGAGCATCTTTGGAGTGCCACAGATGTAATCCCTCCCCCACACTTAAACTCCTTTAAAAGGATCTGTAACGTTGGACAAAGAGCATTGTTCAAAGTGGGGGTGCAAGGGAGCAAGTGGTTTTAATTTGCATTGGGGGGAAAAAACAATCTCTGTGTTGAAATGATCAGCCATGGAGAGGAAACGACTGCAAACAGAAAGAGGGGGCTTGCAGCCGCAATGGGGCGGTGGAGAACAAAGACTTTTCGTGTAAGAGAGAATGATGCAAAATGTGCCAAGCTTGAGCGGCTGCAGGTACAGTGTTGCATCAAATGTGATCTACCAAATAAAGACAGCTTGACTCAATTCATTGTGTATATGTTTGGTACAAATGATGACCTCCCGTTTGAATGAGGCTTCCTTTATGGAACAGGGCTTTGGAAAAAAGGGATATGTGCGAGTGTAAGAGCCCCTCCTCCTGGAATTTTCATTTCTCTTTCAAATAAAGATCTCCTTTGCGTTGCTGGTGAATTTTTATTTCATCATGTTCCTTTCTGTGCAGCAGTAGATATTTATATATAAGGGGTGGTTAACATGGGCATGCCGTTTGGGCTAATTATTATATGTCAATCTCCCATAAAGGTTATTTATTTTAGCTCTCACAATCCTGTTTCACAATTTGTCATATTTTTATGGTCATGTCAATGATTTGTTTCCCCGACCCCTTTCTCTTTTTTTTTTTTTTTTTTTTTTTTTTTAAAAAGTCATTGTGTAGGCATTAGCTGTGGGGGAGCTGCACTGCTCACAGTTCAGAAGATGTGACCTTTTTGTTTTCAGAAGGGATTTTTCTCACACATTTTTTGTGCATTTCCATTTTTCCTTTCTCTCCCTCCCCGCATGTTCTTCCTTTGAAATAACCTGTTTCTTGCACCTGCGCTCGTTTAAACTTGTAGTTGCGTCTAGACTCCAGCTCTTGGAGCCAACGCATCTAGGAGGATACTCAGCTGCAGGACTTATTTGTTTTCAGAAGCCGGTCTCTGTTCCCTCCCTAATAGATGACGTGAACGCCCTGTCTCAGCTCTTGCTGGGAAGGTAGAAAGCGCTGAGAGAGCATTACTTACTGAAACGGGCATTGTCATTTACTTCATAGGTCGCTATGAGAGGTACCTCACAAATCACAAGAGCTGGGTATCATCCCTAAATGGTAGCAACACGCTCACACAGGGCATATTTGAGCTATTCTAGGGGCAGCCAGCAGAGCTTGTACTTCTAGTAGCATTTCTGTCATTAGTATCTATTTTCGGGGGCTTGGTATTAAAATTAATGCACTAAAACAAAACTTGGCATGAGCTATTGAGTCCCAGGAGCAACTTAATTCCTCGCGTGTAATTATAATTTATTTTACTAATCTGTAAAGTGAGCTCAGTGCCGAACAAGACTCAAAATGAATCCAGTACACACTTTGCATGCTGTAAGTAGTCCCACTGTGAGTCCTCTCATGGAAGCCAGTGTATAAAGGTAAGCACAAGAGTAAGCCCTGGTCTACACTACAGAGTTAGGTCACTGCTAGGCAGCTTATGTTGACCTAACTTTTTAAGAATCTACACTAAAATGTTGCTCCTGCCAATGTAACCTGCCCGCTATGCCAACTTAATAAATCCACCTCCACGAGAGGCATAGGTCTACGTAGTTAGTCAGCGTAGACACCATATTGCTTACATCGACACTTGCTGGCTTTCAGAAGCTGTCCCACAATGCCCCACACTGACAGTTCAATCGATGCAAGCGCTCCTGGTGAGGATGTGTACTGCCAACATAAGGAGCATAGTGTGGACATGCAAAAGTGATTTGATTACTGCGGTAGCTGTATGTCAGTATAACTTAGGTCAAAATAATTTTGCAATACCCTACATCTTTGTGTGAGTGGGCCCTAGAAAAGTTCCTGGTGCAAGCAGTGGGATGGTCACTTAAGAACTGGGTCCAGTATCTTTTTTTTTTTTTTTTTTTTTTTTTTTTTTTTTTTTTTTAAACCTCACGGGAATGAGATAAGCAGGATTTGGCCGATGAAATTCTGCAAGCCGTTGAGTCCATGTTATGGATTACTGCCTCTGTGCGGATCGGACCAAAACAAAATAGCTGTGATAATGACTTAAAACACAGTTGGTGCAGGTATAAAGTCATTGCTTTTCCAAAAAGAATGCTTGTGTATTTCTTCACTGCTAAATGTACAACACAGTACATTGTGCTTGTAATGTGGTTTGTTATTGTTATGTAAACTCCCATTGACACCCTAGATTTTAAAGGCTCTGAAGTAGTCATTATGGGATGTTATGTCCATACCCACGCAGCTGTGCTCCTTAAACACACATTAACATCACAAAAGTAGTCATCATGTAAAGGCCCTGAAGGTAACATGCGTGGACATGAATGATTATAATGGCTCTCAAATAAGCTGCTACAGTTTATGAAGTAAGAATTCTCTTATCCCCAAGAAGTTTTCAGAACCATGCTTTTCAGTTCAGTTGGTGTCACATTGTGTTAACGTCCCCAAAACTCATCGCACCTGGATTTACTATTAAAAAAAAAAAATCCATCAGGCTCACTTAAACTGGAGCCATTGGGCCTAATTTCCCACTCACAGTGGTGTGAAATCTGAAGTAACTCCATGGAAGTAAATGGAGTTACATTGGCATAAAAACTGGTGTGGGTGAGTCAAGAATCAGGCCATTGTAACTCCAGTGGCAGAATCAAACTGATGGTATTGAAACTGCCTGGGTGTGGTTGTGATGTGTATTCCATTCAGTCTCACAGGTAATATTTCAAGTACAATGGCAGGGAGAGTGTTTTCTTTAAGAAAAACAGGAATACAGCACACGAGGATGTGAGTTGCATTGATTTTTATAACCATTAAAAGCTACTGACAAAATCATGTGTACAAATGCAGTATCTGTGTAGTCTGGAATCTGGTGAACCATATATGTATGAAGAGTTTAATAGGAACAAATTAGATTAAGAAAAGGGGGGAAAAGCGTGGACATTGATACATGGTGTGTATATATTTTGGGCCTGACACAAAGGCCTTTGAAGTCAATGGCAGCCTTTCCATTGACTTCAATACGTGCTGATCAGGCTCAAAAAGAATTCACCTGGGATAAAGAGCCTTTACAATTTCATTGGGAAGTCATTCCTCTCCATTCCTTTTAACCAGGCAGGCCCTGATTCTGCAATGAGCTGCAATTGGATGGATGCCTGCACCTTCACAGAGCCCTATTGGTTTCATTTGGACTTCACCTAGGTTTATAGAACCATAGATTCCAAGGCCAAGTAATCATCTAGTCTGATCTCTTGCATAACACAGGCCATTGAACTTCCCCAAAATAGTTCCTAGAGGAGGTCTTTTAGAAAAACATCCAGCCTTGATTTACAAATTGTCAGTGATGGAGAATCCGCCATGATCCTTGGTAAATTGTTTCAGTGGTTAATTACCCTCAATGTCAAAAATCTATGGTTTATTTGTAGTATGAATTTGTCTAGCTTCAACGATTAGCAATTAGATTTTGTTATACCTTTCTCTGCTAGACTGAAGAGCCCATGGTTAAATATTTGTTCCCCGTGTAGATATAGACTGTAATCAAGTCATCACTTAACCTTCTTTTAAGATAAATAGATTGAGCTCTTTAAGTCTGTGCTACAAAGCAAATTTTCTAATCCTTTAATCATTCTCATGGCTCTTCGCTGAACCCTCTCCAATTTATCAACCTCTTTCTTGAATTGTGGGCAACAGAACTGGACACATTATTCCAGTAGTGGTCATACCAGTGCCAAATTTAGAGGTAAAATAACCACTCTACTCCTACTCAAGATTCCACTCTGTATGCATCCCAGTATCGCATTAGTTCCTGGCTCCTGCCCATGGGGAGTTCATTGCAGGATCAGGGTCATAGTTAGGAAGCAGTCAGGGAACATTGTAATTAAATGCAAGTGAAGGAGGAACAGTCAGAAGTCTGAGAAATGAAAAATTAATCCTTGGGGCCAGATCCTGCGAACACTTAAGCACGTGAGTAACTTTACTTTATGTTCTTTTAAAGTTGATGCTGTAATTCACCAGAGTAAAGTCTTATATTGCTTATTTGTGTGCGGGGTTGGATTTATGGTCATCAGGGCCACAATTCAGCCAGGCCATTAAGTGTGTGTAGTCCATCCCAGTTCAGCCAGGCACTTGAACACCTGCTTAAGTCCCATTAAAACCAGCAGGATTTAAGCAGATGCTTTAGTGCTTTGCTGAATAGGGATGGGTTGCTAAATCAGGGTTTAGCTTGCTATAGGCTCATTTCTGGAAGATGCTAGAGACACTTCCGAGGGACTAGGTACTTTTGTGAGGCCCTGAGCATACTCAGCTCCCATTGATGTCAGCAGGAGCGGAGGACATTCATTGCCTTGCAGAAGTGAGCCCTATAAGCTAGGGGCTCTGGGCTGGTTGGGATCAGCTGTTTTTCCTTAATTCTTTGCCTCATGCAGAGGATACAGGGATGCTTATAAGACCTGTAGTGCACGCAGATGCTAAGGAAAACAGCATGGGTCTGATTTCCATAGGGTGGAGCAGATTTAGAATGGCTGTGATGTGAATAAGGGGTGGTTTCCAAAGCCATCTGTCTCAGCAGAGTAAAAAGCTTCTTTGCGAGGGAGGGTAGACTTAATCACAGGCTACAGCGCTAAACTGTGGGACAGTGTTTTAAAATGAGATTCGATGTGACATTTGTAATTGCTTTTTAGATATGGGAAGAAAGAACTAACATCTCCACGATGTTAATTTAGATTGCTGTTGCCTCATGGGTTGATAGTGCTAGCTGGTAAGAAGATTTGAGGTCTTTATTGACCCATTTTTCCTAAATGCTAATTATTTACTGCTTTGTTAAGAACAGCCGAGTTAATACTGTTGTTCCTCACAGTTTTTACACTCGTTTAATATTTTCCCGGAGAGATCCCACAAACGAAACCAATCCCTCTTCCTTTGTTTGATCAGGGAATAACCCCTCTTTCCAAATGATAACGGGCCAGTGTTTGCATTGAATATATTCCTCTGCTTGTTCACATGCTTAGTTGCAAGAAAATACTGCAAAAAGCTGAGGTTTGGGCGACCTCAGTTAAGCACGAATAATTGTAAGATTGATCAGACGTCTTTGTTTCCATTTAGTGTCTCTCTGAGACAGGTTGGTGCTGTTACAGCTGCACTAGCGCTCGTTACGAAACATAGCCTTTCTTTTCTTGTTAATTATATTTTTTGATTGTAGCTGTAATGTGCCTTGGTGGCGATAAACAGTTTTTTAAGCAAATGCTTTCAAATGTCCAAAAATAGGTATGGAAAACGAGCGTATTAAAGGTCAGATCCTTCACTGGCGTAAATCACTGTGGCCACATTGACTTCAATGGAGCTGCATGGATTTATACCAGCTGGGAAGCTAGCCAATACCCTTTTCAAATTTCTTTAAAATACGGAGTGCTTTCCACTTCACTGATATGATCAGTTTATATGTGATGAACTTGTGGGTCGAGCTCAGCATTTGAGCTAAATCCCATTCCCTTTATTCAGGCAGACGTATTCCCAGTGGTCAGTGAGGCTACTCAGACTTCTAAAGCAAGCAGATTTAGCTTTAGGCTCTGTACTTAGGACTCCATCCTGCAAAGTGCTAAGCCCTCCTGAGTAGGGCTGAGCACCCTCACCTTGCATTGAAGCCAGTGGGAGTTGAGGGTGCATAGTATCTCAGGGGAGTGTCCATCCCCTTGCAAGATAGAGCCCCTAAGAAGACCTAGGGAGAATCTCATAGGATCAGCACAGGTGGCAGTAATGCAATTAGATCCTAATACTTTCAGCAAGGTAAGTCTTTGGAAACATCCTCTTCTGCTTAGGAGATCCGTTTTTCTCCAGACAAAAGGGAGCCCACCTGGTTATGTAAAGATTATAAATGTCTTTAATATTCCACCCCTTTAAGTTCAATATTCTTGTGGACAATCAGTATATTTTTAAAGGTTTCAGAGTAGCAGCCGTGTTAGTCTGTATTCGCAAAAAGAAAAGGAGTACTTGTGGCACCTTAGAGACTAACAAATTTATTAGAGCATAAGCTTTCGTGAGCTACAGCTCACTTCATCGGATGCATTATGCATCCGCATAAGCTTTCGTGAGCTACAGCTCATTTCATCGGATGCATTATGCATCCGATGAAGTGAGCTGTAGCTCACGAAAGCTTATGCTCTAATAAATTTGTTAGTCTCTAAGGTGCCACAAGTACTCCTTTTCTTTTTTTTTATATTTTTAAAGTTTCCAGTATCAGTTTGAGATATTGGAAACTATTTTGTTCATCTGAATAAATAGCAATTTAAAAAACCACCACCACCTTTCAGTAGTCCAGTCACGTCAATTAACTTGATTGCATTTAATTATAATGATTGACTAAATGAACCCTGCCATTGCACTTCATTTGCTCCAGAGAAATGTACCTTCTTCATGAAAACAGTTGTCTTTGTGATGGGGAACTGCACCATTACATCGCAAATTTCTGAATATTTCTGACTAAAGGGATGCAGGAAATATGTGGGAAGAAAAGAGACTTAGGCTGGGAATTTCACAGAGGCTTATCGTTGACCTAACTCTGCTCCCACTGACGTCAGTGGAAGCAGAGTTAGGCGGTTGCTGAATGCTTTTGAAAATTCCAGCCTCAGGGCCCAGCTTGGTACTGAGATGCACAACAGTGGTGCCCGTGGATCTTTTAAAAGAGATCCTCTGTGTGTTCTGAGTCCAAAAGGCAGTCTTGCTTGGAGGAAATGTAAGTCTCTATTCACAAGTTGATTGTCCCCCAACACAAATCAGTCACTGAGTGAGTTGTCCTGTCTAAGCATGAGAGAAACAGAGCTGGGCCTTAGGAGGAAGCTGGGCCTGCTCCTTCACTCCTCCTTCTCTACAGTAGTAGGTGTATGTAATGTGTATTGTAGGCCACACAGGTTACTCCAGGCTCTGACTGAAAGTAACGGGCACTGCTCTGGTTAATGTGATGCTGCAGCATGGTGTTTGAAGACTGTGTCTGGGTAGAGATCGTGCCAAACCAAAACCCTGGATCTAAAGCCCCTCGAACTTTACGGAAGTACAGTTGGATTTGAACGTTGAGGCTGGTCTTGTCTCCCCTGATCTTGGGTGAATTTCAGATCTGGGTCTGCAGATTGGAGCCTCAAACTGTAGGGGACTCGGCAGAGGCCAGATCCATTATGTGGAAGTTGCCACCTGACTCTCTACAGCATTCTCCCAATCCCTCCCTGGGGTTGCCCGTAGTCGTAGGGTTCTGCATAAGCAAAGGGAGATCTCTGCATGGAGGATATGATTCTCCTCTCATTTACACCAGAGTTACTCCTGTTTTACACTGGTGTGTGTGAGAGGCGAATCCCCTCCATGTGCATATGGGATGGCCTGGCCCAGTGATGGGTGCACAAGGGAGTTACTCCCTTTTACAAGCAAAAGTACAGACCTGAGCCCAAAGTTTGTATCTGGTGTTTTGTTTTGGGTGTTTTTGTTTGTTTGTTTTGTTATAGTCTCTCTGCTTTTCTCTGGGAGGACTGATTTGATTAGATCAGTCATTCTCAAACTTATTTGATCATGCCCCCCTTCTTTGTGTCTCTAGTAGTTATGCCCTCCCCTCCCCCCCCCGGCACCCGATCAGCAGCCACCGCTCTCCGGCTGCCCAGCTCTGAAGGCAGAGTGAAGAGCGGTGGCTGCTGGCCAAGATCTGAAGACAGCGCTGCTGCCAGCTGCAGTGCAGAAGTAAGGGTGGTACGGTATTGCCACCCTTACGTCTGCGCTGCTGCTGGCAGCAGCGCTGCCTTCAGAGCCGGGAGCCCAGCCAGCAGCTGCTGCTGTCCAGCCGTCCAGCTCTGAATGTGCACAGTAAGTGGTTTTTTTCCCCTTCTCCCAGCCCCCCCACCCAAGAAACATTCCACGCCCCCAGTCTGGAATCTCTGGATTAGATGTCCCCTTAAGAAAATTGCCCTGAGGGCAATGATGTAAAAATCCATCAGTCAAGAGGAAAGTTATGCATATAAAAACTTATTTCTGATATTTTAGGAAGATCAAAAAATACATATGTTGTAGAAGAGCAAAGGCAAACTTGGCTGAAATCTCTAAGAGAGTAGTTAAAAAAATCTGCGTTTAAAAGAAACTAATATTATTCATGATGAAGAGCTAAGGCTATTGGAGTAAATGAGGAGCTTTCGTTGCATGGTGTTCTGTAGACTTAAGCTTTCTGGGCAATAGAAGAAGATTTTTTTTTTTCTGTATAAGGCTTAGCAAAATATTGAATGTTTCCTTTTCAGAATATCCCGTGCTATCTATTAAAATATGTGATAAAATTCTGGCTGTGAGTTTCAATAAAAGATGTTTTGAGTAACATGACAAATTTAATATCTGTAATTTTAAGTTCTGCATAGTTTGCCAAAATTAGCAACAGTGATTTAGGTATAGTATTTATAACGTATATTTAGATAAATGATTAAAATATCATGGTATTGAATGCTATTTGCAATACTGGCAGTAATCGGAACACATGATTTCGTAGTATTTTATAAAAATGTTCCTCTTGCTAAATGAATCATTTAGAAATATATTTGAAATTTATTTAGAAATATTTGTTTATAATAAAAATGTATCCATCCAGAAATCATCTGTCGTATGAAACAGATTTTGTAGGCTAGTGGCCTGAGCATAGAGCTGGAAACCAGAATCTCCTGAATTCTAGTCCCAGTTTTGGGCATTGATTCCTTTTTTGTGTTTGGACAAGTCACTGAATCTCTTTGCCCGAGCATTCCCTCCCCTTACTTTCCATTAAAAAGTGGGGCTAATAATACTTTTTGAGGTTTGTTTAATTAATCGGTATTTGTATGTCACTTAGATCTGTATCTATTTTTATCATAAAGGCCACTATATTGATTCAACAGTTGCTCAGATGATCTTGTGCTCTTGTTTGGAATTTTGGGCCAGATTCTGAGCTGCTGTAAATTGACTTCAGTGGCGCTAACACCGTTTTACATCAGCTGAGGATCTAGCCTCTTATGTGTATCTCATCTCATATGAGAATGGGCTGGCAAGTTGCTAAACCCTTTTACATAACCCATCTTACATCTTCCATACCCATGGAAAACTGATTGTCTTTCAGGTGAGTGATTACGTGTGTGTGTGTGTGTGTGTGTGTGTGTGTGTGTGTGTGTATACACACACTAATGCTGATCCTTAGGTAGCATGCAATGGTAATGATGGTCCTTTCCACTCCTTGCTTCAGACTGATGTGTTTATTGCTAAGGATAATTTCATTGTAGAGCTTTAAAGGGCTTTTTAAAAAAAGTTGCTTTCCTTCAATGTATTTGGTACACTCACTGGGTTTTTAATATAAAGGTAGACTATTTTGGGAGTAGAAATACAACTTCTGTTACTGAGAATTGTGCCTGTGTTGTGCTATTGGGGGTTGTTTTGGTTTTCTGGTTTGTATTTCTTAGGGCTAATCCCTATTCCCTATTTGCTAGGTAATCATCAAAATCTAGTCACCACTGGGTTTCTGTATATATTTGGTTTCAGAGATGTTGGGATGAGTTATACAATCGGGACTTAAATTCCTTTCTCTCTGTGTTTGATTTCATCACCTGACCAGCTGTGGGAATTAATATCTTGTGAATTAAATCAGTGGCTTCTGATGATCAGTGATTCATTTTTAAAGGGGTTGAGTGGTGTTTAAATTCATAGCTGTTCTGTGATCTGGCTTGTGTTAACCATTTTGGGTAGGACATCCGCTGGTATTCACTAGTACTTTATCATCTTGAGCTAGTCAACAACATCAGTCATGAATAACACAGGACTCTCTGAATTTTAGGGTTGCTATTTTGCTGGCTTCTCTAAGTGATCAGGCTGGAGTGCCATTATGGAATCCGTATTTAGGTGTAGCTAAATTAGAACATTCAAAAATAAGCTACACTAATTAAAATGGGTTGATGGGTTTCTCCCAAAGGAGTCAAATTGCTTGTTAAGTCTCGAAAGAGGATTACTGCAGGTTGGGAATATTGTATATTAATACATCCGTAGCTAAACAGCCAAAGCTAACATTACAAAGGTCCTGAATCTTCATGCTTCAGGGCATACTATGATCATCCATTGGTGTCAGGAAGAATCATTCTCTGATAAGGTATTATTGCACAGTTTGCATTAAGGGGGAAAAGGGTTACTTCCTTCCTCTGAATGATGCATCCAGCATTCTGTTTTGGGGTGGGAATCCCCTGTATTCCCTTTCGGGGCTTTGTGTGCATCTTCTGAAATTATGGGTGAGTGTAGAGTGGTGGCCAACAAAAATATTAAAATAATAACTTGCCTGGCATATCTCAAAAACCACACCCTTTGGGAGCCTCATTTGAATCCTGGCCAGCCAGGATTGCCAGCTTTACCTGTATTCTGTAACTCCGGTTGTCTAGGGGGAAGAGGACGCATGAAAGAGAAGAACATAAGACCTCATAACAGGTGCACCTGGTGTGCACCATCTGATGTATTCCATCTCTGAGCTGGAATAAGTTCTCTGGAAAGAGAAGTGGGAGATTTAAGGGTTAAGATTAACCAGGGATTAACAGTGATGGGGATCTTGGAACTAGGGTGGAGCCATCCTCTTGGAAAACCAGACTAGTGCTAGAAGATACCTGTTGGGAAGCTCCCATGAATTGTGATGGCTGGGGATTGACAAGCTTGTGTCTCTGCTTCATCTCTGTTGGGGTTTGCTCACCCCACTTTGACAACAGCAGACCAGACTTCAGGAACAGCCTTCTGCCTGAAACTTGGTGGAGGGTTGTCCTGTTTATGTATTTTTGTTGCATGTAAAGTGGGGATTCAGCACAAAATCTATATCATTCCTGATGGAAGGAGTGGAATTTCTCATCTTCTGATTTAGTTAGGATTTTGCAGTACATATGTCTTAATGTTTTGAATTAAGCTAAGAATTTGTTCCTGCCAAGGTTTGGCAGTGAGCTCCAAAAGTTATTACAACCCTCAGATGTTTTACAAAAGTACAATTGTAGTAAACCACCCTGAATACTAAAGAGTTTATTACAATTCTCTGGTGAGTTTCAGAAGTTCAGAGGTTTCTATAGTTAGGTTTGCATAATAGCCTTATTCAAGGTTGCATAATTTTGTTTCTAATTCTTTCCGTGTAATCTATAATATGAGTTAAGACAGAGCTTCTTCTAGCACATCTATATACCTGCCTTTGAAGGGAGGGAGAAATTTCTTCTATTCTATAGGTTATTGGTAAATCAGCCAGAGCAACATTGCCTCTTCCAGTGTGCGATGGGGTAAATGATCTGTCAGAATCCTGGCAGAGGCAAGAGGGTTTTCTGTCATAGTTGTCCTTCTACCCCTCCTGGGATTTCAACAGATATTCTGCACTGTATGATGGGATATATTGAGTTATCTACCTCTTCTTTTGATATTTATTTTAAAATAGTCCGTTCTTGTGTCTATTCCAGCAACTTCTCAGTAGCTTTTTCCGTTCTCTGGCTCTAGGGGAGAATCAGGTTTCCTTCACGGTGCAGGTGATCTCTGACTGCATCTCTAAGGCAACGGAAGAGGTCTTATGCACAGATTATCTTTTCAGATGAAAAACTGGCTGGCTCTGGGCATGGATGTTTGATCATCAATTGATACATTTATTTTCAGAGTTCACTCAATAGTGGGAGTAGAATTTACATCTCCAGGATTCCCAGGGACTGCTGTACACTTGAGATAAAGGAACAGTTGACTGTTTTTTCCCCCATTAAACTGATTCCAGTAAAAACTTCAGCTCCTTTTGGAATTAATCTACCCCTTAAATTTGCCTTTGTAAAAGTGTGTGTATAATATGTTTTCTCTACAGCACACTTAATTGAGGGCAGGGCATGACTTGCACTATACCAGACTTTTCGTTTGTGACAACCTACACGGGGCAGGGCATGTTTACTAAACAGATGAATGACTCTTTGAAGAATGTTCATGGACTGCAAAAGAAGCAATCTCAGGCAGAAACTTTATTTATTTCAAAGAGGTTTCAGCATGTGCATATAATCAAGTAAGTAGAGCCAAAAACATAAACATCCCAAGCCTTAGGTCACTACTCAATGTTACTCAGTAGTATTCAGCCTAGATCCAACTTGGAGTCACGTTGTTTGAACTTCAAAACCCCTCCAAAGAGATTGATTGTTTGTTTGATTATCGTATAGGTTGAGGCTAATTTAAGTCTTGGTACATTCAAGCCTCCATCATGTTCCCCCAGTGCTTTCCAGGTTATAGTCACTCAGGCATGTCTTCACAGTGTGCACTATGGGGGTTTGATTTCTAAAGTACTTTGACGTGCTGTGCACCAATTGGTCCATGTGGACCCAAAATTCAACATAAATAAGAAGCCCATCATGAAATCATGTACTTGTTCCAAAATAATTAAAAGAAACCACAGAACGATAACTGATATTCTCCCATTGGAGCTGTCTTTGGAATTATGAGCTGCTCCCTTGCTGAGTACTCCCTGTGCTCTTTGGCCACAAGACTGTACAGCATAATAGGCAGCATGGTCTAGTAAGCTAAGCACAAGTTTGGCAGCAAGGGATTCCCATCTAATATTGACCCCCTCTGTAGTTTGACTAAGCCACTTAGGTCCTGATCCAAAACCACTGAAGTCAGTAGAAAGATTCCCAATGGGTTTTGTGTCAGGCCTTTAGGGCCAGAGTCCGCCTGGTTCTTAGAGAGGTGTCTTCTCCCTATCCAATCTGAGTCCACCTGCCATTAGGTTAGGGTGTTCAGCTTTCCCCATAGTATGCCTTTTCCATTTTAATATATATGACTATAGCCTTTCCTTTACATAACCAGTTTCTGTTCCTAAGAACTGAACATGAAGAAACTACAAATAATACAACCATGCACACCTCTGGGGACTGGAAATG
Organism: Dermochelys coriacea; assembly: GCF_009764565.3. Classification (NCBI taxonomy): domain Eukaryota; kingdom Metazoa; phylum Chordata; order Testudines; family Dermochelyidae; genus Dermochelys; species Dermochelys coriacea. The sequence continues at coordinate 65,679,321 of NC_050078.2, forward strand.
AGTGATGTTTATGCAAATTAAATCTGTCTGCTGGTAGGAGTCCCTTCAGTTTCTCCTCTGGGGGAGCCAGCATGTTTCGGTTCCCTTTGACCTGCTAGTCTTGCATAAGGGTGGCAGAATAGGCCCTTAATGTCGCCTGGCTCTTCATCAACCTCAGTATGTGGCAAAATGCTCCTCCGAGATCCACAAGATGAATCTCCACTCTGGTACGCTGCTTTCCCTTGTATGCGTAAAACTCTCATTAACGGTGTCAGCCAGACTTGCAGGGGAAGAGCACGTTGGGTTACGTAAGGAGAGCAGAGGACATCCGGAGTTGTTATAATAAGGATTAAAATCTCGGTACCCCAGAGTTTTGCTTTCAGACAGCTGCTTTCTCCTCCAGGTGCACTCAAGGGCCAGGCACAGTGTGGCTCTAATAATTTTGCTGCCTCTGGGCTAGGCGGTGAGCCCATTGCTGACATGGGTGAGCAGTTACACCACTGAGGAGCCCCACCATGTTCCATCATGGACATTAGGCAGAAACAGATTATCCCATAACTGCCTACTGTGGGGTTTCTTGTAGCTTCCCATAGCTGCAGCAGTGCTGCTGTCAGAGATAGGGTACTGGACTAGATGAACCAAAGGTCTGATCCAGTCTGGTGATTCCGATGTTCTTCTCTAGGGATGGTCTTTACCTTCCCTTATGGTATAGGAATCCTGAACAAGTTGACAGTATCCTCTGATAGCAAATAATGGGCCAGTTCCTCAACTGGTGGAAATCAGCGCAGGTCCCTTGAAGTTACTGATTTACACCAGCTAAGGATTTGGCCCATTGGAAAAAAAAAATGAACCTTAATATATTAATTACCCTGTTCTCTCATTTTCTGTGAGCTGTGATTGAGAAACGTGGCATAAGGCTGAAATGAATAGTCACACCTCGTCTGCCTTCCTATAAACAAAGGAGAGTAAATGGAAAGGTTTGTTTTGGTGCAATTACAGGAATGAGATCAGAGGGGGGCACGCATTACAACAAGCAGCCTTTACCGCTGCCCTTCGACACTCTCTGCTGCAAGCCTTGACGTGCTCGGCATAGCACGGGCCTACAATAACTTGACGTTTGAAAAAGGACATTGCCTGTAACTTTAACACAGCAGTGTCCTGATGTGGAAATTGCCTTCCTTGGAATTATGGGAGGAGAAGGGGTGTGTGTGTGACAGAAGCTAAGCCAGAAAGCACCTGGCAACCAGATGGCAAGTAGCATGCTGGATTTTACCCACACCTTCATTAAGGATTACTGTGGCTTTCTCTGGATAATAGTTTTAGAGGTTTGGGGTCATAAAGAATTAGAAAATTGTAGCCAGTTGCAATTAAACCCAAGTTATTTTTAGAAGACAAAGGACTGAGTGATAGGTCTGAGCTGGAATCCGAATTAGCGGTACTTGAAATGTTATGGCTCAGGGATGATTACTGAGCTAGGCTAGAACAGTGTTTTCTATGCACTGAACAACAGAGCCCATGCATTTCAGTTAGATAGACAAAGCAGCTCAGGATAGCAGCAGGTGGGCTGGGAAGAACTGAGAGTTGCTAGCAACAGCAATCATGTGGAACCGGTATTCCCACTGGGGTGACAGCATTGTGTGCATTTCTCTGACTGTTTACTTGTGATGCAGAGAAACATTCTGACATAGACCATTGCTGGGGTAGATCCATCCATTTTGTACTGTGGTTTATGTATGTTTAACCCGGTCCCTTGTGGCAGTGCTCTGTTTGTAATTTATTTCCTCCCAGTGTAGCTTGTCCTTTAGGGTCACAGGTCAGGATGTCTTTAAATTATGTCATTATTAAGAATCTTTGGAGAACAGCGATCTGGAAAGGACTGTGTAGACTCTTAAGGCCAGATCATGGGTCTCCTACGTTGCTGATCGGTCACTTGCTGATGGGGTTACTCGGGGAAATAACTGCTCACCCGTGTCAGTAACAGGCTCATGACCTAGCCCTTAGGCAGCAAAATTATTAGGGCCAGATTGTGCCTGGTCCTTGAGTGGAGACAGAGGAGAGAAACTCAGGAATCCTCCTTCATCTTGCACACCATACACAGCTGTAAACCCTGGATTTAGGGGTGTGCAAGTACTTCTCTGTCGGTGTACTTCTCTTGTGGGGAGGAGGAGAGGCCGGGCTTTAAAGGATGGTATAGCATGTGTGCTGGGAACAGTTTCTTTTGGTGCCTGTGTAGTCTTGTGGGTAGAGGTTCTGGACTGTGAGTCAGAAGACCTGGGTTCTCGTCCTGGCTCTGCCATTGGTCTGCTAGGTAACTTCACCTCCCTATACCTCAGTTTCCTTATCTGTAGCAAGGGGATAATGATACAGCTTTCCTTTGTAAAACACTTTGAGATCCAGTAATGAAAAGCACTGTCTCAGAGATAGGAAGTGTTGTTTATTTTTTTTATGTGGCTCTGTATTTCTGCCCTACCCCAGGACTGTGTCTAAAAGGCATAATCTACTAGCCTTTAGCTGTTCCATGGGATTAAAAAAATAGGTAGACCACGTTAATCCTGTGGCTGTACCTGACAGCGATCATCCTTTTTACAAACCCCGTGAAGCAGCTCGAGGAAGTTTGAAGGAGTCGTTACGTGACTATTATTCCGCTGTTATCAAAAGATAATACTGTGCATTATCTAAACGGAAGGTTTAAAGCAATAGCAGTCAAGGCCTCTATTACTTTCAACAGCTGATCGATAATGGGTGAAATTTATCCAATTGCCTGAATTGTGGCAGTATCTACCGGGACACTTTTAATCTGCTTCCCTAACCAATCGCAAAACTCATTTGTCTTCTCTTTTTTCACTCTACACTTTATACTTGACTATTAGTGAAGGTAAAGGGGCACTAGATCCTATAAATGGTACATAGGGGCATGATCCCAGGCCCACTGAGGTCTGCGGGAAATCTCTTCAGTGGGAGTAAGAGTGGGGCCATTCTGCAAAAGAATAGAACTGCTTCCGCTAATGGAATACCCTATGCTGTGTATGTTTTTTGGACTTGCTCTGTACTCTGAATATATTTTGCTCTAAAATGTCAATAAACACAAATTAAAAACACCCCCCCTCCTGTATTACAGCATTTAATATGCTGAGCCCTGATTAGTTTTGACATCTGCCACTGCAGTAAATATTTTGTCTTGGTTTTGGGATAGCTGGCTGTGGAAACCTACAGCTAAAATTCACTCCTGATTTATGCCCTCCACAGCCCTATTGAAATTAAAGAATAGGGCAGAATTTGGCCCCTAAAATTTAAGGATGTTTGTATCGCTTAAAATGTGTCTAGGTCATTTCACTTTGTCTTGGGAATGCTGTCTAGTGATCCAAATATAAGGTGCATATGTTTTTGATTTCACTGTCTTTATAAAACCCTTGCATATGGATTTAATACTGCAGCTAAACTACTTGTAAATAACAAAAATCTTTATGTTGTGGAGTTTTTTTAAAACAGTTTGGTGTTCAGTAACATATCACATGGCCTGGGACAGCCCTATAAATATGGAACAGTCCTGCCTTGATAGGTGATCTGGTCCATCCCTCTAGTAGGTCTTTTCTCTTCCTAATTTCAGTGACTTTAGAAATGCATGTGGTGTTTCTCATTTCACTTATGGGAGAATAACAAGTTCTCATAACCTACTACCTAATGCAAACACACTCACATTAGTAGCTTGTTGCCCAGAGAACCAGAATTCCTTTTGTTCTACCTTGATAGTGTCTTCCTTCAATTCTAAAGCTCACAGCTGTAGTAAGCTGTTGGAAAGGGAGGCTGGGTGGGGGCAGAGAGGAGGAGTGGGTAGTGTCCCTCAAATTTAGTCTTCTGTTCTTCAACAAGGGGCCCAGCTGTCTTGGAACGAATTAAAATGTAAATTGCCAAAAAAAGGAATTAGGGCATTTCCTTTCAGATGGTGTCTAGAGCAGGCAGCTTTGGGGGGTATGTTTTTATCAGTCCAGGAATAGTTGAATGATGAACTAGGGTGGGGAGGAATTGAATTGCAAGTGCATGCAGAAAGAGTGCCTGGGGAAATTGTGACAAGGAGAGAACAGTACACTGGTATTGTCTTTCCATCCCCCCCCCCACCAGTTCTGCTGCTACTAAATCAAAAGCTGCTGATGGCTTGTGGCTTTGGATTTAAAGAGTTACTGCCACAGTAACGCATCAGCTTAAAGTGAGCAGAAGATGTTGGGATGGACTGTGTTGTAATTGCGTGTGGCTTTGCAAATCAAAATGGAGGGTTGTTGCTGATATCCTGATTCAGTAAGGGCTTCATTGAAGCTGCTCACATGTTTAAGTTCCTTGCTGAATCAGTGCCATGAGGCCTGATCCGAGGCCTGATCCAAAGCCTACTTACATCAGTTAGAGTCTTTCAATTGACTTTATGCCCTTAGTGAAGATAGGCATTTGCTGAGAGAAAAAGAAAAGAGAGGGGAAATGTGTTAGGAATTTCCCACTAAGTGGGCGGCACCAACTGTACCAGTACTGTGAAAGGGTAGGGCACAGTGCTGAGCATATCCACATTGGTGTGGAATGGGGGTAGGGTTATCTGTGTTTGGCACCTCCTCCAGCATGTCTGCCAGTTCATCTCTGGCCTAATATACAACCTTCCTGCTCTTGATCTTCTCTCATGGAGACACACTTGTGTCAGATTACGTGGTGGTTCTGGTATGTGGAGTGAAAATATCCAGCCAATTTATTTCCACTAATTTTTATTGGTAATTCTTATTTGTATTGCTGCATCCCCTTGGTGCAACAATCAGGGTGCTGGGCCCTATTCTACTAGGGCTGATGCAGACATTGGTGACTTAAACAGATTTTGAAGTAATGTGAGACTTTTTAGTCAAATAGAAAAAATACAATCTGTTTTAATCTGGTGTTTGAGCTGAGTTGGAGAACAGTTTTAAAAATAGGTTTAGACATGGTTCCAGCTAAAGTGGTATCTAACCTGGTTTGGCTGGCTAGAACAGACTGAGACTAACAGTGTTAGAATTACATTTTAAAAACTATGTTTGTTGAGTCTCCTCCAAGTTGTCTGGCCTAATGTTTTAGAAACCAGTTTACCTGAATCACACACAAATCATTCTCCACCATGGTTCCCTGACTCTGTTTAAAGGGCAATACAGATGGCCTCCGGAGGTAAAGATGTTTGGTACTATCTTGCACCTCATTATCGAGGTGGACACTGAGATGACATCAGTGTTAAGGTAGATATTGGAGCCTTAACTTTAAATTGCCAGAATTTAAACTTTAGCATGACTTTGAATTTCCGGGGTTGTTGTAGCCATATTGGCCCCAGGACATGAGAGAGACAAGGTGGGTGAAGTAATATCATTGATTGGATCAACTTCTGTGGGTGAAAAAGACATGCTCTGTGGAGCTTGAAAGCTTGCTTCTTTCATCCACAGAAGTTGGTCCAATCAATGATATTACCTCGTCCACCTTGTCTCTTTGAATTTTCAGGCTTTCAGAGATGTTAACATCTGTTTATAACTATAATCTTTAATTTAATTGACATCCATGAACAAGCATAACTGTAATAGAATGACTCTTTTTTTCTTTTTTTCTTTTTTTTGGCCTGGGGAATTTTTGGAAAATTGTCAGTATGTCCTCAGCTCAATCATGTTCATGTTGAAGTTTAATGAGAGGTTTTGCTGTTTTCTTCAAAGATCAGGCATTACCAGAAACTGGTCAATCAATCAAACTCGGTGATAATTCGGTGATAAGTTACCTCATTGCTGTTGGCTATATAGAAATTCAAAGAAAAATGCAAGCCAGGTGGCTGAGGGGAATTTAGCATCTATTGCCTTTTTGGTATTGTAGATTTGAATGAACGATGGCATTTTCCAGTGCTTGTGTGCACAGAACATAGTCAGCATTGCAAAGGCATTTTTAAAAAAAAAAAAAAAAAAAAGTCAGAGGATCTGATTTAATTTGGTCTTTTTCAATTTGATTTTTACTGAGACAACCAGCGAAAGCATGCCATTTGTCAGACAGAAAAGTACATCTTTATAAAATGTCAGTGTGATATTGGAAAAAGTCTGGCTGGGCTAATCCTGTGCTTTATTCTCAGCAAGCAGCTTTCATATTTTCAAAAGACAGCTGGAGACACATAACAATTTACTTTAAATCCTCTATTGATGAATCCTGAGCTGTGACTCAGCAGTGGGGCTTTTTTGGGGGTGGAGGGGGGGAAGGAGGAGGAAGAGAGGGAAGATGGGGTGAAGGGGATGGAGAGTTATGGAAAAGTTTTATAGAATTCAGTAGAGAATAATTGCCTTTCTCTAACAGTTTTAAAACAACACCTAGAACGTACTGGAGAATTATATCCCTGTTCTACAATTTTATAGATTGGTTTAAAAACCCTGTAGAAAGAATACCATTCTCTATTAAATTCCATAGGATTTTAGAGTAAAGTCTGTAAAGCTCTGTTGGTTTCATCCCTATTAAATTCTACCAGACTTTTCCAGAATGGAGATGAACAGATGTCTTATTTCTCTGCCTGAAATCTCCTCTCTAAATCCCTCATCCTGCAAACACTTATGCACGTGCGTAACTTTAGGTATATATGTAGCCCCATTGAGTTGAATGAGACTACACACGTAAGTGTTTTCAGGATTAGGGCCCAACAGTGGAACTGTATTGCTGAGAACAAACAGCAGCAGCATGTAATGAAAGAATACCATGGATTCACCAAAGCCATCACTGTGGGAATTTTCTAGTGAAATCATAGAATCTTAGAATATCAGAGTTGGAAGGGACCTCAGGATGTCATCTGGTACTGCTATGAGCAGGGGGTTGGACTAATCCCAATTAAATCATCCCAGCCAGGGCTTTGTCAAGCCTGACCTTAAAAACCTCTAAGGAAGGCGATTCCATCACCTCCCTAGGTAACCCATTCCAGTTCTTTACCACCCTCCTAGTGAAAAAGTTTTTTCTAATATCCAACCTAAACCTCCCCACTGAAACTTGAGACCGTCACTCCTCGTTCTGTCATCTGCCACCACTGAGAACAACCTAGGTCCATCTTCTTTGGAACCCCCTTTCAGGTAGTTGAAAGCAGCTATCAAATCCCCTCTTTCTTCTCTTCTGCAGACTAAAAATAATCCCAGTTCCCTCAGCTTCTCCTCATAAGTCATGTGCTCCAGCCCCCTAATCATTTTTGTTGCCCTCCGCTGGACGTTTTACAATTTTTCCACATCCTTCTTGTAGTGTGGGGCCCAAAACTGGACACAGTACTCCAGATGAGGCCTCGCCAATGCCGAATAGAGGAGAACAATCACGTCCCTCGATCTGCTGGCAATGCCCCTACTTATACAGCCCAAAATGCCGTTAGCCTTCTTGGCAACAAGGGCATGCTGTTGGCTCGTATCCAGCTTCTCATTCACTGTAACCCCTAAGTCCTTTTCTGCAGAATTGCTGCCTAGCCACTTGGTCCGTAGTCTGTAGCAGTGCATGAGATTCTTCTGTCCTAAGTGCAGGACTCTGCACTTGTCCTTGTTAAACCTCATCAGATTTCTTTTGGCCCAATCCTCTAATTTTTCTAGGTCCCTCTGTATCCTATCCCGACCCTCCAGCATATATACCACTCCTCCCAGTTTAGTGTCATCTGCAAACTTGCTGAGCGTGCAATCCACGCCATCCTCCAGATCATTAATGAGGATATTAAGCAAAACCGGCCCCAGGACTGACCCTTGGGGCGCTCCGCTTGATACTGGCTGCCAACTAGACATGGAGCTATTGATCGCTACCCATTGAGCCCGACAGTCTAGCCAGCTTTCTATCCACTTTATAGTCCATTCATCCAGTCCATACTTCTTTAACTTGCTGGCAAGAATACTGTGGGAGACTGTATCAAAATCTTTGCTAAAGTCAAGGAATAACACGTCCACTTCTTTCCCCTCATCCACAGAGCCAGTTATCTCGTCATAGAAGGGAATTAGATTAGTCAGGCATGACTTGCCCTTGGTGAATCCATGTTGACTGTTCCTGATCACTTTTCTCTCCTCTAAGTGCTTCAGAATTGATTGCTTGAGGACCTGCTCTATGATTTTTCCAGGGACTGAGGTGAGGCTGAGTGGTCTGTAGTTCCCTGGATTATCCTTCTTCCCTTTTTTAAAGATGGGCACTACATTAGCCTTTTTCCAGTCCTCCGGGACCTCCCCCTATCACCATGAGTTTTCAAAGATAATGGCCAATGGCTCTGCAATCCCATCCGCCAACTCTTTTAGCACCCTTGGATGCAGAGCATCCGGTCCCATGGACTTGTGCTCTTCCAGCTTTTCTAAATAGTCCTGAACCACTTCCTTCTCGACAGAGGATAGGTCACCTCCTCCCCATACTCTGCTGCCCAGTGCAATTGTCTGGGAGCTGACCTTGTTCGTGAAGACAGAGGCAAAAAAAGCATTGAGTACATTAGCTTTTTCCACATCCTCTGTCACTAGGTTTCCTCCCCCATTCAGTAAGGGGCCCACTTTTCTTGACTTTTTTTTTTCTTGTTGCTAACATACCTGAAGAAACCCTTCTTGTTACTCTTAACATCCCTTGCTAGCTGCAACTCCAAGTGTGATTTGGCCTTCCTGATTTCACTCCTGCATGCCTGAGCAATATTTTTAGACTCCTCCCTGGTCATTTGTCCAATCTTCCACTTCTTGTAAGCTTCTTTTTTTGTGTTTAAGATCAGCAAGGATTTCACTGTTAAGCCAAGCTGGTCGCCTGCCATATTTACTATTCTTTCTACACATCGGGATGGTTTGTTCCTGCAACCTCAATAAGGATTCTTTAAAATACAGCCAGCTCTCCTGGACTCCTTTTCCCCCTCATGTTGTTTCCCCCTTATGAAATATAATTGCCCTGCTCTTATCAATGTCATTTTGTTAAATTGTGTGTGGATGTTAGTGGCTGACTATAGTTCCCTTTGTATTTTACATTCACTTCACCTGGGCAATAGCCATACATCTGATTTCTACAGAAGAACCATAAATGTGAAGCTTTACCAATGACAATTGCGGTTTTGGATTGGTGAGTAAAGTGCAGCCTGATTCCAGCAAACAAAACATTAAAAAAAAAGTTAAAATCCTCTTTCAGCACTAAATCAAAATACTGTACATACATCAATGCAGTGGAAAACTTTAAAATGTAAATAATAACAGAATAAGTTTTGCATGCATATTGCGAAGATAAATGGAAATAATAACCTTGACATTTTAACAATCCTAGACTCTAAATCCAAGAAAAGACCTACTAAGTTATCTTGTCTGTCTAGGCTTTTAAGCCGCATCCACTTCTGGGCACCTTCTAACATTTATATTGATAAGGATCTCTGTTGTTCTCCTTCCTTTAACCCCAGTGTAGTTTTTATTGTGAGAAAGTTAGGAGGCAGAAAAGTGTTTTTGGTTTGAAACCAGTGAGGTTCTGTGGCCTTTCTGATCTCATGTGAAAGTGAGTTCCATAGTCATGAACCAGCTGCCAAGAGATTTCTGTCAAAAGCAATCCTTAGTATCATCCTTGTGATTGGCAGTTTCATTGTTCCTAAGGAAAGTAGCTGTTGTGGAAGATCTCACTGAGGGGTTTGAACACTGGGACCAATCCTTGGATTTGAGTTCAGATTCAATGGAGAGCCATTGCAGTGAGTGGAGGAGTTGGGTGACATACTCCCAGGGCTAGATCCAAAGCCCATTAAACTCAATAGATAGAGTAGAATAGTTAGCTTGCTACTTTCTGAAAGAACTGGAGTCTTTTCAGGGACAACATTTTCAATCGTAGGTATAATGTAATGCAATAGTCATGGTTTTTGAAGGACATAAATGCGTGGATACTGTAGTGTCATGCTGTATTTTTATTTAGAACAGATTTAGAAAACAACTTGGATATTCCAGTTGATCCTACATTTTTATGAGAACAACATTTAAACCAGCACATTGAGATATACTCTACCTATGGGCATTGGGGGCAAAAAAAGGGTATTCTTTTAAAGTACAACTACAAATGAAAAATTGTTGTGCCCACGATAACATACCTGATCTGTTGATATGGGCTATAACTGGCACGTATGCTCTACAAAACAATGGAAGGTGCAGCGAAGACTTAGATAAAATTACTAGAGATTTTCAGTAGTTTTGCACTTAGTAGAAATGATCAATCTGCCGTGACTCACAAGACAGGCCAACCCACAGTTACAGCTTCAGCATGATGCAGGTCCCTGGCTATTCCCACTAGGGATGATTACTTGTTCATTGATGTCTGGGGATTTATGAAGGTAATTCCCATTAGCGCCAAGAGGAGTTGCATGTGTAAATTTTCACTGCATCAGTTGGAAACTGGACTCCCTGAGGGCATCTTTCTTTGAAGGGGGCGTGTGGAAAAGAAAACTGCTATTTATACAGATTTCAGACCCCAGCTCGCCAATGTTTAAATGTCACACACGCATCAAATAGCCTCCTTATTCTCTTCCTTACTTATGCTATCCATGCAAACAATCAATGTTTGGGATTCTTTTATGTACTCCTGCACATAAACACTCCTTAGAACTTAACGGAGTGAGATCAGTTTACCCCGGCTGAGAATCTGGCCCAATAATTTCAATGTTAATAGATTTTTTTTTTTGGCTTTTGTAATTGTTTTTTTACAGTATACTAAGGATAGGCAAAAGGATAACTCGGTTCACGCTGCAATCATTAGAATCTTTATTGTGAATAGGCTGGTGCAGTATTCCAGAGCATAGGCCAAAACATACTTTTGCTCACAAGGCCCTCTACTTAAGTGTTACTAAAGAAGACTCGCTATTTAGCTACAAGTGAAGTTTATACCTGAACTTTTGTTAGTAAATTTTTAATCTACTCTATCAGACCTTAATTAATTAAGTGCCATATCTAAATTAATTAATTCATATCTGCTAATAAAAGTCACGTTTGGGTTTGTTTACAGTCGTTGTGACTACAAAGGCCCTGATCCTCCAACATAACCTATTCACACAGACCCATGTACAGTCCTATTGACTTCAGTGGAGGCAGGAGCAGGTCTGTGCTAGTAGACTGCATTTCAGAATTGGGACCTAGAATATGATTATGTATTTCCCAGCTTGATTCATAACTGTATAATCTCCATCATGCTACCGTCCGCAACTCACGTAAAGCCTTGGGGCAAAATCTGTCTCCTGCCCAGAGAGATCCATGTCAGGAACAAGAGACTCCAGGAGTGTCAATTTGCAAAATTTCTTCCTTATTGCCCTTTAAGAGGGCAGGTGCCATTACACTTCATGGAGGAGGAAGGCAGTGTGACCTGTCAAACATATGGATGCTCCTACACCCCAGAGGGAATGGTACTTATATCAAGATACCCATGGAGGACAGATGAATTTACACGGGGCTTCTACATTTCTCCCCTAGCCACTTGGCACCATATTGTCTCCCTGCCGGCATCTGCCCAGAGACCATTCTGGGGGAGTGGTGTTTTCTCAGGGTGCAGGGGGACTCAGCAGAACATATGGGTGAATGGGTCAGCATTACCTCCCAGGAGGAAGTCCCTGCAGGTGGATACTGATGTAGAGAACAGCCATCTCCACTGTACCCCTTGTTGCACAAGTCTTTACTCCCTGTCCTCTAGAGTGGCAGCAGAAAAGGTTCTGCTGAATGAGGTGGCATTCCACAAAGCTACTGCTTCCCCTGTTCTTCTCTTTGGCCAATTTCTTCTGGGTGTGGTAGCTCTCCATTAGGATATATGAATAGGAGGATATTGCCCTTTGTTAGGTATATAAAGCCTGAACATCTTTAAGCCCTCCAACCCATTGGTTCTGTGTCTTCTGTAAAAGAAAAATCACCAAGTTAACCACATTATTACATATTAAAATCCTGATTCAGCAGTGTACATACATTTGTGCCTCATTTTACTCACATAAGCAGTCCCATTGATTTGCTTAACTGGGGGTCTGTCTTCCCTTGGAAGTCAATAGGACAGTGCCTTCTGTGGGAGCAGAAGCAGGCCCTAAATGATTTGATTGTTTTGACTTTCTCAAAAGCCCCAAGGCTATGTGTTACAGGTTTTTCAACACAGGCATTACAAAATATCGGAGACGTTCTGCCAAAGGAGGAAAGTGGGTGGAGAAGAACATAAAGTAGGCGTTCCTGATTCTTAGGATTGCTTTGCTTCTGTTCTCAAGAAAAAGAACAGACATACCACATAATCTCCTAAGGATGAAAATACAGCACGAAGAGACTTCTGGCTAGAGGCAGACATGTCATTTCCTGTATCACCTTCGTAACAGAGCTTTCTTGTCACACTTCTGTAAGTTGTGTTTTACCATCAGGACCGTATGCATGACAACCAGTTGAAAAACTCCACAAGTGATTCAGCCACCTACCCACGTGTCCCAGCAAAATTACTCCGGCTAACTCTTGGTTTTAAACAGCATGTTCATGTATTCTGCACTGAAACTCATCAAAGCATAGAAGCAGCAGCTCTTCAGATACTTATTTGCCTACTGTTTTATTGCACAATACTGGGGAAGGTGCAAAGATTAAATTTTAAAGCTAACACCACATACTTTTGTGGAGGTCATTGTTTTCTTTAAGAGAAATGCTTCATGGGTTTTGTAGACTATTTTCGGACCCTCTTTTAGGTAGAGGGAGGAATACTGGGCCAAAATCTTCCTTGAATGGGAACTGCACTGCCTTCAGCGAGGTATACCAACGAAGAACGTGTTAAAACATACTTTCAGCTTTCTGATATTCAAGGGAAAAGGTTTGGTTAAACACTTCCCCTGCCATGCTGTATTGACCAGCCCAGTTTTCTTCATATGACCAAACCCACATGATTGGAAGATAAGTTTTATTCATGGCTCCTGCCTATAGAACAGCAATTACTGGCTCCTGTGTTGGCAATTTTGGTGTTGGTCTGTTACAAAAGAAGAGCCTGTCATTTATTAAATATTTGTACAGCACCTCACACAATGGGACCAGGACTCGGTAGAGGTCATACTAGATGTTGCCTCAATATAAATGCATAATAATAAAATAACAGATTTGAGCTGTTTAGGATGTTTGGTGTTTAGAATCAGTTTTTGTTTTATATATCTTAATTCTAATGTATTCTTTTGATACATGGGTTACAAAAGGACCATTTTAAAGATGCTTTATGGCTTGCCTCAAGTGCAGTCTGCTTAAAATGTGGAATTAAATATGTAGTGTATAGTGGAAGTATTGAAGCAGCCTTAACTGACATAACAAGAATTACTTAATTCGGACACTTATGGCAACCTTCCCTACCCCCCTAAAACAAAGCAGAAAAGCAAGTTGTTTTGCCTAGCTCCGAATGTACTGTACACATGCATCCAGAAGGCTCTAGTTAAGTTGCATTTCTCTGTTCATGGGGGGGAAAATGCAATTTACACAGAGCTGCAAATTCAGTAAAGTGGAGCAGTAGCTGCGGGAGGATGTTCCAGTTTGCTTATTCCTGACTCTGTAAGGGAGTACCTAGCTTTCTAGTTTGGATCAGAGTGCAAGTGGGCAGTTGTTGTTTAGAGCTATGAATCATGGCAATGCAAACAGCTTACTCTCACTCGCTGTTGCTCCATTTAGCTATAGTCGGATAAATCTTGCTTGCTTTACTCACACAAGTAGTCCCTTTGAAATCAGTGAGATTAATGTGAGAAACAAGGGCTGACAAGAAGGGGGAAAGGTGGCCCAAGCTCAGTGTAAATAAAGTGAAATGGAGGGTGTGGGAAGCAGTGGACATGATCTACTGGGGCCCCAAATTGATCTTTCCAGACCCCGAATGCCCAGGCTTTGCCCCAGTGTTGTTTTGCTAACCTTGTAGATCTTATTACATTCAATTTCTCTAGACCCAAGACGGGGAGATTGGTCTCAGAGTCCATTGGAGATTTCAAAATTGCAAAGTACCTGCTCACAATTTACTTAAATCAGGGAGTTTCTCTATTTTTCTGAGGACATTATCTTGGGGAAATGTCTCATTTCTTGGGGCTTGTCTACACAGGGACTCTCAGTAAAAGTTAACCTGAATTAACTAAAGGTGTGAATTTAAAATGGATTAATTAAACCCCTGTGCAGACAGTTACTCAGAATAAAAGTTGACTTTGGAAGTGAATTAAGATCAATTGAATTAAGCCACGTGAATGCTGAATTGTCCACACAGGGGATTAATGCAGTTTAACTAGTTCACTTTAAAAAATCATTTGGATTAACTTTCCCAAGAGTCCCTGTGTAGGAGAAGCCCTTAGAGTGGGTAATGGAATTAGGGTACAGATGAGTTTCCCAGTATTTAAAAAAGCACATATCAATAACATTACTTTTGAGAACAGGAGTCTAGTTCAGTTTATTTCTTCAGCTGATTATGGTGTATTGCTACATGATGAGCGTGTTTTACTCTTCTTGCAAGAGTGAATGAGCCCATGGCTTTCCCCAGTGCTTGACATAGGAAATAACTGTATCCTCTCTCCTACCACTGGTTTGGAACTGTTGCCAAATGATGAATTCGGTGTTGACACAGTAATATGCTCAGGTCAAAATTACTGTGATGCTAAGCAGCTTGAAGATCAGTAGTTTGTTCTTGGTTTCCAATTTGTCTTTTTTATTGGTTTGGTTTTTGCTTTATAACTAACTCTGCAGGAACTATTTTTGCTTGACTTACTTTTGTTCTGAACTGTGTATGCAGTTATTTTGATTTTCAGCTGTATTTTACACCTACTTGTTGTGTAGCTAGTAATCTAAGGAACAGCTATGTAAACTCTAGATCTTCATTACAATAATAGCAACAATTATTTATATAGCATCCTATATGTTCCTGGCCCTGGATCAGATGAGCTTTCCTTATGTGAGCCTGCAAGATGTTTTTACCTAGGTGGGATTGATACTTTTTAATCATCCAAATCTACTCACTATACATTATAGACCCGTTTTTCTTTTGGGAGCCTGCACCCGTGAATAAATTGGATAAAATATTTAAGGTTGGGATTGTTAAAGACCTCTAAGGGTTTGTGTGTACAAACACTTGGTTTGCAGCGAGCAGGGATGTAAATCTGTCATGCATTCGCCTGTCGTGCACTAGCTGTTTGTGTGGACACTGCTGATGTGCACTAACAGTTTGTTAGTGTGCTTTGAGCTAGTCCCATTTCAAAGCAGGGTAATCAAAGTACGGTAACAAACTGTTAAGATGCATCAGCAGGATCCACATGGACAGTTAGTGCATGGCAGCCTGGTGTAGGGCGGATTAACACCCCATCTTGCCAGAACTAAATCTTTATGTTGACAAGCCTCAAGGGAGTCAGGCATGCAATGCCCATTGAAATTTAGGTGCTCAGCTCCCACTGAGTCTTCTTTGAACCCCCATCCACCTCTAATCTTTTGCATGTCTGCTGGGCCAGATTCTCTGTTGTCCTGCACTTCATGTAGCCATGTATACACGGTGCTAAGTGAGAGCAGAGCGAGTATAAAATTATTCCTTTCTGACCCACTTTGCCCTGCTATGAATGACCGTACAAGGCCCTTGGGGATGGAGAATGTGGCCCACTGGGTGCACTAAGGTACTAAGGAAGGCTCTGATCCTGCAGCTGGATGTGTACGGTCATATAGGGCCCCGAGTAATTTGCAGGATTAGGGCCTGATCCAGCTCCCACTGAAGTCAAACACACATTGACATCAGTGGTGCAGAATCAGGCCATAAATGAGCAGCGCCGTAGTTCTTGAGAGAGAGGGCAATATTTCCATGTAAAGAGGCAAGATTTCAGCTTATGAGTTATAATAAGCAAAACGACTTAAGAGAGATATTAAGTTGAGAGGTCAGTGTTTTTATATATATACAGTATATAGCTATAGTCTTGTGAAGGCTTATTGCTCAGTTAATTTTTTGTAATGCTGATTTAATTGGTCTGTAATGTCTTTGCATTGTGTACATTTTATCTAATCAACTTGAAAAAGTTCCTTTTATTTATATATACATTTAAATTTACCCCCCCCTCTTTTCACATTTCTGACATCATTATAAGGGTGGAAATAGATTGGAACAGTGCTTTTATCTGACAGAAGTTTTTGCTGTTAAAAAGCAAAATGTCTTGTTTAATAAAAGTTGATTTAGTGTAAAACCGCTTTGGCTTGACTCCCAGATCAGGTAGTTCTATTTGTGGAAACCACCTGTTACGGTAGGTTTTTTTTTTTGTTTTGTTTTTTTACTCTTCTGAGCACGTGGTTACATAGAAGGATTCGCAGTGTCAGGAAAATTGGGAATGATAACTACTTTAACATAGGCCATCAATTAAAAAATGTAGTTTATGTGTTTGACTATAAGACTATCATTTCTCTGTAGTTAAGTCTGTGCCTCCATTATAAGGGCCTATAGACTCTCCAGGTATTATAGGATAATAAAATCTTGGCAGTAAAAAAAATATGGGCTGTGAGTTGGAAGTTGGCTTCAAATATGTCTGCTTGGGACAGGTTGGGTTTTGTTTTTGTTTTTTTTTTTTTTTAACCACATTTAAAAAAATCAGTTTGCTTATTTTTAGATTATGTGAGATTTTAAAAAAGAAAAGCGCAGTTGATTGTTTTCAGATTGATCTCTGTGCTGCAAAAGCTGGCATCTTGAAAGGGGAAAAGGAATTTCTGTGCTGTGCCTTGTTCAGGTAAAATGAATTGTTTACAGGGTAGAATTTTCAAAAGTGACTTAAGTCCTTAAAGGCCAGATTTTTTTTTTAAAGTATTTAGGCATCTAAAGATGCAGTCTTCATTGCACTAATTCCAATGGGAGTATGGAGCCTAAGAAAGAAAGCTAATGTGCCAATATTTAAAAGGGTAAATGGGATGATCTTGGTAATTATAGGCCTGTCAGTCTGACATTGATCCTGGGGCAAGATAGTGGTGCAGCTGATATGGGACTTGATTAATAAAGCATTAAAGGAAGATAGTATAATAAATGCTAATCGATATGGGTTTATGGAAAATAGATCCTATCAAAATAACTTGATAACTTTTTTGATGAGATTACAACTTTGGCTGGTAAAGGTAATAGTGTTGGCGTAATATACTGAGCAGTCTGTAAGGTATTTGACTTGGTATTGTACTACATTTTGATTAAAAAACTAGAAAGACATAAAATGAACATAACACACATCAAATGGATTAAAAGTTGGCTGACTGATAGGTCTGAAAGCATAATTGTAAACAGGGAATAGTCATCAAGTGGGTTTGTTTCCAGTGGGGTCCCGCAGGGATCGGTTCGTGATCCTACACTATTTAACAATGATTTGGAAGAAGACAAAATCATCATGGATGACGTTTGCAGATGACACACAAAGTGGGGGAGTGGTAAATAATGAAGAGGATACGTCACCGATGTAGCAAGATCTGGATTGCTTGGTAAACTGAGCACAAGCAAACAATATGCGATTTAATAGAGCTAACTGTAAACTTATCTGTCTAGTAACAAAGAATGTAGGTCACACTTACTGGATGGGGCACTCTGTCCTGAGAGCAGTGAATGAAAAATGTTTGGGGGTTGTGGTGGATAATTAGTTGAAGATGAGCTTCCAGTGTGACCTTATGGACAAAATGACTAATGCAATTTTTGGATACATAAACTGGGGAATCTCAAGAAGTAGAGAGGTTATTTTACCTCTGAATTTGGCACTGGTGCAACTGCTACTGGAATATTGTGTCCAGTTCTGGGGTTCACAATTCAAGAAGGATGTTGATGAACTGGAGAGGGTTCAGAGAAGAGCCACAAAAATGATTAAAGGATTAGAAAACATGCCTTGTAGTGATAGGCTCAAGGAGCTCAATCTCTTTAGCTTACAAAAGAGAAGGTTAAAGAGTGACTTGATTACGATCTAGAAATATCTACATGGGGAACAAATATTTAATAATGATCTCTTCAATCTAGCAGAGAAATGTGTAACACGATCCAATAGCTGGAGGCTGAAGCTAAACAAATTCAAACTAGACATAAGGTGTATATTTTTGATGGTGAGGATAATTAACCATTGGAACAATTTACCAAGGGTCATGGTGGATTCTCCATCACTGACTGTCTTTAAATCAAGATTGGATGTTTTTGTAAAAGATCTGCTCTAGGAATTATTTGGAGAAAGTTCAATGGCCTTTGTTGTATAGAAGGTTAGACTAGATGATTGCAATGGTCCCTTCTGGCCTTGGAATCTATGAATCTACAAAAGTGCTTTTAAAAATCCTGCTAGGTGCCTACCTGCATCTTTAGGTGCCTAAATACCTTTAACAATCTGGCCCTAAGTCCAGTTGTCTTTCAGTGGGGCTTAGTTTCCTAAAGCACTTGGAGCGTTTGAAAATTTCCCCAAATATTCATATTGCATCTTCCAAATACAGGCACAAGCTCTGATCCTGCAATGAACTCTACAGGCGAACCCCTGACCCTGCAGGGTGCCCCTCTGATTTCAGTTGGGGCTCTGTGAGAGGCAGAGGTAGCCTGCAGGGATTCTGTTGACCTAACTGGGACTCTTTGCAGGGCAGAGGCCTACCTACATGGATCACATCTCATTTCAGGGTCTAGCTCTTACACAAAAATGAATGATCTCCAAGGAGCCGCTCCTGTCTGCTTCGCAAATAGTAATGTTTTAAATGAAGATCGTTCGACACACTAGCAGAAGTGAAGCTGGTTTTGCCTATGCAGTATATAAGTCTGTTTCCTTAAAAAGAAAAAAGCAACCTTCCTGTAGATCATGGCTAATTTGTTTGTATTGAAGATCGATTTTTGCACCTATGAAAGATGCCAAATTGAAAGCCCTGGAAACTGGAGTCCTCAGGCCACAGAATAGGCAGAGCCCAAGCATGAAAGTACAATATTCACCATACAGTCATATTAATTAGCTCCAGCTCTGGCCTAGAAGAACCACTTCTGGGGCAATGAGGCAGAGCTGATTAAATAATCTAATCTGTGAATAACAATTTTTTTTTTGGTCTGATAAACTATTAATGAATAGTCATTTCATTATTCATGTAGCTCCACACACAGTAAAATAATATTTGAATAATTTATTTGATGACTGTTTTCCATTAAGAATTGAATAAATTATTGGGGAATAAAAATCCATGTCCATTGCAGCTGTATGACTGTTCAGCTTTTGACCTCTCTGCTGAGACTGCTAATCACATTGATGGTGGATTTTGGGATGTCTACCAGGAACTGAACTCATGCCATAAAGTAATTTTCTCATGGGTCAATTTGGACTGGTCTAAAACCAGAGACCCACAGAGGATGTGAAGGGCTCTACACCATATATCATTAACAATTGTCATGATTATTTGTATTGTGGGAATGCCTACAGGCCGCAACCAGGAATCAGGGCTCCAGTGTGCTAGGTTTGTGCACACATTTAATGAAAGCATGGTCTTTGTCTCTAAGAGTTTACAAAGTAAGTAGATTAATTTCTCCATTGTGCCTCACATCATTGCTACCAGCTCTCCCCACCAATCCCAATTTGTTTCTATAGGTTCCTATTCTGGAATGGGTTTAAGCACATGCCTGTTTATAAGCATGTAAATGGCCCTATTGACTTCAATGGGATTACTCTGTCCTGAACGTTACACTGGTGCTTAAGAAACCTTAGTGAATCAGGACCTTAAAATCAAACACACATTTCTATGATGAATTAAACAATTTCAAGAAAGCTGTTCTGATTGACCTACTTGGATACATAAACCTCATTCGAAATACCCATTGTATCAGCAACCAGCATAACTTTAAAAGAGCCACTCATATAAATATAGTTTTGTTTAACTTTCTCTGTTTACTATGTAAAAAACCTTAGGGACTCGGATATCAAGCTGTGTTTGGATAAGGATGGTGTAAAACAGATTTAGGCCCTAAATTTAGATACAGGAGTCGCAGGGAATGGGCAGTGAGGGAGGTGTTATGAATTTTCTCTTTCAATTTCTATGAAAACATTTTTAAAAAAATTAGTATGTTTCCATGTAGTTTGGAAATCTCAACAGAGCTTGGTACTACTGCACCGGAACAAGGAAGTGAAACTGACCAGTCTTGTTTCATTGTCCAAGCTGAGTGAAATGGAATAAATAAACAATAAAGAGTAAATTTAATTTTTAGAATCTTACTTTTTGAATAATCTAAGATGTTACTAGTGAAACAAGTAAGGATTTATATAGACAGATATATATCACCATACAGTACATAATATCTGATACAGTAAAGGACATCCACTGTACCTTAAAATAGGTTGAATTTGCATCTCTTATCCCGTATTTATCCAGTGTTACAAATCGACAATGGTGGCCGCTTTGGCATTAAGAGCCTAATTTCCTGAAAGGCTGTTGAAAATGTGTATGAAAAACCCTGACATTTTGTGTGCAAATGGACCCTTGTTTGCCTAAATAGGGCAATTGTGCTCATAAGTGTGAAATTCTCCCCTGTGCAGAGATCTAGCACAAGGACTGTAGTTCTGCTTACTCCTTAGACTTGAATGGTTCACAGGCCTTATGCTGCTTCTCTGCATTGCAGTGAATTTCACCACCAGGTGCCACTCCCAAGCACAAATACAACTTTGCTTGCCCTCATGCAGTGCTGTAGGTTTGCAAATGGGTGTGCTCACAGACTTCAGGTGCATTTTCTGTTACCTTTTTGGAAAATTTGCCCCTGATAAAATAGGCTTCAGGAGGTTGTATCACAATTTGAATGTTGTGTTGTAACTCGGAAGAGTGATGATGGAAAAAGAAACAGGAGAGATGAAGAAAGGAGCCAAGACAAAGGGAATGTTGTTTTTGAAAAATATTAAAATTATAACTTCCTGTGGCAGGTGGATAGACACAAGCCTGGGAGGTTGGGCTGCAGGACCCTAACTACCATTCTAGTGCCCTGTCACACTCTTAACTCTCTGCCATGAGTAAGATGCCAAGTGCTCTTCAGCAAAGAAGGGCTCAAAAGAGGTAGCAACCTCGTCCCATCAGAATTGTCCAGTGAAAACAGGTATCTCCGACGGCTCATATATGAACACTTCCTCTCATCTGAAGAACATTTTAATCTGTTACTTCAAAAAAATCTGTAACCTCACCAGTAGCCTTGGAAACCCTTAGCATAGAATCACAGAAGTGTAGGAGTGAAAGGGACATCGAAAGGTCATCTAGTCTAGTTGCTGGCACTCAAGGTAGGACTACATAATAACTAGACCATCCCTGACAGGTGTTTGCCTAACAAATTGTTCTTAAAAACCTCCAATGATGGAGATTTCACAACCTCTCTAGGCAATTTGTTCCTGTTCCACCTTAAGTTAGGAAGTTTTTCCTAATGGCCAACCTAAGCCTCTCTTGCTGCAGTTTATGCCCGTTGTTTCTTGTCCTGTCCTTAGAGGTTAAAGAGAGACATTTTTCACCCTTCTCCTTGTAACAACCTTTTATGTACTTGAAAACGGTTATGTTCCCGCTCAGTCTTCTCTTCTTCAGACTAAACAAACCCAATTTTTTCAATCTTTCCTCATGGGTCATGTTTTCTAGACCTTTAATCATTTTTGTTGCTCTTCTCTGGCCTTTTTCCAATTTGTCCACATCTTTCCTGAAATGTGGTACCCAGAATTGGACATACTACTTCAGTTGAGGCCTTATCAGTGTGGATTAGAGTGGAAGAATTGCTTCATGTGTCTTGCTTACCACACCCCTGTGAATACAGCCCAGAATGTTCCCTATTTTTTTTTTTTTTGCAAGTGTTACACTGACGCATATTTAGCTTTTGATACATGATAGCCCACAGATCCCTTTCCGCAGTACTCCTTTCTAGGCAGTTATTTTCTATTTTGTATGTGTGCAACTGATTGTTCCTGCCTAAGTGGAGTACTTTGCATTTGTCCTTACTGAATTTCTACAGTTTTTGTATGGACAAACTTAGTTTACATCAAGCCCGGTGATGTTGGGGGAGGGGGGCAATTGCCCTGGGGCCCGGGCGATTTAAAAAAGGCCCAGGGCTCCTGGCCGCCACCGTCGCTACTGCTACTGCAAGGAAACTCCTCTTCTCACCGCAGGCATGAGCACCAGGTAAGTAGGGCTGGATGGGGCCCCAGGGGATGGGACCGCTTTGTGCTCCCAAGCTTCAGCTGTTCTGCCCTCTAGGACTGTGCTAGGAGGGGGGATCCCAGCTCTGCACTGGCTCAGCAGGGCTGGTGAGTGTGGCTGGGGGGCAGGGCATGGGGGAATAGCTCGGGGGGGGTGCTGAGCAGTGGAGGAGGTTTGTGTGTGTTGGGGTGCTGGGCAGTGGGGGCGTCTGTGTGGAGTGCTGTGTAGTTGTCGTGATGGGGCTGTGGGGAAGGGCATTGGGTAGTGCTGGGTGGGGGAGATCTGTGTGTGTTGGGGCGCTGGGTGGAGGGGTGTCTGTGGAGTGCTGTGTAGTTGTCGTGGTGGGGCTGTGGGGAAGGGCATTGGGTGAGGGAGATCTGTGTGTGTTGGGGCCCTGGACAGTGTAGGGTCTGCCTGGGGTGCTGGGCAGTTGTGGTGCGGCTGTGGGTGGGGGAGCACTCGGCAGAGGGGGTTCAGGGGAGGCTGGGCATAGGGAGTTGGGGGGGTGTTGGGTGGAGAGGCTGTGTGGTGCAGCATGGGCCCTCCCCAGAGGGGAAGGGGCACGCTGGCAGCATAGGGCTGGGCAGGCCAGTGTGCTTCTGGCAGCTGCCAGTTTGTAAACCGTGCCCTTGCACTGGGCTGAGCAGAGCGGGGCCACCCCCGCCATGCCATGCCATGCCCCATTGCCCCTGGCCAGCCCCTTACTCCAGGTACTGGCCTCTCCGCACCATGCTCCATTGCCCCATGGGGGCCCACAAATATGTTTGAGGCTGGACCCACAAAAGATTAATTCAGCCTTGGCTCCTAGGCATGAGCGGGGTGGTACCGGTGGCAGTGAAGGCAGGGGGCCCATTGACTATTCTGCCTTGGGGCCCAGAATTGGTGTTGGCAGGCCTGGTTTACATCATTTCTTTGATTCTGTTTTTTGTGCTTTCTTTAGACAATGGTTTCACAGAGTGGGCCAGATCCATAGCTGATGTAAATCAATCTAATTCCATTGATGTCAATAATACTATGCTCGTGTGCCTGCTGAGGATCTGAACTAACAAGTTTATAAATTAAAATGACCTTCTCACCACCTTTCAGACGGATGGTTTACGATTTTAACTCAGTGTGGACTTCAGCATAACAGACCCATGCACGCACACAGTTGCAGAGCACCAGATTTCATAGCAATGCCTGTTTGGCCCAAGCCTAATGCTTCCAAAACACAGTGGGATTAGCGTAAAAAATGATTATTTTTCCAAACTAAGTACCATTCCTATTGCCCCTGCTGCTTTGGGAGAATGGTGACAGTAATTCTCTAAAGATTTAAGTTTCCAATCTGGCCTGGTGAGAGAGAGCAAGAGAGCAGGGTTTTGTGATCTGGGCTTTTTTTGTTTTGAAGACTTCCCTTTGGCATCCTTGAATATAAACAGACAATGTGCCCTTAACTATCCATTTTCTGAAAAATAATGCAAGCCAGGCATGTGTTCCGTGACAAGTCTTCTAAGTCGTAATAATTTTTAGACTAAAATATACATCTATTTCCCTGACCCAATGTTGTTGTCAGCTGAGAAACATTCAGAGCCAGATACTTTGCAGCCATATCTGAATGTATGGATTGCACATAAAGAGAAGTAAAAGAAGCCGGATAGAGACGAATGAGAGGTTACGCTGCTGGGCAGGGACTCAGGAAATCTTGGGCCCAGTTCTTGGCTCTGCCATACACTTTCTGGGTGGGCAAATTTGCTCAGTGCAGGATTTTCATATGTGCCTAAGTGACTTAGGAGAACAGATTCCATTAACTTTCAATTGCACTTGTGCTCCGTAATTTAGGTGCTACTGAAAATTCCACCTTTTAACCTGTCTCCGCTTCAGCTCCCCCATCTTTAAAATGGGGATAAGTAATACATCCGTTCTCCCACTTTTTGTCTGTCTTGCCTATTTAGAACAGAGTCTTTCTTTCACTATATGTGTGTGTAACACCTAACTCACTCATTGGGGCCCTGATCTCAATTGGTATCTGCAGGCACTACTAAAAAATACAGACAGTGCTATGGGTAATGGTGACACCTTGGCTCTAAATGTTGTATCAGTTCTAAAGCTATATGTGACATCTTCATGGAGGATAGGTCCATCAATGGCTATTAGCCAGGATGGGCAGGGATGGTGTTCCTAGCCTCTGTTTGCCAGAAGCTGGGAATGGGCGACAAGGGATGGATCACTTGATGATTACCTGTTCTGTTCGTTCCCCCTGGGGCACCTGACATTGGCCAATGTCGGAAGACAGGATACTGGGCTAGATGGACCTTTGGTCTGACCAAGTATGGCCGTTCTTATGTTCAGCGTGATGATAAGTTTGTTCCACTGGCACTTATTGTTATGGTAAAAGTAACAAATGTACTGCATTCAGTAAAAGTGCTTTTGTATGTACATTCAGCAGGACTTGCCTTTGAGTCTAATGATACTGTAAACAGCTTAAATAGAAAAGGAGTACTTGTGGCACCTTAAAGACTAACAAATTTATTAGAGCATAAGCTTTCGTGAGCTACAGCTCACTTCATCGGATGCATTTGGTGGAAAAAACAGAGGAGAGATTTATATACACACACACAGAGAACATGAAACAATGGGTTTATCATACACACTGTAAGGAGAGTGATCACTTAAGATAAGCCATCACCAACAGCAGGGGGGGGAAAGGAGGAAAACCTTTCATGGTGACAAGCAGGTAGGCTAATTCCAGCAGTTAACAAGAATATCAGAGGAACAGTGGGGGGTGGGGTGGGAGGGAGAAATACCATGGGGAAATAGTTTTACTTTGTGTAATGACTCATCCATTCCCAGTCTCTATTCAAGCCTAAGTTAATTGTATCCAGTTTGCAAATTAATTCCAATTCAGCAGTCTCTCGTTGGAGTCTGTTTTTGAAGCTTTTTTGTTGAAGTATAGCCACTCTTAGGTCTGTGATCGAGTGACCAGAGAGATTGAAGTGTTCTCCAACTGGTTTTTGAATGTTATAATTCTTGACGTCTGATTTGTGTCCATTCATTCTTTTACGTAGAGACTGTCCAGTTTGGCCAATGTACATGGCAGAGGGGCATTGCTGGCACATGATGGCATATATCACATTGGTAGATGCGCAGGTGAACGAGCCTTTGATAGTGTGGCTGATGTGATTAGGCCCTATGATGGTATCCCCTGAATAGATATGTGGACAGAGTTGGCAACGGGCTTTGTTGCAAGGATAGGTTCCTGGGTTAGTGGTTCTGTTGTGTGGTGTGTGGTTGCTGGTGAGTATTTGCTTCAGATTGGGGGGCTGTCTGTAAGCAAGGACTGGTCTGTCTCCCAAGATCTGAGAGAGACCTTTTGCGAATACAGACTAACACGGCTGCTACTCTGAAACCTGTGATTATGCAAGGCACTGAATTTAGCCGTATAGAGTGGAAATCTGTCAACTTCATGAAAAAACTCGCACAGATACAGACAGAAATCATCTTCCTCTCCAAATGCAAACAGATGGACATCATACCGAAAGGACTGAAGGTAAAAAATCCATTACAATCTACATACCACACAGACTATGCTGACAGCTTATGCCACACACTCTCAAGGAAACTGCGGAACCACCTGATCAACATCCTCTACAGCAAACAGGGAAAGATTAAGAATGAGCTCTCAAAACTGGATACTCTCATAAAGAACCAACCTTCCACACAAACTTCCTCGTGGCTGGACTTTACAAAAACTAGACAAGCCATTTACAAAACACACTTTGATTCTCTACAAAAGAAAAAGGACACTAAGCTATCTAAACTACTATATGCCACAAGGGGCCACAACAATGGTTCCCGTAACCCACCCAGCAATATTGTTAATCTATCCAACTATACTCTTAGCCCAGCGGAAGAATCTGTCCTATCTCGGGGCCTCTCCTTTTGCCCCTCCACCCCCACGAACATGATACAGTTCTGTGGTGACCTAGAATCCTATTTTCGACGTCTCAGACTCAAGGAATATTTCCAACACACCTCTGACCAACATATTAACCCACAGAGACCTTCCTGCCAACACTACAAAAAGAAGGATTCTAGGTGGACTCCTCCTGAAGGTCGAAACAGCAGCCTGGATTTCTACATAGACTGCTTCCGCCGACGTGCACGAGCTGAAATTGTGGAAAAGCAGCATCGCTTACCCCATAACCTCAGCCATGCAGAACACAGTGCCATCCACAGCCTCAGAAACAACTCTGACATCATAATCAAAAAGGCTGATAAAGGAGGTGCTGTCGTCATCATGAATAGGTCAGAGTATGAACAAGAGGCTACTAGGCAGCTCTCCAACACCACTTTCTACAAGCCATTACCCTCTGTTCCCACTGAGAGTTACCAAAAGAAACTACAACATTTGCTCAAGAAACTCCCTGAAAAAGCACAAGAACAAATCCGCACAGACACACCCCTGGAGCCAGGACCTGGGGTATTCTATCTGCTACCCAAGATCCATAAACCTGGAAATCCTGGACGCCCCATCATCTCAGGCATTGGCACCCTGACAGCAGGATTGTCTGGCTATGTAGACTCCCTCCTCAGGCCCTTCGTTACCAGCACTCCCAGCTATCTTCGAGACACCACCGATTTCCTGAGGAAACTACAGTCCATTGGTGATCTTCCTAAAAACACCATCCTAGCCACTATGGATGTAGAAGCCCTCTACACCAACA
Source organism: Dermochelys coriacea (assembly GCF_009764565.3). Lineage (NCBI taxonomy): Eukaryota > Metazoa > Chordata > Testudines > Dermochelyidae > Dermochelys > Dermochelys coriacea. The sequence continues at coordinate 65,706,064 of NC_050078.2, forward strand.
TTCCACACAAAGATGGACTACAAGCCGTCAGGAACAGTATCCCCGATACTGTCACGGCTAACCTGGTGGCAGAACTTTGTGACTTTGTCCTGACCCATAACTATTTCACATTTGGTGACAATGTATACCTTCAAATCAGCGGCACTGCGATGGGTACCCGCATGGCCCCACAGTATGCCAACATTTTTATGGCTGACTTAGAACAACGCTTCCTCAGCTCTCGTTCCCTAATGCCCCTACTCTACTTGCGCTACATTGATGACATCTTCATCATCTGGACCCATGGAAAAGAAGCTCTTGAGGAATTCCACCATGATTTCAACAATTTCCATCCCACCATCAACCTCAGCCTGGACCAGTCCACACAAGAGATCCACTTCCTGGACACTACGGTGCTAATAAGCGATGGTCACATTAACACCACCCTATATCGGAAACCTACTGACCGCTATTCCTACCTACATGCCTCTAGCTTTCATCCAGATCATACCACTCGATCCATTGTCTACAGCCAAGCGCTACGATATAACCGCATTTGCTCCAACCCCTCAGACAGAGACAAACACCTACAAGATCTCTATCATGCATTCCTACAACTACAGTACCCACCTGCTGAAGTGAAGAAACAGATTGACAGAGCCAGAAGAGTACCCAGAAGTCACCTACTACAGGACAGGCCCAACAAAGAAAACAACAGAACGCCACTAGCCATCACCTTCAGCCCCCAACTAAAACCCCTCCAACGCATCATCAAGGATCTACAACCTATCCTGAAGGACGAGCCATCGCTCTCTCAGATCTTGGGAGACAGACCAGTCCTTGCTTACAGACAGCCCCCCAATCTGAAGCAAATACTCACCAGCAACCACACACCACACAACAGAACCACTAACCCAGGAACCTATCCTTGCAACAAAGCCCGTTGCCAACTCTGTCCACATATCTATTCAGGGGATACCATCATAGGGCCTAATCACATCAGCCACACTATCAAAGGCTCGTTCACCTGCGCATCTACCAATGTGATATATGCCATCATGTGCCAGCAATGCCCCTCTGCCATGTACATTGGCCAAACTGGACAGTCTCTACGTAAAAGAATGAATGGACACAAATCAGACGTCAAGAATTATAACATTCAAAAACCAGTTGGAGAACACTTCAATCTCTCTGGTCACTCGATCACAGACCTAAGAGTGGCTATACTTCAACAAAAAAGCTTCAAAAACAGACTCCAACGAGAGACTGCTGAATTGGAATTAATTTGCAAACTGGATACAATTAACTTAGGCTTGAATAGAGACTGGGAATGGATGAGTCATTACACAAAGTAAAACTATTTCCCCATGGTATTTCTCCCTCCCACCCCACCCCCCACTGTTCCTCTGATATTCTTGTTAACTGCTGGAATTAGCCTACCTGCTTGTCACCATGAAAGGTTTTCCTCCTTTCCCCCCCCTGCTGTTGGTGATGGCTTATCTTAAGTGATCACTCTCCTTACAGTGTGTATGATAAACCCATTGTTTCATGTTCTCTGTGTGTGTGTATATAAATCTCTCCTCTGTTTTTTCCACCAAATGCATCCGATGAAGTGAGCTGTAGCTCACGAAAGCTTATGCTCTAATAAATTTGTTAGTCTTTAAGGTGCCACAAGTACTCCTTTTCTTTTTGCGAATACAGACTAACACGGCTGCTACTCTGAAAGCTTAAATAGAGTAACATTTCAACCAGATATTTCTTCAGTTGCCAAACTACAGTTCATGTTTTGCTACACGTTTATGGACATTAATTATTCATTTTTATTGAGATGGAAATGTTTGTTTGACTACCTGTTTATTGCTTCTGCAGAGAAAAGTGAGAACTAAGTAAATGTGTCCCATTTTTCCTCCGTTTTATAGTTTGTTAATGTGAGGACTAGCGGGGTTTTAAAAGGATAAAATCCTAATATATCTTTGTTGCTAATCAAAAAGCAGGAGCGATTCCATTTGACAATCAATACTTAAAAGATTATCTGAACTGATGTTTTCTCCCTTATTTGCTTCACGATTTTCTATCAAAATAGACTCAAACATCAAATGTGTTATGGAAACCCCAGACAAACCACCATTCAGAGTGTTTTATGGAGCAATTGATTTGTCTTTATTTGGAGTCCTTAAAGATATTCCCGATCCCCTAGGCAGGAACTGTGTGCCTGGGCAAATAGCCAAGAATTTAAAATCTGCAAATGTTTATTAGCAGAAGAATAAGACCTACAAAACTGCCAGGTATGCAATCCAAAGTTGAAACAACATTTATTTTTTCAAAGAGATACTAGTTACATTTGGTTCTGTGCCTTGATGCTTGGCCTTTTCTGAATTGCAATCCATGGAGTCAGTTCTCAACCTTGCTAAATGGTATAACTCTTATAGTAGATGAGAAAATAATGTATTTCCTGAGAAGCAAACTGGAACAAAGTTGTTAGTCATAAATCCATAAGTTTGTTCTTTTTTTAAAAGACTGGAAAACAGAGCAGCTTGTATGTCAAGTGAGAGAAAGTTGTTAATCCTTCTGAAGAGCCTTATGGTGGTGAGGAAAACAACATAGATTGTAGAGAAAAAATAAAAAAAAAATCCCTAATGATTTGCCCAGCTGAGAAGGCATGAGAAGGATATAAATGAGGAGAGGTGATGGGGGCTGTCAGGACTGTCAGGAAGCTGAGAGAATGGAGAAGAAAAACATTTTGGAGTTCAGCAGCTAGTTTAGGACTGAAGGACACCAAGGGCATTTCTGCTTGGAAATTCAGCAACGGTATTGTAAAGCGGTTTTGATGTGCCAGGGTGCAGTTTTCTTTCCTGATTAAACATTGCAGAGTTTGAAGAGGTTGCTTAGCTCCAAAAGCCAGAAGAAACTCTTGTGAGCCAAAACAAGAAAAAACAAATGTTATCTGATGGAATTCCAACTGTGCAGAGATTCTGATCAATCAGCCCACTATCTTTCAATGAGACTTATGCACCTAAGTGACTTTTGAAAATGGGACTTCCGCTCTTAAGTCACTTGGGCACTTCAAAAAATGTTAGTTGTAAATTATTTTTATTATAGTAACCACTATAGGCTCCATCCAAGATTTGAGGCTCACTGAATTAGGCATTGAACAAACACGTAGTAAGATACAGTTGCTGTTCTAAAGAACTTAAAATCTGTGTGTGAAAGTGTGAAAGGGGAAACGGGCACAGACTTGCCCAAAGTCACATAACAGGTGTTTACATGATGCTGCTGTATAAATCCATGGAATGCCCACACCTTGAAGACTATGTCCAGACCTGGTCGCTCCAAGTGAAAAAGGAGATAGTGGAACTGGGAAAGGTTCAAAGAAGGGCAACACAATTGATCAGGAGTATGGAATGGCTTTCTTATGAGGAGAGACTAAAAAGATTAGGGTTCTTGAGCTAAGAAAAGAGATAACTAAGGGGAGATATGATCATGACAGGTGTGGTGAAAGGGAATAGGGAAGTGTTCTTTACTCCTCATAACACAAGAACAAGGGGTCACCCAATGAAATGAATAGACAGCAGGTTTAAAACAAACACAAGGAAGAAGTACTTCAGACAACGCACAGTCAACCTATTGACCTCGTTGCCCAGAGATTTTGTGAAAGCCAAAACTGTAACTGTTCAAAAAAGAACTAGACAAGTTCATGGAGGATAGGTACATCAATGGCTATTAACCAAGATAGTAAGTTTGCAACCCCATGGTCAGGGCAACAATAAACCTCTGACTGCCAGAAGGGGAAGTCCGAAGTGGATCCCTCCAACTGCCCTGTTCTGTATACTCCACTGAAGCTCTGGAACTGGTCACTGTCAGAAGATAGGATACTGGGCTAGATGGACCATTGGTCTGAGCCAGTATGGCCGTTCGTATGTTCTGAACAGGTCAGAGGCAGAGCTAGGAATAGATCTGCTGACTCCTGGTCCAGCGTCATACTCACCACACTATCTCTGAGACTGATGTGCTTTCCATTGCCTGATAACCCAGAACTTGTCAGTCCAACGGCATCTTTGCTGTAGAGTGTAGCTGCCTTGAAGGATCAAGGAAGGTACTTTGCTCTCTGAGTTAGCCAAGTTCAATTGATTAACAACCTGACTCTCAAAAGGGGTGAGCACCTAGAGTTTTTACTGACATCCCCTTTGAAAAATCAGGCATTAGAGCCTCATAGATTAGGGAGAGATCTTTGAACCCTGCTCAAAGCAAATATGGTCCTAGGTGTGATGTGTTCACTTCAGCCTTTGTGGCTAACAAGGCATGATACTGTATGCTGTACCAGCTGCTCACCAGACCATATCGTACTCTAGCTGAAGTTTAATCCTTGCAGCATGTATCCTACTGAAAGATGAGACTTTTCTTGCCTAAGAACCTATGGGAGTTATTTCTACTTTGCATCAGATATTTTTGCTGGCAGGATCACTCCATCTTTCTCACACTCTTCCCGTTTTCCTCTCTCTCCCCTCCCCCCTTCTCTCTCTTCCCTGCAATGTTCATTATTTCTTTTCTCTCCCTTTTAGTCTCATCCGTTGAATCTTGCCCCTTCCTGTCATTCCCACAGGGACATGAGCCATAGTGCACTGTGGCAGTGGCTTGAAAAGAGAGGCCAGCCTTAGTAATAAATGATGCTCATTAGAATAAGTGTGTCCGACAGCAGCGAACACCCAAAGAGAATGCTTAATATTTTAACATACCCTTGATGGAGCCAAAATCATTTTTTTTTATTTAAATTGTTTTCTATTTTCTGTTTCTTTGAGGGGAAAGTTTTTTCCCTTTTCAAGCTTTTGCATTCAGTTTTCTCAGAGAGAAAAAGAGTACTTGTGAACATAAGCTTAAATAAATTTTTGAGTCTCTAAGGTGCCACAAGTACTTCTTTTCTTTTTGTGAATACAGACTAACACAGCTGCTACTCTGAAACTTGTCATTTTCTTAGAGACAAACTCTGGATCTTGGACAGTGTACACTGTTTGGCATCCTGAGAGGTGCTAGATGTGTGCAGGCAGGGATTTTCAGTACAAATCAGGCCATCTTGATGTTTAGTTTTTAGGGGAAAAATACTAGCAGAGGAGACAGCTGTGCTTTAATCCCCTTGTCCTTGTTTTTATGGAAGCCATGTGATTTTTCTACGAGAAGTTATCTAGACATCAGGCGTTTTTTGTTTTGTTTTTTTTTGTAACAAGATCAATTTAGTTGCCCAAGTGCAATCGCCCAGTGTGGTTATGTGGCGATCGCCGTGCTGGCCGAAACACTGGGGATGGAAGATGAGATCCCCCACAACCGAAAGTGTGAGTCTCCATCAGCCTTTGTGGAATAGGCAGTGAGGGGTGATGTGCAACACACACTGACCAGTGAGGTACAGATGTATTTAAACACTTTAAATGGCATTTAAAACTGGATTAGCATAATCTGATGACTTTTTTTACCAAATTAAATGAAACCAGTATAGATCCAGTTTAAATTGGTTTAGGTGCATTTACGTTGGGAGTGGGGCCTTTGTATCAGTGTAACGGAAGCAAAGTAGTTACTCAAGTGCAAGTTTTCTACTACTGACAAGCTCTGAGGATACGAAAGGTGGCCTAGTAGATAGGGCACCTGAGTGGACCTCAGGAAACCTGGGTTTAATTCTTGTCAGAGACAGCCTCTGTGCAAGTCATTTAAACTACCCTGTGCCTCAGTTTTCCTATCTGTAAAATGGTGATAATGCTTCCCTACCTCCCCAGGCTACTGTGAGGATAAGATCCATTAGTGATTGAGGTATATGGGGCCAGATTTTTAAAGGTATTTAGGCACTTTAAAGATGCAGTAGTTGCCTAGTAGGATTTTCAAAGCTCCTACACACCTAACTCCTATTGAAATCAATCTGCGTCTTTTGGAGCTTAAATGCACTTACAAATCTGGCCCTCAGATGTGATGGTGATTATGTATCTAAGTACTTAGATAAAGGGTTAGAACCTAAGCTGGTGTAAATCAGCCTTGAAGTCAGTGGATCAGTAATTGACAACAGCTGGGTATCTGATCCTTCTTCTTTTAGGATCATGGTGGTGCCTTCCAGTGCCAGTATAGCTCAAGTGACATCAAAATTTCTATTCCAAAACTGTATATAGTTTTTAGAGGTGCATGACTTGGACATGGATAAAAACCCAAACAAACCTCTTAGGTCAGTCTGAAATTTTGGAGTTCGTGTTTTGTAAGAAAGTAATTTGAAGCAAAACTTGACGTGAACCTAACATCAGAACTGACTTCTCAAAGAGTACCGCGAGGCAGCTAACATTGAGTAGTGAGTGCAAAAGAAATGGTGTTATACCACTGCTAACTGAAACGATGAGCAGTGATTGTGCCAGTGATTTGAGTGAGAGACCACAGATGAGGCCAGCTCAAAATAAATGTGACCAAAGGTCTGAAAAATGTGGAGTGCAAAACATACACAATCAAAATGGAGCAATTAGAAAGGACTTTACTTCCAAACACCTGGTCTAAGTACTTAGAATAAAATGATGATTGCTGCTGCATGCAAACCTAAGAGAGACAGCTAGACAAAAACCTGGGGTGTTTCACATACATATCCTGCCCAAACACTGCAGCAGGCTTGATACTGTGTTCTTATACTCAAAGTGCTTGTTTACTGCTATCTTCTGGTGGCATGTATGGGCACAGCATGCTGTAGTTAAATATTGTTCTTTCTCTTCATATAGTAATTCCCATTTTAGAATGGAAAGGAAAGCCAGGGTCAGATTCTCTGTCCTCTGATGGCTGTTTTGATCCAATGATTTCCCTTTATGCAAGAGGAAGCCTTTGGAGGTGCATCATACTTTGCTTTCCTCTCAACGTCTTGAACTAGGAGTGTTCCTGGGACAAAACTGTAGCTAGGGCATCCTTCAGCACCACCACTCCCTGGCTGCTAGAATGGCCCCTTAGGACTGTTTATAGTCTATCAAAAATTAGAGCAACCTTTAGGTTGCTCTGATTTACACTAGGGACTGGATTGGCACCCTGGCAGCCCCCCTGATAGGGAAATGTAAAGATGGTTTAAAGCTGTCTTTGCCCCCCTTCCCTGGTCCTGCACTGAGCCTCAAAAGTTTAAGGTATCCATTTTATAATTAAATGATAATTAGTCTTAATGTTATACTAATATACAGTATGGTTTAAATATACATAAGGAAGAAATAGGATATATCAATATTATTTCTAGTCCTGAAAGGTATCTTGGGGACAGAAAGCAGGAAGACTCTCAACACTAGTTGATGGTGAATTCAATATAATTGCCACCAAAGTGATAACAACAGAAGGAATGAAATTTTTTCCCCTGAGAGAGTATAATATTAATAGAAAGCTACTCATGTTTACAAAGTTTGCAAGTAGTGCCTCCATTTAAGTTCTTGATCTTATATGACAGTGAAAGTGGGAGCATTTTATAAGGAAAATCAAGACCTTAGGGGATCGGTATCAAGGATAGTATTTCAAAAGAGAAAATAAAGATACTAACAACTCCAAGTCTACATGGTTTTGTGAACAGAAAGCATATTAAATGAAAGCTTCACTGTAACTTGAATGTGAGTCACTCTTTTTCTGCTTCTCTAACATCCAGTGCTGCTTTAGACAGCTCTGGGTTGTCGAGAGTATTTGCCCAGTTTGCTATGCAAAATCTAGGCTATCACTTAAAACACAGATGCAACAGAGGCATTTATCTTTGATGGACAGATTTAAAAAGCAGTTTCCTAAGAGTTTTCACTCTCTCATTATCTAAATGTAAATTCTTCTCTCCATGGCAATATGATCTTCTCATTTCTGATAAATATCTTATGATGGCAGTTATTGTACAGAAAGCTGAGGAATGCTTGAACCATGTAAGTTAACCCTCCTGGAATTGCCTTATGTATATTTGCTTTCCTTTCATGCTATAATGTATACAGTAAAGTCTATTTGTAAAGATTTGGACACATCTTTGCTTTTTGACTGGGTGGATCTGCATTATGGGAGACCCTCTAACCATGAACTAGAGCTGGTTAATTTCTGTGAATTGTTTCACCATTTTTCTTTTTTTTTTCTTTCAAAATTCAGAATGTTGCCCATTTTTTGTCCAGTTTAAAGTTCACTGAACTTTATTGCTAATCAGAAAACGTTTTAAAAAATCATGAAAAGTAGTGGGGCTTTGGTCAAAATTTGAAATTTCATGAAAAATGTTGCCCCCCCAGAATGAAATTTTGAAAAATAGTGACCAGTTCCATGCTGCAGCGGGGGGGAGGGGAAGAGACCTTTTTTTGCTCACCTTTGATCCCACAATGGATCCAGGTAAAGTTATCTGAGGTCAGGGAAATTGATATTTCTTTGAAGAAGAAAACTGGTCTGTGATGTGTTCCTAACCTATAAACAATGGCTTGTATTAATTTTCGAGACTAGTGGCATGCCCATTTAGATACCTTAGTGACTGCTCAGAGCAGGCCACCAAAGAATTCCCACCTTCATTTCCCATTTGGTTGCACTTGATACATATATTGTAGCACAAGGACACAGCCCTTAGTGAACATGTCACCGAATCACCCCAGGAGCATCCCACAGAATGAATTATGACTCCTTTCCTGCTCCCCCACTTGCTTCAGAGTAGTAATTATCTTCCAGCCCATAGTAATTTATTGTTACTCCTGTGTTCCAGCTCAGCTCTGTTAACTGATGCATTGGAGGCTGGTGCCAAGGCTCTGTGCCCATCCCACTCCTTTCCTGGTCCATGTCTGCCTGTCAAGGTGCTTTAACCCATGCAGGGATTTGAGGTTGGAGCTTTTAGTCCCCGTAGTGGCCCGGTGCAAATACACAGTCCAGGTTGTAATTGAGTCAGTGGGCATGTGATAGGCCAGGGGTGGGCAAACGTTTTGGCCCAAGGGCCACATCTGGGTATGAAAATTGTATGGCAGGCCATGAATGCTCATGAAATTGGGGGTTGGGGTGCGGGAGGGGGTGAGGGTTCTGGAATGGGGCCAGAAATGAAGAGTTCAGGGTGTGGGAGGGGGCTCCGGACTGGGGCAGGGGTTGAGGTGTGTGTGTGGGGGGGGTGTGGTGAGGGCTCCAGCTGGGGGTGTGGGCTCTGGGGTGGGGCTGACGATGAGAGGTTGGTGGTGCAGGAGGGTGTTCTGGGTTGGGACCGAGGGGCCCAGAGGGCAGGAGGGGGATCAGGGCTAAGGCAGGGGTTTGGGGTGCAGGGGGGTTCAGGGGTACAGGCTCCGGGCGGCGCTTACCTCAAGCACTCCCAGAAGCAGTGGCATGTCTCCCTTCTGGCTCCTATACATAGGGGCAGCCAGGGGGCTCCGCACGCTGCCCCATCCACAGGCGCGACCCTTGCAGCTCCCATTGGCCACAGTTCCTGGCCAATGGGAGCTGTGGGGGCAGCGTGCAGAGCCCCCTGTCTTCCCCTACACGTAGGAGCTGAAAGGGGGACATGCCACTACTTTCAGGAGCCGCACGGAGCCACGGTATGGAGCCAGGCAAGCCCCAGCTGTCACTCCCCGGCAGGATCTTGAGGCTGAATTAAAACATCTGAAGTATATGGCCCCTGGACCATAGTTTGCCCACCCCTATGATAGGTCTATGCTGTTGCACAGGAGCAAAATGGCATTATTAAAAACAATAGCATAATGCAATATAGTCCCAGTAGTTGTCCTTCAGTGTCATGTACTGTCGGTGAGGCAGCAACTTGTGACATATTCTGTTTCCTTCTTGCCATGACCTAACCAAAAACTGAACCACTTTATTCAATGCACCTTTTCCCAAGGGTAATTTTCAAGTGTAGGCATTCTGCCTAATGTAATAAGAACAGAAGAAAATACTATTTACTCTCTACAGGCTGGGTTGACAGCTCTGAAGGTTTTTATTTCTTGAACAACAAATTGTATCAATATGATTAAAACTCCCCGTTTCTCCTTGGACCACAGTGCTCACAAATATTGTAATTATTTAAATTTTTCTCTTTTTTTTTTACCAGTTGTTTAAATTTTACTGTTCAAGATAATTTGTCTTTGGAAGTAGCACATAAAAGGTTCAGACACCTCTCCCGTCAGTTGTGAAACATAAAAATTGTGCTTACTCACTGAAATACTTTCAGGTTGCCTTTTATGGAGAGTATCTTGGTAGCTGGGGTGTGACTACGTTAGTCAATTGACTTACGGATGTGTCAGCTTGGACTTCAAAAAGGCAAAAAGCTAATGCATTCATTTTTTAAAATAGTAGAGCAATGTCAAAATGTTTCAAACGAACAGGTTTTTTGACAAAAGATGGCCATTTTGGAAATTTAACCTTTTAATTTCTGTCCAGTGTTGTTGTTTTTTAACGAAAACTGACAATGTTTGGGATTTATTCTATTGTTCCAAAATCAAAATTTCTATAAAATTTAGGGAAAAATAACTTTTTTCAACTTCTTTTGAAAATGTCCATAGAAAGTACTTGCTATTTTCCAGTCATCAAAGAGCTTATTAGACCACTGCATTAGTGAGGCCAACTAGCCTTTTACTTTTTTCTTTTAAAAAACAAAACAAAACAAAAAACCCTTAACAGAGGTGCTGTTCATTCCACAGTCCCACCAGCCATCTATCTGAGTCATCTCTTCCAGGTCTGTATCTACTTCTGGCAGGGCCAGTCCAGACAAGCCTGCCATCCCTGCAGACATAGGTGGCTCCCAGGTCATGAGGCCTCCACTGATTCAAGTGTGCTATTTATTTCTCATGCCTAAGCGCTGTGTGGTATAGTGCATGAGCTGCTTTGTGCTCACTGAGAGCGCTCTCAAAATGATGGCCTGAAAATCAGTCTAGCCCTGTTGTAGATCAAGGCTCAATACCGTGAGCTCCCTCAGGATTCGAGATATCTCCCTCGTTACACAGGCCCTGGTAGAGACACATTGCCAGTCCCCATGTTTAACAGGACACCTGTGGGCACTATTGCCCCTAAATACACAAACAGAAACAGCAATTCTGCACATAGTTCTTATCCTCTCTCCTCTTTATTCCCCATCCACTCACCTCCCACACTTTGCATGGTAAGGCACTCACTGAAATGTGCGTCTTCCATATATGGCCTCCAACTGAGGGACTTCGTAGGTAACTCTAGATTGATTTAAGCAGCCCTGAATGCTGATGTTCTACTGAGATTTTTCCACATTTTGGGGAAAATCCTGCTCTTGGGTCTTCAGGGCAGAACTCCGTTGCATATTATGGGATGGGTCCCCCCAGTGGATGTAGTGTATAACATTCAAGAGAGATGGCCCCAGTGTGCATAAGAGATCCATACTCTGCATCTGATAGTGGGATTTAGTCTCTTTCTATTGGATGGATGATCATTGTAGAATTCACAAGGAATGAGATTAATACTTCAGTTTTAGATCCCATTTTGAGTAGAAATGGGCCAAAATTAGTACCATAGTACCATTTATTCTCTCCCGTGCCCCCAGACCTTGGTAGCTGGATAAAAATGGCCCTGGTCTGAATCACCCCTTAATTTTGGCTTGGCAAGCCAAGAAGGAAACGTACGTGTGTGTGTGTGTGTGTGTGTGTGTGTGTGTGTCTATCCGTGTACAACATGTCCAAATACACACAGGTAAGTTTTTATATTACACATGTGTGTTAACATATTTAGAGAGGTTGGATTGATGATTTTTCACTTAAAACCACCCAAAATTTGGAATTTCATTTATTTAGGAATTCCAGCAAAATTAAGCTGGTGCTTAATGTTGAGTTTGTGAGTAGTGCTATTGAAGTCCATAGGACTACTCACCGCTTAAAATTAAGCACAAGCTCAGGTGCTTTGATGGATGCTGGCACTTAACTGACAAGGGTTCTGTTTCTTGTGCAACAGCTGATGACCTCAGTAGCTCTTAAAACTGTGAAAGGAATACAGAGACCTGCTTCATTGTAACTGAATGATGCCATTAACTATGTAGGAGAAATTCAGAGCCCTGAACTCAGTTCTTGGCATATAAAAGGTTTTTTTTTTTTGATCAGCCTTAACATAAATTACAGTAACCAGGACATCTTAACATTGATTAGATCTTCTCTGACCTGTAACACGGTTATATCTCCTGTCAATATGACTTACCTTAAACATCTTAAAGACGATTTCCTTTAAGAATACAAACAACCAGAAATTATGCATTGTCAATATTATACAGTTTGTAAGTGACATTTAGATACTTCTAAAAGCATTTTTTTCTTTCAGTTTGATGCAACTTTTAAAGGGATTGATGATCTAAGGATATATTTTTCAAAAGCATCTAAGTGATTTAGGTGCTGAAGCCCCAGTCACTTTCCCAGTGACTCAGGGTAAAATTTTGAAAAACACCTATCTACAAAACTGTTCTAAAGGTGCCATTGACTCTAAATCTAATATGTATCCTCTGGCCAACTTCCAAATCAATTGACAAAGATCTGACAAAGAAATCTTTTAGCAAAATGGATTCCCTATATGCCAAGGCCCACATATTTAGCAGCTCTCTTGTAAAGATGTTCCTGTTGTAGCAGATTACCGAATTATTAAGATGCTTCAGAGATTGACAGGGAAGAAATCGATAGCTGAATGATTTAAAGTGTTACATGAACATGAATCACTGCACTAAACAGTTCTGACAGATAAAGGCAAAGGTATCAATTCAGAGTTACCAGATGTTAGGAAAGTTAGAGATACTTTCTTTTAAAGATGAAACATTCATTTGAAATTAATAGAAACTGCAATCATGATTTATCTCCACTTGGAGGCAAAATTGTGAATAGTTTTTTGCAATTAATTTTTCATTCAGAAAAAATAGAAATTATGTTCAGAAATGGGAAAAATGTTCCCAGTTTTTTGATAAGCCATTGCTTGTCTATATTACATACTGTATCCCTTATTCCTACTAGAAACATGTACTCTCAAGCTGAGAAGTAGTTACCAAGTAGAGAGAGAATACAATTGTGCAGGGAAAACTTGTACAAAGTGATCAGTAAAGAAAGCAGGTCATCTTTTGGTTGTGGTCCTCTAGGCATGTTTCACTGTCCTGCCATTTTTTCCCTTAGCTGTGGCCTATGGCCATGTAACACAGTCTCCCTCGGTATGCCAGATGTATGCCTGAAGGTTTTGTGCTATTGTATGCATTTCTACATCTTCTAAAACATTGTTTCCATAAATCAACTGATCTGATGTTCTGCTTGAGTGATGTATTATAACTGCCATGATATTATGTCTATTGTTAGAGAGCCCCAAAGTGTATTTAGATCAGGTGCACTATGGGTAATTAAATCTGATCAGTGCCTTCAGTTTCCATTACTAGATGGGCCAGCCAGACGATCAAAGTGCTTGGTGGTGGTGAGGCCTTTTCATACTATGCGTCTTTTCTTCTTTTGACTGGGGCTCCTTCCTGTATATTCTCCTCTCTGGATAGAATTAGCCAGTTACTGTTCAATTACTCTCACTGTCATGATGATTGCCTTTAAGTTAGGGAGCACAAAATAAGTGTTACCCATATTTATCAGCTTGATGAATCTGTGCATATAAGTATAACTGAATGTAGTTTAATAGTTATCCAGTGGGGGGTGTGTGTCTGTTGTTGTTGTTTGTTTTTTTGTTTTTGTTTTTTGGCCTGGCTATTTACTCTGTTGGACTCTCTCTTTGGGCAAGTACAGAATTGCCCTGCTTGGAGTAATTATCAGGAGTTCAGTGAAATAGCTATTCACTGAGTGTCTACAGGATGACAGCAGAGAAAGAACTTGTTGCTATTCAATTTATCACATGCCTGCCTCGGGGCTAGAATTGGCAGGTGTTGTGTGGAAGAGAAAGTGTGTTGTTGTGCAAAAAGAAAAGGAGTACTTGTGGCACCTTAGAGACTAACAAATTTATTAGAGCATAAGCTTTCGTGAGCTACAGCTCACTTCATCGGATGCATGTGTTATTGTGATCAGCTACCAAGGAGAGGCATCCGTACATCAGAGATATTGGACTGTGCATCTTTGTAACCTGAAACTCTTGAGATGTTGCCAGTGATAACTTGAAAAAAAAACCTATAGAAAAACATGTCTTGTCATTTCATCCACTCTGTGATGTGCTCACCACCCATTGTTATAACACCAGGCTTGCAAGTCTGGTAGCAGTTCTGAAAGCAGTAAAGGAATGTTTGAAGAGCCAGACTACACTTGTCTATAATGCAGTTGGAAGGCTGTCCAGAGTCACTTGATATGGGGAAAGGTATTTGAAGACTGTAGAAGGAAGGAGGTACTAATGTAGTACTAATGGAGATGGGAGTGGCTGGCAATTACAGACGGGGAAGTTGAATTTCCATCTGAGGGAGAAGTCTGGGATAATATTACTAGGGATGAAAAGGGAGTGGCCCAGATGGAAACAAATGCTTAGGCTCTTGGCAGCATGAGCTCATTCTGCCTGGACTTGGTCAAACAAATCTGAAAACGAGAATTAAACACATTGATGAAGGCCAGGCAATAAGGTGTGACTCGCATGGCTTCACCTGGGAAAGGAAGAAAAACTGAAAAATATAAATACAGTGTCAGTGCAAATGAGTAGATCTAGAGTTTGGTGGCAGGAAGAGGCCAGAGAATCATCATTAAGAATGATAAGGCTCAGATGCTCAAAGGTATTTAGGTGCCTAACTACCATTGAAATCAAATGCTGTTGAGGATGTGGGCCCAAGTCCCTATCTGCCAGATTATTTGCTTATTTACTTGTAACCTAATTGTAAAACAGGAAGGATAGTTAATAAAGTTGAGGGTACAGTCACACTGCAATATCCTTAAAATAAAGTTTCATGCAGCAGTCATATTGCCAAGCCCTATTTCTAGAGCAGTTCATCTTGGCTTAAAGGTCAGTGAAGGTAAACAGCTGACCTATTTACATGTATCAAAGTTTCAGCCTCAAAACAATGTAGAGCTAAATTTTCAGGTTTGGGTGCATAAATGTAAGTGCCTATATCAATAGGTCCTACATAGCTATTTTTGGCACCTAACAGATGATTTGGACACCCAATGGAGAGTTTAGGTGTCTATTACTGTTGCTTAGATACCTGAGTTTAGGTCCCTCCAACTTGTATACTTAAGCAATCTGTAGTGCTCAGATATGCAGCATTTATCTGTACTCGGTGAAGAAGATTACAACTCTGAGTACGGACTTTGCATTGAAACAAACAATTTAACCTTCCTTCTCTTTTTGTGCCATCCCCCATGGCATTATGTTAATAATAATCTTGATGGTATTTTTTCACTACTTTACTTGCTGAAACCTACAATTATAGTAGACCCCATGATAGATAGGGGGCATCAAACTTTTAATGAGATGAACAAAATGTTTCCTGATTTTACATGGTGTCAACATAAGCAGTACAGTGACATGCTTCACATTTGTTTTATTCAATGCGCACTGGAAGCTATAAGCAACTATGTGCCAGGCAGTCATCATTTGACCTTCAGAGAGATGTTGATGCACCCAAAACCACCACTGAAGTCAAAACCTCAGTTATCCAGGGTACAGGATTTTAGAATAGAAATCTATTCTATCAGCCTGTGTTTAAAAGTAGAATTAAGGGGCCAAATGCTCAGCTGGGGTAAATCACTACAGTGCCACACTGATTTACATCAGCTGAGGAACTAGATCAATATCATTTTCACACTCTAGAAGTGTCTGTTGTGTTTCAGGGAAATGAGGAGTATTATGATTGCAACAGTGTTGAGTAAACTACATAGTAGTTCCAGAATACCTGGTTATGGATGCTTAAAATTTCCAAGTTGTTTTATTTGAAAAATATCTTTAGCACAGCTTGATCAAGTAATGCTCCTCCCATTTGTAAAATAAGTTACTTATTGGAGAGGGAAAGGTTAAAAATTGAACAATTTACAGCTTTCCCATAAACCCTGTGCTCTTTGACATGGCTGCTGTTATGTAATCACCACAAATTGCCTCAGCCTGTGTGCGTCTTTCGTCCCTCTGCCCTCTTGTGTGAGTGCCATTTGCCCAGTCAGAAGACCTGTGCCATGAATCAATAAGTCTTCTGTAATTTCTGTAATTATAGTCTAATTTTGTTAATATTGCAGTTACATATGCTGCTTCTAAGCCCCTTCACCCCAAACTCATTAAAAGATATACTTCCAAAGAGATTATTTTGCAGGTCCTGTGCAAGAAATGGAAAGTGTTATGTATCATTGCAAGTAAAATGGTGTTTCATAATTTGTGTGCAACGCTCTATTTTTCTTTGTTAGGGACTGAGGCCGCAGTCTTGCGAGCCCTTATACAATATGCCTCACTGAAGCAAGAGGGATTGCTGGTGTGAGTAAGGACTTCTTTCATGAGTAAAGGTTTGCAGGGTCTGGGCCGAATTAGTTTTACTCATAAGATGGATAATTGTTTCAGTGGCTAGCTTAGGACTTTAGGGTAATATTTTCAAAAGCACCTAATATAGGTGCCTAACTCCCATTAAAATTACTCACCTTGTCTCATTAAAATACTTTGGCAGTTCCATGCTGGATTCCCCAGGTGCCTTTGAAAATGTCACTTTTAAAAAGTAGGAAGAATTAATTTGTAAATTTGTCATTTCCAAATACACCAAAGTCTTCATACCTGTAGCCATAAAACAATATTTTGAATCCTGAGGAGAGAGTACTACTGGGAGAGTCCATTCAAACCACCCATTATGTCACCGATTGATGGACACCCTTTTAACAAAACATGTATCCTTTCTTGTTCTCTGTATTGTATCTTCTTTCAAATATTATTTCTGAATGAGGTATTTTTAAAAAATGGATTGGCAGTTGCCTGCCCATTAAAAGTTAGTCTAATAAATCAGCTTTCAAATGATTTCATAACCAGATTTGAATTAGTTTCTTTTTGTTGTATTTGAGTGGTTATTGGATATGTACACTCAGAAGGCCTAATTATGCATTCCGAACTCCCCAACTTCACTTTAACCCTCAGCAGTATTTGTAATTGGCTGTATATGTTGCACCGTTCCGTTTCATTCACGATCCTTTTAGCCATTGAACATCATGAACAATTTTTTCCAGATAAAAAGTGGATTCTCTTATTAAAACAATTAATTAAAAATTAAGCTTCCATTTTACTAATGAACACAAAGTCACATCACCTTTCACATAGGCTTCAGGATGGCAGCGAAATAGTTTGGACAGCACTAATGACAGGGACAGTGCCTCCTCTGTCATATTCAGGTGCAAAATAGATCCCTAATTCACGGACCTTTGTGGTATCTGTATAATATATTACACACCCACAGCCTACATTAAAAGAACATTATTAAGGTTACAAAGTCAAACACTCAAAAGTTAGGAACTGCCAGAATTATGGTTGCCTGTGCAACCTTAATTCAGCCCCCTTGTGTGTATTATGATACAGTCTTTAATTATGTGAGCACATGCTATATTTTCCACAGGACCCTGACCTCATTCTGTGCACAGAATGGACAGTGCTCACTTAGTGAGCAGCTATACTATATTTTGTTTTCTCCTTTGTTGTCTGGTATGTGCTTTATTTGTTGCTTACTGTTCAAACCCTGCTGTGAAGACAGAATTACTAATTTCTGCATAGGCTTTTCTATGGCACTCATTATAGAATCCAAGTGCTTCACAAATATTAATAAACTAATTTTCACAAACCCTTGTGAGGTGAGGCGGTGGTATTATCCCCATTTCACAGAGAGCAATCTGAGGCAGAGAGATTAAGGTTAAAAGTACATAATAATTTTGGGTGCCCAATTTGAGTTGCCCAAGACCTGGCTTTCAGAATTCTTAGCATTAGCTAGCACTTTATATGTTCAAACACCATCCCCTTTGACTTAGTGATGAGTACATCTGTAAATCAGACCCCAGAGTCTCAAGTGACCACCTCTCTTAGTGACTACATGTGAAAGGTTTGGTTTAAGTGACTTGCCCAGCATCATGTAGGAGCTTGGTGACACAGGCAGGGATAGAAACTGGTTCTCAAGGGCAGCATTCCAATTGCTTTGACCATCCTTCTTCCTGCAATCCCCTGCTTCATTTACTTTATACCTGGCAACCCAGAACCACGAGTGCCTCTCCCCAGCTAAGGGGGAGTGCCTTTAGTTAGAGCAGGCTTTGGCCTGATGTTTTCCCTGGATCTACAATAAGTATACACCTTGCAAACATCTGCAACAAATGAGGCAGGTGTCCTACAGACAACAGTCTCCTTCAATACACAGCCCTGATTCATCCCCAGAGCACTGAATGAGACAGGGGCCCTGTGGAAAAAATATGATGTGATTGTGCAATTAAAGACTATCATGCATACACAGAAGGTATTTCCTAACTTTTGAGTGCTTGACTTTGCAACCTTAATAATGTTTTAATGTAGTTTCTGTGGCTTTTTTAATGTAGGTTTTTATGATTTTTTTTATATATACATACACCACCACCCCTAAAGGCAGAATTTCAATATTTCAGTATTTGTGAGTGTGCATTTCATTTGTTAGGTAAAATAATATGTTTTGCTTTTAAGACTATAATCCTTGAAGAGAGAGATTTGACTTTTAATTTTTAATGGTGTAAAAGGAGAGGATAGGTCATTGAATACTTAAGCATAGATATATAAAAGTGTTGAGAGTTACCTGTAAGTAGGCTTGGAAGAATTCTATTTTTATTTTTTTATAATTTTGACAACTAACATTGATGTCCAGATGTAATCATTTTTTAAAGATATTTATTTACATTTTCACAGTTGCGTGAAATTGGGTGGGGGGAGGTCACACAGTAATTACTTAATACCAGCATTATGACACATTTTATACACAACAAGGTGGGATTCTAATGAGTTCTCAAGCAGAACTTTTTGTATTTGCCTATCTACAAATATCAGTTATTATCGATTGGAAATATTTTTATGTAGATTTGTGTGTACAGTGAAATCGACACTTCCTGATGTTTGTGAATAAAAATTGAATCCTTCCATGCCTGCCTATAAGCACGTGTCTACTATATTCAAGCAGATACATTGAGATGGTCTTCCAAATCTCTCCACTGAGCTCAATTCTGACCTGAAAGGAAAATGTCTCCAGGAGTATCTCTCAACTTCATCATGCTTCAGAGTCTTCAAGTCAGGCTACCACTGAACTGGACAATCGGATATTATGATTGCAATGCACAATTGACAATACATTTATGCCTCCCATTTACTAACACATAGTGTTTGCCTTTGTTTTAAATCTATTTTTAATGATGGCTGAAGGACAAAATTCTTCCAATTTGTTAATTGTACTTTGCAAATCTGCCAGGATAATTTATTTACAATAAAATAATTCTAAAGATGCATGTCATCTGTTAAGAGAAAATCATGCACCATTAATTATTTGCTGATCACCAACGTGTTCTACATTGTACAAAGCAGAGATATCAAGTCAGACAGTGCTCCAAAATGCTTATGGCCTAGAATATATTCATTTCCTTTTATCTTTATTAGCCCAGAACAGAAAAAAATCTCAAATCCAAAACCCTGTCTTGCTATTGGGAAGCAATTCTGTTTTATGCAATGCAATACAATACTTAAATGAGTGATTGACTGAAAAAATACATTGATTGGGATAGTAGTATAGTGTGGCTTTGCCAGCTCCTAGAGCAGGGGTGGGCAAACTTTTTGGCCTGAGGGCCACATCGGCGTTGAGAAACTGTATGGAGGGCCAGGGTAGGGAAGGCTGTGCCTCCCCAAATAGCCTGGCCACCGCCCCCTGTCTGCCCCCTCCCACTTCCCGCCCCCCTTGGAACTCCCGACCCATCCAATGCTCCTTGTCCCCTGACCACCCACTCCCGGGACCCTGGCCCCTAACCGCCCCCTGGGATCCCACCCTCTATCCCAACCCCTCACTGCCCCCCTGGGACCCCACTGCCTATCCAACCCTCCCTGTCCCATGACTGCCCCCCAATACCCCCTGCCCCTTATCCAACCTCCCCTTACCATGGTGCTCAGAGCAGCAATGCCCCGCTGCCCGGCTGGAGCCAGCCACACCACCGCAGTGGTGGCCCAGAGTGCTGGCAGCACGTCTCGCTGAGGCTGCGGAGGAAGGGGGACAGCGGGGGAGGAGCTGGGGACTAGCCTCCCCTGCCAGGAGCTCAGGGGCTGGGCAGGACAGTCCCTCTGGCCAGATGTGGCCCGCGGGCTGTAGTTTGCCCACCTCTGTCCTAGAGATTAGGGACTAAATTTTCAGCTGGTGTAAATCATCATAACGCCATGGAAGTCATGGAGCTGCACCAGTTCACATCAGCTGAGAGTCTGGCCCTACACAGATATTCAGGATTGGTAATGTTTCAGGGCCTGTTTTTGCAGCTCTAACCTAGGCAACAAGGTCATTCACAAGGGTCAGGAAGAGTTTTTCCTTCCAGCTATAGCACTATGCAATTGGCTGGGTGCATCTCTGTATGTGAATGGTTTCTGGGCTCACTTTCAGAGGGCAAATTAACCCTTGGTTACTGCCAGCAGCATGGTATTGGACTGCAGAGACCAATGAATTAATCCAGCCACTGTTAAAAAGTCAGTATTTGCAAAGAGGTACCCCAGATTTCCTTTGTTTAGAATACACATTAACAGTGGAAACTGTGTGGTTTCCATTGGCAAATGTCCTATTTAGTGTAGCATGCTGTATATTCCTGTTGTATGATGCATGGATCAAAATGCACGTAAGGTTAGGGAATGTCTAGAAAGGCAATGTTTGCAATGATGGTTGAGAATCCTATTCACCTATTTTGAGAAGAGAGACCCCATTGGAGTCTTTTAGGCTTGTAATGTGATCAGAAGCTAACTTGAATAATTTCATTACGAAGAAAGCATTTCTCAAAGTAATCCTTCACATTTGTAGCATTTACAAGCTTTATGGAAAGCAATGGATCTCCAGTTTGGAAACCTCTAAATGGATCTCAGTCTTAGAAATTGAGTTATTTGGCTCTTCCTTTGTTTTTGGATTGCTTTAGTCTAGTTTTGCTTGATATATTTCCATAATTTGGCAATTGCCTAAAGGAAACGGCTTAAGGTGGTTGGTAACAATTTTTTTTCAACAATTAGGCCCTTAATTGGGGCCATGGTTACCGGCCTTGAAAGGCTGTGTAGCTCTTTTGTGGATTTTTTTAGTAAGTGTCTTTAGCATCAGTTTGCTGAAGTCTGGAGCAAATTTCCATTTGATTCAACAGTCACTGGGATATAGGTTATGATTGCTAGAGATCTGAGGGACTGATGCATGGTATAAGGTTCAAACCAGATGGATGAGAGGCAGAGGGATCCTCTCAGCAAGAAAGCCACAGTATTATTATTTTAAATGTTTTTGTCACAGCCATTGGGGAAATATTGAAGAGCTTGCCTGTTTCCTACATTAATGCCTTCAGGGTGTGAGAAATCCCCAAACGTTTCAGGGGCCTGTGCTTGCTCCAGACAGAGGATTTCCTATTGTAATGCATGATTGTATCCCTATCTGGGGTGCTTTGTTCCACAGCATGTTGCACAGGGCAGGGTCTGTCTTGGGGGAGAAAAGAGAAGCAAAGCTGTGTGGAAAAACATCCCTTGCCAAGGGTCTCAGATGAATCGAGTGCTTTTGAGTTCTTAAAAGGATTGAGACTGCTTTAGCTATATCCTAATTAAGTAAGTGAGTCACTCGCTTCCTGAGAACGCTGTAAAATGTAGGGCTTCTCTCCTTGCAGGGCATGGGGTTCTGTACTGCTGCCAGCCAAGATGGGGAGACAGTGGGAAATTGCAGCTTGAAGGGAATGTTCTTTCAGTGTTAGGGGACTTTTTCTGAGAGCAAAGCAATTAATTGTAGTTCCTGTTGAGATAACAATATTGCCCTTTAATGTGAAACAAAGTAAGGGCTGGATTTTCACTTCCTCCATAACTTCATTGTTGCTTAGATCTTCTGTAAGGCCAGAATCAGTTTATTTCACCCTTGAGTACCCAAATAGCATCCAGCATACTCACTAGTAGCTCTCTTTCTTCTGTAGAGAAGGAAGGATGGTCCAGTTAGGGTACTACCTTGGAACACAGACATCCTATGTGACCTGGGGGAAGTCACTTATGTCCTGATCCTCAAAGGCATTTAGGTGCCTAATTCCCATTGATTTCATTGGGGTTAGGTGCCTAGATCTGGGCCTTCATCTCTCTAAGCCTCCGCTAACCATCTATAAATGGGGATAATAGCACTTCTCTACCTCTCAAGGGTGTCTTGAAGATAAATATCTACAGGTTGTGAATTATTCAGATACTATGGGAATGAGGCCATATAAGTACCTATGGTAGTACAGGAGTAAAAATATATTTTTCTCACTGTAGTCAATAGTTAGCACCTTTTAATACATATAGGGATCAGATCTATTGAGTTAGAAAGTGTCATTGTTACATACTGCATACACTTTTCCAAATGATACTTCATTAATTTAATTGCTTGATGGTGTATATCCTTTAAGAGGCATGGTTCCCATTGCAGTCAGTAGCAAAACTGCCATTGATTTTAAGGGTGTTGGATCAGGCCTTGTGAGTAACTATAAGGAATTTCAAGTAATTATATTGAATACACTCCAAGAATTTAGTTTTTGCAAAAAGAAACCAAAGATATATTTCAAACATCCTTTTCATTACTCCAGAACTAAGAACAACTTGTTTCATTGCATGATGCATTGAGATAAACATATGGGGCAGATCCTCAACTGGTTTAAATTATGTAGCTCCTTGACTTCACTGGAGTTATGCTGATTTCTACTAACTGGACTCCTACCCTTTAATATTTTATCTTGTGAAAGAGGAAATGGAGTTCCAGTGAGTTCTGTAAGTCTCATAGTTGAAAATTGCACATCACCTTTTGGATTGTAATAAAACTAGTAGTTAATGGCATCATTGGGTCCTGGTTCATAACTAGGGCTCCTAGATGTTACGGTCATACATACTGACATTCCACTTTCCCTCAACCCCTGCTCTGTCCCAGGCCCTGCCCCCACTCCATCCCTTCCTCCAAGGCCCCCGCCCCGCCTCTTCAGGCCCCTGTTCCACCCCTTCCCCACCTCTTCCTGCCCCCGTTTTGCCTCCTGCCTGAGTGTACCCCACCCTTGCTCCTTCCCCTAGCCCCCAGTGCCTCTTGCATGCCACTAAACAGCTGATCTGCAGTAGGCAGGAGGTGCTGTGAGGGAGGGAGTGGCGCTGATTGGTGGGGCCGCTGGCAGGTCGGAGGGCTGAGTGGGAGGAGCTGATC
This sequence comes from Dermochelys coriacea, assembly GCF_009764565.3. Classification (NCBI taxonomy): domain Eukaryota; kingdom Metazoa; phylum Chordata; order Testudines; family Dermochelyidae; genus Dermochelys; species Dermochelys coriacea. The sequence goes on from NC_050078.2 coordinate 65,729,273, forward strand.
AGTGGGACTGCCATAGGTGCTCCAGCCCTGGAGCACCCACGAAGTCAGTGCCTATGGTTATAGTAATACAAATAATAAATATCTGCATTTGTAAATGGATATGTATTGTATCTGTGACCTTACTCTTAGAACAATTTAATAGAAAATTGAACCCTCTAGAAGTGGAATATTAGAAAAAGAATAAAGAAAACTACAAATGAAAGGAGTTGATGTATAAAACATTGTCAGTAGCTTTTTTTCTGATATGCTAAAATCAAACCTGTGTTTGGCACAAACTTTCTTCTGTTCACCAAAACAATGCGGATGAAAATATGACTTGAAAATTTTATAGACAAGTAATAGATTTAGAGGACCTGATGCTGATCTTAATTTCACCCAGGTAAATCCAGAGTAATGCCATAAAAATAGGGGGAGTTACAAGGGAGCACATTCCATGCAAATAAGAACAGAAACAGGCTCAGAATGTTTATGTAGGGTGAGATTTCCAGAAGTGCTTATCATTGGCCTAACCCTGCTCCGATTATAGTCAGTGGAAATTTTACCGTTGACTTCAATGGAAGCAGAATTAGGGCAACACTGATCACGCTTGAGAATTTTTAAAAGAGTAATCTGGAAATCATAGAAAGTTTTAAACAGAAAGAGGCCATAGAGCTTTCTTAGTGACAACTTACTGTGTGAAAACTTAATGATCATGTGAATTCCTTTCCCTAAAACTGAGAGATTAACATTTAGGAAGCAAATTTTCAGTATAGCATTCAGGAAACCAAATTATGAGCTCCTAATAACAATATAATGTTGCGTGTCAATTTATTTTGCACTTCAGGAAAAATGCTCCAAATATCTGTCACGTTACTCAGTTCCTTCAATTCAGAGCTACGCTGTTACAGATTCTTCCTTGTGTGTGGACAATCCAAATTGTTTTGTAATATTCTTCACAGCCTGTAAAAGTTTGAGGGACTCAGAGAGGCTAATGGAAGTATTGAGGTAGTTGAGAATATCCTTCCCCCAAACAGAGATAAAGTTGTGTTCCCAAGGAAATTCTGGTTTAAAGAAGTAACAGAAGATTCATTTATTTTACTTCCACATAGAACTGTGTGTGTGTCTGGCTGTCACAATGGGCTTCAGACATGAACCTTGGTCAAACATGAACCTTGTGAATTAGCCTTTTAGTATTTTCTGGGAAAGGGCCTTTTGAGTACATTCTTTCCTCATTCTACTTTTGTTGTTTGACTGAGAATGTCATGGGACAAAGCAGTCTTGGACATTTCCACGGCTAGTAAGAGGCAGATGCAGTGTCTCTCTGTGAAATATGTGGTAGTCTCAGTATGGTTGCAGTGGATCACATTACTGATCCTATCTCTAAATCTGTCACAAATTGGTCCCTGTGTTTGTCAGTCTCTGCAATGAGAAAAAGGGCTTGGAGAACGACGAGGTATCCCCTCCAATGCCTGACTGAGATCCACCGATGGATCTTGTGGGGGTATCTTGCACTGCCGTTGTCCATGCTGGATAGATGGAAGAGTTCCACCACCAGAGCTGTCATTCTAAACTCTCTCTTTTGTAGTTCACACAAAAATGATAGCATTGCCCAATTACATTTTAGGGAAGGAGGGTAAGAATTCCATATAGGTGTGTCCTTTAAAAACACCTCTAATTTTTATTAGTCACCATGTGTGGAATAAAAAAAATGCCAACACACAGAGTCGCTAATTGGTTTGCTATGAGTCAGAGACATTGGTGTGGCCCTGTTTTAGGAGTCGTTTCCTAAATTTGCACTGGGTGTGCACCAAAAACCAATGAGTAAGGCCTGTGATTCTTAAAGCCCTTGAGGTGGTAAAAGAAATGAGGGCGTTTAGTTACTGTGAATGAAGAAGGTAGGCACACAGGTGCCTGTCTCTTTTTATACTGTGCTCATAACCATAGTATATAGGCACCACCAAAATTCCGTGAATTCTGTAGTCCTCACCCTCTCAGCAACATCTCAGGACTGAGGGTGTCAAACTTCTTGTGGATCCAACAATATTAGCCTGGACGTTGGTCCTTGTCCATGAGTAAACATGTTGTGGGCTATGCCTTTAAGATGCAATAAATTCATATTTGTTGGAGCCTCTTCAGTTATGTCTCTGTGTTAGCTGCTTCTGTGTCTGATTAAGCATAAAATATCAAACCAGGAGACAGTCTCCTCATCTGAATCCTGACTGGGAGGGGTCAGGGACTGCTGGACAGGGTTTGTTGCCCATTTCTCATCTGTCTTGCCCAGGCAAGGAAGATTAGAGGCAAGTTGTTAACTGGCAGCATTTTTTCACTGAATATTTTAGGGCAAGAAGCAGCCTTTATAAAGAACTTCAACTCTTCAGTACACAGCACTGCATTTTAGGGCGGGCCAGTACAGCTGGTGAAAACAAATCTCATTCAGCGAGTCTGACAGGATTAGAGTTAATTTTCTTCTCAGACATATGGAGTTAACCAATGATGATAGGGTCGCTCCCAACTGACACATTTTAGGGACTGACTTTTCATTTGCTGGTACAGAGAGGAGGCAGAAAGCAGATAAGCAGGTTTCCCCCTCCTCTTGATTATGCCTCAAACCTTACATCCTCTCACAAGTCCTGTCTGTCTAATTGACACATGAAACCGATCTGTTTTTCTTTTCAGCGTGTTGTCTAATGATTAAAGCAGGAGCCTGAGAGCCAAGACTCCTGAGTTCTCTTCGCTGACTTGCTGTGACTTAGGGCAGTCACATATCCTGCCTGTCACTCAGCATGGCCCTGATCCAAAGCCCATTGAAATCTGTGGAAAGACTCTCATTAACTCCAGTGGTCTTTGGATCAGGCCCTCGAAAAATGGAGTTATAATCCCTACCTCACAGGAGTATTGTGTGGTGTAATAGCTTTAAAGAGTTGGAATTCCTATGAATATTTGTCATCTTGTCTATCCTCCCCCCTCCCGTGTGTAGCAATGAAGATTTTAATATGTTTTTGTTCAGTCGTGATGACTAAATAAGACATTTTTGCTACCAGCACTCTCTGGCCGTGGTTAGTCATCTGGATAGCAGTGCAGTGGTTCAGGGCAACTGCAGGCATTCCTGCCATGCCACCTGCTTTTCTTGGATTAACGCTGGAAAGAAAATTGAGGCAGTGCAATGAAACACAGTGCATAAATAATATTAAATACATTGCTTGTATGTATAGTAGCTGCTTTCCTTCCAAGAACTGCAAAGCACTTAATATAATGAATTAAGCCTCATTATACCCACGCAGGGTGGTAGGGATTACTGTGCCCATTTTACATTGCGGGGGCAAGGGAAGTAGGAAAGAGAGAGTCTAAATGACTTGCTCTAGGTCACACAATAGGTTAGTTGTCGAGCCAGGAAGAGCACTTAGGAGTCCTTACTTCCAGTCCCTGTCATTTAACCCCTTGCCAATGTTCCTTCCTTAAAGATATTCTGTAGCACTTCCATATGATGCGCAGTAAGAACCAGCATCTGTAGGCCTCGTCACATTGAGTTGCCGTTTGTGAACACGTTATTTTATTTGCCTGTGGGGTTCCCTGAAGTGAGTCAGCTGTCAGTAGAGCGATCAGTCAGGTCTGCCATTTTACCCACATTTTCTTCATTTGCTGGCCTTTGGTACTTCTTACTTGGTGCCCTCATTACTATCTTTGCTAAACCAGTACCTTGGGCTTGATCTAGAAATAAGGGGGACTGTAACAGGGTGGCCTACCCCTTTAACGGCCAGGTGGCCTGTGGCTAACCAGCCGCATTCAATCAGCCCTGCCTGTGCCATAATTAGCTGCCTCCCATCCTAAAGGGGCAGCACTAATTGGGGTCAGGTGGCAGCCTGCAACACCTGGACCTCATAAAAGGGTTGAAAGAGAAACCCTAGGGAGCAAGCTGGTTCATGAAGTGACTGGAAGTCAATGCTATATCCTGGAGCAGAGAGACTGGGAACTGAGTTCAGGGGATGGGTTGAAGAGAAGCCCAAGCAGGGTGAAAGAACTTGTGTGAAGGAGATTGAACTCTGAGAGTGACCCAGCTGGAGGGCAGAGCCACATGAATCCCCGGGAGAGGAAGAAAACCCAGGGGGAACTGAGGTAGGGAATGCTACAGGACAGCTATGCCCTGTGATAGGGACCTTCTGCACATAGGTCTTCTCTCCACCATGTGGAAGGGAGAGGCTTAGCTTACCTTCCCGGTACTATGCTTGCCCCTCTCCAGACCCCACAGAGCCTGTGCAGGGAGAGGAGGGTGGAGAGTGAGTGGGCCCAGGGGAGGAGTGGGTGGAGGCGGGAAAAATGCTCATAGAGAGTCCCTGGAGCGGGGAACGGGGGACGTAGCCTGGGGCAGTACTGCCTTTGGGAGATCTGAGGAGGACCATGACCTGGGAGACTCCCTGGTAGTGTGGTACGATGGAGCCAGAATGCCAGGGGGAGTGGTGGGGGTGGAACTCTTGTGGGGTCAGTTTTCCTGGGGATGTCTGAGGCAAGCCCTGTGGTCTCTCCCAGGAGTGGAAGGGTTAGTAAAAGGATGGGATTTAGGGTGGGAAGGGATGATCTAGCCCTCTTTATAAGCCAGGTTTTGTGCAGTTTTTACACTAAGAGCCATTCATATGACCAACAGTGAGGAAAGTGATTTGTTTGCTCAGATGTTACCATACGTTTAGTGATTAACCCATTATTATTAATTTAACAATGATTAGACCAGCAATAAAATATAATTTTTAAGGACTTGCCTTAAACTTTGGCTTCCAGTATCTTCAAATCTAATTCTTTCAGTCTATTAGTCCATTATCAAATCAGGCTCTAGCCAGGGAAAATGGTCACCCTGCTGAGAGTGGAAATAGCTCTTGACGTTGCACAGAGAAAATGAAACACTGACCAGTATTTCTAAATAGTGCCTGAAAAATTACTTTGGAAAGGCAGTGTGTTCCAGTGGGTAGGGTACTGGGTAGCTCCTCTAGAGACCTGCAGGTCACTTTACCTATGTTTCCTCTCTCACTCTTTCCTTAATAGAGCCCTTCTTGGCAGGGTCTATCACTGTGTGTCTGTACAGTGCCTAGCACAATGGGGCCTGATCTCTGTTCGACACTAGAGGCTGCTGTAATACAGTTGTTAATTTACTTAGTTAACTCGTATTATAATTGCTGGTATTTTTTCTTTCTTAAATATAGAGTCACAAGTGTTTTATTCAGTGAGAGCATAAATAAGGGGTAAGATTCTCTCTAAAAAGGTGTCATGCCAACCCACCCAAAAGACAGTTTGGCACAGGTCCTCAGCTCTGGGTGAGGAGTGCACACAGCAATTCGGACAGGAGGAAGGATGTGCAAAGGTGGCTTTCAACCACTTGTGCTCCTCCAATCCTGGATCTGCAGTTCCCTGGCATAAGTCAGTGCAGCAGAAGGCAAAGCTGCTCTGACTTGCACTGGCTGCCAACAGTCCAAGTGGGTGAAGCCCAGAAAAGCCCGGGCCACCCCCTCTACACTGGCAACCAGGAAGGGTGGTGTCGTCGGAGCTACAACACAGGCTTCACACCACAGCTGGGTCACCCTATGCTCATATGTTCCTCCCATTATAGCTGGCTATGCCCATTCTAGGGATGCTTTACTTTTTACCAGAATAAAGCAGCTGCCTCACAAGGCCTCTGAATCTCCGTATAACCTTCAACTGGACTAAATGGCTGTTTAACATTGAAGAGCCTTTTCCTTTAGTAGCTGACTGAGGTATTTGCTTTGTTTCAGACTCTGGAAACCTGATCTAAGCTATCCTGTGACTGACAACTTTACAGCTACACCAAGAGGTGGGTTTTGTGTTTGTGTTGGTCTAAGGTCTCCTCATTCCAGAGCTTGGACAACACCGTACATCCCTGATTTTACTATGTCTGGTTAACTAGCCAATTCCTATGGCCTCCCAAACAAAATGAAGATTTTTCTCATCGAGTTCTGTATGTGTGTGCTCACGTGTATTTTGGTGGTTTTTTTAAATGAAATAATGAGCACATTTACTCAGCCTTACAGTGGATGGGCTTCTGAAACAGAAGGAACTCTAATGAAAACAAAAATGCATAGTGAATTTGCCAACTTCTTTGTACAGATGTTTCTGTTTTCAGTAGAAATTGTCTTACAGACAGTGTCAGTTAACATATCCAAGAGCCAGGCCTACTGAGCACAAGTACTGTAAACTGAATCAACAACAGAGCATTTTTCAATTCTCAAATATCGCATTTTGGTGGAGCAGCTGCCAAGAACATTTACCGCAAAATGAGCTGATAGACAGTCTATCAATTACAACATGGAGTTCATTGTCTGAGGTTTCTTTTCTCTGTTTTGCCCAACCTTTTTATTGGGGATGTTTATAGAATACACTAATGCATCTCAACCGCAGATGCAACCAGAAATGTTAGTTTGTGGAACTTAATGGAGCATCCTATCATTATCTACTAAGAAAAAGATTATATAACCAGGGTGTAGACAATTCTTCATTGGGGGAGGGGCTGGAGTTAAGAAATAATAAAACAGCTGCTGAATGTTGTTTTTATTCTATCTAATTATTGTAGCAGGGACAATCCCCTGATAACTCCCAGTTTGCTCTTTTCAGTCCATGAGAGGTACCACCCTCTGATGGTCTCTATTGTTTGAAGTCTCTCTCTTTCCTCCAGGGTGTCAGCTGGCTCTTGTAGCCAGGGTCAGGCCGAAGGTCTTTCCTGCATCAGGGTCTAGCTCCTTTCTTCCCTGGCTGGGATATGGCTCAGCAAACAGTGTCTCCTCTCCTTGGGAAGAGGAATTCTGTGTACCTGGGTTAGGTTCACTGGCTGTGCTTCTCCCATTATTTCTGCAGCCAAGCTGGCTGTTTCCCTTCTTATTGCATGATCCTCTTTCTGATCTCCTCTCTCTAGGGAGACCTGGATAGGTCCACCCAACTGCCACTCCTGTGGGGCTGACTCCCAGAGCCTCTTGATTGGCTTGTCTCTTTGTGGGGAAAAAAGCTCATGCAACTCATGTGACTGGGGAGGCCAGGCATCATGGAGCCCCCAGAATTCTTTGCTGTCCTTTTGCATCAGTCCCATCATGTCTGGGAATCAAAGAGCCTCCAGCTGCTGTCTTATTTGTAGTCATTGCCTTGTCAGCATCTCTGTGTGAGAAGGGAACCCACATAGTGAAATAAGCAAAACATAAAAGCAATTGTTTTCCAGTATAATCAGCTGTGGGGTGTTTCCTTTCTTCAGTCTGCGATGTACTAGACTGTCCCACAAAGAACACAGTGACTGTAGAAAACCAAGAGGCCACCTAAATGCTCCAGTTTGCCCAAGAATTGTGTTTTTAATTCTGCAATACTATGCCATTCTTACTAAGTGAGGAGTGACTGAAGTACAAACAACATGTGTGTATTTTCCAGGTGATAAAATAAAATCTTTTAATGTAGGGATTGCATTAATAAATACAGTAGAACCTTATTTATCCAAGCCTCCATTATCCGGCCCGCTGTATTAATCTAACAGGGCAGCAGGGCTTGGGCTGTGAGTCCAGGGTGATGGGGCTGACAGTTGGAGCCTAGCCTCCTGGGGCTGACTGCCAGAGCCTGCCAATTCTGCTGATTATCCACATTTTTGATTATCTGATCTTACTCTGGTCCCAATTAGATTGGACAAATGGGTTCCACTGAATTGGGGGATAGGGGCAGCTAAAATTCCCCCAAGTCATAGTTGTCCATGCCCAGGTATAAATTCAGACTGCTGTTGAGCCTGATTCTGATGCCACTAAGTCAGTGGCAAAACTCCACATGACTTCAATAGGAGACTAAGCAGGCATTGTTGTTTTTTTCTTTGTTAGCAGCTCCTTGTTGACTTGAACATATGCAGTTAAAGCTGTTGAGTGTACTATATATTAGTCACTGAATGGCAAAGGGGCACTTACCTGGCTTTGTAGATGTGCACTGTGGGCCAGACCCTCAGAAGCTGTACGTCAGTCTAACGCCAATGATTTGAATGGCAATATGTCAGTATATGAACTGAGGATCTGGCCCTAGAAACTAGGCTGTTTCACTGGATGCTTCTTTAAAAGTGCACTGTTGGAGCCTGTTGGAGTTTTGCCTTTTACTTTGTGTGAGCAGGTTTGAGCACTGAGGTCCAGATTTTTAAGGATACTTAGGCATTGCTATGCTGAATGCTGCAACAGCTAAATACTAATAATTAGATAATAAATTAGAAATCTATGCCTAAATCCTTGAGAATATGTATTGAATGTGCTGCCTGCTATTAATAAAACCTAATCACAAATAACAATAGGTTTTAGTTGACATATCTGATCAATTCATTCACACATTTTGCCATACTATAACTTTTGTTACAGTAAGACCTAGAAGTCACAACTAACATGGGGTGGGCTGGGGAGGGATTTTGTTAGATGCTGCATACACCTGTAGCATGAGATAATCCTTAGCCCAAAGATCACACGTTGATCTGCTAAGCCTGGCTTCCTTCGGAAAATAGTGTATTTGAAATTGGTTTTGCAGACTTTTAATTCTACCTCTGTAGAACTTAATAGAAAGAAATGAAAAAACTTGAACATTTCCAGAAACCCTTCTGCTTACTCTGAGACAGATTTTTCAGAAGTGCTTGGCTCCCACAGATGGGGCAAGATTTTCAAAAGTGCTCAGGTCACATTTAAGCATTTAAATTAAGAGCCAAGAGTTTCCAAATTTAGAGGAATGTGTGCAGAACATTTCTGAGTATCTGGGTGTGGATTATCTTCTTTAGCCCCTTCCGTTCCATTTAATGCCTTCACGTGTCCATGCACGTATGCATATGGGGCTCTGACTTTTGAAGGTGCATTTGCTAACTTGAATGATGCAGTAAAGATATGGCAATGGCTTATGATCAGTGTACATTGAACCACACAGATGCTGCTTCTCTGAAGTTAGTATAGGTTCATGAGACATTAAGCGAACTTCTGATGATGGACTGTGCTTCCCAAAAATGATTTCAGAAAAATGTTAATTCAGTTCTTTAACATCTGCTATTAAACTACTGACACCGTCCATTTAGCTATAGTATAGACTGCTTGATCTGATAATATCCAGAAACAGTTGACCATGTGGAGAAGTTTTATTCTCTTCTATACACAGAGGGAAGAGAAATTCTCTTAATTAAATGTAATAATCAATTATTTGAATTGCATTTTAGTAAACCAGATAGATGGAAATTGCTGAATGATTTGCCAAGGGCAGACACCGCGCAAGACCAAATGAAGATATTTCAGTTGAAATTTTATTAGTTGCCCAACTTTTATCTTTCACCATTATTGTCTTCGTTCTCCTCTCCTCTCCTCCCCCACAAATCCAGGCCATGTTCAAATCCAGCTGTTTCCATCTCCACAGTACATACAAAACTTCACCTGTCCCATTCTGTCTTGACTGATAAATCATCTCTCCCTGCCCTGATTGCCTCCCACCTGCATTACTACAGCCTCCCTGATACCCATATTGTTCCTTCCTGCCAATCTAAAATCCAGCTACAAAAATTATCTTCTTTTTCTGTTGATCTGACTCTATCTCACCACTTTGTGGATACCTGTGCTGGTTCCCTCTTGCCTAGCCCATTGAAGTTAAATTTCTTGTCTGGCCTTGAAGGTGCTACACACATTCTTCTGATCTGCATTTCCAATTTCATATCACTGCATTTTTCTCACCCCTCCAATCCACCAGCAATGTCTATTTCAGTGCAGCAGCTTCCATGACTTTTTCTATGCAGTCCTTTGCACGGAACATCCTCCCCACCTAGTTCACCAAGCCATCCAGGTCCCTCCTAAAGACTCCCTGTAAGGTTGATTGAAAGTTTTCAATAGGGAAAATGTTTGGTTTGTCTATGAAAACTTGAAACATTTTCACGAAAACTCAAATTTTCTGTTTAAAACTTCCATGTAATCAAAATGCCAGATAACTGAAAACTTGTAAAGTCAGTTTTAACACTTTTTTTTTTTTGGTTTGGTGTTTTTCTTAGAAAATTTTCATTGAAAAAACTTAGACAAAAATATTTTCTTCTTTGTATAAAAATTTCTCAGTGAGGAGAGGGAGAATAAGCATTTCATGACCATCTCTAACTCCTTAACTTCCACAAGGCACAAGCCAAAAATAATAATAAGATTTTTTTTAAAAGCACAAAAGGCATTTAAGTTAGTGAAAATCCTATTGATGGTCAATGCAGGGCTGGGCAGTTAAGTCCCATTTGTTCCTTCCTCAAAAAATGCTACACAACCTCCGTTCTCAGGGCATCCCATCTTTTCTGCTTCTGTCTTTGAGATTTCAAGCTCTTCAGGTCAGGGACTGTGACTATTTTATCTGGCTCCCAGACTATTGGCAGAGCGTAGCAAATAACTAGAATTTGCTCTCTCTTCTCGACTGCCGAGTTGTCATCCCACTGCAGAATAGTAGTTCACCACTCTCACTTTTCTCAGGTGGTAGAGTACCAACAAAATTCATCCCTGGTGTTATTTCATTGGTTTAAACAGAAGTAATACACCTTCACTTACTGTTTGGTTTTTAATGGTGATGTCTGCATTTTCTATGTCAATATGCAACAATAATTAAAGACATCGTTAGTGCTAGATCTTACAAACAGTGGTTCAGATTGTGCTTTGTCTGATCCTTTGTCTTTCAATGAAATGGGTATTCTGTCTGTTTCTGTGTTTTTGTTTTTGTTTTAAATGATAAGGATCCAAGCATTAACAGTTTAGTTATTTTTAGAGCCATTTGTTCAAATGTAAGTGTGATGTCTTCCGAGATGTCTCTGATGGGTTCTCTTTAATGAAATTAAAGGCTTTCTCAAAATACACATGGAATATGAGAAACAGAAAGGAAAAATACAAACACACGGTAAATGAAAGCGAGAGAGAAATATAAACACATTCTCACACGTGTACTTTGGCTATAGTCGTCATTAAAAGTGATCCAAACAATATGCCACAAGGTTTCATGTGCTGATTAATCATTACTGATATTTCTCTTATTCGGTAATGATGAGGGCAATTATAGCAAAAATAATATTAACACATAAGAGGCACTGTAGCGATGACTACCGCTTATGAGTTAGTGAGGACAAAGCACAAAGACAAGGTAGTGGTGGGTGAAGGTGAGGATAGGAAGGATGACCCAGTAGCTAGAATGCTAGCCTAGAACTTGGGAGACCTGGTTTAAATCCTTGTTCTGCAACAGGCTTCCTGTATGAGCTTGGACAAGTCAGGAGGGTTTAGGCTCCTAAATGTGTTTTGAAAATGATTTAGGTGCCTAAATCAGTTAGGCATTGCAATGCTGAGCACAGCAGTGCCTGAGTAGCTTTAAAAGTCTGGGTCATAGTCTCTCTGTTCCCCATTTAAAATGGCCAACTAGTGCTTCCTCACCTCACAAGGATGTTGTGAGGTTACAATACACTAACAATTGTGAGATACTCAAGTACTGTGGTAATAGGTGGCCTGATAAGTACCTTAGATGGAAATGTACTACATCTCTAATGCTTAGGCTTGCATAAGCACAAACAGGGAATCTCAAGTAGGAAGTAGAGAGGTTAGTTTACCCCTATAGTTGGCACTGTGCAACTGGGATACTGTGTCCAGTTCTGATGTCAACAATTCAAGCAGGCTGTTCATAAATCGGAGAGGGCTCAGAGAAGAGCCACGAGTGATTAAAAGATTAGAAAACATGCCTTATACCGATAGATTCAAAGAGCTCAATCTATTTAGCTTAACAAAGAGAAGGTTAAGGGGTGATTTGCCTACTGTCTATAAATACCTACATAGGGAACAAATATTTAATAACAGGCCCTTTAATATAGCAGAAAAAGTTGGAGCACGATCCACTGGCTGGAAGATGAAGCTAGACACATTCAGACTGGAAATAAGACATAAATTTCTAGCAGTGAGGGTAACTAATCATTGGAACAATTTATCAAGGGTCATGATGGCTGGCCAATTTTAAGTCAAGATTGGATGTTGTACTAAAATATCTGCTGTAGGAATTATTCTCAAAGTTCTGTGGCCCATGTTATACAGGAGGTCAGACTAAATGATCATAGTGATCCTTTCTGGTCTTGGAATCTGTGAAGTTACTGTAGGGTGACCAGATGTCCTGATAAAATCAGGACTGTTCCGATATTGAGCAGTTTCTCCCGTGTCCCGACCAAAGTACGGTCGGGATGCCATTTGTCCCGATATTTTGTTTTGGGTGTGTCTTTTTTTTTTCCTTAGGTGGCGGTGACAAGCAGGGGGAGCGCTTTTTCAATTGTTGCACTCATCTGGCACATCCGGGTCTTCGGTGGCACTTGTGGCGGGTACTTCTTTCTTTGCTGGCAAGATTTATTTCCCACCACCGAACGTGCAGGGTAAGTATAACAATTGAAAAGGTGCTTCCCCTGCGGCAGTACCGATATTTTGTATTTAGCATCTGGTCACCCTAAGTTGTTGAACCCTGATCAGTCATTTTAAAATTATAAGAGCACACACAAATAGCTGCCCATGACTTTAAGCTCTATTTGTGTTTGCCCGTTTTTTGAGCCTTGCAGGTTTTCAGTCCGTTCTGAGGAAGTGAGCAGGTACCGAGTGGTACTTTAGTGGATGGAGTAAGTGAGACTGAGTTTTTGCATTTAGAACGGCAGATCTGAAGCAGCTGCAAGGGTATGCAGCATGCTGATTTACTGCATGTGTGTCACTCCCATTAACTGGGAGCAGCAGTGAAGCTGTGAGCAGGTCAGCAGTATGAAGAGTTATAAAGGTGCATACAATGGATGGGATCTGTTATGGGTACAGAATCACATGGTTAACAGACTTTATCTGTGGGCTGGCTGTGCCTTAAAGATATGTGTGTGGATCCCATTACCACGTGGGAGGATAGGTCCCATGCCTTTGTGGCCTCTGCCCTATTTCATTCTTAGGAGCCAATGGAGGGCTCTCTCCTGTGTTTGGATCTGCATTTGGGAGGATGCAGGCATTGGATGGGGTGTGGAGAGGTGATGTCACTTGAACAAGAGAGGAGTACTTATGTGAATAATGGTTGCAATATCCGGTCCCATGGGCCAGATGCCTAATTGGTGGAAACTGATAGTGCCACTGAAATCAATGCAACTACACTGATTTACACCAGCTTTGGGCCTGGCCTGCTGTCTGTTCCTTTTAACGATGTCTGGACATTCAGACTTGTTTTCTAATGCCACAGGCAAGTAGACATGCTGAAGCCTGGGAGTAGGGAGTTTTGTTTTGAATGCCGTAAACCAAGGGTAATGAATTATTTTTTGTCAAGTTCCAAATTTCTTGGTCAAGGTATAGTCAAGGTCCAGACTCCAGAGAAAATGATAAGTAAATGAAAATATTTTGCGGTCCGTTCAAAAGTGTCTGGCGGCCCAGATTTGACCCGCGGTCGGCCTATTGACTACCCCTGCTCTAAACTACGTATCGTCTAAACGGGCGGAGCTGGGAAAGTAGCGTTCTGAGAGTCGCAGCAAAGGCTGAAATGAGCGTCAGATTACTAGAATTGGAACTCAGAGGCAGGGCCAGAAAAATGTAATTGAGAGAGAGAGTCTGGGAATCTCTCCATATTGAGGCCAGGCCAACAGCTCCTTAGTGCTGGCTACTTAACAAAGTATGTGTTCTAGATTTTTTTTTTTTTTTTTTTTTTGATGACAAACTCAATTGCCAGCGATGTCTTCAAGTAGAAACAGCGAGCGAAAGGAACAGGTGGTACAAGACCTTGAAAAGCAAACAACATATTATAAAACTGAAACCATCTGCTGCTAGTTAAGGCTCAGTGTAAAAACTAAGCTTTGATGAGGTTTGTTGAGTGTGGTGAATAATTTACTGGAGAGGTCATTAGGGCCTTATACTGCTGCTACTTTCCCCTTATTTTAATAGCTCATTAGGGATGGAAAATACCCTCTGAGGAATGCCACATGCTATTCCAGCAGTCTGCCAGGCAGAAGGATAACATTTAAAGGCAATTTGGCCCTGATCCTGCACTAGTCAATGGGAGTTGTCATTGACTCAGATGGGAATATAGGACCAAGCGCTTCTTTTTTAATATAATAAAAAAACCCTATACTAGATCTCTCCATCAGTAGATCTCAAAGCATTTTAGAAAGAAGGTCTTTATCATTATCCCTATTTTACAGATGGGGAAACTGAGGCACAGAAAGGTGAAGACTTGCCCAAGGTCACCCATCCAGCCAGTGGCAGAGCCAGGAATAGAATCTTGGTCTCCTCATTTCCTGTCCGATGCTCCATCCACTAGGCCACACTGCCTCCTTAAATAAAGTGTAATGAGACAATATTAAGGAGGAGACATCATAACTTATAGTGGAATGTGAAATGGTTAGATTGAATTAGTAGGGAGAGAATATTTCAATATCAGGTGATACCTCACAGTTGGAAGCTTTTCTGTGACTTATAACCAAATCAGACTCATTTACTTCTACTAAATAGACTATAGGTCTGACCTCCATGTTTTCATGCAGACAAAAGTCTTTTAAAAGATCAACCCCAATGACCAAGCTGTACATAAAGATCAATTGTTTGCTCCCTTTGAAGTCAATGGGAGTTTTTCTGTTGACTTCAATAGGAGTAGGAGAGGGATCTAAGGTATTTACTAGGTAGAATATGGAGGTTTTTGGGTCAGCTGCCTACATTGAAGGTGTATAGAGGGAAAGTCAGATTTTTTCATACTGCAAGTCTGTTGAGTGTCACAAGATGAAAACATGTCACAGACTAAAAAAGGGAAAATGTCATGACAATCAAAGGGAGAATTGGCTATTTTTATTTTTCTTACTGTCAGCTATTAACTGCTGCAGGCGTAAATATAACACCTCTTTGTGGTGATGCATGGTGTCTCGTAAGGGTAGACTCTCACTTTGGTGCATGGGGAATTACATGTGTTAATGGGAGTGGTACACCCAATTCCTGTGTTCTAGACTGAAAGATATATGGCTGAGTATCCGTTAAAGCAATGCATAAAGCCAGCATTTTAAGCTGAAATTCTACTTTTTCTGTTAACATTTAGTTAAAAATCTCTTTACTCGTCAACGTGCTTGCCTTTTTCATATGGTTGTCCTCTGGTTATTTTAAAGTTAAAAGAACTAAACATACATGTATTGGAGAAAATGCAAATAATTGCTCTACTGTAACTGCTGTTGTGTATTTGTTTGCATCCTTAGAGCAGAGGGATCTGTTGTGAAAATCATCAGGTTTGAAATACCTAGACTGCTGAGGACAGCAGGTTCAAATTCTGACATGGGCAAGTCAGCCTTTTATTTCTAGATAAGGTAGGATGGTCCAGTGGTTACAGTATTGACCTAGGTCTTGGGAGACTAGAGTTGAAGTCCCTGCTCTGCCACACACTTCCTGTGTGACCTTGAGCAAGTCACTTAGCCTCTCTGTTCTTCAGTGTTGCCTCAGTAAAACGGGGATAATCCCGTTCTGCCAGGGGCAATGGGAGGATAAATGCTTTTAAGATTGTGAAGTGCTCAGATGCTATGGTAACAGGACCCATAGGTACACAGACTTTCTGCAGTTGCTCCATTGAGTTCTGTGCAAATTTCTATAAAGAAGGCTTTGGGGAAGACCTTAGAAACGCACCCTCTCTGCTCTGCCTGGCTGATAAAGCCTGTTGCCCCTGTTGGTTTAAAAAAAAATAGAGGCTTGCCCTGATGTCCTTGGCAAAATAGTTTCTGCCTGGCTTGCTATTATACAAAGTGCTCCATTCCAGTTTTACACGTTGCTACCACTCCCCATTGCATAGGTGCGTGCATTTCAGGGATGAAGTAATTCCTGGGTGTATATCATTTTTAAAGTGCTTTGGGAAGACAGAAACTACATACACGTATAAAAAGTTGTTGCCGTGTTTGGGTCTGTTGCTTTAAGCTGAGATTTTCCCAAAGGGCTATGGGAGTCATGGGCCCAATTTCTATTGAAAGTCAATGGGAGTTGGGTGCCTGCCTAAAAGAGAGTATGAATCTAGCACAGATCTGGAGAAACCTCAGAGACAAGAAGTCAGTTGATCTGTTTGCTGTTAACTCAGTTGTGGGACTCGGAACACTCTATTCAGATCAAAAAGTTTTGTTGCATCATAGTAGTGCATCCAAAATATGAAGCCTCAGAAATAGTTATTCCTTTAGTTAATAAAGTTTTGCTGGTGCTTTTGTGTAATCTCCTTTTGGGGAAAGATTCTGGAAGGGGTGGGGCTTACAACACACCCTTCTTGTCAGCATCTCCCATTGGTTGATTTAGGTGGCTCCCCACCTAGCATGCTGTCTCTCATGGATCCCATTCTGAGGCTCCTCCTTCTCCCCATTCATTGTAGAGGGAGCCTCAGTTCGTAATTCAGGGTTTGTGGATTCCAGTAGTTTTCCAGGTGCTTAAGTCTCATAGCCCTCAAAGGTATTTTAGGCTCCTGGCTTCCATTGAAATCAATGTGAATGTCAATGTTGACTGCTGACTGAATACCTTTGAGGATTTGGGCCTAAATAACTTTTGCCCAAAACTACATAGAGAGTTTGTGGCAGAACCAGAAAGTGAATCCAGGTCTCCCAAGTGCAAGGCAGCAATCACCCTTGCTTTCACAGCTCCTGTTTCCACCATCCCTTTTAATTAATATATTTTCCTGATAGAACAAGTACTAATTAGCCCTAAAAGGTACCTTTTCTGTATTTGCAACCCAATTTGCTGTTCTGAACTCATTTAATATTCCTAATTAGCACACAGGGACATGCCTACAAATCCCATTAATATTTTGAAGAAGACACACTGATACATAACCCATCACACAGGAAAATATCCCCTTAGATGAAAAGCTGTTGCTGTTCTTCTCTGCTAAAAATGGAAATTGCTTTGGCTCTGGCTGTGGGTTGGAAATGATTGTGTCTCCCTTGCTCTGATGTGAATACAGCCTCACAGAAGCACTTTCCCAGTGCTGTTCAGTGCTTTATTACGGACCAGAATTTCTTTTGTTCTCTTTTTCTTTCATGTGTGTAATGGATATATCAGGGAAGTGTGCAGTGTGGAAGATTGCAAGGGTGCAGAACAGGTGGTGGTGGGTCTGTTTCAGTGAATCAGTGCCGTCCAGAGCACTTGATCCTGCCAGCCTGTGCTCAGGCAGAAACACCCATTTGTATCCAGGCAAAACTCTCCAGTACTACTGAGTGCAGGATTGGGCCCGGAAAGTACAGAATTATAAATGCAGGTCTGACTCCTATTCTGCCAGCCTCATTTTTAAATGCTAAAATTTTCCTAATGGGCAAGAAGAGGGGCATTGGTTAAGAAAACTGTGTTTTCTTTGCTCAAGGTGAGCATTTAATAGAATTAACATGGAATTGTGTAACACCGACAGACCCCGGTCGTCAGCGGGTAGGATCGAACTGGGGACTGCTGGAGCCAAAAGCCTGTTAGCTAAGGCTGTAGAGCATTCTCATTTTTCTCTCTCTCTCTCTCTCTCTCTGGTCTCAGTGCCACTAGATGGGACAGAACACCACACCCACGAGGTGTGTGGGTTACATTTGCACCAAACAACTTGAAGCAGTGGAGTAAGATCCTCAGGTGGCAGTGATTGGTCCCATTCCACCGAAGTCCCAGCTCAGAGAATCTGTCCCCTGATCTTCAGAAATACAGGAAGTGCAAGACAAAACTGGTCACATAGCAACAGAAATGCCCCCAAAAAATTTTTATCATTGCTGGTATTGTAAGTTAGTTACAACAACAATCCTATAGTGGAGGGTCTGTTGTCTTTTCAGCAAGACTCCCTGGGGCATTCTTGTAAAGAAAAGTCAAATTGTCTGGCAGTGCGGTACCTCCCAACTTTAGAGTAATGGCTTTGAGTACTGTTAAGAGGCTATAATTAAAATACAAAGTAGGTAATGAAGAAAATATTACTTTTATTTAGTTTTAGGTGGAACTGTTCTCCTTACTGGAAAGTATTTTCCATTAGATTCTCATGTTTGGTTTGTTGTTGCATGTGAAATAGATTTTATCTTAACTCTTTAAAAAATTTTAAGGCAAAATGTACAGACCCCACTGCCTAAATGCGGGCACGCAAATTATAATAGCCTGGTTATCAAATGTGCTACCCTGAAAGCTCTCACTGCCTTTAATGATTGCTGGGAGTGGTCAGCACTACTGAAAATCAGGGTGCTATTATTTAGATGCCTTAGGTATCCCTGTTTAAAAAAAATATGGCTTTAATTTTTGCATAGTTACATTGAAGATCATAGTATGTTGAATTAAGACCAAAGGATGAAAAAATAATTACTTTTGTTCAATTCAAGAATTTATTTAACCTGCATCAAAATACAATGATTTTAGATTCCGAACTGCATGGAATGAATTCCCATTTGGTATGTTTCTTTAAGCAACAGTACACTCTTGAATTAAGACATGTAATTGAAATACTGTGCATTGACTTAAGTATAGCCACCCCGCACACAAACGTTTGATTATTTTAATTATACTTTTCCCCCAATAAAACTGTTAAATACAAGAGGCAAACTGTTAAGAGTAAATTAACACTATACTGAAAATATCTGTAGAAGCAGCATGGAAATTAAATAGACACTAAACTTAAAAACTTTAACAATGAAAACTTGTAAGTAGAGCCCCCATTTTACATTTCTCCCTGCCCCTGAAGAGCGTGTAATCTAAATAGACGAGACAAAGGGTTCAGAGAGAGGGAGTTTTATACCCATTATACAGATGTGGAGCAAACAGATCAAGTGTCTTGCCCCAGGAATCAATGGCAAAATTGGGAATTGAACTGGCATCTGAGTCTTAGTCCAGTGTCTTAACCACAAGGCTGTCCTTCTGTGCTAGGAATGAGATTAGAGATGCTGTAGAGATGCATTATGCTGAAGAGCACGGGGCCATAGTTCTAAAACATTTACTTAAACTTAGTAGTTAATTGGCCTGATAGTCTTTTCTTTAAGGAGGAGCCGTAACCTGTTCTCTCTTTTGAGTTATTTGCTGGAGCAAATAAGGTCGTGTTGGGTTTTTCTTTTTTTTTTTTTTTTTTTTTTTTTTTTTTTTTTGGATGAAATTTAGATGTTGACATTACCTCATTTACAATACTTGGTTCATGTGGAAACAGCTTTTAACAACAATAGCATTGAACACGAGGGGCTGTAGAACCAGGGAACATGCAGCATAGCAACCTCTTCGCAAAATACATTTTCTCTAAATCTTTTTTTAAAAAGGAAGTGGAGAGGGGAGGGTGTGAGGGACAGATTTTTAGCTACCCCTTCAAAGAGGCAGAACTCGTGGAGCAGTCAAGACAGTGGCCCTCATTTTAAGTTAGGGGTGCTCTGCCTTATGACGGCCTCGTTGTGGCTGCCTCTGGGATGCACCAGACTCTCCCTCCATGCCACAGCCTTCAAAGGGCACAGTTTAGGCTTAGGGCCACTTTTCTCTGCTCCTGAGCTGCGGGAGTTCTCCCTCCACATATTGTGCTTCCTTTACAGCCCGGAGACTCCAGTAGGGCGGGAGCCAAAGTTGGAAGTTCACACTGACTGTTTTAAAAGGAGTCCTTTGTCTTAGAGACTGTTATTCATAATTATATGTATGTTGCTGTTGGCTGTTTGCTGTTTGCTTTACAAACACATCAGAAGACATAGCCCTGAGGAACCTACAGTCTGATCCAGACAGATAAGTACAAATGATTAAAGGATCAGGGAGATCTATCCTCCATGGCTTTCTTCCACCTTCAACAGGATTATACCCCTTGGATGGAACCCTATTGAAAATGTGTGTGTCCAACAAAAGGGGACAGGCCTAAGAAGAGACTATAGGGGAGCTTTCCTGTTGTTTTTCAGTGAGTCCAAGATTTCACCCTTTGTTCTCACCTTCAGGGCGCTGCACAGCTCCCCTTCAGGCTGCAGCCTCTTCTTAGGCCTGTCCTCTTTTGTTGGACACACACATTTTCAATGCTAAAATAGGGCATTAAACGTTAGTTCTTTCTAGGCTGACTTGACTTCACAGATACCATTAATGAGTTGGTATTTAGCTGTGCAATTCTCATTGATGTTAATGCAGCAGAATCTCACTGTGTTATACTTTGATCCTAGTGCAGGGCCTTTGATTCGAGTGCAACCATTTCCTCTCCACCCTTCCTTCAAAGTGAAGTATGTATTTGCACAGTAGAGAGTTAGAGAGTTAGCCACAAGGGACTTTGAGACAAGTCATTGAATAGGAGCAGTCTGTATGATACGTGGCAACTGTACATTACATGGGGCCAAATCCTCAGCTGGTGTAAATCAGTGTCGTCGCCCTACTGAGATCAGTAGAGCACCTGATGAGGATCTAGCCTGTATATTTTGCCTTGTACAGTATAAAGTGTCTGACAGTCTCACACATATGAATCAAATGAGTTAAACCTAGACGCAGTATTCTTACATATATGATTGGATCAAGTGCAAAACCAGGCAGATGTCTCAAAGATGTGCCATATTTACCCTATGTGCAATGATTAGGATTGTAACATCTTTCCAGATTTTCATGTTGCTGGCTTAGTATTTCTTGAAGGGCAGAGGAGCTAGCGCTAATTCAATAACAATTGGCTGTAATTACACAGCAGAAAAATTCCTCCATGGTGCTTCTCTACCTTGGGATTTAATAGCTGTCTCATCTGCTAAAAGAACGAGATGCAAAATAGTTCACATGCCAGCAAATGTGAGACAGAATCTAGTAAGTCTAGTAAAAGTCATGGGAGCCGGGAGCCGGGAAGATTTTTTCCCCATAGGCTGAGTCTCTATGGTTCCTTGTACATTTTCCAGGACCTTGAGCTTTACTAAAAAAATAAATAAATACAATTCTTTTTCAGGTGCACTAGAAAGGAGAGTAGCCCTTTATTGTTTAATTTCTAGATATTGTAATAACACTGGAACCAGTCTGGGTCTGAGTCTGGGTTTTTTGTTTTTTTTAAAAAGTGCCCTTTTTTTTTACTACACTTTTTTAATTCATTTAAAAAATAAAATGAAATGTGCATTTAGGAAAACTTTAACCTTATTTTCCCTGTGTTCTTAATGCCAAGGATAAGTGAAATGAGGTGGAGAGGGGAAGGAGCTCTGTTGCATGTCAAATGAAGCAACTGCATATTTTTGTCAATTAAAGTGAAACACAAAAATGAAGAAAAGAGGGCATGTATAGTATATGTAAATGAATATTGCCCAAGGACAACCATGATTTACTGTAGGCCCCCCTTGCTCCCACAAAGTCAACATGAATAAAGATATTATGTAGGCAAACATATAACTACTTATGAAGCGATCACATCCTTGTCTCAGTGATCTGTTTCTTCCTTCGATCATTTAGCTCTCCTGCAAATTTTGAATGGGGGTTCAGATCACACTTGCTATCAAGTTCCTTCCTAATGTAAATGGATGTGTGTAAACTTAAGGGGCCAATTTTCTTGCTGTCTCTAGATTTTCCCTGTAGATCATGTTTTCCAAACCTTTTATCATTTTTATTGTTCTCTGGCCTCTCTAGTTTATCCACATCTTTCCTCCAGTGTGGCACCCAGAATTAGACATAGTACTCCAGCTGAGGCCGCATCAGAGCCGAGTAGAACAAGACAATTACCTCCTGTGTCTTACATACAACGCTCCCGTTAATACATCCTAGAATGTTACTTGCCTTTTTTGCAACTACATCATGTTGTTGACTCACTCAATTTGTGATCCACTCTAACTCCCAGATCCTCATCAGCCGTATTACCAGTTAGCCAGTTATTCCCCATTTCTGGTTGTGCTTTTGGGTTTTGTCCCTTCCTACATGTAGTACTTTGCACTTGTGTTTATTGAATTTCATCTAATTGAATTCAGACCAGTTCTCTAATTTGCCAAGGTCATCTTGAATTCTAATCCTGTCCTGCAAGGTACTTGGAACTTCTCTCAGCTTGGTGTCATCTGTAGATTTTTATAAGCATATTCTCCATTCCATTATACAAGCCATTAACTACTAAAAATATTGACTAGTACCAAACCCAGGACTGACCCCTGTGGGACTCCACTGGATATGCACTCCCCATTTGACAGTGATTCATTGATTACTATTCTTTGAGTTCCGTCTTTCAACCAGTTGTGCACTCACTTTATAGTAATTTCAGCTAAACCACATTTCCCTACTTTGTTTATGAGAATATCATGTGGGACTGTGTCAAAAGCCTTACTAAAATCACAATATATCACATCTACTGCTTCTCCTTTAGGTTGGTTTGGCATGATTTGTTCTTGCTGGCTATTCCTGATAACCACATTCTCCCCTAGGTGCTTACAAATGGATTAATAATTTGTTCCAGTATCTTTCCAGGTATCAAAGTTAGGCTGACTGATCTATAATTCCCTGGATCCTTTGTTCCCCTTTTTAGAAATAGGTACTATGTTTGTCATTTTCCAGTCCTCTGGGACAGCTCTCATCCTCCATGAGTTCTCAAAGATAATTGCTAACAGTTCTGAGATTCGCAAAAAGAAAAGGAGTACTTGTGGCACCTTAGAGACTAACAAATTTATTAGAGCATAAGCTTTCGTGAGCTACATCTCACTTCATCGGATGCATCCGATGAAGTGAGCTGTAGCTCACGAAAGCTTATGCTCTAATAAATTTGTTAGTCTCTAAGGTGCCACAAGTACTCCTTTTCTTTTTGCGAATACAGACTAACACGGCTGCTACTCTGAGTTCTGAGATTGCTTCAACTTGTTCCTTGGGTACCCTTGGATGAATTTCATCAAGCCCTGCTGACTTGAATACATCTAAGTTATCTAAATATTCCTTAGTCTATTCTTTCCATAGTTTGCCTTGCGTTCCTTCCACCTTGTTGTAGGTATTAATTATTTGTTATAAATCTGGTCACTACTAACTTTTTCACTGAAGATTGAAGCAAAATGGGCATTAAACACTTTAGCCTTTTGTATATCATCCATTATTAGCTCTCCTTCCATGTTAAGCAGAGAATCTACACGTTCTGTCATCTTTCTCTTGCTCCTAATGTATTTAAATAACCTCTTCTTACTGCCTTTTATGGTTCTTGCTGGGAGTACCTTTTTGTACCTTTTTTGTACCTTAGCCTTTCTTATTTTGTCCCTCCATGCTTGTGTTGTTCTTTTCATAGAATCATAAGAGTATCTGGGTTCGAAAGGACCTCAGGAGGTCATCTAGTCCAACCCCCTGCTCAAAGCAGGACCAATCCCCTTTACCAATTTGTCCACTTGAAGGATTCATTTTACATTTTAAAGTCATTAAAGAGCTCCTGATGGCATATTGGCTTCTTACTATTCTGCCTGTCTTTCCTTTGCATCAGAACAGTTTGCTGTTGTGTCTTTGATATTTTATCCTTGAGAAACTGCCGGCTCTCCAGAACTCCTTTTTCCCTTTACATTTTCTTCTCATGGGACCTTACCTACCAATTCTGAGTTTAGTAAAGACTGCTTTTAATAAAAAATTCATTGTCCCTGTTATGCTGCTCTCTCCATCCTTTCCTTAGAATCATGAAATGATTCATGATCATTTTCACCCAAATTGCCTTCTGCCTCCAGATACATAATCAATTCCTCTCTGCTGGTCAGAATCAAGTCTAAAATGTCTGTCCCTCAGGTTACTCTTGTCACTTTCAAAAACAAAAAGTTGTCCCCAGTACATCCCAAGAACTTATTGTACGTCTTGTGTGTTTCATATTATTTTTCCAACAGATGTCTGGGTACTTAAAGTCCCCCATTAATACCTGGTCTTTTGTTTTGGATATTTATTTTATTTTATTCTAGAAATGCCTCATCCACCTCCTTTTCCTGACTTGATGGTCTATAATTGACCCCCTAATATGACATCACCTCTATTTTTTCACCTTTTATCTTTACCCAGAGACTTTCAGCTGGTCTGCCTCTTATCAGCTTCTGGACCTCAGAACAAGTGTTGTGTATATTTGTGATGTATAATGCAACATCTCTCTTTTTTTCTCTGCCTGTCCTTCCTGAACAAGCTATCCCCTCTGTACCAATATTCCAGTTGTGAGATTTATCACCCTGAGTGTCAGTGATGCCAATTAAATCATAATTTAGCTTATGTACAATTGCATTCACTGGCCATTGGAGTACTTATGCCAAGTCTTTTTCAACTGAGAACTCCTTGGGTTTATTAAAATTCTAATATAATGCCATCTGCTACTCTAGGTGGGTCGTGTAACTAAATCACGTGACCTCAATTATTATAACTGTAAGCTTTCTTAGTGCTCATTCACTATGTTATAAACTGATCAGGACTATTATTAGAGATGTAGGGTTTGGGGTTTTTTTTCAGAATCCCAATAGGACACACTTTTTTGCGTGTGTATGTGATATATAGTGACTATGCATAAATGCTAAGAAGAAAGTTGTAGTCTTCTGAGAGTTAATTGTTTTTTCATTGGTGTATATTTATTAAACTGATTTTTTTGTAGGAGAGGAGCGGAAGCATAGGGAGATTTGCATAGGGGGTACATCTACAGAAAGACATTCACAAAGGAGAGATTGCAACTTGCCTGCTTTTTTGCACCCATAATTAAATGGTGGGTGCAAATCTGAGTATTTGTATCTCTAATTACCATACTGTGGACATGAAACAACTGCTTAGAGGCATAATTAATCATCTGTGTGGCCTTATTTCATTTTGTGGGTGTGAAACTTGTTCCTGCAGAAAGGGAGGCCGGGTCTCAGCTGGGCTAAAATTATAACCCAAAAATGTATGTGCATAATAAATGACTGGCCTAAAATTTCCAAAAGGATCAGTGGTTTTGAGTGCTCAGTCTGAAACGTCTTTAAAGGGATTGAGCATCAAATTGCTGAGCACCCAGCCTCTGAAAATGAGGTGTTTCAAATTGGGCACTCAAAATTCGAGGCATCCAAAATCCCTCGTCACTTTGGAAAATGCTGGCCAAATATTGTAAAGCTGTTTGCTTCCTTTAATACAACTGTATTTACAGTAGATGCTCACCAAAGGCAGAGAAAATAAGAATTTTAATGGAATACAAAACAAACCCAATATTTTAAAAACGATTGTTTTGCAGAAAACTGACTGCATATTAGTATTCCCCCCATCTTTGTCTTTTTTTTTTTTTGAGGTATCGAATGACCGTTCATATTTGCTACGCCTTTGGTGCGCAAAGCTTTCATTGATCGTTTGAGCCCCTTCTTACTGAGCCCCTCCTTAGAGCACCCACGAGAAAGGTTTGGTTGCCCATCTGATCAGCACTTTAACAAGCATTGGGTTCGATGGGCTGCTTTGGAGGCTGTGTGCATTGATCATTATACATGCATTTGTCATACGCTTCTAGAAGTAATGGCCATAGCTCTTCAGGTTCTCTCTACTTCTCCTTTAAATAAAGCTCCACACAGAAGCTTGTGAGGCAGGATCTGAGGATGTTTTACACTACCACTAATCCAGAGGGTAGTGTGCCTTGACAGGCCAGACAGGCCTGTGTGTCTTCACTTCCTCAGTAAGGTTAAAAGATGATTACTGTGTCATTTAGCTTTAATGCCATAAAGCAGTATCCCTTTAGGTTAGGCAGCAGTACTGGCATGTAGTCATTGTCTGAGCAGTTAGGGTTCAGATACAGACTCGGCTTAGGCTAGCATGTGGGGAGTGAGTGTCCGACCAAAGGAGAGCTAGCCATTCGGTTTGGATTTGTAGGTGCAGAAATGCTGCAGGCTGTTCCCATGAGAGTTGTGGCCCCACAATGGGAGAAATCTCACAAGATGTAAGTATTCATGAGATTTCATCAGCATCCAATCAAGAATCAGAAAGAAGGCCCAAGGGGCGGACTCAGACCCAGCACCTTATATTGCCCCCTCCACATCCTTTCAAATTAAGTGTTCAGATTTTGAGGGTCTAGTTTTAGCCCATCTTTAGTAGGGTTGCCACTGTCTGGGTTTTGCCCAGACAGTCCGATTTTTGGCTTCTGTGGCTGGGTGCCATTTAGGGGTTGCCAGGTGCCCGATTTTCAACTGGAAAGTCCGGTTGAGAAGGGGCTCTGGCAGTGTCTGGTCAGATGTGCTGACCAGACATCAAAAGCCCAGTTACTTTGGGACGGGGGGGGGAGGTGTCGGGCCATTAATCCATGCCAGCCTCTGTTCAACCAGGACTGCCTCCGACCTGCAGGCAGGCTTGTTGTCAGGCTGCAGCAGCTCCCGTCCCAGACCAGCAGAGCCCAGCTGGGGAGCGGGGGCGGGGGAGGGAGGAGGAGATGATCCAGTAAGTGACGGGGGCAGAGAGGAGAAGATTGAGTGCAGGGGGCAGGATCTTGGAGGAAGATGGAGCGGGGGGTGTGGCCTCGGGGAGAAGGGGAATGGAAGGGTCTTGGTCTTGTTACCAGCAATTAGAAAGGTGGCAGCTGTAATCTCTGGTTCTCCACAGTGGGTGTGAGTTACATAATTCAACAGTATAAAATGAATCATTTTATACAGAATGTGGGCTGTAAAAAGTCAGCATTTGCATCTTTGGGGTTGATGCATTCTCCTATAGTGATTTGATTGCCATTGAAGTATAGTACTTATTTACGTAATGTTACATATGTTGTTTACATGTTCCCTTGAGGCATTTGAGATGGGACAATTGTTTATTTACTTCTTTGATTTGAAGCTATTTTTGACACTCCTTTTTAACCCCAAGCCCCTGGATAGCTTTCTGATCTCCTCTGGTTTAAAACATCCCTTCTGCATGAGCCCTTTCTCCAGCTTGGAAAGTCAGGATGCATAGCCTTCTCTAAGATTGCCCCCAGACAAACTGTTGCAGAATCACCAGGAGATTCCTATTAAGTTTGCTGGTTCACCACCTCGCGCATCCTGTCACATCTCAGAGTCCAAGCACATCATCTTTACAAGGCCCTGGATTTCTGCAGACAGCAGATGCCAGTCTAAACCTGTTCTCACACATGGCAGTTCTCCTAAGACATCCTAAAATATGCTTTCAAACTTCAGGAACTTTGCACAAGGAGGCTTGTTGGGGTCGTCAGAGGAAAGGCATTGGAGCATACGATCTTTCTCGTGCTCTTCATTGTATAGTTGTGTTTTTGCTATAGACTCTTTTTGGAAGAAATCAGTAAATTGTAGCAAAGCCGCTGGTGCATAAAAATCCTTCTTCTGGAAGCCTACAGAAGTCTCAGTAGCAAACAATTCAGTGCTGCCTTGGAAATGGGGTGGAATGGACAAAGAAGAAAAGAAATGAGAGAGAAGATCACAGTGATGCAGAGATGGGAAATAATTTATTGAGGAAGGAACAGCAAAGACAAGGAAAATACTGCTAAATTAGAGCAGTGCACACAAATGTTCCACATGCACCCGAAGCACAGACTGTGAACACTAATCATTATGAGGTTAGATCGGGGGGTAGTAAAAATTGCAGAGAGGGAGAGACAACTAAAGAAAAATAGTCATGAGACCAGGACAATGGGCATCTAAGATATCCCCTTTGGAATCATGATTCCAGAAGTAATGTCTGTTTTTGAAGAACTTGATGAGGAGACTTTTACTGTCAGTGACTTTCTGTACCTTGCACATTATTTGAATTAATGGGGATATGAGCATGCCCATTGTGAAACCTTTTAAAGGCGTCAAATCCATATACTTCCACATGAGCTGCCACTCTGACGATTTGTACGAGACGCTGTTTAAAAAGCACAATTAAATGCTATACTGGGACCCTTAATTTTTATATATTTCATATTATAGTACATCGATTTGTGCGTGTATTAGTTGATGATGTGCCACAAGGATCAGTTCTGAGTCCAGTTCTGTTCAGCATCTTCATCAATGATTTAGATAATGGCACAGAGAGTACACTTATAAAGTGTGCAGATGATACAAAGCTGGGAGGGGTTGCAAGTGCTTTGGAGGATCAGATTAAAACTCAAAATGATCTGGACAAACTGGAGAAATGGTCTGAAGTAAATAGAATGAAATTCAGTAAGGACAAATGCAGAGAACTCCACTTGGGATGGAACAATCGGTTGCACACATACAAAATGGGAAATGACTGCCTAGGAAGGAGTATTGCAGAAAGGGATCTGGGGATTATAGTGGATCACAAGCTAAATATCAGTCAACAGTGTGACACTGTTGCAAAAAAAAACAAAAAAACAAACAAACAAACAAAAAAACAACCAAACATCATTCTGGGATGTATTAGCAAGAGTGTTGTAAGCAAGACACAAGAAGTAAATCTTCCGCTCTACTCGGCACTGATTAGGGCTCAACTGAAGTATTGTTTCCAGTTCTGTGTGCCACGTTTCAGGAAAGATGTGGACAAATTGGAGAAAGTCCAGAGAAAAGCAACAAAAATGATTAAAAATCTAGAAAACTTGACCTAGGAAGGAAGATTAAAAAAATTGGGTTTGTTTAGTCTGGAGAAGAGAAGACTGAGCGGGGACATAACAGTTTTCAAGTACATAAAAAGTTGTTACAAGGAGGAGGGAGAAAAATTGTTCTCTTTAACCTCTGAAGATAGGACAAGAAGCAGTGGACTTAAATTGCAGCAAGGGTGGTTTAGGTTGGACATTAGGAAAAACTGCCTAACTGTCAGGGTGGTTAAGCACTGGAATAAATTGTCTAGGTAGGTTGTGGAATCTCCATCATTGGAGATTTTTTTAAGAGCAGGTTAGACAAACATCTGTCAGGAAGGGTCTACATAATACTTAGTCCTGCCATGAGTGCAGGGGACTGGACTAGATGACTTTTCGAGTTCCCTTCCAGTTCTATGATTCTATGTGGTGTATAGGAAAACAGGTCTCCCAAAGGCCTGTTCATACTAGAAAATCTCTCCATCCCCTGAAAACTAATATGAGTATAGGAATAAACACCTCCTCATTTTACCTATCACTCCTTTCCCCAGAAGAAGAGCTGGAAAACAGGTGAGTTTTGCAGCATGTTGTGAAGGTAATCAAATTGCAGCTCTAGTGGGTCGGAGGAAAATTATTCTCAAAATCCATCCTGGTTATAACAGTTGGGGGTGGAGATGGCTACCTGAAGCATCTCAACTGGTTGCAGTTCTCTGGATATAGTGCAGAGGGAAAGGTGGTCTCTCAAGTACTCAGAACCTAAACCACTTAGGACTTTAAAGGGGAATTTCCAATGGCATTGAATAGAAGTAACCATAGAAACCAACAGTGCACCAAGTTTGTGTGCTGATTGCTGGAATATAATGACTTTCATTAACAAAAGGGTGCTGATCTGATCTATTTCTCCACAGGCTTTAATATGCATTTTATAATGAGTATTGACAAAGGTGATTTCCCCTTAGATGTGGGTTTTTCTCTGAACATTTCTCTTGTTTTCAAATATAAAATAAAATAATTTTTGATTTTAAAAGAAAGTATTTACCGGTGGCAGCAAAACTGCAGTTTGGAAGACAAGCTGAACATATAGGGAAAGAAAGCTGCCATGTGCTCAGTGTACCACTGCGGTCCCCTGCTCTGCCCTCATTCCATGGCTGTTGCGTGAGCACTGTGAAATGGCGATGACCGCTGATTCAGAGGCCTGCCCATTCAGGCTATGCACCTGTGAGAAGATCAACTCCTTATACAAGTAAAACAGAGAGGTTTGGATACTCTGTGTTTGCTATGCAGCATACGCTCATCCAAACTGAAATCACAGAGCTGTGCACTCTGGGTTAGCTGCCTATCCTTTGCTTTATTCAATGCACACTTTACATCATGCATAAATAAAATACAGCAAAATTCCATGTGACTTTTCTCTCTCCCCCCCCCCCCAATAATTCTGTTGTTATGGGCAAAATTCAGCCCTGGTTTAAGTGGTTGCAACTCAGTTAACTTCCCTGAAGCTGAACCAGACCTAATCTTGGTTCTTTGTTGTTTATATTCTATTTATTTTAGAACCCAGATTCTGCTGTCATTACACTGTGTGGTTTCATTTAAATCAATGGGACTACTCACCACGTAAGGCACTACTCAGTGTGAGTGAGGGTGGTGGAACCTGGCCCTTAGGAACTACAGAGCACCAACCAAATATAAAACTTGCTGAAAATCTATCATGGCTGGGGGTGGGTGGGAAGGGGAAATTCACTTTTCACTCTAAAGCTGAACAGTGATAACTAACCACATTGTGAGAAATAGATGTTAGCAGAATGAGCTAAAATGAATGAATATTATTTTGGAAGTTTGCAGCATGATTGAAAACACCTGTTACTGGGGTGATTTTTTATTGTTATGATATAGGGCTTGATCCACAGAAGGGCCCCTATTGCCTTTGATGGGCTTTGGATTAATCACATAGTACCTTATGTGATATGTTGCTATATCTTTACACATGCCAGCAAAGTGGTCCACTAGACAGGATCATAGAATGGGAGTCAGGAAACCTGGTTCAAGATGTGACTCTGCCATTGACTTGCTGGGCAACCCTGAGCAACTTCATTTCTTCTGTGCCACCTTGTTTCCATCTGTAAAATTATACTTATCCATATCTCAGCTATATGGATGAAAAGTGCTACTGGTAAGTGCTTGGACTTATTACTCCTTTAAATAAAAATATGTTCAGTTGTTGTGTTTGAATTGTCAATAGCAGTTCAAAATCCTTGATGGATTGTCTGTATCACAAAAGTCCTCCATTGTGGAGAGGAGGGGGAATTTAGCTGTTGCCAGATTTGTCGTCATCTGCATCTTACTTCCAGTAACGAAAAAATAGCACCGTTAACCCTTATGGAAAATGTAACCATTTCAGGGGAAAAGCTGACTTTCTCTTCTGCTGATACTAGAGCTTTTTATATTAAAGAACAGTAGGCAAGGTATGCCTCTAGCCATACACCAGTTTAAATAATATGCTTTTAAGCTTCATAAGAATGACACAGTGAAAGTATGTTTCATAAACCTTTTCTGCAGCTGAGTAGAATGTTAGGCCCTGAGCATGCAAACCATTATGAACATGAATATGGCTCAGTTGCATGAATAGTGCCATTGAAGTCAATGGGATTGTTGACATTTAGTGAAGAGTTATTAGCATATGAGTGAAGAGTTATTGGCATATGACTCAGAGTTTGTATTACCAGGGCTTCACATTGGATGATGTTCATTTATTGCAATAACTTTACAATATCTGTACCCTTAAAACCCAGCTGGAGAATCCTCCTACCCAAAAGGTCTTGCTTTGCTTATTAGAAAAACACACATCCTAGCAGTAAAGTCTTCCAACTAGACAGTCTTGTGTTGGCGGTATTTCTTTTGTATACAGCCACTCACTTTGCCTCTAATACATGGGGGGGAAAATCTCCAGTGTGGTAATTGATTAGTGCCGTTTCCTGTAAGTGAACTCTTGTGGTTTCTGGTTTTCAGCCAGTTCTATTTTTACATCTTTTTCTCCAGTTACTTTCTCTTTCTTAAAAGGATACTTCTGTTTGATATTCTATTAACATAGCATTTCTTACACTCCAACCAATCTACAGTGTGTAAAAAGCAGAAATAAAGGCGTGAGGATAAAGTATGTACTGATTAAACTCAACACAGGTTTTTAAGCCCTGTAATACGAGAGGCATCAGCACAGCAAAGGGCAGTAGAAATGAGAAGAATTTTGGCCACTCTATTTATGGATGTTGGGCTATGATCGTGACCAAACAGTTGCGTATTGTTGCAGCATAAATAATTTTGTTCCCAATCCTGCAGATGGTTATGAACATATTTTTGCTTATATGAGTAAAGTTATGAATGTGCATAAGTTTTTGCTGTATCTGGTCTTCAGGGATGGGCCACAACATCATCTGGTGTACGCTGGTGTAGCTCCATTCAAGGAAATGGAGCTGTATGGATTCACACCAACTCAGGATCTCCCCTGAGGAATCCAGGGGTTGAAAGAACACTCTAAATTAGCACGGAGAAGATCTGCATTTACAGAGAAATGAGGAAATGAAATTAATCCCAAGTAAGAGTTCAAAAAGGTAGTAGAGATGGTCATTTAGGTCAGATCCAACTCCCATTGAAGTCAGTGGGAGTCTTTCCATGGGCTTCATTGGATCTGGCTGTAGGATGTGAGGTGCTGAAAGCCCATCCCCCAACTCCACAGGTTGCTTCTTAGAGAGCTTTAGGATTCTGTGAGCCCTTCAAGAGAAGAGTCATTGTCATTCAGGAGACTGGGACATGGATACTATTTTAGGTTGATTAAAATCTTGCTTGGATAGCACCTTCAAAGTCAAAAACTTAGAAGAATAGAAGGGAAATCAATTTAGTGACATGTACTGTTTCCCAGACAGGAGCTACAAACATTAGAGTATTGTGTTCTTCATTCAGATAATAAAATAAATACATAAATGTTGTTTTTTTGTGCACCCTTCCCCCCCACCCCCCGACCACAAGTTGTTGCTGGGGTTTTTTTGGTCTGGGTCTAAAGTCACATCTTCAGATGTGGTAAAAGACCCAGTTCATCCTTTTCCATTGAAGTCAATGCATCCCCTTGCACCTGTAGTGAATTTGACACACACACACTCACTCTCTCTCTCTCTCTCTGTTTCTCTTCCAGCCAGGCAGAAGGCCTTAACATGTACCTGCAAAAACTGGGCCCGTATTTTTGACGCGTAGACTATGTAGACTGTCAGTCCTTCATCAGTTGAGACTGAGCCAGTCACAACACATCTTCCAATCTTCTCTCGCTCTGGCCATCCTTCGTCATGCTTATCCATATCTCCTTGTTAGGAAATCATCCCACCTCCGAGCATGTGGCCATTTCTTTTCTCATGGATACCTCTTGGATATAGCTGCAGTCCATCTGTTGTCGCTGAGTCAGGACACGTGTCCCACCCACCACATTTTGCTGAGCCTGCTTTCAACAACAAAGTCTCGCACTCCAGACTGCTGCCTAATTATTTCGCTGGGGATGTGATCGCGGAGTGAAATGCCCAAAAATGTTCGTTCCATCGCCCTCTGTGTAACAGACAGTTGATGATGTTCTTCTTCAGTCTTTGTCAGCGACCATGTTTCACTGCCATATAACATCGCTGGAAGCACAGTCGAATTAAAAAGATTTGCACGAGTTGTTTTGTTGATCTTTCCTTGGAGGATGTCCTTGATATCATTGAATGTGCACCATCCAGCTTTTTTTCTGCATGACAGTTCGCCTTTCTGATTGTGGCTCATGTTGACTTCCTGGCCCAAATAAACATATTTATCAACCTCTTGGATCTGCTCTTCTCCAAGAGTTATTTGGGTTCTTGGCAGAATATCTGATCTCGTGTATTTCGTTTTCGACTGGTTCATTTTTAATGTGACTTGACTACTTTTCGCGTTCAGTTCTTTAAGCATTCTCTCAAGCTGGGTTGTAATTTCGGCTATCAGCACTATATCATCTGCGAACCTGAGATGGTTTAGCCGCTCGCTGTTTGTATCAATCCCGCCTTTCAAGTATGCTCATCGAAAAACCAACTCAAGACAGGCTGTGAATAATTTTAGTGAAACTGTATCTCCTTGTTCCCCACTTTTCTCAATGGGGATTCGGAGGGGAGTATCGGACAGCGATATGTCTGTGCTGCAGCCAGAGTTCGCTTGCTTTAGTAATGTGATATATTTCACGCTGATGCCCTGTTCTGAGAGAGCTTCAAGAACGGCATTAGTCTCTACGCTGTCAAAAGCCTTCTTGTAGTCCACGAAGGCAATACACAAAGGGAAGTTGTATTCCCTTGAACACTCTAGTAGTTGGTTTAGAGTGAAGAAGTGGTCTATTGTGCTGTAATTCCTTCGAAAGCCGGTCTGCTCTCTAGGTTGCTGTTCATCCAGGTTTCGTGACAGTAGATTTATTATTTTAGTGAACAACTTATAGATATGCAAAAGCAGGCAGAACGGGCGATAGTTCTTTAGATTTTCTCGATTGCCTTTCTTATGCAGCAAGATGGTATTGTACTCTTTCCAACTGGATGGTATCTTCTGGATTTCCAGGTGGCGGCTGAACCTTTGGGTGAGAGCTTTCCAAAGTTCCTGACCTCCCACCTTAAGCACTCTTGCTGTCAGACCATCCTTGTCTGGAGCCTTCCCCTCTTTCATTTGATGGACTGAGTGACAGACTTCGCTGATGAGAACCAGGAGTATGTGTTCATCGGTTTGTTGAAGTGATGGCAGTGGGACGTCTGTAGGAGATGCAAACAGCTGGGTATAGAAATCCCTGCATATTGCCTCCATCTCTGTTTGATCGGTTACTGGTTCTCCGTCCCTGTTCTTCAAAGCCAATAAAGATGACCTATACAACACCAGTTCCCATTTGCATTTTTTGAGACTTTTATGATCTTCAGCAGCCTTTAGGAGCTTTTCAGTTTGAAATTTCTCGAAGTCTTCCTTCAACTTCATTTGTATTAGCTTGCAGAGAAGGGAGTACTCAAGCCTGTCACTGCCATTTCTTTTCATTTTCCTCCTCTTCTCCAATAAAGTCTTTGTAATCTCTGAGCATTTGTATTTTTGCCACCACAGACAAACTGAAGAATCATAATCTGACACATAACCACTAAGATATCTGGTTTGCAACCACAATAAGGGAGCTGGACATGTAATTACCAAGATTTGCAGCCATGATAGTGCCTGAACCAAAACCCATTAAAGTCAGATGTGTCAACAGTTAAATTCCCTACCCATTAGATCAGGTCCTTGCACATTATCTGACTTCTTGTAAATATCTTCCAGGCTATCCTTTACCTTCTCCCTTTTTTTTGGCCCTGATCCATCAAAGCTTTTAAACCCATGCTTAACTTTAAGAAAATGCATAGTCACGTTGCTTCAGAGAGACAACCCATGTTCTGAAAGTTAAGTGTGTACTTTAGTGTGTTGCAATTTTTCTGTTACAGTAAAGCACTAGAACTAACTAAAACATGGGGAGGTTGAGAAGAGAGTAACTTTGGGCTGACATCACAGTATTGCAATATTTTTTTTAATTCTTTTTTTTAGAAAAGAAAAGACAGCAGCATTTCCATATTTTTACCAGACACAACGAGAAGGTCCATTGCTGCACCAGTAGATTGAGTTGAATTTACAAAGTAGAAAATGCTACAAACCGTGTGATGTTTGTATAGTTAATGGAAAATGTTATTCATGAGAGTTGCAAAGGCAACTGCTTGGAGGAAAGGTGAAAATGGTGTTTGCTGTGAATCATCCTAATGATGGAAGATATTTGATAGAAACTCTATATAGTTTATTACTGCGGGGGCATTTGCATTCTACATCTCTTTCCATTTGTTAGTAAATTGCTTGTAAATTACCTTTTGGGCTGAAATTTCTCATGCTAGGTTTCAGCTCAGAAGCAATTATTTTGGCATGTGTGGTAAATTTCATAACAACCTATTGAGCTGCTGTTGAGCTCTTGGAACCTGAAGTTTACTTGATGCTTTCTAAATTTCATTTTGCACTCTGATAACCCCCTAATAACTGTTTGAAAATATCAAATTACCCATGTTGTTAGTGCTTCGTGAATATTTAAAGGCATTTTGTTTTTGAAGTAGCTAAGTTAGTGTATGAATGTATAACACTGCACAGCGAATGGACAGTACATTATTTCCCACCATTTCAGAAAGACAGAGGATCCAGGAGAGCATTTAAGCACATGCTTAATTTATAAGCACAAACAATCTCAATGGGACTATTTATGTGATTAAAGTTATGCACGCGCTTAAGTGTTTTGCTAGACTGAGGCCAGAGCACACTCTTGAGTGTTGACACTTGCTGTCTGTCCAATTAAAAGTCCACCTGTTCTGTGAGGGATTTCCTGCTGTGCAGATGGAATTTCATTTTAATTCCACCAAAGTTGTAGTATAAATAACATTAATGTCCTTCCAATGGACTTCCAAAGTGAATGGAACAGCATGTAGAATGTATTAGCATAGCTGCTTTCTGCTGAAGCATCTGGGGCTGGCCACTGTTGCAATCAGGATACTGGGCTAGAGCGATGACTGGTCTGATTCATTGTGGAAGTTCCTACATTCCTATAATTTGTGCAGAGCCTTGAGACTGCCATATGAATGGCTCTGTATATTATTTATCCCTTTCCTCTTATATTGGGAAATTACACGTCAGTGATGGAAAAAGTATATAAATTATTACCAGAGACAGGAATTTTATACCTACACAGAGCCTATTTCTTCCCAATTCTAGCACAAACATTTGAAGCTTTGAAATGGTGCAAATGTAACATGCTTGGACACTTTTATCTATAACATTTAATTTCCATTAACAAAACAAATCCAGACCCCAACATTTTCCTTGTCCTCAGAAATCCAATTTTCTTCCATGACTGAAGGGTCACTTGAGCTGTGGTGCTTTTCTTTCTTCTGATCATTTTGCACATTCTCCACGAGGGAGAAGAATAAGAAGCATGGTTTATGTGGCGGGGGAGCACTTCAGGATATGTCTGTGGGAAGATGAGGAGGGTATGGAACAGAATATCTCCAGGTGCTTGAGAAATAATGGAGGTTTCAAGGAGCACATCTTTATTGGCGCTTGTTTGGATGGCAGTCCATCATACAAATCCACATAAGGTTGCACTAGTGCTACTTCAGCTAAGTAAGAAACATCAAAGACTCTCTGGGGCAAATTCTCTGAGGTTCCCAAAAGCTTTTTAAGGAGACAAATCATTGTCAGGACCAGTAGCAGGAGCCAGCCAAACCCATGGCTGCAACCTGAATTATGGGCAGCTCTACGCAATTCACAGCCTTCAACCAGCTTACCCGCTAGTTCTCCAATACTGTCAGTCCTCTAGCAGTCAGTCAGTTGCCTCCTTCACTGCATTTGTGCCGTGCAGCTGGCAGCTTCACATCCCCTGACCATAGCTTCAAAAGATGCTCTCATGTCTCCTCTCCCTATGCAAGACAGGAGGAGATGTGTCAGTGGGGTGAGGCCTACTAATAAGCTGAGGTGTTCCCCTGTGCTGCTTCGACTCCTTCACAGAAAGGAGGAATGCATGGTGCAGCTGGGCCATGCATAATGAAATCACCCCCATCACTGACCCACCCACCAGGAGTGGGATGGTGGAGGGAATATTTTTCAGGCCAGGCCTGGCCTAGCAACACATTCTCTTTGCTGGGAGCTGCCTTTTTTGACTTTACCCCAGTTGAGAGTTCCTGCTGCGGGGATTCCTGATTGGCCAGCCGTGGGCAGGCTGTGCCCCCTCTGAGCAGTGCAGGGACAGAGCTGGGACGAAGAATCAGGCTCTGTGACTGTAACGGTGTATTTATGTGCATGTTTTCCTTTCTGCTTTGCAACTTGTATTTCCCCGTCTGTATCTTTTGTTCTTTTCCCTAGCTCATATATTTCGGATCCTTTCTTTAACGCTCACGGAACTTGGTGTGAATTTTGAAACTATCCACATTCCCATTTGTGCATGATGTTTATATCATCTGCCTTTTTTTTTTTGTCCTTTTTTTATTAGGACAGCAAGTACTGTTGATTAAAGATATAAACCACAAGTTTTTATGAGCCTATAACAAGCTTGAATGTTTTATATAAGGCACAAAGCATCACCTGGGGGCATTTTCCATTCAGTGGGCCTCATTCTCTCACTTTTTTTGCTTTGCTGCAATTCAATTGATTTCAGTGACGTTCCTCCTGATTTACACCTGTATGAGTGAGCAGAGAATGAGGCCCAATGAGAGCTCACACACTGAGTCACGTAGTCAGTCACTAGATACAGCAAAGCACTTACAGCATACTCCTGAGGATATCGGAGATGTGCCCTAATATACCAAATTCACACCTTAATTATGGCATTTCCTAACTTTTGAGCACTTGACATTGCAACCTTAATAATGTTTTTAACTGTGTGTGTGTGTGTGTGTGTGTGTGTGTGTGAGAGAGAGAGAGAAAGAGAGAGAGAGTAAAACTCTGCACAGAGTACATCTTTGGCTTGATTTAAATGGAGTTTGGGGGTTAAACTACCAGTAGCTGAACAATTAATACCATAGGAGTTATCCATACACTTTACTCATTCAAGATCTCTATCAGCAAACCTAGTGTTCACAATACAGAGCCACATTGGGCTGCTACTTAATAGCTTGGCTGAGATCAGCAACTGGCCAAAGCTCAAAGCTGAGAAGACTGGTGGGAAAATGGAAGCACTCCAAAGAACTCTCCACTTCTATAATACTCTTTCCCATTGAGGAAGAGGCTGTCTGCTTTCAGATTGTCAGGACCCTGAACTCCCCAGACTCCTTGTTGGTTCTAGGACATGTCAAATGCCCCTTTCCCATTTGTAGCTGCCACTGGCTGGTGAAAAGATTGGTCCCCCTCTTGTCATGTTCTGGCTTGGCCATGGCCATTCATGTACACATGTCCTACAGGTTTGATTGTTGTAATTTCCCGTGCCTAAGTAAGACATTGCCAACATTAGCAACGCTACAGTTGGTCCAAAACACAGCAGCCCAACTGCCCAGGAGCACAAGCTGCTGGGAGCACCATGCTGTGCCCACTTCACTGGTTTCCAGGTAAATACCAGTTCAGGCTACCGGGAGAGTGGAATTATCAGCCTCCAGGGTAGGATTCCTGCCTGTGAGGCAGAGGTTTCTCAGCAATTGGCGCACACACATTTTTATTATTTTATTATTCATTTATTTATTTATCATTGTATGTGCATGTATTTCTTTTATTAGCCCCAAGTCAGAAAAGCATCCATATGTACTTAAGTACTTCCCTGAATCAGAGCCATTGTTGTTGTTTTTTGTTATTTTGTCTTTGGTAGTGCACACTATATGTGCAAGGTCCCTTCCAGACACTCATGAAGGCATGGTCGCAGATCCGAAGAGCTCACACTCTTAGGGCAGGTTAGGAGACAAAAGTCAGGGGAAAGGCAGTGGGAACAACAGTAGACAAAATGGGTCTGATCCAAAGCCGACAAATCAGTGGAAAGGCTGCCTTAGGATCAGGCCTCTGGTACACCTTTTATATACAAGTCAACTTGTGTCAGGAACTCACCCTCAGAAGTTCTGATAAACCACAAACCTCAGGGCCCGCAGAGAGCAGAATGCAAATACCACTTCTCTGACCCACAATAACACCACACTTAAAGAAAAGAGAGAACCCAAATAAAACCAAACCATACAACTTAAACAAAATCCAGTTTATTTTGATTGGATGGAGGGGGGAGAGAAACACCTCTTCAGGGCTTTTGGAGGTGCTGCTATGGGGACAGGGATGAGATCACAATCTAGAATGAAAGGAAGAACTCCTACATAATTGAGAAGTGTGACAGAACAAGAGGGTTTAGCATTGCAATTAGCAGGTATACAGATGCACAGCACTTTACCTGCTGCTATCGTTAATTAATACACATGTACCTTCAGACTAGGCAGGACTTTTGTTCACTACTTCCCTCCCCCCAAATGTTGTGACTTTTTCCTGAATGAGTGAGAACACCTAAATAACATAATGTATATAAAAATTTCTTTTAACACCAGCTCAGAGGCAGCTGAAAACATCTGATCTCAATCAACATCTTTTATGTACTGCATGTAAGAGGTTTATGGTATATAATACTCCATTTGTTAACCATTTCTTTTCATAAAGCAAGGCCAAGTTTACTGTGAATCTGCCTGTGCATTGTATGATTCATACAGTTTGATGAAGTAGTATGTAACCAAAAGGAAGTAGAATTAAGGCCCTGAATCAGCAATGCTTTTGCGCACGTGCTTAGTTTTAAGTGCTTTGCTGACTAGGGATAGGCTTAAGCAAGTGCTTGAAGTTAAGGAGTTGCTTAGTGCTTTGTAACTTGGCATCCATGGCTTGATCCTGTAAGTCGCTGGGCACTTCTCTGAACTCCCATTGAAATCAGTAGTAGTTGAGGATACGCAGCACCCCTTAGGAACTGGCAGGATCAAGCCATAAAAAGAAACGTGTTCATGTTTTAACAATCTAGCAGTGTTTTGCCCCTGAAATGTTGTAAATAGAAGAGACTCTAGCCTATTTTATTTAAAAAAAAAATAAGGAATTTGGGAATTATGGTAGCTTAAAAAATCTAGCCTGGCTCTACCATGCAGGTGTATGGAATTTCCTAGACCATCAATCCTGACAAGTCATTAAAACTGTCTGCATAAGTAAAGTGAATGGTTAAGTGTTAAAGGAGGAAGCAGAGCTCTCCATGGAAATCTCATTTACGATCCATCCCTTGTGACAATTCTGACTGGGAATAAGCACTCTGGATGGTGTCAGTTTCAGCAGATTTACAGCTTTTAGTGGAATTGTACAGTTCAATATTACAGTAACATTTAAAACACAGATATGCTTTTAAAACCTTTACATAATGTAGATCTATCTGTTCTGTGCTTTTGGCTCCCACTAACCATTCCCAGCGATGAAAAACAATTCTGCATAACAAGATATAATATTACAAAGACACTGAAGCAACTACAATTCCTGCATAGAAAATCTGGTAGTTAACTTTCCATGTGACTGATGGGATACTGGATTGTTTTGTTTGTTTAGAGTGTAATCTCTTTGGGGCTGGGCCCTTCCTCTTTGAAAAAGCGTTTCCATTTAGAAATAGCACTGACATCCCTTCTATCCAATAAACAAAAATAATCAAAGCCCTACTCTAAGCAAAGGTTTTACCCAAAAAAACAAGAAGTGCCAGAGATTCCATCAGGTCCACTCGGGGCTTTGCTGTTAATTTGATATGAAAAGCATTCAGGTACGCTAGAGATGGCCAGCAGTATAAAACCCATAGGCAGATCACCTATTAATCTATTCTTAGTGGGCCCTAAGGTGGTACTGTAATAAAAATAATAATGACCATGAGCTACATTTTTAAGCAGTTATGTGCAAAGTACAGTAAGCTGTGTAATGACGATGCCCAATGAAATTACATCCTATAGAAGGAAATCAAAGAGATTTGGAAAAGAACACTTTCTTTGTGTGGGGGAGGAGGGAAGGGACAGAAGGAATGTAGGGGTAGGATTCTCCATTGTGCTGTACCATGTTCGTGCATTTACACCAGTAACTCAGAAAAGTGTCTTATACTGGCTTTGCAATTAGTCTGCATAGGTGTAATTGGTTACACAAGGAGCAGGGGTACAGAGAATTGAGCCTTAAGTGTGCAGTGAGAGGTCAGAATCACCAGCTGGGCTAGGTGGACAGGCGACCACATCACAAAGCCCCTCCCTACCACAGTTGTCTCCCAGATTGGCAGTCTCTGAGCAGATGGAAATGATTGAGGTGTCCAGCAATCCTCCACCCGTAGAAGTGGTCCCTGCAAAACAGGGTTCAGTAGGCATGGAGTGTAAGCTTGTTGTATGGCTAAACAGAGGATTTCAGTCCCCACAGTTATCTTTTATAGCACAAAATGATCTAAAAGGTAGGAAATGTAACTTCATTCCCACAAAACGGTGATCTAAACAAGCCTATCCAGATTGATGGGAGCCAGGGGCAGCATTGTAGTGAGAGAGGGGCAATCCAGGGCAGAGGACAGGGCTAGTCCTGCTGCGTAATTAAGAAAAGACTTTTTGTTCATGTTACTTTGTATAACAACATTGGTGAAGCATATGGGTTGGTGCCTAGTCTGGAGCTAGTAGAGGCGACTTTAATCTTTTTCCATGGAACAAATCATTAACCCCTTAAAGAATGTTCTTCGAATCTGTTTAATTAGTTCAATATGCGCAGTTTCAGGAAAGAAATAATTTGTTTGGACAAAAGTCTTAGTTTCACTGAGATTTCTTGGGTTTGGAGGAAAAAAATGATGGCCAGAAGTTTTTGTGAAGACTTAAATTCAAATGATGTGCATTTTCTTTTCAGCTTTTTCCAGCCCCTATCACATTTCTCTTTGACTTGATTAGTTACCAATGTTTCAAATGCTCAGAGGAACATGCAAAAAAAAAAAAGACACACATTCCCATTTCCTCATGCCCATTCCCTGCCTCTTCCCCTCCTTCCCCAGTACTCAACTGATCTCTGTGTTCACAGGACTAAAAGAGAGAATTGTTTGCCATCTAACCCTGCTGGAAAACAGGCCTCATTAAACTCATTACTGGGAGAAGGGGTGGAGGGGATACCAGCATGTTAAATGGGTTCTCTGTCGAAACTTTCAAGGAGCTTATGTAACGTGGTATTTGTACCACAGTAGAGTTACGAGAGCAAGGAACCTATCAGCTTTTTAAGTAACCTAAACTTTGAGTAAATACAAATGTCTTGAAATGTAGGGCTATCAGGATGATGTTGTGATAATGTAACTCCATTAACGGATTCACCACTATGTTAATCCTGTTTTATGTCAGGATAATGGCATTAATTTCAGTTGTTACACCAGTGTAACCCGGCCATAATATGGTGATTAATCAGGCTCTCTGTCACTTTGGTTAACTTAGGGGTGAATACTGTGACTGAAACAAAAACTATTATTTAATAGTGCCCCGCTGTTGAAAAGAGTAAGGCTTTGAGAGTCTATCCAAGTTGCACTTTCCAAGTGATGATTCCTATCACAAGGGAGAAGGGGGGTCAAACACTAATCAGGTTAGGCTCTGCACCAGTTCCAAGCATCGCAGCTGTGTGAGTGGGAATGCACTCTACACACTGTATTTATTCAGAATGTTTCCCTCTATTGGTTTTAATACTTGAGTCTTAGGGCCTAGCAGACTGGATAGTTCAGGTTTTGGAAGGATGGATTTTGGACACAGAGTCTCTAACTTTAAAAGTTTTGTGGGTGGTGCCTTTCCAAAGTTTCTTTAATCACCTTTAGGTTCCTCTTTCTCTCCTAGTAAGCTTCATCTGCCTACAAGTGGTGGAAGATCTGGTGATCTTGACCTCTGCTGAAATTTGTATGTAGTGTGAGGACACAAACACAGAGCCATGTTTTAAGCCGCAGCTAGAGATCTCCCTAACCCAGAAAATCTTACGTTTATTAAGCTCTCTGCTGTAACGCATCCCGTTCCTCTCTGGTAACTGTGGAGGACCAGGAATTTTATAACCATCTCCCTTTCTTTATAATAAAATTATTAAAACTTATAAACCAAAGTATATAAACACAACAATTCAGAATAAACTTCAGTTCCTTAAAACTGTTGACATTACTATGTCTCTTCATCAATTGCATTTAAATAGTCCTGAGCAATATTCTAAAGATCACGTCTTTTCAGGGCATCTGATCAGTCTTCCAGAACGCTTTCTTACTTCTGTAAAGTTTGTGCATGGAGTTGTTTTTTGTTTTGTTTTTTTTGGAGGGGGGGTTTCATTTCCTGACAGAGTTACCTGCAGATTACAGATCCTCTTCATTGTGTTGTGAAATATTAAAGATGAATCTGATTTCTCCAGAGAAGTCCTTTTGAAATCTCTACTAGGTAAGATCTGGGAGTTTCTGCCTAGTGCCAAAAAGTTACAAATGTCTGGGAGCTTTTGAGTCAAACTTTGTTCCCTGGTCTCAGTTCAGGTAGAGCTTTTGTTCTGTGCCAAACAGTGAAGTTTTGTTGCTGCCAAATTTTTATTTCAACATTTTATCTTTGCAGTTCATTCAGGTTGGGCCTCTTAGGTTTCAGCTGTATTGGTGCCACCGGAAAAGGGGTTCTTTGTCATCTTCCCATCAGAAGTTCTGCTGGAGATGGTCCAGGTGCAAGCAGCATTGACCGATATGCCAGGAGTGCTTTATATGGATCCACTTGCAGAAGTCTTTTTAAAGTCGTCACTGCTCTCTCCAACTCCCCATTGTTGTTGGGGTAATGTGGACTACAAGTATGATGTCCAAAATCAAAGTCCTATGCAAACACTATGGATATTTCAGAGGTAAATTGAGGTCCATTATCAGATATGAGGACTTCAGGAACTCCATATCTTGAAAATATTGACTTTAGTTTACCGATGACCTGTGCCAGTTAAGTCTGTATATCTGAATCAATACGTCTGGAGAAGTAATCAGCTATAATCATGTATGTGTGTGCTTTCCAAAAAACGTGTGTGGCTACCTGCTGCCAAGGCCTGTAAGGCAACTTTTTAGAAAGTAATGGTTCTGGTGACTTGTTTTGGGTTTATTTTTTTGTTTTTTGACTTATGTATTTCACAGTCCTCTACTAAGGTCTTAATTTGCCCACTCAGACCGGGCGGCCATACAAATTTCTTTGCTTGTGCCTTTCACTTGTTTATACCTTGGAGTCCCTCATGGGTTTTGGAAGGCATCTCTTTCTGACATACCGTCGGGATAAGAATGCACCATCCTTTCAGAAGCAAGTCATCAGCCATGTGAAGGTCATTTCAGTCCTGTCTATATAGTTGGAAGTTACTTCCTTCAACCCCACCCTCTTTGGCAGAGTTGAGTCAGTTTCTGGCAAGTTTAATCCTTTAGTTATTCATCTCTAACTTGCTAAAATTGGCTGGCAGATGCAATAATTTCTGTCAGAACAAGGTCAGTATAGACTTTGATATATTTCACTAAAGACTTTTTTCTAATTTTGGCAGCTGCTCAGTTAGGTCTGTAGCTAGTGTGAGCTGCTATGAGGGCTTTTCTTGGTATTTATTCACTGTTGAAAGAAAATCTCATCAGCCGTAGTTGAAG
Source organism: Dermochelys coriacea (assembly GCF_009764565.3). Taxonomy (NCBI): domain Eukaryota; kingdom Metazoa; phylum Chordata; order Testudines; family Dermochelyidae; genus Dermochelys; species Dermochelys coriacea. Next base: position 65,773,731 of record NC_050078.2, read on the forward strand.
TCTTTGAAAGATCTAGGTGAAAGATCATCCAGTGGTTTTGAACCCAATTATGACACTAACGGTTTATGGTCTGTTTCTGTTTTAAAATTCAAGCCAAACAGATGGGCACTGAGCCGTTCACATGCCCAAGTGAACTCTAGAGAGTCCTTTCCTGCTTGAGCACACCGCTGCTGTTTCTGCCAGGCTTCTTGATTGAAATGCAACGGGTCTCTCGTCTCCTTCTGGCTGCTTTTGTGTGAGCACCGCTCTAAACTATATGAATATGCATCCTCTGCCACTGTTGGTGGCTAGTTTACCAAATATTGAGTCAAAACGTGGGAACGTCCATAGATTTTATTTTATTAAATGCAATTTATCATCTCTGCTATATGCCAACATATCATCTGCCTGGCAAGTCTGAGACATTCTTTTTGGAAATGTTCTGGTTCTGAGATATGCCAAATGGAAGATAGTACCTTTCAAACAAGGTGATGAATGTTGTGAATAGTATAGATTTTTTAGCAAGAGAAATTTTGCCAGGAGCATACTGTAGCATCTAACTTTGAATAGACTTTAGCTTCTGATAACCAAGCTAATGTCTGGTCTAATGTGAGAAGCATATGTCTTTCTCTGCACACACTTTTTAAAAGCTGTGTAAAGTCCATGCAAATCTGGGTTTTGCCATTGAGCTTTTATATTACAGCCATCCCTGCACCAGTCACTGGGTTCTTCTATCTGGGAAATAACCTCCATATCTTCCATTCTCTTTCATTCTTCTTTGACTTTCCTTAGCAAAGGTATAGGGATGCAGCATTGGGTTGTGAGAGCAAAAGAAGTCACTGATGGCATCAGTTTTATTTTGTTTTATTTTCCTGAAGCTCTCCTAGCCCTGAGAAGACAGGTGGATATGTCTCCTGTAAAGCTTGCTTTTTGCTATTATTGCATTCCAGTTTCTCTACTAGGTGTAGTCCTTGTATTGCTGGCAACTCTAGTAAGAGAGTTATTAGGTTCTTGTATTACATATATTCCCAAGGAACTGACCACAAACATCCAATGTATTGCTACTAGTCCCATGTAAAATTTGATTTGGTCTTTGCAGTCTCTACATTAGGCTCAGTTATAATTTATTTGGGTTTTTTTGGAATTGCAGTGACTGCTGCTCCAACATCAGTTTTCAGACCTGTGTATCAAGGTGTTGTATGTTCTATTGAGGGTGTCCCTGGAAGTATAGACTTATTGTCATCTGATAACATTCCTTCTTGGATTGCTGCCACTGTTCTTGGTGACCTGTATGATATTGCAAAATGTTCTATTTTGTGGCATCTCCACATTCTGCCTCTTTTGCATTGTTGCCAATTCTGGCTTGGTGTATTGCCACATCTTCCCCAGCTTTTCCAAGCTTTCCTTCCTATTATGGTTCTTTGGTCTCCCACTCTCTAGGTGTGCATTGTTCTTATGTTGTAAATTTGGTCTGACTTCTCCTTTCACAGTTGTGTCTTTTCTGTTTACTGTGTCACTACTGTCTGATGCCGTCTCCCCATGCTTCTAGCAAGTAAGTCGCATGACTGTTTCTTTATGGTTTCTTACATTCTCACTTAGTCTGTACCTTTTGCTAGTGTGAGATCTGAGTTTAAATGAAGCTGTGCTGATAACTTGGTATCTCGTATACCAGCAACTGTTCTCTCTCTAGTTAGTGCTTCTTTTAACATTCCATATTTACAATGTTCAAGCAAGTCTGTGAACTGCAGTAATAAAAGTCTTTGTTTCCCCTTTTTCCTGGCATCTCCTGTTAAATTGGCCCTTTCATGTATAATAATCTGTCTGCCTATGAAATGGGCATCAAAAGCCTCTTTCAATCTGAAGTATTCTTTCTTTTCCTCATCGGTGAGGGTAGGGCACATAGGATATCATCAGCAGCATCACTCATGGCAAATATCAGGCATTATCTGGCATTCTTTTGCCTTTTCAGGTAAACCAGAAGCCATCCAGAAACACTCAGATCTTCGGCTCTAGGAAGGTCAGCTGCCTGAGTTGCCAAAATTAACCTTCTCTAAGAGAGCCATTTGTGCTATGGGCTTTATTTCTGCAGTGAGCCCAGGCTCTGCTTCCTTTCTGCTGCTAATTTTACAGGTCTTCTCTCTGATTTTCAATTTTCATCACACACTCTCCTCTCTGGGGGTCTCTTCTTTCCTTTATTCCTTCTTTGGAGAGAGGGATTCACTAATTTCTGGCACCAGTAGTGTGAGGATATAATCCAAAGAGCCATGCTTTAAGCAGTAACTACAGAACTTCCTAACTAGGAAGTTCCTCTGTTTGTTAAGCTCTCTGCTGCAACATATCCTGGTCCTCTCTGGTAACTGTGGAGGTCCAAGACTCTATAATGACTTCACACTATACACCCCACAATGCATTGCACATCTCAGAGGATATGAGGTTAGCAAAGAGACTATACAACTGCTAGACTCAGAACAGGTTATTTAATGCTGAGGGAACATAAACTGTGGAGGGGGAATGGTGGTGTGAGTTATTCGAAAATCACAAGTAAAAAGCAACTCTGTTGGAAACCTCTGAAACTGTAAATTGAGGAGTAAGGGATGGGGAACTTGTTTAGTTTGAGTAACTGGAAAAGTTATGAACTAGATTCCCCAAATCACGAGCTGTGATCCAGTGCATATACTGATGCAAATGTTCTACCTTGCCTTTTCTCTGTTTAGTTCCCATATTTCCTTACAGCCTGATTCTCTCTTACGGGCAAACACTGAAATAATGGTAAGGAAACTTTGAGGTTCTATTGTATCATTCCATCAGGTCTCTAGAGTTTACCCTCCATGGATTTGGCAGGATGTGAGACTCCCCAAACCTCTGGATGTCCCAAGATCCACGAGGAAATCCCATGAGTCTGAAGCCATCTCTTGAGTGTCAGGTCATTCTTGTAAGTCCACAGTGACTGAAAATTAGTCCTTGGGTTCAACACAGCACAACTCCCTCAGGCATTTTTTTGCCAAGGCCTCACGTTGTGGGGGTGCAGATAGGGACAGTATGGATTATATTTATTTCCTTACTTCACATATTTCCTCAGAGCTAAAAAAGCATCTCCAGGCACCCGTTCTTTACCTGGGCATCCATCCTGGAAAGAAAAATATATCACACAGTACTATAGAAGGAACATCTCATCCCACCTTACCCACATACATATGTACCCAAATACATACCCACCCGGACCCATCCAGTCCTAAGAACACCCAAAAAAACTAAAATGGGGACAGAAGGGCTTTATAGCCTTCCCAGAAGAAAAATATGTCTGCGCTCTCATGGAGCTAGGGAGGAACAACTGCCAAAGACTCCCCATGGAGAACACACCGCTAGCAGCTCCTTTCTGTTAATAGAGAGGGAACGTCAGCTCTAGTGACTCTGCAGATCTCAACTGCAGCCGTATGGCGTGGTGTGTGTGTGTGTGTGTGTGTGTGTGTGTGTGTGTGTGTGTGTGTGTCGGTAGGTGATGCACCTATATGAGCAGTAATTAAACCAAATAGTATCTGATAATGTTTTAGATTGTGTCTGCAGTTGTGCTCACTTTAACAGTTCAGTGACTGCTTAAATCTGAGCTGAGATTCTGCATTGTCAGCTTTATCCTTTGCCACAGACTACTTGGAACAAGTTGCCTTGGAGACTTGAATCTTCAGCCACTCCTGATTTAGAAGCCAGATTTTCTGGATGGTGAATAACATGTGCATGTCCTAGCTTTGTTTCTGTCAAACTGTGATTTTTTTGTGTCTGTGCTGGGGGGAAAAGGGGAGATAAATTATTGTTTAATTTAAAGCAGCTACAGTAATTTACTCGAGACTGCCTTTCATTGTAATATGGCTGTTGTAATCCGGGGATCCTACTCTGGCGGACATATGAATGAATGAATACATTACTAGCATCAAGAGCTTTTGTCATTGTGTAAAAACAAGAAAATGACTATTTGTCCCATATAACAAATCTAGCTGGACTCCAGCATTAAATCTCTCTCACACAAGCAAAGGTTCATGGAGCTATGAAAGGCAAGATTGTTAGTGGTAGATTTTGTGTGTGTTTGTGTGTGTATCTGGGATCTTAACTAGTAACTGTATCTAACTGTGTAGTTCTAGTATCGACTCAAGATCAGTTTTATCATTAAAGCTACAAGTCATTGTTCCTTTAAATCCTCACAGTATGTGTACACAAGCACATGCATGGTCTATGAGGATTTAAGGAACAATGACTGGTTGGTTTAATGATAAACTGACCTTGAGTTGATATTAGAACTACACATTCAGATACATTTTCAGACCCTATTAGCTTATTCTTTTGTTTTCTAGGTAAAGTATAGGTTTACTCCTATCCAAGTTCTTGGAGTGGCAGGGAAATTGCATGGCAAATCTTGCTGTGACTTTAGCACACTAATTACTGTGCTATAGTCTCTGGGCTAGAGCCTCAGCGGGTGCCAGTGATGGCAGCGCCACTGTGCTTGTTTACACAGTTTGGGAGCCTGGTCTTCTGCATTTCTGTAACAGTTCATACTCCCAGTCGGCGAGGCAGAGAAGCACAGTACATTTCTGGTGCTCAGAATGCTGCAAGAGTTGTGTGACAGTGAATATGGTGATCTGACTGTCACATGCAAGTAGAAGGTGCAAAGGGGGCCACTAAAACAAAATGGATGCTATTCACTTATGAATTACACTTACGAATTCACTGTATTTGACACCAGTTTTGTGACATTAGACTTTGAAGAATTATAAGCAGCAGCATCCAATTCAGCAGAAATTTTTTCTGCTCCTACTTGTAAGAATCTTTGCCTTATTTCTTCCTGAAAAACTGGATAACTATTCTATATTCATTGTATCTTTTGCTAGCAACGTAAGATATATGTGACCTGATAGTTGGTAGAATGCAACATTTGTTGATCCGTTCACCAATTTATATGTTTTATTAATAACTGTAAATCTGGCAATCCCCACATCCGCATGTAGCATGCACCTGTGGTTTCTATCAGCCCTGGCTCTGAGCAAAGGGATAAGGGAGGATTGAGAAATGAAATAATAAACCATGAGTGGCTGATTAACAGGGTTGTGTTTCATTTGAGGATTTATGAGGGCATAAGAAAGCCTGACAGTAACTCTGAGTAGTTCATAAAACATTACACTGGAGCTGATTCAGGTATGTAACCAATAAACCACATACTTCTAGCTCTCAAACAATTCAGCATTCTTAAACAACTCTTACACACAATTATTTAGTTTAGTAAATCTTCATATCAAAAGCTTATATACATAATATTTCTTATATTTGAAAAGGTTCAGAAAAGGGCACCAAAAATGTTTAGGGGTATTGAATGGCTTCCGTATGAGGAGCGATTAATAAGTCTGGGACTTTTCAGCTTGGAAAAGAGACGACTAAGGGGGAATATGACAGAAGTCTATAAAGTCATGACTGATGAGGAGAAAGTAAATAAGGAAGTGTTATTTACTCCTCATAACACAAGAACTGGGGGTCACCAAATGAAATTAATAGGCAGAAAGTCTAAAACAAACAAAAGGAAGTATTTTTTTCACACAACGCACAGTCAATTCATTGAACTCCTTACCAGTGGATGTTGTGAAGGCCAATACTATAACAGGGTTCAAAAAAGAACTAGATAAGTTCATGGAGGGATAGGTCCACCGATGGCAATTAGCCAGGATGGTGCCCCTAGCCTCTGTTTGCCAGAAGCTGGGAATGGGCGACGGGATGGATCACTTGATGATTACCTGTTCTGTTCTTTCCCTCTGGGGCACCTGGCATTGGCCATCGTAGTAAAACAGGATACTAGGCTAGATGAACCTTTGATCTGAGCCAGTATGGCCGTTCTTACGTTCTTATGTACATACACATCAAATTCTACATGTATCGAATGCAGTGTTTATACATAATAAGGACTTCGCTGTTGATATGGATTTTGCATAAAGGACACTCGGATACTATACTGATGGGCAGCACTATAAAACCCTAAGACACATAGAACTCAATCCCCATTAGAGAGAGTGAGTGCGTTGTGAAATACGTAATGAAGTGATCATGTAGATAGCGAGATGTAATAAACAGCAACCAGCCATTTACAAGTAATTGTGAAAGAGGCAAAAAAGAGCATTATCACTACAGGTGTTGAAGAAATTCCATTTAATGCTTAGACATCTAGGGTAGAGTATTGTACTGGCTGTAGGAGTGATATTGCCCTCTGCTGAGTGGCCCACGGAGAGGAGGATAAATTAATGCAAGCAGCTATCAAAGTTCCCCTTTACCTGAAGTGGTAGAGCCCTGTGTTTCTGGAGCTGAAGAACCAGTTAGGGTTACCAACCCTCCAGGATTGGCCTGGAGTCTCCAGGAATTAAAAATTATTTTTAATTAAAGATTATGTTATGTGATTAAGTCTCCAGGAATATGTCCAACTAAAATTGGTAACCCTAGTGCCAGTCCTGGCCTCCCAAAAATGAGTGAGTGAGTAAGTGGGGGGGTGGTAATTGTGTCCTGTGTGTGCAGATATTTATTCATTAGATTGGCACCTAAGTGATTTATTTGAAGTACAGTGTACCTCAAAAGTTCAAGATAAGCTTTGTCCAATGGATTGAGAGAATGTAATTTACTAGCTTTGTGTATATGAGTGAGTAAATGGTATTCTGTAGTGCCTGGCAATAGAGGATATAGGACCTGCTACTGCTACCAATTGCAGCATGCTGAGATTTTAAAGACAGAATATAATATAATCTGTCTCTATATAAAACAGGTCATAGACGTTCATCATGATAAAGGATCTCTCGCAGAAAAACATTCAGTCTTGATTTGTCCTTTAAGATTAAGTGGTAAAGGCCTAATTTGTGGAATTGAAGGTGCAGTGTTCTAGCCAAGCTTCCACTAGGATGTGTGTGTCATTTATATAGTAGTTGTGTCTGCCACTACAGCACTTGGATTCTTTATAGTAAGTGAACTCTGTCACTGACGGAGATTGGGGAGAAGGCTGAACTAAATGACTGAGGACATCTAATCTGTCCCAGCAGTCAGATTCAATACTCTGATGTATTTTAATGTGGTGGTGATCCCATTAGAAGAGGTTTATTTTGCTTTCGCAGAAGCTTCAACACACACACTTACTTGGTTTATTTTTTATGTATTGTTAAATCATGCTCAGGTGGAAAACACAGAAAATTCACAGCCACCGATGCTTCAACTTATTGCTAACTCGGATGTTAAAAATGGGTCTATTCAAAATGAGATGCCCTATTAGCCTGTGCGTTCTCACGCTTCAAAGTCTGAGTCACTTACATAGACTTCACTGGGAGTTACTTGTGTCCTGTGGTAGAGTGCTAGGGCTCATGAGTTTCACTTTTCAGTGAACCATTGAATTCTAATTTGTGGGGGGGGGGGAGTTAGTTCTGTACTGGGCCTTTATGTGAACAGAAGGTTTTTCCTGTTAAATAAAAACAACTTTTCCTTCACTTGAGCAGTATATTTATTTAAAACAAGTAAAAAGACACAGAGACAATGTCCATAGGGAAAATAAATTATTTCTAGACCTGTTTCTTCCCATCAGATAAACTCCTCTTGAAATGCCGTTTAACTAAACTGAGTGCCTGTGGGATGCTGAAATTCCCCCTTTTTTCACTGTAAATCATTCAGCTTTCCAAGCTAAGTCTGGCTGGGGAAAGCATGCATCACCAGTGCGGTATTTCCTGAATACTCTCACAAAATGCTAATAATAATAGAACAGGGCCCAAATGTACACTAAGCCACTCGTGACTTCAGTTAGCGGCATAATAGCCAGGTCTGTATAACTTCTGTCTTTATTTTGATACTGCTGACCTGATGTCAGAAGAGCACAGAGCACTCGGTGAGCCAAAGGAACACATGGCCTCTAGAAGGCTTCGCTAGACCTAACAAAGGGCTCCACTGTAACTTTAGGCACAGCCCCGAGTAAAGTGTGTAAACTGCACTAACCTAGATGTAACCCTTGGAGGTGCTGTGCCCGAGACCCATCTGAGACACGATTCCTCCCGTTTTCAGGAGGTGTTAATTTACTACTAGCCTACATTGGGAGCCAACAACTATTCTCTCTTCATGCCCTGACCAAGTTCTGCTACTCTGGCTAGCAATCAGGGAAACCTACATCTGTCCATTCCTTGCCCAGTGGATCAGAGGGACGAGTAGCAGGTGAGTAGCCTTTCTTTCTCCGTTATGCCTTGGTCCAAGGTCCAGGTAGCCTGTGTAGGAGAGTCTTACTCCCTTGGTGTGGGTGCATAGTCCACATCACAATCTAGCCCCATTAAAAAACATTCAGATTCATTGATCCTGCTTTTATCGCAAAGAAAATAAAAATAAGTCCTTCAGCACATAGTGGTGGAGGAGCATGGGGTAACATATATGAAGAATGGAAGCTTGATATGATGTAGATGCAGAAGACAAGACAGGACCCTGCAGAACTTAGGAGTTCCGGGAAATGCCATGAAAGCTTTTCAAAGGTTACTGATTCCGTAGTGAATAATCATGAAAGGACAGGTAGAGATTATTTGGATCTGTACAAACTTAAAGTGTGAGATCCTTAACTGCTCGTAGGGTTATGGCATAGTTGTTTCAATCCTCAGTTCTGCTTATGAAACCGTTACCCTAAGGAGACAGACTTAGATATGTTGTATATTAAAATGAAGTAATAGTTTTATGGTAATTGATATTGTTTTGTGACACATCAGTTACGGTTTCTGCCTTGTTAAACACTTTTAAAGCTGCCTCAGTGAACACAGCTTCCCTTCCAGGACCTCTGGGAACTCTAGGGTTATTAATCTTTGCAGCCATGGTTGGGAATGCCGAGTTGTTTCAAATGTCTCATTTTTGCCTAAGCAGTATCTGCATCTTCATGGTAAAGTCAAAAAAGCAATTGTTGACACAATATTATGAGCTAGTTTGAAAACCCCACACACATTCACATGCATCTGTGTGCATGTTTGCTATTCCTGTAATTATTAAATTCAGACTAGAAAGACACAGTGGAGCTTGATTTTAGTGAAAATTGGCCTATATAGATTAAAGAAAATTACTCTTCAGTGTAATTTGATGTGCATGCTCCAAAATTATAGGGCCTGATTCAAACCCAATGAAGTGAATGGGAGCTTTTTAGTGGGCCATAGCCCTGTACTGATCAGTAGGGCATCTGGTTGTAAAGATCAGATTAGAAATGGTTTCTTTGATTTTTTTCAAAGGTAGTGGGGAAAAAATCTTGAGAACCACTCAGCTACAAATAAAGAATGTTGGAGCTAATGGATGTACCACTGAGAGCTGCTAAAAACCTCCTTGACCTGCCTTGGTTTTACAATGCCTAGCAAAACTTGCTGTGTTCTTGCAAGATGAAGGTTTTGCTTGTGTTTGTGTATCTGGTTTGAAAAGTTCTATTGGATCAGGTGTTTAATGATCATTATGATACAATCAAACCAGATTGCCCAAGTCATTTCTTATAACAGGACTCCACTGTCATATTGTGGGGTTTGACAGGATAAAGGAGCTGTTCAGAAATAAAATCGGGCACTCTCACTGTTTGTACAAAAGAACAAAAATGTGTGCGGATTCTCCTCCTTATATTTCTTGGGGCAGTACATGATTTATGAACCTGTCACTGAAGTTTCCTTTGTCCGTTTCCTTCATCATGAAGATTCAAGTTAATGACACTCCACATCTGATTAGTAGAAAGCTTTATGACAATGAAAATGAAGCCTAGACGCCCTACTTAGCAGTCACATGGCTACTCCAGAACGATAGCAGTGGGGTGGAAAACTGCAGAGTGATAACTTAGACGTGACATATTCTTTGCACACTTTCAACTGAGTAACTCCAAAGGAAAATGAGATTTATTTCAGTGAGTACAAGAGTGGTGTTTAGAGTTTACATTTACGTGCCAAGGCTGGAAGCCAGCTTGCCAGAAGTAGTGACGGTCCAAGCTTTTATGGCAATCTTAATGCTGTGCAATGGAATCACCACTTTCCCTTAATCTGTGTTTAAAAATAGATCTCTTACAGGTTTCAGTTATAGTATGATCTATTCAGTAATTTGCATGACATTTTGTATTTTAGGGTGAGAGTAAGGTGGGAAGGGGGAAAGACACATGGCCTGATCCAGTCTCCTGCCTCTTCAGTTCAATTCAGTATGGTTAAAGCATCCTAATGCGAACAGATGGGTGTTTCACAGATGTACGTTCTCTAGCACTGGATTCCACAGTGTGACATTGAGGCATTACCAGCCACCGTCTGGCTGCGTATGTGAGTAGGGGCAGAGGGCAGATGCGTTCTGCTTGTGGAGGACAAGCAGTCTCAGAGGGGATGAGTGACAGGGGTAGTGCGAGGGTTGTGCTCTTGGGGTGAAAGCACCAGAATGCCGGCTGCTCTGAGCAGTTGCAAAAGAGGGGAGGGGGAAGGAGATGGTTGAATCATCCTTTGTGCACGGGGGAGCAGAAAGCTGGAGCTTTGTTTCGTCACCAGTAACAAAACCAGATCATTCCTTTTCTCTGCAGCTGAGGCAGCAGGATGCTACACTGCTGAAAGTAGCGATGTAACCAGGGGAGGCACTGCTTGGGCGAGTAGAGAGCTGTGTGGATGTATACACGGGTACATGCCCACAGGCGTCAGGCAGGCCTTTACTCGCCTATGCTGGGCCTTATCATCTACACGGCTGTTTGTACCGGGGCTAAGGAGCTTACCCATGTACGTGGGCTACGTGCCGCTGAAAGAAGTGTGCAGGGTAGACCTCTCTTTGGGAGCCATTGGTCCTTACTCAGGCAAAACTTCCACTGATGTCCATGGAAGTGTTACTGAGTAAAGACTGCAGGATTAGGCTCTTTGATATATTCATTTCTTTGTTGCTTTAAGTAAGTGTGTGTGTGTGTGTGTGTGTGTGTGTGTGTGTGTGTGTGTGTGTGTGTGTGTGTTTGTGTGTATGTGAGTGAGTGAGTGAGTGAGTGAGAGAGAGAGAGAGAGAGAGAGAGAAAAAAGGTGAATATGCTGTTAAAAGGGCCATTTTTGGCTTTTTAGAAAAGCATCCTGTATTTTAGTCTGTAATCTGATAGTCTGGAGAGGGACTGGCTGATTTGGGGGATTGGTAATGGCAAATTTGTCAAATCCAGTTGCATTGTGTACTGGCTGAGGGTTGTTTGCATCTACTCACTCCTCAGTTGTCTCTTGGAAATTGTTTTGGCATTGGCCCGGTTCTCAGTGCACAGCTGTCCCTACACAAAATTTCAAACAAGCACCGCTGTGCTTTCTCCTGTGCTGCCCTCATGCACAAGGAGATCGCCCCATAATATCTGCAAAGTTGCCTCACTGTCCTTCAGATCCCTCCTTAAAACTCCTTCTGCTGGGATACCTAAAATAAACTCAACAGTGGCTCACCAGCCAGAGTGCTCAGACCATTGCTTATCATGCTGGTCAGTATTGTTTCCTTGTGCTCTCCCATCTGTCTGTATCCCCCTGTTGTCTCTTGTCTTACATTTACATTATAGGTTTCAGAGTAGCAGCCGTGTTAGTCTGTATTCACAAAAAGAAAAGGAGGACTTGTGGCACCTTAGAGACTAACAAATTTTTTTGAGCATAAGCTTTCATGAGCTACAGCTCACTTCATCGGATTACATTATAAACTCTTTGGGCCAGGGACTGTCTTTTTGTTCTGTGTTTGGCAGTGCCTAGTACAGTGGAGACCTGGTCTATGACTAGGGTTCCTAGGTGCTACTGCAATACAAATAATAATAAAATCCTTGGACGTTTCAGCAGAAAGGTCAAGAACTGAATGAGCATGGAAACTGGATGACTTTCTCAGCCCCTAGAAGTGGCATCTCCGGTCATGGTTGAGGCACATTGACGAGGAGATGGTTTGGGGACACATCGTGATCTTGTTAAATGGGGTGCTGGACTGTGAATCAAGATTTTATTCTTAGCTCTGCCACTGACCTGCTGTGTGACCTTGGGAAAGTCACTTCACCTCTCTGAGCTTGTTTCCTGTCCCACCCTCTGTCTGTCTTGTCTATTTAGACTGTAAACGCTGATTGTCTCTTATTATGTGTTTGTACAGTGCCTATCACAATGGCACCCTAAACTCATCTGTGGTCTCTAGGCCCAGGTAACGTAAATAATAATTGACTGGGCAGCATGGAAAATCTTCACCTGTCACAGCCCTTGTTTTATTATCCCTCTCGATGCACAGGGAGAGTCAGCACTTCTCAGAAATGTAAAATTAATACAGAAATGTTTTTTTTTAAAACAAAACCTTGAGTCATGAAATTAAATAGCAACATATGGAGATGTGGTGAATAAAAATAAAATTAGACTGAGAAAAGGCCTTAAGCTTTTCGGCTTATCTAGCTCTTTGTGTGCTCAGTCAGATGGCCAGCACCTGCTCAGCGCATGGAAATTGGGGACAGGCTGTCAGGAGACTGCCTTCTACAAATAACCTTTCCTTTCAGGGTGGAATGGACTAGCTGGTCATAACTGGCTGTCTTGCAGGTTCCTGAGCTGTAAAATCACTTGCATTAAAAAATGCTATGTTCTGTCCCCCTCGGGTAAATGATAGAGTCAACCCTGACTGAGTAGCATTTAAAAGGGGGGGGTGTGGTGGGGTGGTGAGAGGAGAAAGGATATCATAGTTTTATTGCAAGTGCATAGTTCTCATCTGAAAAGGTATGTTTAAATCTTTCCACAGCCATTCCAAAGGGTGGTTAGTACTAGCTTCTGTGTGTTCTTTGATGGCTATTTTTGAAGGCAGTTACAATAACCGGACTTGGCACGTATGTAGCACCTTTCATCTGAGGATCTAAAATTGCTCTAGAAAGCATTAACTGCCTCACAACACCCTTGTGGGATGGCTAAGGAGGTATTATAGCCATTTGGGGTAAACGGAGTCATGGAACCACAGGAACTAGAGAGAGAGGAAACCTATTAGTTCAGCTACTGGATTCCTGGCCAGCCCTGAATTTTCCCTACATGACATCTTTTAGGGCTTTATCCCATGTTGTTTGAAAAGACCCAAGCAGTGAGGCTTCCACTACTTCCTTAGGGAGGCTGTTGCATAACCTCACATACTCTGGAGGATTTTCCTGCTAGTCAACCTCCAAAATCCCTTCCTCAATTCCAGCCCGTTGCTTTTGTATTTACCCTCCCTTGTAACATCTCCTCCCACTGCCGTTACTCAGCCCAGGCATCCAGTACATATTTATCTCTCTAATTTTTCCTTATCAGATCATCCCTTATGGCCCCTACTCATTTTAGTTGATTTTCTTTGAACTCCCTCTACTTTGCCAGCCTTTCTGATACAAACAGAGAGGTTAAGAGCTACGACCAATGTCACAGAGCGAGTCAGAGACAGAACCAGGGACGAAACCCAGGGGTCCTAATTAGGCCAAGGTGAAACTTTCAGGTGATGTGGGTTGTGTAAACCTAAACCAGCAGGGTCTGTTGGAGTGGCCAACCTGGGAGCTTTCCTGGGAGATTCAGGTTCTGTGAGTTTTTCTCTGAACCAGAAACTCCAAAGCCCCCTCCCCAAACCCCCTGCAGCCCTCCAATGCCCTCCTCCGGCACACACCAGCATGTGTCCCATTTACCTGGAAATCTTCAGACAGGTTGCTTGCTGGATAGCAAAGCACCCAGCCCTTACCCTCCCCCCACCCCACCCGCTTTGTGCTTCTGCTTTTTTGAACAGGGGTGTGAAAGCTCTCCCTGGAGCCCCTGAGGGCCTAGGTGCCTAGTGGGAGCAGGAGCAGATGCTGTACACTAGCTTTGCTGGTGTAAGCGAGTGTCTGACCGTGTCCTCTCATGGCTGATCCTGCGCAGAGGGAATGTGGCTGATCTCCACGGCAGACAGCTGTTACCTCAAGCGACACAGGCCTGTGGTTTTGGAGCTGGGGGGCCAGGGTTCCAGCCTCTCTCGATTGTTATAACAACCATGCCTGTTGTCTGCAGCCTGGTGCTGCTCATTGCAGCGCAGAACCTGCCTGCTGTAGCCGTGGCACTTGGAGAGCCTGTTCCAGCCACTGGGTAGCCCCGCCACTGCCCCCTCCTCCCCTTTCCCTGCTGGCTGCCTGTGGGGCAGAGTTTGCGCCTCTTCCCAAGCCTTCAGCAGCAGCGGCATTGGGCCTGGTCCTCTGAACCATTTGCTCCTTTCTCAGAGACTTGACTGTGGCCTCGCCATGGTGAGGGGAGGAAGGAGGCAGGTGTAACGGGGGGAGGGAGAGAGGGAGGACTCATGGGGGGCCCTGCAACAAGGGGTCAGAGGAGATGCAGCCACGGGGTCCTGTAACAGGGCTCTGAGCGGGATTCTGGGGTGCGGGAAGGGGTGGTATGACAGCAAGAGGGGCAAGCTGTGCCGCAAGAAGTACAATATGGAGCCTATAATAAGATGGGGATGGGTCTGTACACAGCATGGTGAGGATGCAGCAGCTTAGGGGGAATGCAGCATGTGGGTGTGGCAGCAGGGTCTGGGAGGGTGCATACCTCTCTGGAGGAGGTGGAGTTGGCTCAGTAAGAGGTGGGTGAGTGTGCAGGACACAGAGCTATTGCTGGGGCAATACAGGAGGGAATGGGGAGAAGGGAAGGCTGAAATTGGGAGAGGGATAGAAAGGATAAATGGAAGGTAAAGAGGATAGAGGGAAAGAAATATAAATACTACAGCAAACAAACATGGGAAAGAGAGAAAATCCAGTGAGCTAATTTTTTTTAATATTAAAGGTTAATACCAAAACGTTACAGAAAATAAAAATGTAAAATAGGGTCTTTCTGCACCCCCCCACCCCACCCCCCAAAAAAGCCAGAGTAGGGTTGCCAGTTAGGTTGGACATATTCCTGGAGGGCTTTATCACATGATATGATCTTTTAATAAAAGATTAAAATTTAATCCCTGGAGACTCCTGGACATTCCTAAAGGGTTGGTAACCCTGAACTGGAGCCATAGCGGGGTCAGAGAGGGGACTTGATCCTGTATCCCAACATAGTAGCTACTGAAACAGTGTCTTCTCTGCCCTTAACATCCATCAGGAAGTTGAAAAATGGGGGAAGAAGATAAACAAATTTGATCTGCAAGTTCATTATGTTTTAAACATGGAAAGAAGAAGCAGATTGGATTTTATATTTGAAAATCTGCCAGTTTTTTAAAGTGTATTTGATGGTGGTGAAAACCAGCCTTTGACTCTTAGAAAGCAGAATATTTTGGAAGGGGGCTCGGTAAGAGGTTCTACCTTTGGGATTAGTAAAGTGCTTTGACATCTGATAGGTGAGACTTGTGGAGACGCTCACTCTTGCCTGGAACATGTTCTGCAAGGAACTTTGGTCTTCAATACATGCTTCCTACTTGATCCTTTCTCACTGATGGTATTTCTTACCAATCTGGGGCAGATGTTCCCCGAGTGACCTGCCTCCCTTTTATTGGAGCTGGAACATTGGAGTCAGAGAAATGAAGCCAGGGAAGGGAGGTGGATGCAGGTAGCCATGGGAAAGAGAGAATTTGCTATAGGGAGCATGGTCGGAGTAGGGTTAATTAGAGAGCCTGGGAGGAGGTAGATTTTGTAAGATGGAGAAGAAGAATCAGCAGCTGAGGGGGAATCAGTATCTGCTGGAGGGGAGAGAGGCTTTGAAGAACAGAGGAAGAGCAAAGAGTGTGTTTCACAGTGCCACAATGGTTAAACACAGATGACTGGATTTCCAGTGCCAAGATATATACAGTGGATACAGTTTCAGAAACACTTGGCATGAGTTATTTCTAGAATTCCCAGTCCCTTGGTGCTCTGAACAGATGACATCTTGCAGAAAATATCAGACCTTAGCAAAGGCTCACACAGTTTTCCCAAATGTGAATTCTCTCCCAGTGGACTGAGCAAGTCATATCCAACAGGTGTTTGGCATGCAGTGTTTGGATGCTGCTTTGTGTATGTGAAAGTCGTTCTCTTGGCCTGAGCCTGCTTTCAGTGTTTTTAATGAGCAAAGAGCCTGTCTCACTGTGGTGTAGTCCTTCAAATCACCATGTGTGTAGATCAAGTACCGTTATTATCTATCTGTGGTACTTATACAGCCATATAAGTCACCATCATGTCTAAGCATTTCATAGTCTCTTACGTATTTATCTTCATAGCATCTCTGGGGGGTAGGGAAACACCATTATCCCCATTTTATAGACGAGGCACTGAAGCACAGAGAGACTGACTTGTCCAAGGTCACGCAGAGTCTGTGGTGGAGCAGGACTACAGCTCAGGTCTCCCAAGTCACAGTATCCTAACAACTGGACCACCTTTCCTCTCTATTATTTTGTTTGGCACCAGATTCTTTTATCCTTATCTCACATTATAGAACACCTGGCTGCATTTAGATTGTAACTCCTGCCTCAAAAGAGCTTATCAATTATTATACATCTGTACAGCACCTAGCACAATGGGGTCGTGACCTAGCTGTGGCCTTTAGGGGCTGTCGCAATATAAACATTAAACAATGATAATAATGAGTGGTCTCTTTGGGTCTATTTCTCTCTTGCCTTGCACTTTGTTTAGTCATTTGGGGTGGGATTTGAGCAAGGACCATAGGGAATTTGGTACTCATCCCTGATGAAAAGTAAATAGATGCCTACCTCTCTTACATCCATTTGAAAATCACAGACAGACCATTTTACCACTCTGATCTGGTAGTATATTATACCTACTTTGTATTCTCTTTACACTTGTGCAAATGATTCCACAATGAGCCTGATTTTCCTTATATTAAGGCCTCTTTACGCCATTCTGGCAGTGTAATTTACATTCACTTAAAGGCCTTTTAACCAGAGCTGGAGTGGTGTAAAGAGACCTTAGTGTAAAGCAGATTCAGGTCAAAGGTGCAGGGTAATGGAGAAGCAGTGCTTCAGACTTCAGTGAGACTACTTGAGGAATAAGGTACTATTCAGTGTTAGCAGAGGCATCTAAAGCTGTCCCTTTTAATATTAATATAAACAAGTCTCTGCCTGATTCTTCAAAACCTTAGAGAACTATTTACAGTGATGCTGGTGAAATGCTAATTCTTTTAATCCATGACTTTTTAAAGTTTGTCTCTGAAAAATCAGATGGACAGAATAATTATTTCGTTTATTCTCCACATTTCTCATCCCTTTAATAAGTCTCCACATAGTAAAGAATAAGAAATAAGCTAAATTGAGGAAGAAATAATGTTCCTTGTCCATGTGAAAATGTATTCAGAGATTGTGCTTTAAAAACAAAACACATGCAAAGAAAAGAGAATAAATCCTATAATGAAAACACAATTCTTTCTCACTAATCTATTGTCCTATGAGAGCTCATTCAGACAGGATTTATATGTTATGCTTGGCTGTAAGCAATAAAATGTTTTTAAAATATGTTTCAAGTTGGCCAAATTCTGTAATTTTAACTTACACTGCCTAGAAAGCAAGAATAATACAAAAATATGGGTCCAAGCTTGTAACCTATATTCATGTGACTAAGGGCTGCAAGATTGAGCTGTATATTGATGTCTTGACTTCCAGGCTTCATATACTATATGCCACATCCAATTTGGTTCAGAGCTCAGGTTGCCGTGTTGAGATTATTCAGGCATAGTAAAGAATAGTAATCATACTATATATGCCCTAATTTGAACATATATTTTATATTCTTTAAAGGGGTTTGTCTTGTGTTTAAATTTTGAGATCACTGGTGAGACAACATTGGTCATTTTGGGTCAGAGTTAGTCACTGTACTGTGTTGAAATACGTATACTTGATGCTCGATATGAATAACTTTATGGGTTGCTGTAAGATTTACAATGTCCTTTACTATTATTTTCCTTGCTTTTAAGTGCTTGGGGTTTGTAAATAATATGCTAGGAAAATAAATTATCATTCCACAATGTTCACTGATTTTTTGAAACAGTTTGTTTTTGCTTTTAGAATACATATAATGGGACAGGTTCTCTGGCCAACTGCATGGATGTTGCACTGCTCCTGCAACAGAAAGAGAGCAAAACCCAACCCTAATTTCCCTGCTGAGTATACACATGGTATGGGCAAGTCCCCAGAAAGCATAGCAAGTTCTTTTACCATTGTTCTCAAAGCTTGCAGAGCAGATGTAGTGATGCACTTCAGCTGCCTTTCCATGGAAAGGTGGTCCCACAGGGAAATGTACAGTGCAAGCTAGAGCAATCTTCATGTTGCTCTAATGTGAACTGAGGCTAGGGCTGGAGAAAGGATCATGGAGCTGTAACTGGCTCCATGACAGCCTCCATTTCCCTCTCTGCTGTGCTCAGGGGAAAGAATACAGCAGAGAATCTGGTCAAGTATATCCAGGGCAGGGACCATTTCTCCATATATGTTTGTGCAGCACTTAGCACAGTGGGGTCCTGATTCTAACTGGGGTTGGTGGACATTACCATAATATAAATACTACATAACATTCATATGTGTGAGAGAGACAGTGTTCCAGCAGCCTTGAGTTGAGGGAGCTGATGTTCCACAATAAAACGTAAATGAAGAAGCCTCCCCATCTCTAACCAGCATCTCTTGCTTTATTAACCACGGTAATTTTGCCCTTTCCCTTGTAGTGGCTTCAAGTGGTTCCTCCTAGCCTTGGAGGGAGGCCATCTGCCTCATTACGACACCTAATGGCTGATAGCCAATTGATGGGGGATTAGCACAGTCTGTGCCAGTAAAGAGTCTGGGGCCGTGGCCCCTTGGGGCGGGGAAGGGCAATTAGCAGTCTTCAGCCCAGCTCTCAGGTTGGGGCAGACAGAGTTTGGCTCAAACCCTCTGGGCGGGGCCGAGCAGTAACAGTCTATGGCCCAGCTCCCTGGCTGGGGCAGACAGCAAGTGCAGTCAGGCTGTCCGGCCCAAGGTGGGTAGGTTGCCACCCCAGGGGTGGGGTTGGCAGCAGGGGTAGAGGGACTCAAGGCCCAACCTACTCCACTGGGTCCCAGGCCAGGACACTACCAATGGCAAATGGTCCCACCACTGGGTCAGCAGGGATCCTCCCGAAACACGGTGACTCTATTCAGCAACACAACCAAACTAATGTCTGGCTTCCCTGAGCTACATCCTACCCCTACCTGTTCATAGGGCTCTGTTGCTTGTGCATTCTCAGTCTCCTTGGAGTACTTGGCGGCCAGCAGTCCCAGCAGCTCCTTGGGGTTCTTGGCTGATGGCAGACCCAGCAGCTCCCCTCCCTCGGGGTCCCCCTCCAGGGGTAGGGGTTGGCACAGGTTGGTCCCTGGTGCAGGGGCTAGCAGCAAGTCAGAGGTGTCCAGCTCCTTCCCTGCTCTGGCTCAACTGAACTGGAGGCCCTGCCTCTTATACTTTCTGTTCTGCTCCTCTGCTTCCAGTGTGAGGGCCAGGCCGCAGTGCTTCCTCCCAATCAGCCTTGGAGGAAGGCCGCTTTGCCTCACTACATCCCCACACCATCCAATCATAGGGCAGATTTTCAGACTAGCTCAGGGCCAGTTTTTCAAGTGTTTAGCACCCACAATTGGGGCAAGATTTTCAAAAGTGCTCGGCTCACATTTTCAAAATTGCCCAGAGTCCAACAGCTTCCAGTGTGACATTTATGGCCAGAATTTGGCAAGAGCTCTATGCTCAGTGTACTGACTTCTTTTGAAAATAAGCCACATTTTGGTGCCTAAATGGGAACTGAATTGTTCTGAAAATCTGGCCCCAGTTATGGATGCTGAAATCTTTTTGAAAATCTGGTCCATACTGACCACACGTCTGGATGCTTTACATCTCTCTGACTGCCTTTCACTCACTGCTCATCCTACCCCACCATATTGTTCCCAGTCCAGAGATAGCAGACATGACTTTGACAGAACAAAGAGTGCATGGCTTGTGTGGGGAGGAGCTAACATGGGGCTCCGTTCAAAGTTTATTTAGGGTTTTGCTTGGCTGGAAGGTAATAATCTTGCCAGTGCAGAGCTTCCAAACTAACCTCACTGTCAAGAAACTTCCAAGCCGCTAATGTACATCAATGTATCATTGAGCTACCTTTCTTAAGAGAGGTCCCCAGATGAAGATTTAGTTAAGCTTGAGTCAAGGTTGTAAATATTTATCTAACTTAACACCTGAAAGCCTGAGAGTTTAACATTAAATTTACATTAACTAAAGATCCCAAATACTTAAAAGAATGGAAATGTGGAACTTAACTCTGCCTTCTGAAATGTTCACTTGTGTGATAGTAATATGTTTATAATTGTACAATGTAACCAACAGTGGATTCCTAAAGCCTGTATTCTACCACTTCCCTTTGCCAAGTACCAGCATGTGACACAAATAGTCCCATTGATTTCAGTGGGAATAACCACAGAGTATGATGCAACTCAGCACGAGTAAAGATGGTAGAGTTGGGACTGTAATCTTAATAAGACTGTAAATGAATATACTAAGAATAAACATATATATATATGGTCTTTCTCGGTGCTATTTGTTGCCCTTTTGTGAGAAGTTGCCTTTGCATTGTGTTATTGTGTAATATTGTGCATGCTGATTGCATTTTTCTCAATTCTTTTAAAAAATTACAGAGAGTTCAGGAAATTTCTCTTGAAAGATCTTGGTCCTGTTTAATTAATTATTTCAGGAGGAATTTTCAGAAACACTGAACACTCCTGATTTGTGAACGTCCCATTGACTTCGATGAGAGCTGAGTTAGGTCAATATTTAATGTTTCTGAAAAATTCCTCCGATGTATATATGTATCTTGGATACACTCTGCCATACCTCTCTCCCCGCCCCCCCCCCCATATTTGAAGCAGCATGCCCAGAATAGTGCTTTGCAAAGGCAGATCGAATTATTCTGAGCAGGAAAGCTTGCAAGTACTCCTTTGGTTGAATGTGTGCTCTGTCTGATGTATGCTAGGTTCCCAGCAAGTTTCTACTTCCTATTTTTCAGGCAATGTGGGGATTATTCTGCTAGGAAATTTAAAACTTGTTGTTTTCCCCAAAGTTTGCAGATTGATGGCTATTTGTTTATGACTGTAGACGCATCCGGCCAGGGGTCGCCACTCTCCGGGGTGGTGGGGAACCAGACCTCCTCGCTACTTCTGTCAGGTGTGTCGGGGAATTAGCATGCCTGAGCAAAGAGTTCAATAGCAAGGCCCAGGCCCTGGGTCAGGGCGGGGCAACAAACAGTCAGTAGCTCAGGGCCCTCAGGCAGGGGCTGAGCAAAGGCAGAGTTCAATAGCAAACCCAGGCTCCTGGCTCCGAGTGGTCTGGGAGAGGGGGCGACGGCCACCTACGAGATGGGTGGCAGGGGGGACGCAGGCCCATCCACTCCACTGCGTTCAAGTCCGGGGCCCTAGCAGCAGCAGAAGACCTGCTGCTGTGTCAGTGGGGTTCCTGGCCGCAACACAGTGACATTGCCTCTGACAGTGTTGCAGCCTGACTAGGGTCAGCTGCCCCCAGGCTACTTCCTACCTCCCCCTCTAGAGGTACCTGGGTCCAGCTGGCGTCCTCCAAGGGGTCACACACCATGGGGTAACTGGCACTCGGTTGGCTTGGCAGCTTCTCGGGGTAACTGGTGAATGGCAAGCTTGGCAGCGTCTCTGGGCTCGGGTTAGCATCAAGCATTGGCTGGTCTGGCCAATCCTTGGGTCGGCCGCCAATCACCGTGGTCTCCCAGCTGGGAGCTCCGCCACATGCATCTGGGCTCTCCGGTGGCTGTGTTTCAACTGAGCTCTGGGGTCGGCCTTTTATACTTCCGGTCCTGCGCCTTGACCTCTGAGGGGCAGGTGCAGGGTTCGCTGGCTCCACCCACTTTGCCGTCCAGAGAAGCTCGTCCCTCTCTGGGGCAGCGGGGAACCAATCCGCCTCACTACAATGACGAAAACAACACCTTTGAATTACTTATCAGTTTTTAGAGGAGCCATTGAAAAGGTATTCAAAACATGGACGCTTCCTGCTAAGTGTGGTGGAGAGATCTAAATATCTTTCCAATAATAAGACAGCAAGACAATAAAGTTGAGGTCCCCTTTGTCTGCATCTCTGCAGTGTGACTTCTCAGAAAAAACTCCCTTTTGCAAAACTGAAGGTTTTGGGCTCAGCTGACGAGAATGGGCCTAACTCCATTGTAGTTGACCCCTTTACATTTGTCAATGAAAACAGCTCTGTCTAAGATTACTATTCTGATAAGTTTCAGAATAGCAGCTGTGTTAGTCTGTATTCGCAAAAAGAAAAGGAGTACTTGTGGCACCTTAGAGACTAACAAATTTATTAGAGCATAAGCTTTCGTGAGCTACAGCGAATGCATCCGATGAAGTGAGTCTTTTCTTTTAGTCTCTAAGGTGCCACAAGTACTCCTTTTCTTTATTCTGATAAGGTACAGTTTGTTTGTACTGTTGAGGCTTGCACTGACTTCATCTGCATTCAGTAAATGCACGTACGAATGAGCACAGGCTGGCAATTTAAATTAAAATATCTGATATCAGCCACTTGCAGTGTATCCTCAAAGGTATGGAGTAGCTCTGACTATTGGCCATTTGTTAATAGTGTTGCTCCTCTTCAACCCAAGTGGCTAGGCAAATATCAGAGCACTGGGGATTTTCCAGTTGGAAGTAGAAGTTGATGAAGTCTGGCATTTTCTTTGATACCATCTTTTTTATTTACAAGGAGTGTATGACATCTGATGCCTCCAAACATTGAGGGTCCAAGAACAAAAGGAGCAGTTTCGTAGCTTACAGCCCCAAGTCTCTTTAGCCAACAGACTCCAAAACACCCTTTCTAGCATTTTCAAGAGTCACACGTTGCTCACAGGCTACTGCTTGGCTTCTTCTTGCCTCTGCCTCTCTCTTTGTTCTTGTCTGGTCTCCATTTCTGTCTGTCTGTCCTCCTTTGCCCCCTCCACACCTGGTCACAATACCCAATGGAACCCCCTGCCCATATGGTGCGAGTTTCTGGGCGGATTCTATTAGGCCCTATTTTAGTTGTGACCCCTTAAGTGTTTCTTACAACTATCTTAAGGGCAGGGTATGTTCACAGATCAGTTTGAATGAGGTTTTAACTCAACCCGCAACAAGGTTTCACCCAGCTTGCAACAATAGTCATATTCTAATGCTTTATAAAGTTTAAAAAAGGGCAAATGACAATTTAGATTTCATTAGAACAATGTCCTTGTTTAAAACCATTATTGGAGAGCTCTTATCCAACAGGGTGTTCAGCGATACTGTCTACTGAATAAGGTCAGACTGCACTCTTACATTTCGTAATGAATATCCCATTTCTCTTAAATATAACACCCAAAATTTATTCACAATTCTGGTTCAATCCTTTTTCATCCTGTTATCCCATGCTACACACCCTGTCTTCCAAACAAGTTCCACATCACTGCTCTTGAACCTTAGTAAATCTCAGGGCTCACCAGGCCCTGAATATTCCCCTACCTTCTTTATAAGCGGATGGGGAGTCCAAATTCTTTCATGGGTGCTGCAACATCATGTTCATCTTGCACCCAAGTGGTCAAAAAACAGCCTCCTCCAAAAACAGCACCAGTCCCACAACCTGGATTGGCTGGATGTAGGGATTGCCAGATGAGTGACACAATCTGAACTTCTTTCAGAGTAGCAGCCGTGTTAGTCTGTATTCGCAAAAAGAAAAGGAGTACTTGTGGCACCTTAGAGACTAACAAATTTATTAGAGCATAAGCTTTCGTGAGCTACAGCTCACTTCATCGGATGCATTTGGTGGAAAAAACAGAGGAGAGATTTATATACACACACACAGAAAACATGAAACAATGGGTTTATCATACACACTGTAAGGAGAGTGATCACTTAAGATAAGCCATCACCAGCAGCAGGGGGGGGAAAGGAGGAAAACCTTTCATGGTAACAAGCAAGGTAGGCTAATTCCAGCAGTTAACAAGAATATCAGAGGAACAGTGGGGGGTGGGTTGGGAGGGAGAAATACCATGGGGAAATAGTTTTACTTTGTGTAATGACTCATCCATTCCCAGTCTCTATTCAAGCCTAAGTTAATTGTATCCAGTTTGCAAATTAATTCCAATTCAGCAGTCTCTCGTTGGAGTCTGTTTTTGAAGCTTTTTTGTTGAAGTATAACCACTCTTAGGTTTGTGATCGAGTGACCAGAGAGATTGAAGTGTTCTCCAACTGGTTTTTGAATGTTATAATTCTTGACATCTGATTTGTGTCCATTCATTCTTTTACGTAGAGACTGTCCAGTTTGGCCAATGTACATGGCAGAGGGGCATTGCTGGCACATGATGGCATATATCACATTGGTAGATGCGCAGGTGAACGAGCCTCTGATAGTGTGGCTGATGTGATTAGGCCCTATGATGGTATCCCCTGAATAGATATGTGGACAAAGAAAAGAACAGAACGCCACTAGCCATCACCTTCAGCCCCCAACTAAAACCTCTCCAACGCATCATCAAGGATCTACAACCTATCCTGAAGGACGACCCATCACTCTCACAGATCTTGGGAGACAGACCAGTCCTTGCTTACAGACAGCCCCCCAATCTGAAGCAAATACTCACCAGCAACCACACACCACACAACAGAACCACTAACCCAGGAACCTATCCTTGCAACAAAGCCCGTTGCCAACTCTGTCCACATATCTATTCAGGGGATACCATCATAGGGCCTAATCACATCAGCCACACTATCAGAGGCTCGTTCACCTGCGCATCTACCAATGTGATATATGCCATCATGTGCCAGCAATGCCCCTCTGCCATGTACATTGGCCAAACTGGACAGTCTCTACGTAAAAGAATGAATGGACATAAATCAGACGTCAAGAATTATAACATTCAAAAACCAGTTAGAGAACACTTCAATCTCTCTGGTCACTCGATCACAGACTAGAGTGGCTATACTTCAACAAAAAAGCTTCAAAAACAGATTCCAACGAGAGACTGCTGAATTGGAATTAATTTGCAAACTGGATACAATTAACTTAGGCTTGAATAGAGACTGGGAATGGATGAGTCATTACACAAAGTAAAACTATTTCCCCATGGTCTTTCTCCCTCCCACCCCACCCCCCACTGTTCCTCTGATATTCTTGTTAACTGCTGGAATTAGCCTACCTTGCTTGTCACCATGAAAGGTTTTCCTCCTTTTCCCCCCCCTGCTGCTGGTGATGGCTTATCTTAAGTGATCACTCTCCTTACAGTTTCAGAGTAGCAGCCGTGTTAGTCTGTATTCGCAAAAAGAAAAGGAGTACTTGTGGCACCTTAGAGACTACTTACAGTGTGTATGATAAACCCATTGTTTCATGTTCTCTGTGTGTGTGTATATAAATCTCTCCTCTGTTTTTTCCACCAAATGCATCCGATGAAGTGAGCTGTAGCTCACGAAAGCTTATGCTCTAATAAATTTGTTAGTCTCTAAGGTGCCACAATCTGAACTTCGTGTCTCCATGGCACTCTGGAAAACTACGGGCCAGCCCTAGCCCCTATCTGATTCATTGGCATTAAAAATGGAGCACCAAAGCCAGGAGGAAAATTCTCTGATGGAATTACTGCATAGGGCTGTCAAGCAGTCTTATGCTGCACCTCTCCCAGCCCCCAATGTAGTTCTGGGGAACTAGATGGAGTGACGCCTGTGCCATGGTTTCAAATTCTGGGTTTCCGAACAGCCCCCCCCCCCCCGGTTTCTCTAAATTGGAGTAGCCTCTAAGGTTACTCTGAAGTTGTGCTGGAGGCCACACCAGCCCACAAAACCTGCAGAATCTGGATGGTGCAAAGATGTCTTAATGCCACTTCTGGACCCCCTTCTCCTGGGCTGTGCCATTTTGTTCTGCACCTTTCAGGAGTCTAATACCAAATCTACCTCCAGGTCTTTTGAGCGATAATAAACTAGCTGCCCCCAGTGCTTTCTTTGGTCAATGTCGGGATGGAAAGTTTCCAAGACAATCCCATGTGCAGTGCCGCAGGAAGTGGAATTAGTGATTCAGAAAGCTTCTCTCCCTCTTATCTCTGGGTCATTATTCAAACAATGTCCTTGTATGGTTTTAGGGGTCATTATTCTGCTGAAGAGTGCTATCTTTTGAATACATATAACACCAATAACCAGGCCACTTGTACAAATAAGAGATCTCAAGGCAATTTTTGAAAGAGTGGGAGTGTTAACCCTGGTGTCCTGGCAGTATTCAGATTGGGTCCTTTATCCAAGCCTCGGTTAGCCAAAGAACTTCTATATCCAAAAGAAGATCATGTCCTCTGATGTATATCAAATACATTCAAAAGTCCCTCGCTTATCCAGAACCCCATTTATCCTAATTACTCTCATGACTCCCATCCCATTCTAATGAATGGCGTTTGACTATGATTGTTTTACCTTCCTAAAATATCCCTATTAATTTCAGTTGGGTACGACATTCTTCACTTCCTCCCCTAAACTCTTGTTGAGTGTTACATCGTGTTGTTAAACAGCTGCTGCTTTTGACCTTAGAGGCAACTGTGTTCTGGAGGCAGGTGAAGTCATTCTTGTGTACAAATAGCTTGATAATCATTTTGCCTGGCACTCTGAGAGCATGGGAAATGAAAACTGCTATTAAGTTATCAGGTCTGGGTCTCCACTCAGACCCATTTTACACTGGTGTAGTTACTCATGATTTCCCCATGTGTAAGCAAAAGGAATCAGTCTCATTATGTTAATCACAGGAAATTTGCTCTTATGGTGAGAGGAAGAGAGGAATCAATTTCAAGAATTTCATACATTAGCTTGCAGAATCTACTATGTGAATTTCAAAGCAAATGTAACTGTGAAAGTCCATTGAGAAATGCATATAACAAAGTGATCCATGAAAGGATTCATCAGTAGGATGTGTGAGACTGTGTATATGGGATTAGAGTGAAGTGTTCATCAAGGCACTTTCATAGGGTTCATGGTGCAGTGGACTGAACATAGAATGGGGAGCCAGGAACTCTTCTTTTTAATTTTTGTTCTACTGCTGATTTGATGTGTAGTGTGTGGTTAATTTGTGTTTTCATTTTGAAGATGTGAAGTGCTACAGAGAAGCTAAGTAATATTTTTATGTAGACACGCACAGAAAAGTACAGAGGAAAGGTAAGGGCTAAATCACATTCTAAATTGGATCTGGTCTAAAATATGGGGGACTCTTTTGGGGGGGAAACCAAAACTTTATTCAAAATTCCACCCTCCCCCCTTTTTTTTTTTAATTTCCATCATTTCTTGAATTTATTTTTAAAAATTGACAGCAGGAATCGTGGTACTGGAACAATTTGTATATTGGGTCTGCTGAGAGCCATCGCACCAAACTGTAAACCTTGTATATGATGGAAACCATTTCAAGCTAGGGAGTGTGGCAGAACCCCCAGCACTCCTCGTTCCAGCACCTATGGCAGGAATCAGAGTTGTTGACATGCTTCTACTTTGTGATATTGATAGGGGATTTGATGGTAGAATTAAAGCTTTTGTAATGAATCGGGTATAAAATGAGCTAATTTTTTATTACATTTTATTAATTTTCATAAAGAAACAAAATACAAAAAGGTAAATGACTTCGGGATTGCATATTATCAAATAACACACACTTCACAGGATAGCCAATATAATTATGCAATTACTCAACTTTACAACTTGTCAAAGTTGCAAGGACAGACAGTATTACACAGACATAACATACGAGGGTGAGGGTAACAATACAAAAAAAAATCCACACAAATAGGCAATAAAGGGAAGGGGAGGATGGGGGTAGGGATGGGAAGAGGGAGGGGGAAAAAAGGAGAGGTCAGGTGGAATAAAAGTCTGGCATTATTTGCGCTAGCTCAGCATTTTTCATCCAAATGTATCAAGAAGAGGTTTCAAATTCTTTAAATCCATATAATCGCTTTCTATGTCAGTAAGCTATTCTTTCTTTCACTGCTAACTCAGACAAGTTTGAATACCACTGCCCTATTCTGGGCATAAGCCTACTCCTCCATTTCTGTGCTTGGTAACAACCAAAGTCCTTGCAATGGAATTAAACCCAGCATTATATCTAACCCTAAGATATAATTTTCAGCTGAGGTTTGATTACTGAAGGCCAAGCTGTTTTCACTTTTGTGTCCACCTGTTTCCACAGCTGGCTGATGGTGAACAGCCCCATACTATATGTAGCAGAGTTCCTTTTTCTTTATTACAGCACTAACAAACATCAGAGGACAAGGCCCCATTTTTCACAACGTCTGTGGTGTCCAGTATATTTTGAATAGAATATTCTGTTGTATCAGGTGTAGCCTGAGGTCCTCAGGAGCGTTTTTAAAATTCCCTCCTCCACTGTGCCATTGAGGTTCTTTTAAGGGCTGTGATAAGTCCCCAGGCCATGTTTTTGCAAAGAATTCCAGACCTGTGGCGTTCCTCTTCATTAGTAAAGCACACATAGTTGACATGGGCCTGCAGAGCTTATGAACCATTTCCAAGGTTCCTAGTAGCTCTGGGGCTTCTGGCACCCTTAGGACATCTGGATCAAATTTGTACAATTGCCATTCCGCTGAGCATGGCAGGTCATATCACTGCTTTAGCATTTAGAAAAGAGACAAAGCTCTTATCCTTGACTAACTGGAAAATATATATATTGCCAGTTCTTCCAAATTATAGGTGTGTCCCCCCACTCAGTTTCTAAGGTTAGGTTGGCCCAGATAGGTGATTTATGCATGACAGTGAGGATGAAACTGATACCTCTTAGCTAGGATAGCCCTGGCCTTCATGTAATTTTGTAAATCTGTGATCCCCTCCACCCCACCCCCAGCCCTTGGCTATAAGGAGCTGGCATTTTTAAAGTGATAGTGGTGGGCATTGACCAGGCCCCCACAGATTAATAATGTTGTTACATTTTCTAAAATAAGATGGAGGGGTGTATACAAGTCAGTCACTTAGAATATAGAGCTGTGTAGGCAGAATATTCATTTTTATTACATTAATCCTCACCCCTTTCTCCCCAGGCTCCCCACCTATTAGTATCTCTAATTTTTTGAGCGAGTACAGGATCTAAATTTATCTTCACTAGTTTCTTAATGTTTCTTGGTAACTTTATACTTTAAGTACTTCCTTGCATCAGTTTGCATATGGAAATTCCATTGAGAAAAACCCCCACTACATGACAACCAGGAGATTTCCAACAGGTTTAATTTTTCCCAATTTATTTTGGAACAAGATATTGCTCTGAATCTTTGAATTAGCTACAGGAGGCTGGAATAGTGGTTTCTTGTTTGGATATACACTAATTACAGAGAACATTAATTTATATTCCATGGAACCAAGTTGTATGCCTCAGACATCTGGAGAAGCCCATACAGCTCTTTCTGGAGGCTCAAGAGACAAATCAAAAAGTAGTAGAGTTAGCGGGCACCCTTGCCTAGTACCAGAAGAGGCTGAAGGAATCCAAGGTCATAAGAACATAAAAACTGCCATGCTGGGCAGGGCTTTGGAGCGGAGCCCAGAGCTGGAGCGTGGAGCAGCTCCGGAGCAGTGGAGCTGCAGGTTTTTGCCTGGAGCTGGAGTGGAGCCAGAGCACAGCTCCAAAGCCCTGATATTGGTCAGACCACTGGTCTGTCTAGCCCAGTATCATGTTTCCAACAGTGCCTAGTACCAAAGCTTTAGGGTAAGTGTACAGAGCAGGGCAATTTTGGGGAGATCCATCCCTGTCTTGCCCACCCAGCTTTTTTGAACCCAGTTATACTTTTGGCCTTCACAACATCCAATGGCAATGAGTTCCATAAGTTAATTGTGTGTTGTGTGAAAAGTGTTTCCTCTTGTTTGTATTAAACCTGCTGTCTTATTAATTTCATCAGGTGACCCTGGTTTTTGTATTGTGGGAAAGGGTAAATAATACTTCCCTATTCACTTGGTCACATCATTGGTTAGGATGCAAGGAGCTGGGTGAGAATATAACATTTGGATCCAGAAACTATTTCCTTCTCCAAATCCCAATTTTTAAAGGGTATAAAACCTATACCTCCAGCCCACACTCTCAAAATTTAAGGCTAATATGGCTTGTGGTTTGGGGGGCATCATCTTTCACTGCCAGAATATCAATAAGTTGTTGAAGGTTATCAGAGCTATGATGGCCTCTGATTATCCCAATTTGATTTGGGTATGTGATAGAATCCAAATCCTTCTCCAGACTCATTGCCAGAACTTTGGTCAATATGTTGACATTACTATAAATAAGTGAAAATGGTCTGCAACTGGAACCTAGTGTGGCATCTCTTCCTGGTTTAGGAATAACTTATATTAGGGTTTCCTTCTCTGTGGAGTGACTTATTAAATATTTTAAGTATCCTGTGAGAGAGGAGCTGAAGTGTCTATGGAATTTGGCAGGGAAGCCATGTGGCCTGGAGGTTGATTCCATATTCCTATTCTTAATCACCTCAATTAACTCATCCTCTGTAGAGGACATGGCCAGGTTTCAATGCTGGGTTGCAGTAAGGTAATATTTTTGAAAAGCTGATCTAAAGCATCTTTGGAGGAGTTATGTTCAGTTATGTTTGTACAGATCTTTATAGGCATTAAAAATCATTATTAATACCTTAAGATGTTCAACATAATTTACCATGTTTATCATGATTCTACATGCAGAGGTCTTTTGTCTTAGGTGGTATGCCAGCAACTTGCCAGCTTTTTCTCCCAATTCCCAGAAGTTCTGCCTGAGTTGAAATATGGCAAATTCAGCATGCACCGAGTGCAGCTTACTGAGTTCATATCCACAGTTAATCAGAGAGTGCAGAAAATCTGGAGATGGGGCTCTAACATAAGACAAATCTCAAGGGGTGTCATTTTCTCCACATTATCTCTTCTTAGCAGATGCAAAATTATAATTCTACCCCTCAACTAGGCCTTGAGTGTATCCCACAAAAAACCTGCGAGAAGATGTTGAGGATTCATTTGTTTCGAGGAACAGACCAAATTATTTTTCAACAAAAATTCTGAAAGGGGGAATCTGATAAGTGAAGAATTAAATCTCCATCAGTATGGCTATTTCTTACCTTGATCTGTTGCTATTTGAAGAGTTATAGAGGGAAACTCAGAGACAGAAATTGTGTTTAATGGAGGAGTCAGTTGCAGAATTAGCCAAGACTTTGGAGATCAAAAAGAAATCTATATGGGAATAGGACGTACATTCCAGAGAAGAATATGACTAATCCCTACCCATTGGTGATTAAATGTTTGTCACTTGCTGTATTCCATCCCATCCCCCCCATACAGAAGCCCATGAGGGCGGGGAGTCTACAGATGAAATGTTTGCTGATTCTCTTGCCACTTGCCAGACTTCCAGGGAATACTGAGGAGAGGGCTCTGAAGAAAGAAGAGCACAAAAAGGCAAGTTAAAGCAAAAACATAAAAACACATAACATACGTATAACAACTTAACTTATTACCAAGCATAGTACATCACAATGAAAAGGCAACAATAATCAAACACATAACACTAGAAATAAAACCAATCAAAAGTTTGCCTAACCCAACACCAGAGTATTGGTAATACATCTTGGTGCACTGAGTGGGACATTGTGTATTGTGGGGATTACCTTGCACACAGCCCCTCCTGTTTACAACCAAATATTTTCTTTCCCCATATTAAACAAACATATAGGTAATAAGGGAGAAATCAAATTGCAAATGACTGCACCAAAGAACACAACAAACAATCCAGTTGAACAAGTGACTCTTCTACGTTAACTTCATAGTTGGTGTTCATGAGCTCAGGGTTTGAGCTTATAGAATGTGCTACGATGCGGGAAGTTGAATGGGGCTTAGGCAACAAGGGGAAAGACTGGGGAAGTAGGGAGAGCAGGGTAGGTGAGGAAGGCAGGAGACGTGCGGTAAAGGGAGGAAGTTGGAGGGGATAGGGGAAGATAGAAATCACTGTCCATATAGTGCCGCAACCTGCATTTGTCTTCTCTACTCCATTGATCCCTGGGGGTATATCTATATTGTTCAGCTCCTGTGCAGTTTTCCGTGATGTCTTGCAGGGAGGAGAGCCACCTCTCACACTTCCAGGGGAGGGGAGGTCTAGCTGCTGAGCTTTGAGGCCTCCTAGCAGCAAGGCATGGTGGCACAACAGGATCTTCCGCTGGCACCGATTTTTAAAAGTGGAATTGGAACCCGCACATTTCTACGGAGCCATGGGGAGCTGCACTGCCCCTAGTGATCTCTCTTTGGTGTGCATCGGTGCTGGGCTAACACACATACTTCATATAGTCACAGACAAATGGTTCATGTTGATCCGTCCAGTTAGGGGTATTGTCCAATGTTTCATTAATTCCCCAGCACAAATACAGGAGCAAAGGCACTCAATATTTAAATAAATCCTTTCCACGGTCAGTGCACTCCCGTGAGATCAATTTGGGATGAGGTGTTCCTCAATAGCTCAGACATGGGTGAGGTTTTTCATAGGAGTGGGTGGGTGAGATTCTGTGGCCTGTGCTGTGCAGGAGGTCGGACTAGATGATCAGAATGGTCCCTTCTGACCTTAGTATCTATGAATCTATGAATTCCCCTGCTGGAGCACTTCACATGCAGCAAGAAGGGATGTATGTGTCCCAAAAGTTAATCAAGTATAAGCTTAGAGCAGAAATGATAAACCAAGTAAGCAGGTTAGTCACAGCACTGGATAAGTTCAGTGCAGGGAAGGCAGACATAACAACTGGGAAGTAAACTTGATGTAAAACAGAACAGGTGTTCAGTTCACTTCAGGCTATCTAAAGAACATTCTTCTTCTTGTGGCTTTGGGATCAGATGAACTCCCTCACCAAACACTGACATGAAATTGAGCTGAACCCTCCCTGCTTGGCAAGTTCCTTTGCTCTTCTAAAGGCTGATCTCTGTGCAACCACTTTTTTTTCCCCCATAAATCTTAAAAAATGATGATCTTGTTTTGGGACCTCCACCAAAACATCCCTCCCATCCCATGAGCTAGTTGCACTATTTTTTTCTTTTACAGTACATCTGATCAATTTGACAATCAGAGTTTGGTATTTGAGGCTGGCTTAGAAACCAGGGAGCTGCGTGTTCTCCAGCTGGCTAAGCATTTCTGAAAGGAGCTTGGGGTTCTAGGGGCTTCCCTTTCTCTGCTCTTTCAGGTACTCCTATAATTCTCATATTATTATGATGAGACCTTCCCCAAAGGTCTGCCACTTCAGATTTAAGAGAAGATAAATCTGTGAGGCTTCTCTGCACCTGGGCAGAGAGCCCTTGTACCTGATCTTCCACTGCTGACATTCTCCTTTCTGCTTCATTCACCTGTTTTGTCAATGCTAATGGAAAGGAGTTCATCAAGGTAAGATTTAGTTGTGTTGTGGCTATTGTGGACATGATATCTATGACAGCAGCAACTATTGCCAGCAAGGCCATCATAGACACTGTGTCCTCAGCAGGAGCCATCCTGTTCAGGGGATGGAGGACCTCCATTCTCCTTGTTAGTTGTTTACTTGCAGAGTTCTCAGTAGATACATCTGTGCCTACTGACATTCCAGAGATTTTCAGGTACCCCTTCCTTTATTGGAAGGGGCAGGAAGGCGGGAGGATCAGTCAGAGCCCTGGACTGTGGATGGAAATTGATATTAGCGAATGGTTCTGGAGCCCTGGCGTCCTAAAATGAACCAGTTAAAGTAGAAGAAGGAAACATTATGATATACCTTTACACTTAGTAGAGTACTAACATTGCTGGCATGCTCATTTTTGAAAGGGAGGATTGAGACCCATGGAGAAAGAGAAGCAGGCAGCTTGGTCCATCAAATAGGGCACTGCATTAAGTCAGGAGGCCAGGACCCCAATTCAGCAAAATACCTGAGCATCTACATGACATTAAGGACCTGAGCAGACCCATTGAAGCTGATGGGACTATTCAGGTTCTTAAAGTTAGAAACGTGCTTCTCTATCTTATTGAGTCGGGGCCCGGGTTCTGTTCACATCTATAACTCTGACTGGTGAGTGACTTTTGCCTGGTTATTTCTCCTTTCTTTGCTGCAGTTTCCCCTCTAAATAGTAGTGATACTTTTTTATTTCAGAGTTGCTAAACTGCAGGCTTCCCTTCTTACATGGCCCAGTTACTGATAATTCTTGCATATGTTTCTACTTGACTGCCTATGTTACATTTAAGTTTGCTCAGTGAGAAATTGTTCAAACTAATTCAAGTACATGTTGCTACATGTTATTTTGATTTCTTTTGCCGGTTTACTTGGTCTCACTGTCAAGTAAGTCACAAGTTATCTGAACGACCACTTGTTTTTAATCTCTTGAGTGAGTGGGAGGATATGGAAGAAAATGCTTAGCTACCCAGGAAAATACTGAGTCTTAAAAAGGCATAATTTTAAAGGGGGAGAACTTTGTATCTCGTGTTCTCAGCTGCTGAGCAGAGGTTACCAGCTTAAACTGGTTTATTGGCATAATGCAGTGCAAGATCAAATGCCACGAGAAGCTTGCAATATGATCTCCAGTTCAGGAAAATCATCCTGCCCTTCAACATGTGCTAAGTCCTGTAATGTCCATTAAGTAAATGGAACTTAAGTACAAGCTTGTAGTTAAGCATGTGCTTAAGTGCTGGTCTGAATAGGGATGGATTTAAAGTATATGTCTACATGTTGTCATGATCCCGGGGATGGAGCAGAATAGATAACGTGTATATTTTGCATTGGACTTCTTGATCTGTGTTCATATAAGGTTATGTCAGCTAAGTATTAGTTTTTAATTGTATGTCATGTGAAATCTGATTTAACTAAATGATTCATGCTTTTAAAAGATATTTTATTTATAAATTTGAATAGAATAACAATAAGCTATAGCTCTCGGGATGAGGCATGACAAGACAATTAATAAAACATCATTAGGTTACACAGTAAATGAAAGTACAAACTGAACTGACATTTAAGGAAACAATTTCACTATAAGCTTTGATATCTTACTGCAAACTCACTTCTGTCTTGATTCTTCCTCTAATAAAAGGATTGGGAAGAGAAATGGCCTGGAAAAATAAATATATTTGTCTAATAGCTTCAAAGGATTCCATGTGGCATCAGTCACACTGTGAGAAGCGTTTTTGGGAGGGTTTGAATGTTTTAAATCTTTAGTATTGACTTCAGCAGTAAAGATGAAACAGGAAAAAAATGGAAATCAGAGATAGATTTAAGAAATACCTAGAAAGTTGTTACTTCGTTAATGAGGGATTCACAAAAGGGAGCTCATGCCTGAATCATCTGTCTGACAGTTTAAAAAGAAGTAACCAACTGAGATGACAGGGAGCAAAGAGTGGACATAGTTTACCTAGATTTTCAGATCCCTTGTAATAATACTGTGCTCAACTAACAAGGAATCTCTGAAGTCTGCAGATATTCTATTGGGGGAATAGAGAACTGGCTTAGATCGCCAAGGCCAAGGGTCCATGTGCTGGGAGGCACTGTGAAATGGAGATGGGCAACTGGCGGAGTGCCACCAGGATGAATAATGGTACGGATGTTTTTTTTCATTTTGTCAAGAGCTTGTGAGAAAGAGCATGTAAGTACCAGCAAGATAACAAAATTTGCTGAGGATACAGAACTGAAGGGTGCAGTCAGTATAAAGGAAATGGACAAAACAAGTCAGAAGGCCCTGGATAGACTGGCAGCGTGAGATGGCAGATAAGTTGTTTGTGCATCAATTCACTGTAAAAGAAATTAAAGTAGGAGGCTAGGGACAAAACCAGGGCCTCTTTCAATCCTGAAATTTTCCACAATGAGTTTTTAATCTTCTGCTCTTTGGTACCTGCAGAAGCTGGTAACTCAGGCTGCAGCTTTTCCTAGCTCCCCATCTCCCATCAGTGCTTTATTTTTATTTTATCTGAACTATACCAGTAACCATGGAGATACTTAGTGATGCTGACTCTTGCCTCAACCTTTCTCATTGCAGAGCCCTTTTGAAAGGTTTTGCAGACACAGTACTGTGCATAAGTATGCCTCTCAGAATTAATTCATTTCCTTCAATTTAGTTTCCTCCTCCTAAAGGAAAGAGAGAGAATCCCAGAACTTCTCCCAAACTGGCCCCCTTGCAGGGCATTGTAAAATGGGCATATTCTGATGTTTCTTACTATGGTAGAGAAACTGGCAGTGATGAGATTCCAACTGTGCCCTGAAGCTTTGGGGCTGAAACAGCAGCACCTGCAGTCATCCTTCCATTAGTGCTTAAAATGATCAACCAAAAAGATGTGAAAATAAAATAATCAGGCCTGTTGGATGCTGTTTTTGCCACCAAGGTACAAATTCTGTTCACAAGGCATCTTTCTTTTAACTTACAGTCGAGATCATATTAGATGCCACTTCAAGCACCACATAAAATGTTAACCAAATTCACACACAGAAAAACCTTTGCTAAGGTTAAGGGATGGGTGCAGGCCAGCAGCAGTAGTTTGCATGGCAAGATGGTCTTGTAGTAATTGTATCAGACTGGGATTCAGGAAATCTGAGTGCAATTCCTGAATCTGCCAATGACTTCCTGTGTGGCCTTGGCTAAGTCATTTATTGTTCTTTGCCTCTAATCCCAGCCTCTAAAATGAGGGAAACAATCCAATGGGACCCTGAGCTCAGTTGGGGCTTCTAGCTGCTACTGTAATGGAAATAATAATAAAAATTAGCTAAATTTAAAAAAGAAGGTTATCAAGGGACATGTCACTTATTGCTGGTCTGATGCCGCCTCCTGGTTACTCTGGGGATTAGCTTGAGGCTGATGCCCTCCCACCCATGGTTTGCATCACTCTGTCACTGTTGTCTGCCTGAAGCCCCTCTTGCAGCCTCAGGAACCACAGCATCCTCCTTGTGACTTAACTGCATCACCATCCATGTTTTCCCCTTCCAAGGGTTAGTGTCTCCGTCCAATAATCATGCCACTTCCCTAGTACTGAGTGGGGTGGGGGGACCTGGGCCCACTACTCTGGGTCCCAGCCCAGGGACCCTGTGGATAGCAGCCTCGTGTTGCAACTCCTTAACTTCTCACAATGCTGCTATGTCTCCCTGGGCCACTTCCTCACATCACCTGCTCCTTCTTCACCCTTGCCTCAGGGCATGCAACTACCCAGTACCAGCAGCCAGCCATGCCCTCTTGCTCCCCAGTCTTTGCCAGCTGTTGCTCTGTCCAAGGTGCTGCAGGTCTCTCCACCTACTAGAAACATAGTCCTCACTCTTTTGAGCTTCCAACAGCAACTGACCCGGCCCTGCCCTGCAGCTCCTCTTATCTGAGCCTGCCCGGCGGATTGATTGCTCCCTGCAATTCCTCCTGGATTAGCTGTGCTGGAGTGGATCACTCAGAGGTCTCCTCTCCCCTGCTCCCTGCTGAGGTTAACCCTTTACGCGCTGGTGTGGGGCAGATGCCCCATCACAAAGCTAAACCCCCTGAAAATGCAGCATTAAGTCTTCCCTGAACAAACAAGGCATGCAGACTATCTTTCTTGCCCCTATGTGGGGTATGTCTACATAGCAGCTGGGGGGTGTAGGGGTAGACAGACACACAAGCCCTGCTTGAGCTAGTGTGCTGAAAATAGCAATGTGGCATGGGTGGTGGGGGCTAACCACCTGAGTGCATAGGGGCAGGGCAGGCAGGATTGTACTCAGGTGCCAAGTATGGTAGCATGCTCTCTTGAGCAGAGTTAGCATGCTTCTTTCTGCTTGTGCTTGGAAGCACCTTCTTAGATGCTGTGTCGACGTACCCAAAGATTCTCGCTTCCCATTTTCCCTTCTTTACGGGTAGGGCATAGAAAACGTGCATGACAGAGCATCGGTTTTATGATTTGCTTCACAAATACACATCCCCAATGCTAAGTGTGATGATTTGTCGCCATGCTAACCTTTGCTCATCTCATTTAAGTGCTCTAATTTCATTATCCTGGGATTTGAGGATCATCTATGGAGACAAGCTAGCTTTATGGCTAATGACATTTGGAGAACTGGTGCATACATGCATCATTGGGCTCGATCCTGGAAGGACATAAGCACCCCCTGTGAGATGCTGAATGCCTTCAGCATCTGGCTGAATCAGGTCCAGAGTGACTGTGGATGTTGTCTGTCTGGTCAGGAATTTGTGAAATTCTTGCATATGTGCATCGTATGACCATAAAGAAAGCTGGAAGGGAGCACACCCACTACATGCTTTATGAGTGAGGCACTCTGGTTTTTGTGAAGACTGATGAAATGAAACTGTTTGCTATGGTCGGAGTCAATGGTTCGATTTTTCTCAGGACATCATTTCCTGGGCAGAGTTGAGGTGGTTTGGGTGCCTTGTTTGAGAAGTGCAACCTCAATTCTGCATTTCCTGGGTGTCCAAAGGGTTGTATTCTGATCTCTAATTTTCTTTAAAGGCAATATACACTCACTGTTAATCTGGGCCTACCAACTTTAACTTCCCATGCACAAAGGTTCATAATTTTTTTTAATAGTTCTGACCTGGAACTCGGGACCAAAGGAAGCTATAAGCTGCTTGATTTCCTGAGGACTGAAGGAGGGAAGCCTGACTTCACCATGCCTTCTGAAGTCCTAGGATGAGCCCAGAAATAGGGCACTGCCTGGGGAAATGCATTGAGTCCCCCACTGAGTCGTATGAATGAGGCTTCTCAGAGCCATCTGCACTCAGTTCAGTCTTTAGGAGGGTTTTCAGGGGTCCCCGTTATTCTTTCCCCCATGCCTTATGTTTATGGGACCCCCTAAGAGCTTTGGGGGAGTCTGTGGAGGAGCAGAGCTTTGGGGGCAATTGGAGGACCATGAGGGTACTGCTACTAGCCGATGGGGGCTAGGTGGAGGAGCTGGAGAGCAGCTCCATGCTTTGGGAGAAGGCAGCGAAGGTCTAGACTGGAGCCTCCTTGGCTTCTGCAGATGGTGAACCTCCTGTAGCTGGCAGCTGTAAGACTCCCTTTTGATAAGTCACAGGAAGCTTGCTGGGAAGAGAAGTTAGGAGAATCCTAGTGCTTTTCTTGCTTGCTTCTCTTATGCCTCTGTGCTGCTTCAGGGGTCCCCATCCCCCATAACTCCTAGCAAGACACCTGTTCCACCCCATATCCTCATGCTCTCCCATAACCCCAGTTCCATGCATGCCCTCGTCAAACTAGCTTCCTCCATTTCCTCATGCCTCCCTCTCACTGGAGATGTGGTGATTTGTGAGGAAGAAGGACTTTCAGTAAGGCCTGACCCCCTAGGTGTTTTGTTGCCCAGGGTGGAAAACATTTTTTGCCGCCTCCTCCCCCCCCAGGTTGCTTTGGCAACTGCCCCAATTGCCCACCCCTAAGGCCAGCTTTGATTCTAAGAAGAGAGATGGGCTGGCGTGGGCACTTGGAGCCAGCTCCTGGGCACAGGTGAATGCAGAGCAGGAAGCATTGTTGCTTGCCAGTTATTTTTACCTGACTGACTGCTGAGACTCTTGGAGGGCAGGCAGTCAAAAAGACCTTGGGAGGCCCACAGGGAATGGGGACTTGGTGAGAAGATGGGGTTGGGAGGAGGAGGTCAGGCAGGGCATTGCCCCCTCTCCCTCTGGACTTCCTGGACTCTGTGGTAGGGGAGACCCCTCAGTGAACCTTAGGATGTTTCTCAGCCCTTTTCACAAGCCTCGGGCACCATGCTGGATCCCCCACATCACCCCACAAGACTTGGGAGGCTTGTTGGGTCTCCTCACAGACGCTTTTTGAGGGGAAATGGCCTCTGTCCCATTGACCAGACCCCCCCCCCCCAGAGACAGGGTTACACTGTGGGGGTCTAACTCTGCAAGGAAAAGGGACAACAACTTGCTGTTTAAAACGGTCTTCATCTGCCATTTGACATGCATAATTGCACCCTTATCCAGCAGACTGCTTAAGCATGTGTGCCTAACTCTAAATTCATGAGTAGTCCCGCTGGTTTCAGTGAGACTACCCATGTGCTTAAAGTCAGACATGGGCTTAAGTGCTTTGCTGGATCGGGGCCTCAGTTCACCTTAACTGATGTTTCAAAAAGAAATTAGACTTTTATCAACCACATTTTAGTCCCGGGCACTAGATAGCCAGGGGAGTTCAGGCTATTAAGTTTGATCTCTTCTTCTGTCTTTTTTTTTTTTTTTTGGCTAGGAAGTTGTCCTCCCCTCCTTGAAAACAAGTTTGACAAGTTTTGAAACTCTATTCAACACTTTTTTTCACTGTATAGGGTGCCATAATTCAGAAGCACTTAATCTGATTCTGTTCAAATTTGGCTTTTTAAAAAAATCTACCCTAGCTCCTGATCTAGCATACGCATTTTGAGCCCAATATGTAAACTGTTAGGGCAGTGGGGGCAAAATTGGATTTTTGACAGGAGCTTAGTTTCAAGCTGAACCATGGAATATTGGTGACAAATATTGGCAACAAAGGTCCCCCACTCACAACATTTGAGCTCTGCTGGAAATTTCTCGTCTTTCTCGGTCATTGGAAATAAGCAAACCTGGGGCTCAAGTAGCTGAGTAAATGAGCTGACAATGAAACACCAAATAGAAAAATAAAGCAGAAATATCAAACCTCTCCCCCTCCATAATGCAGAAAATGAGACCTCCTTTTCAGCATGTACAATACGTAAAACCTGTGTAGGAATTGGAGTGGTATAGCCACAGAAATACCGCATGCTGCTGCCTGTGTGCAGTGGATGCATGTGAGTGTGTTTGGCAATGGCACAAAGGAAACCCGTTGATGAAATTCATAGGATTAGAGGCCTGATTCCTGGGGACACACTTGGCTGAATGCAATTAAAATGCCTGTCAGGCATTTCATACCAGAAACCCCTTGACAAACTGCTTAAGCAGACACAAATGCAGTATCCTATTGTACGTGAATGATGGCGGAGCTGGCTGCCTTGTCATCCTTCTCGAAAATTCTGTGGCCAGTGAGCTCCCTCTTCCTCTCCCACTCGCCCTCTTTTCCTTTTCACCACTGCAGGGACTTTTTCTAATTTGCCGTTTTCCTTTTCCCACCGTACACATGGTGGATGCAAGCTGGTGGCTTGCAGACTGCGTCTGTCTGGAGATAGGCAGCGAGCCGATGGATAATAATACTCCGGGAGAATGATTATGCAGCAGTTAGTTAAGGATAGGCTTTTGTGGTATGGCAGCATATGAGCTGGTAATGATTTTCTTTTTTAAAATGTCAGCTTTGGGTGATTTCGGAAAATTAAAAGAAAACCACCATTGTGTTTTAGCATTCCGAATTCAGTCTGCTGGGTATTAAGTGCTGCATTAGTGCAACTTGGATCAATTCAAGATGTGTATATAGTACATGCTGTATGTGTATATGTATCTATACATGTATCCATGTTAGTATAACAAAAACAATTAGTTTTTTTTTCCTGTTAGCTGAAGAAAATACTTTGTTTCATCAAAAATTAAAATATTATCACTCTCTTTTTTTTGGCTTATTTTAACAGATTCTCCAGCCTGTTGTCTCTGACGAGGCGCACTGATTGGGGTCTGCTTATTCCACAGATCAAAAAGGTAAGGCACATTATATTTTAATATATTTATAAACAGATAGGAGTGTGGAGTTAATACTGATACGATCTTCTAGAAACGTATGTGCTTTTTCACTCTGTCATACTGTGCTATGTTACAGCTTTACTTGGGCATTAAATCTTATCTCAGTGCAGACTGTAAAAGTTACTTTTAATATGTACGTATAAGCTTAGACTGCTTGATCTGTGATGACTACCTCATCAGGTCAGTCATTTCAGCCACAGTGGCCACCAAAGGGGTGAATACTAACAGCTGTTTACCTGCTTACATGGATTTGGAACCCCTGTGAAAGCTGTACAAAATCCTCCATCCACACTGAGAGTTAATAGCGTTAGAAAGGGGGTCTTTTTAATATGGATATCAGTGTAACTGAAAGCTACATCTCATACTAAGAAAGGGGTTAAATTCATTGGTTTGCTTTAGCCAGGTAAGATCTATCACAGAACTCAGACCTGGAAGCATAGAGATGGCTTAATACTGGGGGGAAGGGGGGAATTGCTTTTAACCCCCACCTTGCTGCCAGAAAATACAAGTGCCTCAGCTTCGGTTTTGGTGCATGGAATTTTAATGTACCAGGTATATGGGGCAACACTGGAGGAGCACATTCCCTGTGTTTATTAGATACGTCATTCAGCACAGAAGAGGCTCTTCCTACATGTTGCTACAAAAGCAGCAGAATCTGCTATTTATGAATGTTTTGTTGCTAAAACATAAATGAGAAAATCTATATTCGCCTTCTCTTTCTTGTTTCTGTTGTTTAATCCTTTTGAGACTATCGGCATAGCATAGAGGCCTGCTGGAGAAGTCACTGGAGAAAGGAGCTCTTTTGTGATAAGGCCCTCAGAATGAGGACCTTGCAAACTGTGCGGGATTTTTGAAAGGATCTAAGTGTTTTAGGAGCACAGATCACATTGATTTTTCAATGGAACTCGTGGTCCTAAGTCACTTGGAAGTTTTTTCAAAACTGCCTGTGTGTCTCCTTTTTCAGTGGAGATAATGGGTGTGATCATCACCCATTAACCCCTTATGAGCCATACTTCTCCCAGCATCTTTTAAGCCAACCCTCCCAATGGGCAACCACTCCGTTGTCATGAAATTGATCAGGCTCCTTTAAGTCTATATGAATACCTTTCTTAAAAAAAAAACAAAAAACCCTAGATGTTTTGGAGAACTCCAACAATCAAACTTTGTTCATTTTGCTTAACTTCTGCAGTTATATCTCATCACAAACCTACAGTAGCCTCCTAGAAGTAATGGGATTTCATTCAT
Organism: Dermochelys coriacea; assembly: GCF_009764565.3. Taxonomy (NCBI): domain Eukaryota; kingdom Metazoa; phylum Chordata; order Testudines; family Dermochelyidae; genus Dermochelys; species Dermochelys coriacea. Next base: position 65,816,435 of record NC_050078.2, read on the forward strand.
GTAATCATTACACAAAATCCATTGTCCTTTTAGCTGTTAAGAAACTGGTTATGCCAATATCAGTGCTAATTGAATGACTGAAATAAGAAAGGATCCAAATCTTTGCTCAAAAAAATGAAGCTGAACCAAACCCTGAATCAATGTAGAATTCAGAAAAATTCAACTTCTTTTAAAAATTAAGCCTCTAATCCTGCAAATACTTACACACCTGCTTAACCTCTATGGGATTACTCGTGTGCTTAGAGTTAAGAGTGTGTGTAAGTGTTTGCAGGGTTAAGGCCCACACTTGCAAATATGTCTTCATTATCCTATTTCATGGTGGATATCAGAAGCCCCCCAATCTCTCTCTCACCCTCTCTCACACACACACACACACTCTCTCTCACACACACTCTCTCTCACACAAATTCTGCAGGAAAGGGAGTTCTTGTCGTATTTCCAGCCTGGATGAAAGCAGGAATGACGGAAACTTTGTGAAAAAGTCTCCTGAGATTTCCAGTGCAGTTTCCAGGTGTCAGATATTGGGATGAGTCAGAAAACAAGTAAACCCAATGGCACTTCTGGATCTTTGCTCTCAGCTAACAGCAACTGCTAATGGGCTTCACTGTGAATTTTGGTTTAATATTTTCATTTATCATGATGATAATGAAATTGGACTTCCCTTACAATCAAAATTGATTGATAGATGCTATTTCTGAACTAAAACGAGTATGTTTTTCAGGCTGTCATCAGGCCATCTGACATTCTCAATAATTATTTTCTGACCAGAATCTTGCCAGTAATGGATATTTTATATAATATACATATATACATTCTTCTACATCTCTCCCTGTTCTATAGACCATCATATTTCTTCTGTCTTTAGGGGGATTTCTGCTGTTTTTCAGATTTCCCTGGGTAATACGTTTCTTCAAAGGAAATGTTTTGGTTTTTTATGTTTTGCATAGATGGCGTTAATAACGTTTCCTCCCTGATATTCATTAACGTGAGGACTCGTTATGGCGGAAAGGCATGGACCAGCAATGTATATAAAATTCTTTGATTCATAAAACATATGTTCAACAACTTGTTTTGGGCTAAGCTCAAGTCATTTTTCTCTCCCTCCACCAACCCTTGTAATTTCACTTCCATGATCCTAGGGCAACAAGCCAAACTGCAGTACCAATCTGAATTCATTAACGCTTTCCAAATGGTGCTTCAAGGACTAACACTGCTTACTAGTCTTGATGTCAGCATTCAAGGTTTTGCTGCAATACTGGAGAATTGTAAAGGAATCTTCTCCACCAGGATAAAAATAAAGAAATAGAAGTGAGACCATCATTAACAGACCATGTTTGACTTGCATGGTTTTTCACCAATTAGTGAATAGTGAATCAAAATCTCGGATTATGCAATTCCTTTGGCTATAATGCTTTTCCTCTCTTATGTAAATTCTTATTGAAGTGTGCAGCCATTTACCAAACCTTTTGTGATCTCCTGAGCACAGAAAAACTCAAGTTTCATCTGTTTGTTTATACTTCAGAGAGGAGATGACTTAAAAATAAACTATATATATTTTTATACCTCCAATTTATGCAGTTATAATTCATTTTAACCCTGTAGCTGTAGCCAGCTTCTTGGTAATCCTACTGCAAATTGTCCCTTCTATCTACAGAAAAGAAAAGTAATAGGCTGCTATACTATACATTATGTATGCTGTATCAATTATTATATATTATATATTATAATTTATCCAGTAAATAATCATTTGAAAATAACGTTATAGTCTTAAAGCAACAGTTGGGTTGTTTACTGTATTAGATTTGTGCTAGATTGACAGGAGGCATTTAACTAAAGTTGCAAACCAGTGGATACAGTGGAGAAATGGCAAAAAGAAGGGAGTTTTGTGGAACGATAGGAATAAAGAACAGAAGCCGAAGAGTATAGAGGCAATTACGTGGTAGATTACACTTTCTGAACTCTTGGGCATGAAGCCAAAGTTATGTGATATTTTTGGCATCGACTTTATTTAAACAGATGACAGCGTGGCCACATTCATTGAAGGCATTGAAAAATACACATTTATCGCTAGTGTAACTATTACTGGGAGTTGCACCAGTGGTGTGTCTATCTTAATTCCTGAGATGAAATGGACATCTAGGTCTTAATACTGTTTATTAAGAGGTTTATCATAATATAAGCACAATGCCGATTCTTACCATGCCCCTTTTCAAAAGAATCGACATTGCTGGTAAGCAGGGGTTCTACTTTAGAATTGTTCCAGGAGGAACCTCAATTTTTTATTCAGCTTCCCAGCCAGATACATTGCACAGTCCACCAGTATCCATATTAACTTTTCTTAAATCATGTGAAAAATATCCAAAGCGGATTAAAGCCAAGTCGCTCTTCTTTAAGACAGCTGAATGTTGAACATAAGTGTGCAGTTTGGCCATTTCCTTTTATTTTAGTGGCAGTAACATGCATAGTTCCCTCTGTGCTGATTTTTTTGTTCTTTTTACCTTTCTGTCATAGACATTTATAAGGCCCCAATTGCCTTGGTATATGAGCACCTCACAATCTTCAATGTATCAAAACGCCCCTAGTTAGGGCAGTGCTCTTATCCGCATTGTACAGATGGGGAACTGAGGCACAGAGAGGCTATGGTCACACAGGAAGTTTGTAGCAGAGCAGGGACTTGAACTCTAGTTTCCCAAGACCTTGGTTAGTACCCTAACCACATCAATCCTCCTGTACTCAGCGGAATCCACACACACCCCTCGTCCTCAAGGCGATAAGTGGGATGGACCTCTTATCAGACACAACCCATCGGTGACACTTCCTCAGTAGCTTGGCTTCAAAATGCAAAGTGAGACTGGGTCAGAAAGTAAACCCAGATCTGTTGCATAGCATTAGGTGCCATTAACTAGAGGAAGAAAGGTGATTAAGGCACAGGCCTGGTAGACAGGAGACCTGCCTTCAACTGCTGCAGGCTGCTCCTTGTCACTTTTGAAACAACACTTTGTGTCTGTGCTGCACTTTTCTCATCTGTAAAAAGAGGTGCTAGCATTTGTCTGCCTCCACAGGGAGCTGTCTCTGAAGTCCTAAAGTTTTTGAAAAACACTTTGAGATCCTCTGGCAGAGGGAACAATGTAAGTACAAAGTTTACTTAAGGAACCTAGATGCCAAAGTAATGGGAGCCTAGATAGTAGACCTTAAAAATGGGTGTGCTAGTAATAATTAATTAATTAATTAATTAATAGCAAAACTACATGAGGCTGACATTTTATTTTCCCAGGAATCTACTGGTTAATGACTTGGCTTTCAATGTAAATTACATGGTGATCCCACAGTACTGAGTGAGGGTTAAGGTAGATATGATGATTAGAAGTGAGTCAGTTCCCTAGTCCTATGTTGTACAAGATATTGCTGCTTACTTCTGGGGGTGTCAGATCATACTTAAATTGGTATGTGGGTGCAGGGAAAGCCAAAAAGGGATTGCACTGGCAGGAACAAGCAAAGAATCCTGCTAACTCATCATTTAAAAACCTGTAACATTCTCTGAAAGGCCAGTATGAAAGCTAACCACTTCTGCCAGTCCCTCTGATGACCAGAAGACAGTTTTTTGATTGTTTAGCACCAAAAGAAACATTTAATAGTTGTGCAATGCAGCATTTTCAGTGCCATTTTGGTAGTACATTGTTGCAGAGCTTGTGAGAAATCATGGGCAATTTATTTTAGTACGTTGGGTGACAGTCAACTCTAAATCACAAAAGCATTTTCTGAGTCATCACAGTTCTTGCAAGGAGGTGACTTTCTAGATGCATGTGGTTGTTGAATCAGATTAATTTTTTTTATACTGGTAGCTTTAAAATATTAAAACGCTGCTTGATTGGATAAGACAAAAATGAGTCAGATTTAAGGAAGCTACTTACCACTTACACAATGAAAAAATGTTCAGAAGCTACTAGTGGGAAAGGAAAGTAATGTAGGATGAGAGCAAAGATTCTAGGTTGTATGTTATCCACAGGGTGAAATTTTCAAAAACACTTAAATCCCATGGATTCCCAAGTCACTTACTTTTGAAAATGTTACCTCAGCCTTTGTGCAGAGCTCTGAGGAATATCACTGGGAATTGCATGTACAGAACAAAATGGTTTGATGTGGTCCATAACTACTAAGGAAAACATTGGAGAGGACAGTTGGAAAACCAGATCAGCAGTTCATGTAGAGTTAGGGTACTCATCAGTGTTTTACATCATTCTTTCTCTGCTGTCCTCTCCCATGCTAATGGTCATATTAGACCATTTTGCTCATTCAGAGATGAGCCATTAGTTAGGGTTCAAAGTCCTTAATCCAGACATGTGGCAAAGCTACTAGTCAGTGTCTTCCATCTCCCAACTTTTTATGGTCACTGACATTCTCCAAAATACTGGAATAAAAGAAGGCAGTTTGCAAAAATATCTCTTGGCTTCAATTCTGTTCTCATTAGACTGTAAAAGGAATCTGACTGGGTCCTACATCAGACTTCAGATATTTTAAAATGATTTGCACACCCTTTTTTATACAAAAGGGTGTTCTTCTAATAGAACTGTCTATACACTGGTGACAATACAGTGCAAAAATATATGGCCAGATCCTGCTCTGGTGTAAATGAGCCTTGCTCCATTGCAGACAACAGAGCTATGCTGCTTCACACCACCTCAGGCTCGGGGCATAGTGTGTCGTTTAGGACCTGGATCTTGCACAGATTTATGCATGTGTTTATCTTTATGCCCCATAGCTGGCCCATTGACTTTAATGGGACTATTCACAGTGTATAAAGTTAGGCACACATAAAAGTCCTTTTTGCAGAACTGGGGCCTAACATTTTGTTTTGGCAACAAGGAAGCTGTATATTGACTAATGATCACTTCTCTTTGCAACTGTATTTTTATATTTTTATATGAATGAGCAAATGTAGTAATAGGGTTTTGTTGTAATTTCTATGCTGTTTGTTAGCAGAATGGAAAAAAAAGTAGTGTTGACCTTATTTTGTTTAAATGGTGGTTTGAAGCCTTTCTTGTCTGGTAGGGTTTTAAAGGTTTGTCAGATATGGAGAGATTTAAGATGGAGCCATGTTGGAGAATGGCCATTAGGGAGAAAAATGGCAGAACTAAAAAGGTTTGAAAAGTTGTTGATGGGCATGTGTGTTAAGGGACAAATTCTGCCCTTGGATTCACTTCACTCAGAGCCATGCTGTCACATCAAGGAATTTGAACTACAAAATACTTCCTGCCCATGTAGTATTACCACAGACAAATGGGTAATCTTCCTTGAAAACGGTTACGGTTCTATTTGTGTTTGAAGACAAAAGCACCTCATCTGTTCTACCTGAAATCAATGGCAATATTCCTTTCACTTCACTAAGAGGTGATCATTGGATTATAAATTGTTTAGGGTTGGGCAGCGTGATTTAGGATTTGTCTACACACAAGTCAAACAAGTTGCAAAACTCTGTCAGACCCTCCTTTTTGATTCAAGAATGACATATTTTTATTTAGCTTAAACCTGTTCTTAATCAATTTAACTCTCTATAAACCAGGTTTATATTGATTTCAGGGGGTCCACGCAACCTTTTGCACTGATTTCACCAATTTGATTTTAAATCGCACCTGTTGTTAAACCATGGCTGCTAAACACGCAGACATGTCATTACTCACAAGGCCTGACTCTGCAAGATGCTGCAAGCCTTGCACCAGGTGCTGCACATCCTCATGTGACCTCATGCACACCCTCATGGTCCTCTGGGGGGGGGAGGGAGGGAGGTGGCTGTCATCTCTCAGAATCAGATTTGAGATTCACGCATATTCCCTACCCTAATGAGCTTACAGTCTCATGGCTTTCATGTGCTCTCAGAGAAGTTAAAGAGAGTGCTGCCATTGATCTCATATGGCTGTAATGTAAAGTTCAGTGTAAATTTGTAATGCTAGATACATGATTTTTATTATTAACAGTAATAAAACGTGTTTAAATTAAGCTGATTATGGAGTCATAATTAGGAATACATGCTGTTAACGTGCATTTGTAGTAGGCAGCTGTTGCACTGTATCCTCTGAATACAAGATAAAACACAGAACCGCTGTTACATTATACTGGATTTATTTATTAACATACGTCTAAGAGCTTTAGACTTACTTATTCATAGATTCTAAGGCCAGAAGGGACCATTGTGATCATCTAGTCTGACCTCCTATATAACACACAGGCCATAGAACTTCCACAAAATCATTCTTAGAGCAGATCTTTTAGAAAAATACCGAAATCCAATTAAATCCAGATTTGATTTAAAAATTGTCAGTGATGGAGAATCCATCACAGCCCTTAGTAAATTTTTCCAAATTGTTCCACTCTCAAAACCATGTGTCACATTCACACAGTCATTTATTTTCCTTCTTTCTTTTTATAACCACAATTTAAAATCAAGGAAATTAAAGCAAAAAGCTACGATGCTCAATATTGTTGCGGATGTGACTGTCACCCAGAGAAGATAAACAACTGGTTCCGCATGGATATTGGAGAGATCTCAAACATTTACCCACTTGTTCAGTGGCCACAGTGGTCTGCTCACGCAAAACTCATTGCAGAATGGGGGCCTTTGTGTTCTCTACCATGCAATGAATCTCATCCAGCAAGTTCACCATGAGAGTTCCATAGTTTATATTGTAAGCTCTTTGGGACAGGGACTGTCTTTTCACTCTGTGGGTACGTGCACGCTGCAAACTAAAACACCAAAAACCCATGGCAGCTAGTCTCAGAGCCTAAAAGTAGCTGTGTAGATGTTCTAGCTCGGGCTGGAGCGCAGGACCCTGGGAAGGGAGGTGCCCAAGCCAGAAGATTGACATGGTTATTTAGTGCTACAGCTTGAGCCTGAGTCTACGCCTGAGACTGGCTGCAGCAGAGTTGGTTTGTTTGGTTTTGCCGTGTTTACAATGCTTAGAACAATGGGGTGCTTTCCGTTGAATGGTGGCCCCAAGGCACTGCATTAACACCAATAAGTAAAATAAAACAGCCACAGAAGACTTGCAGAAGTGGATCCTACAACTATACCTTCATCTAAGCACTGAAATGGGCCAATACAGACAATGCAAATGCTGGGCAAAATAACAACTAAACATTTGCTCCCTTTTCTGTTTGCTTTCCACACACTTACTTTCATGGATTTTTACCAGTGGAAATGATCATGAAGAGTCAATGTTTGGCTCTAATGCTCAGTCATGTCAATACCTGAAAGCAAATGTCAAACTGTAACTAACCAACAATAGGTTTCAGAGTAGCAGCTGTGTTAGTCTGTATTCGCAAAAAGAAAAGGGGTACTTGTGGCACCTTAGAGACTAACACATTTATTTGAGCATAAGCTTTCGTGAGCTACAGCTCACTTCATCGGGTGTAACTCACGAAAGCTTATGCTCAAATAAATGTGTTAGTCTCTAAGGTGCCACAAGTACTCCTTTTCTTTTAACCAACAAGTGTGACTCTCATTGTCACTGTTGCAGTTAGATAAGGAAATCAAGATTAGCACTGTAGGTGGTTCATTATAAAAGTCATCTGGTCAAGGAATAGAAACAGTGCCACAGGATTTAAGTAACAGCTTGCTAACAGTTTACAAATCAGGAATAAATGGCTGAAGACATTTACAAATAACATTTGAATAATAAAAAAGACATTTCTTTGTGGACATTTCACAAATAGAAAACAAAGACGTCTGACAAATAAATTGTTCTGAATTTTTCAGCCCCCATTAATTCTGAATTTCCTTGACTCAGTGGGGTTATGTCAGACTTGACATTCGTAATTGAATGGGTTTAATATAGGTCTGAGTCCTAGATTGGGAACTCACTGGGGCAGGAACTGGCTTTTTGTTCTTTGGGCAGTGCTAGTCCAATGGGACCCTGGTCAGAATCCTTAGGCACTACCAAGATAAAAACAATATATCACAATAATCTAACAAGAAAAGCAGTTCTTGTGGCACGTTAGAGACTAACAAATTTATTAGAGCATAAGCTTTCGGTAGCTCACAAAAGCTTATGCTCTAATAAATTTGTTAGTCTCTAAGGTGCCACAAGTACTGCTTTTCTTTTTATGAATACAGACTACACGGCTGCTACTCTGAAAATAATCTAACACTAATTTGTCTCATCCCATATACAACAATGTTCTGTCCATCTACCAAGGGTGTTTGTAGACTTAATTGGTCTCTAGTTTTCTGCCACTACTTTTCATTCACCATAGTTCTAGTCACTGACAAATTAGTAACTGCAGCCTGGGGAACAGCTCAGCAAGTCTCTCTGGCTGCCTTGTGTTGTTTTTTAATTGCCTTTACTGGTTGTCAGCATGCACGATGGTTGTCAGCATACATAGGAGGTAGTAGTGGGATAAGGGGATATGCTAAAAAGACACATTTAGGCCTTGTGCATGTAGCAGGGGGCAATCCAAATATAGGTACCACCCGCATAGATTGATCACCCTAAGGCACTTCTGCTAGTGCCAGCCTGCAGCCATCTACTGTACTGACCTATTGGTCTATTTCAGACATGGAAGTCAGTGGGGGGTTGTAGAACTGAGCCCTTCAACTAGGCAAAGGAGGAAGCCAGGGAATGGTGGACAGAGTACAGTAGATGAGTTCCAGGCTTTTGTCCAATCACTGGGGGATGTAAATGAGATCAGGGCATCTGAAGAATTTTCACCTCTGATGAGGATACTGGTATGGGGCCAGTTACTCTGAGCAGGAGGAGCAGCAGCATGAGGGACTGGACATCAGAGTTGTGGTGAGGAAGAAGAGGATGTGGAAGAAGAGGATGAGATGGAAGCACTCTTTGAGAACTTGTCATAGCCATTCAATAATGTTCTTCCTTCCAAAAGCCTGCCAAGATTATTTTATTTATCAAGCAAACAGATGCTGGATTCTTTCTGGAGACAATTTGACTTGAGCTTGTGCCCTTCCAAAATGTCAAGTTCAGCAAAACTCAAACTTGTGAAATCAGGAAATACAGAGTTAAGATACATGCTCACGTAACCTTAACTCTGCCCACCCTCCTGCCCCCCTGGGGCTGGAATAGCACCTGGGAGTTATCTGCATGCATTTCCGCTGCATGCATTGTTAGGTGTAGGTGTATTGAATGGTAGAGGAATAAGTGGGAGCAGCTTGGAAGAGTTGGGGTTGGGATTGTGATATGAAGTGATCTGAGGGGCTGTGGCCCTCTAGGGTGGGGGTGTGAGCCCCTCTCCCTGATCCCTGTGTGTGTGTGATCAAAGGAAGAAGTGTATGTACCTTGGGAGATCCCATGTGTCTCATTTTGTTGCTGCGTTGTCGAGGCTTTGTTACTAGCAGGACACAGGGTGATCTTGCCCTGGGGATTGTCAGCAGGTGGGTAGGCAATGAGTGCGGTATGTGAGTTTAATGATGAGTAAATGGAAAGTTAGTGTTTGATGTCCTGTGAATAAGTGTGAGAAGGTTGTAAAAGTAGCTGAGGGAGTTGTAAAACTTAGATGTGATGTTTTCTGTGGAGTGGGCTGGGTGTAGTGCATGTGTAGGTAGCTCATCTTCAGTGCAGGACAAAGGCAGAGTGTGAATATATGTTATGTGCTTAATTGGGGCATCACCACATGGGTGTTTACTTTAGCTCTGTATTTCCTGGTTTTCAAAAGTTTGAGTTCTTCTGAACTTGACAGTCTGGAAGGGCGTGAGCCATGACCAGACGACCTCCTAGTCAGGAGTGAGTGAGATGTGGGTCTTCGCCTGAGTGAGGATTTTAAAGTTGCACATCTCCCTGCCATACCCTGAGATATCCCCAGCAAGCCAGACTGCCCATAAGGCCAGTGTCTGTGCTCTGCTCTCTCTCCAAGGCCAGTGTATTGCCTACAGTGATAAGTTACCACACAGGTTTTTCTCAGCAAGCACATTTGTTTGTAAGGTGAAAGCACTACAGAGAAAACATATTAAAACAACAAAAGAACCTACATACATGCTAAAACTCTTTCAAGAAGGCACCCCCAACTCCTACCTAGGGCTCTGGTCAGATTGAGCCCTCCAAAACCCAGAACTGGGTTTTCCCCATTATTACAAGTTCATCCCATCTAGATCCAGAACAGAGATGGGGCTATTAGCAGATTAGCTATTTCTTTACACAGCTCAGACCTTTGATCTTGGCTTTCTGTAACGATCAGACACTGACCCTCTCCTCAGGGCATAGCACCAGAAGGCTGGGGTTTTGCATAACCTAAGGTGGGGAATTTGCATTAACCTCTCCCTACGGATTCCCCAGGAAATCCACTTGACACTCATTGTCCCCAAATTCCATACTTGTCTGGCATGTTTTCAGTATTGTCTTTTGAACTCCCTGGTCTCCCATCTGTCACATGTGCCCCCTAGAGAGGTTACATAGTGTCCCAACCCACAATAATACCTAAACAAAGTCTTCAAGGATATTGCAGGAAATCGCCATATCTGTCATACATGGTGCACAGACAAAGATAGGGGAGATGCTAGGACTCACCAAGAGGGGCAGCCCTCCCAGATCCCGGCACATCCATGTGAGAGGAATGCTGATAGACACCCCTCCCCCCCCCCCGTCCCTTTTCTCCTTGTCCTCCTCATGTCTCCCTTCCCAATGTCCCTCCATTCCCCTTTTTAGCCATGACCTCTTTTTACCTGCCTGTTCTCATTGGTTCCCTCCTCATAATTGGCCCTTTCTTTGCTCTGCCCCAGACCCTTTCTCCTTATTCTCACCATCTCTTGCAACCCTAATCACTCTCCCATCCCAGCGAGCATTTCCACATGTGATTTATTTCCTTTTTGAAAACAGTTTCAGCACCTTCTGAATATTCAGTTGTGTGCAGACTACATTTTCCCCAAAATAAGAATGCTCTTTGTGAGAGGCAGATGGTAGCAAAATATCTCATTTTATTTCAGATTTCTGTCTAAGGTTTGGATTGGAACTCTCAGTGCCTGGGTACTACTCAGCTTTGGTGGCCAGAATGTCCCGCGTTGAACTGTTCAGGACCTGTGAGGGGTAGCTAGCTTTCAACCTCTTAGCCTCTCTCTGCTTCTGCGTCTTGCGGTCTTTTTGATCTGGGAGCCTTTGGGCTCCTTGCAGCATACCTACCTGGCTAATATTGTTGTAAATTGATTTCCCCCCCAAAGGGCTAGTGGGTGACATGTACTCTGTTGGGGTCACTCTCAAGCCTCTGAGATCCTGGTGCAATGACCTCAGCCCCGATCTCTGTCTGTCCACAAAAAATCATTGAGAAAGTGTCTCAACTTCAAGGCTGTTTTATCTGGGGGGCTGTATCTCAAGAACCAGTTGATCAAATGGCCTCAGATGTGGATTGCTGACCAAACCCCATGGCCACATGAAGCACACGTTTCAAGGCGCTTCAAGTAACTGTGTGGATTTTAGAGCAGTTAGAAAAGTCAATTTTTAAACAGAAAGCTGGTCTTAACTTTAACATTAACAGAGCTAGTGCTCCTCTGTAGTTTGGGGAGCAATAGACAGAGAGTGTGAGTGAGTCTGGGTATGTCTACACTCAGTGCTTAATTTGTGCCAGGGCTTCTCGGGGCTGAGCCTGGGAACCTCTAGGTTTGGCAGTTTATAGGCTTGTTGCATCAGTTATGAATGTAAAAAAAAAAAAAATTGTTTGAGCCCTGGCACGTAATTGGTTGAGCCCCAGCACCTCTTTCATTATAGATTAAGCACTGTCCTCACTGAAATTAAACACCCATGGCTGGCCCATGGCAGCTGACTGAGGCTCAGGTTAAAGGGCTGTTTAACTGTGTTTAGATGTTTGGGTCCCTCCCACCTCACAGGGCTCTAGAGGCCAGGCTCCAGCCCAAGCCCCAGTGTCTACACCTCAGTTGAACAGCCCTGTAGCCTGAGCCCCACAAGCCTGAGCCAGCTGGCACAGGCCAGCCACAGGTTTTTAATTGCAGTGTAGACATACCCTCTGAGGGTACCAGCATCAGAACTTGGGAATTTACACTTGACAGACAGACAGTGTAGAGAGCAAAATAGTACTAGTGAGAATCAGAAGGCAGACATCTCTCGCCCCAGTTTTGTTGTTGCTTTTGCTGCATTTGATTGCATAATGGTTGCATTCATTTATGTCGTCGTTTGCATAAAGATTGGCACACGAGTGAGAGTAGTCTACATCTTCCAATTTATTTATGATCTCAAGTTCATTTTTAGATTTCTGATTTGTTCATTAAGTTTATTACAGTGGTTCTCAACAAGGGGTAAGCGTACCCATTGGGGTATGCAGAGGTCTTCCAAAGGGTACACCAATTCATTTGATATTTGCCTAGTTTTACAACAGGCTACATAAAAAGCACAAGCAAAGTCAGTACAAACTAAAATTCCATACAGACAATGACTTGTTTATATGGCTCTGTATGCTACACACGGACATGTACGTACAATATTTATATTCCAGTCAATTTATTTCATAATTATATGGTAAAAATTAGAAAGTAAGCAGTTTTTCAGTAATAGTGTGCTGTAATACTTCTGTATTTTATGTCTGATTTTGAAAGCAAGTCATTTTTAGATGAGGTGAAATGGGGGTTTACAAGACAAATCACACTCATGAAAGGGGTACAGTAGTCTGGAAAGGTAGAGAACCATTGATCTAGAGGCCCCAACCAAGATTAGTGTCTTATTGTGGTAGGCACTGTACAAATGCATAACAAGAGGCATTCCTTGCATAAAAGAGCTTACAAAACAAAGGATGGGACAAGGAGGTAATTATTATCCCCATTTTACAAATGGGGAACCGAGGCACAGAACAATTAAGTGACTTGCTGAAGGTCACACATGGAGTCCGTGACAGAGTTGGGAATGGAACTCAGATGTCCTGAGATACAAACCATGCTTTAACTGCGAGACCATCCGTCCTCTTGTTTTTTCTTAAATTACAGTGTGTGAGACCTAGAGTAGGAAATCACTCCATCTGCTGTGGAAAGAGCAGTATATATGCCTAATTTATCAAGACAATCCATATTAGAATATATGCAGAGGAGGAGCCAGCTCTGGGAGGAACAGAGAGTTATGACACCCGGTATACGCGATGGGGCGGATGATGTGGGCCCTGCTTCTGAGGCTCCTGCAGTAGCCTTGTTCTGGAGCTGGTTGAAATGTTCTGAATTTTGATTCATTTTTAAAGACATTTTTCATTGACATTTTGAAATGTGACCAAAAAATAAATTTTGTTGCTTATCAAAAACAGTTTGGTCTTTGGGCCTGAAATTCATTTTCCATGAACAGTCAAATAAACAAAACTTTGTTTCCTGAAATCTTTTATGAAAGGGCAAAGCAGGATACGTGGCACATTGAAATGTGATCTTCCCTTTGCCAAAATGTTTGCAAGTGATTTTCCTCCTCAGTGTTTACCAACCTCCAACTAAATCCCTGAAGAAAAGAGAGAACAATTTGGAATATACACAATGTCAAACCGTTATATCTGTGGCCAAGTATTTACTTTCTCTGTATTTTCTTAGCATTTATGTTTACAATTCTCAGGGCTTTTTTTATGCCCCAAGTAGCCATTTATGAGCCTGTAATAAAACTCTGATTGCCCCACAAAATGCCGTTCTGAGGTATTAAGAGAGTCAGGAGACATATAAACACAAGCTCTTGATCCTGATTAAAAGAAAAATAGAGCAACACTGGAATTCAAATTATTGTTTAAAAGGATGTTGTCAGGATAAAAATCATGGGTCAAATTCATTCCAGGGGTAACTCAGTGGACTTCAGTCGTCAGCGATGACTTTGGCCCAATGTGTATGGGTACATGTGTCTCTATGATATGTATTTACAGGTCTATTTTAAATCAATATCTTTTTATTTTATACTGAAAATTAAATCACTAAATTGAAATAATATTTTAATAAATTGAACGTACTTGTCATTCATCCTGCACTTTGCCCTATTTAAAAACAAAGACAGATGGGTTCTTTTTTAACTCTGCTAGCACTCAGATGATATGTTGAAGTTTCCATCACTGCGAGGGACTGTTTAAGTGCTTTTAAATATTAGTCCTGGAATAAAATTTGATTAAAAAGGCATGAAAAGGGTTCTACTGGGCCTGATCCAGACCCCACTGACTTCAGTGGAAATACTCCCATTGATTTCAGCAGGCTGTGGATGGGGCCCATGAGGAGCCATGGGGCCCTTCTCAGGCCTGGCCTCTTCACACCTGCACCACTGTTTATTTAATGTATGGGTGGACATAACAGTTTGTCAGCATCCCTTCAGCACGACTACAGTTGTCTGAAAATGTTTCTTTTGTGTTGCCCAAAGGAAAGTGCTCATTCGGCATAGTAGTCTTCTCTGTCCCCCTTTTAACAAAGTCCTTTTCTTCTTTAAAAGAAATAAGACGAAATTGCCGGGTAAACTGCCCCTTCTTGTGAAGGAAAACCATGTGTTTTAACTCAGGTTTCAGAATAGCAGCCATGTTAGTCTGTATTCGCAAAAAGAAAAGGAGTACTTGTGGCACCTTAGAGACTAACAAATTTATTTGAGCATAAGCTTTCGTGAGCTACAGCTCACTTCATCGGATGCATTCTGTATTTTCCCCCAAATGCATCCGATGAAGTGAGCTGTAGCTCACGAAAGCTTATACTCAAATAAATTTGTTAGTCTCTAAGGTGCCACAAGTACTCCTTTTCTTTTTGTTTTAACTCAGTATCTCAGAAGGCCTTTACAGATTTGCTGCCCTGTTTGTTTATAAGATTCAAAGACAGAGTGCTTTCATTTCCGAGCTATGTTGTCTGCAAAGATCCTAGGAAGATGGATATATATAAAGATTAAGGTGTGTTGAACATAAATCACATGTGCAGCACTCGCAGAAACAATTAGTTGCTAGAAATGCCTGAAATGCTGAAACTGCCGGGTTGGAGTTGATATCAGTCCTTCTGATACGTTGTACAGCAGCCGTGAAGCAATGACGCTCAAGCTGTGTGAAGTTTTGCTATAGGAAGTTTAAGCCAGTGGACTGACGTGATCCTCAGAATATTAAAACCCACAGTCTTGCTGTATGTCCCCAGGGGAGGGCCTGCAGACTGTAATGTGGTGTAAGAATGAAAACTTGCTGAGATAATCTCTCTCGCTAGCCGTCCTTCAGTCCTCTTCCCCGTCACCCTCCCCTGCTCCCTTCCCTGACCCAGCTTATCCTGCTGTCCCTGGTTTCTGATTTCTCAGTGTCATCAGTATCTTTTGTCAGTGGTAAGATTCATCTAACAGCAGAAATATCACTAAAATTGGCCTGGGATCCAGGTTCCTTAGCTGCTTAGTGGGGATTAAGTCTTTCCCTTATCCACATCATTCAAAATTCACTACAATCTGTCCACTCCCACCACCCAGGCTGATACAGCAAGGTCTGTAGTTTTCTGTTTATTCCTCTCTCTTTCTGGCCTGTTTCCTTCTCTCTCGGCAGAGGAACTCTGCTCGGGAACAGTCTGCATCTTTGAAGTGGAAGTAGATCTGCAGTCATTCGTATGGCCTCTGCCTTCTACATGGCAGCTGCCTCCTTTGTGGCTCAGAAATCTCTTGACGAAACATTGCGTTTATCGGGTCAGGCACTTCGTGTCTAACTCCATGCCATTCTGCCTTTCACAAGCTACCTCACTTAGTCCCGGAGCTCTCGTCCATATGCTTGGAAGGCAATCAAAATGGATACAGTCTTTATTTTAGCCAGTTGAAAGCAGCCATTAGAAGCTTTTGTTAGTTTTGGCTTGTCAGACAGAATAGGCAAATTGTAAATGATAAAGTGGAAGGAAGAGGCATGCCCTTGTACCTTTCTCAGAAGGTTAGAAGGGTGCAAAGAGAGCTTGTGCTTAATTTAACACACATCCAGAGCAGTGGTGGGGATACTTATCTATTTAAATAGAGTTGATGACTATTGTGTGGTTGCCATCTGCCCTCTTTCATGCAGAATAACTTACCTTTTTTTTGGACCACATCTTATTGGCCCTCTAAATCAGTGGCAAGTCCACATTTGTTGCTGGATAAAAGATCTGTCAATTTTTCGACATAAAATAATGTCGTCTTATTCTACTTATACAGGGGCCCTTGTTTCCACAGAGTCTTGCACTGTTAGACTATTGTGATCGATTTACAACAAAACAATCTTTTGAAATTCTGTCATTGTCTTAAATTCCCTCTACATGACTATCACAATCGTTATCAGCAAAGCACTTAGCCCATGCTTAAGCCCATCCATTCAAATTCAGCAAATCTCATAAACCAGTGCTTAATTTTTCCTTGGGATTTAGTGTTTTGCTGAATTGGAGTGTATAGGACTTTCCTTTTCCACAGTGTATTGGAGCTATCTCAGTTTGAATGATTCTGAATGGAATTGGGAGTCAACATATATTTTATAATTAAAAAAGAAATGGGTAGAGAAATGACGGCAGGTGTTGGGGAATGAAGTAAAAGGGTAACCCTTTGAAGGTTTCACAGGAAGATTTTGCTACCAAGGAATGGGGGCGTCAAAATAATTTAAAAACAGACTAGCCACAATAATTAATGTAAAGCAAATGTATAGTGCATTAGACAAAATTCAATATTTAATAGTGGCTTAGACTTTGTGGCTAGCACTGTGTAAATCCAAATCAGTCAGGGACCAGTGTCAGCAGGTGCTGCAATTTCACAATCAGTAATTATGCTAGATCATTACTACCATTGTTTATGAATGATGAATAGACTGAAGTTCTCCAATTGTTTGGGTCAGACTCTGTTCTAATTACATTCATGCCACCCTAGTAGGATTGCAGGTGTCGCACAGTTGTCGATGACGGTAGGATTTGGTCCATTATATATTTTTATCATTACATTTTTAGTAAAATATTTTCCACTTTAACATAAATGGTGTACAACGCATGTGCTCTAGGAATTGTTTTTGGAAGCTCTGTGGCCTGTGTTGTACAGGAGCTCAGATGAGATGATCACAATGGTCCCTTCTGGCCTTGGAATCCATGAATCTTCCTCAAACATTCAAGTCCCCAATAGAAAGCTCGCCCCTTCAACAAACCATTCAGCCATGAGAGCTTTTCTGAAAGCAGGAAGTTGAAAGATTTCAAAAGATTTCCCGAAAGTGCTCATCATCTCAATCCCAATCTGGATATTAGGGTCAGATTCTCATCTCAGTAGCAACAATGCAAATTTGGAGGAACTCCATTGACTTCAGTAGAGTCACTCTGGCTTTGCACTGGTATAAAAGCAGAATCTAACCTCTTCTATTTTTGAAAAGACAGGAGAATGTTGGGTTGCCCTGGGTGCCTAATACAGTGTATTGCTTTGTAGACTTTAGAGTCCATGAATTAAAAATTCAATAAAGAGTCTTTCTTTACTGGGTAGTGAAATGCTGTTCATCTTGCTGAGATGACATGCTTAGTGAGAAGGTTTGACTCCTCCAGTTCACGTGGGTGCACTTTATTGGCCATGAAAAGCAGTAACAAGCTCAGGTCATTACTTTCCTCATAGCAGGTGAAAACTGAAAAGTGATTGATGCAAGAGAAGAATAAGAAAGTAATTGAATTTCAAACTCTTTACTGCCAAGTGTTTGTATGGTTTCATGTGATTTCCTATCTATACGCCCCATAGACATCTGAACGTTATTGCAGAGCTTGGGGGAAAAGGATTTGAAATGCCCTGCATTATAAAGTGCTGCATAAATCCATTTCTTAATATAGCCTGGACTAGAGCAGCTGCTGTGCAATTCCACATTGAATCAGCAAGGTGGTAATCAGCATGCACTGTGGCTCCCTTTCTGCATAATGAAAAGTTGCACACAGTGATCTGAAAGCCAGCATCACTTGCTGCTCCTTATTACTACTACAGCATTCCAGAGACCTTCCGTTGGAGATACCGCTTAGACAGAGATGAACATATGTACAAAACGTCATTAGGAATATGTATGGAACAAAGACTTTAAAAACATTGGTACTTCCGCTTTTTGGATTTTGGTTGAGGCTTTCTGTTAGTATGTCTCTGGTTTTGTTCCATTGCAGCCACCCCCAGTTTGATCTTCATAGAAAGCAGGCTTTTATCCCTACTGAATAAAAACACTATGCACATCATTCAAAAAAAGGTTGGGGGGGTGGGAGGAGTTGCAGACTCGTTCATCCTCTAAGCAGAAATAACAAGCAATTATACCATTGTAAAAGAAAATGTAGGTAATTATAGTTTGGGTAAAAAGAACAGGAGTACTTGTGGCACCTTAGAGACTAACAAATTTATTAGACCATAAGCTTTCGTGGGCTACAGCCCACTTCATCGGATGCATAGATTGGAACATATAGTAAGATTATATATACTGATAAATTGAAAGTTACCATACAAATTGTGAGAGGCTAATTAGTTAAGATGAGCTCTTATCAGCAGGAGAAAAAAACTTATGTAGTGATAATCAAGATTCTCCTGCCGATAAGAGCTCATCTTAACTAATTAGCCTCTCACAGTTTTTATGGTAACTTCCAATTTATCTCTATCTATCTGTCTTACTATATGTTCCATTCTATGCATCCGATGAAGTGGGCTGTAGCTCACGAAAGCTTATGCTCTAATAAATTTGTTAGTCTCTAAGGTGTGTGACGGGGCAAGGCCAGATGGCTATGGAAGAGTAGTGGGAGATAGATATATTAGCTCCAGGCTAAACAAATCCCTGGTACCAGGATAAGTGAAATGGCAGCTGCTCCAGGTCAATTAAGACACCTGGGGCCAATTAAGAACTTTCCAGAAGGCAGGGAGAAGGCTAGGTTGATTGGGACACCTGAAGCCAATCAGGGGCTTGCTGAAACTAGTTAAAAGCCTCCCAGTCAGTCAGGTGGGTGTGCATGTCAGGAGCTGTGGGAGGAAGTTGCGCTGTTGGAGAGGCTGAGTAGTACACACCATATCAGGCACAAGGAAGGAGGCCCTGAGGGAAGGGTGAAGTGGAGCTTGAGGAAGTGAGGGCTGCTGTGGGGGAAGTAGCCCAGGGAATTGTACATGTCATGTTTCTAAAAGGTCAGCTACCATAGCTGATACTATTAGGGTCCCTGGGCTGGAGCTCAGAGTAGAGGGTGGGCCCGGGCTTTGCCCCCCCTTTGCCCCAATTAATCACTGAGACTGGGAGACAACAGAGACTGTGCAAGGAAGGATAACTTCTCCTCACCTCCCTCGCTGGCTTGTGATGAAAATGGCTCAGTAGACTGTGACCCTTGTCTCTAGAGAAAGAAGGGTTACGTGGACGGTCACAGTGAGCCTCTGAGGCTAGCGAAATCTGCCAGGAAACACAGGACCCACGGAGGCAAGGACAGAGCTTTGTCACAGGTGCCACAAGTACTCCTGTTCTTGTTGCAGATACAGACTAACACGGCTGCTACTGTGAAACCTATAGTTTGAGTAACTGTACAAGAGAACCAGAGAGCTAATGTTTGCAAATCCTGAGGCAGAACATTGCCACCCATACTCAAATAAGTTCTGAGAGTGTAAGGTGATAACAATGCAAGTGAAGTTAGGTTCAAAGTGATCGAATATGATGATTACCCAAGAAGGTGAAGAGGAAATATATTCCCTCAGGTAAATGATTTTTTTCAACATACAGTGAACTTATTTTGTAAGTTATAACAAATTAAAAACAGAATATAGGCAAAATCACTATTTGTCACATCCCTATTTATTGTGAATTTATAGTGCTTTGCATCACAAAAGGTGTGCATTAGAAAAAGAGGGTTTTTTAGTAGGATTTATCAGAACATTGATGGTGGGGGACAGTTCTATAAGCTTTGCTCAGGTAGACTGTAAAGCCCATAATATTGGATAGTTCCTCAGAAGAGCTCAGACATCCTCATTTGATTTATAGAAATATCTGGTCAGCATAGTGTAACGCCAACAAACCATGGTCGTCGGTGGGCAGGATTGAACCTGGGACCTCTGGAGCTTAGTGCATGAGCCTCTACTGCATGAACTAAAAGCCAACTAGCTATTAGTTAAGGCTGTAGAGCATACCCATTTTATCTCTCTCTCTAAGTGGTCTCGGTGCCACTAGATCGGACAGAACACCCCACCAAGAAGGCATGTGGGTTACAATAGCTTTGGTGTGTCTGTTCAAACCAACTCCTGATGCCTTTTCCTTGTTTTACCACTACTTCACCCATTATAAACAAAAACTCACACCAATTAAAAAAAGGGAAAAATAAAACTAATATTAAATAGCAATTATGAAACTAATCTAACATTTGCCAGCTATTGCTCTGATCACTCTGCCTGTATGTTGCATCCCCTTCTCTACCCTTTATTTCATCTTTTTTGGCTCATGTCATACAGTTGATGATCCGTGCAGAGTCCCATTGATTTCAGCAAGCCTGTATGCTATCAATTGCTGGAATGGAGTTCCTTAGATTTTAAGCTCTTTAGATCATGAAACAGCTCTTAGTATGCGTTTGTACAGCACCTAACACAATGGTGCTCCAATCTCATTTGGGGCCTTTAAGCCTTAGTGTAAATTATTAATAAATGTGGCAGTGTGAAAGCAGCCTTGTCCAGTGTATGGAGTATGGAAGTGGGTGTCAGCAGACCCAGTTTCTCATCCCAGGTCTACTGCTGATTGCTTTGTGAGTTGGGACAGGTCACTTAATCTCTCTATGATTCAGTTTCCACAGCTGTAAAACTGAGGTAACAATACCCTTTATTTTGTGAGGTCCATTCAGATGTTTGGATGAAAACTACTGAATAAAAAAGCTAAGTAGTATTATGTAGTTAACCAAAGCTTACACTTCCCCTATGTTGGCTTTTACCCATGGTGAACTGGCCGGCCTCTTCTCAAGGTTGGGTATAGATTTCACAGCTGATTGCAGTTTTCCCTTCAAAGGAATGCAGAAGTTAAAGGTTTCAGTCATGGTGTGAATGAGCCACTGATGGAGTAAATGCAAAAGAAATAATTAAAACAGCCTCCGTTGCAAATTAATCATTCCAAGCAGCAGCATTACGATGAGTTTGTTAGGAAGCACGTGGAAAAGCAATAGTCAATTTTCTTTTTAGTGCTATTCCTAATAAATGTGAGAGGAATCCACTTGATTGATAGCTGTTTTAAAAGCACCAGTTCTAAAAGTCTCCATTGGTGCTGAAGAACTGTTGTATAGTGTCTGTTTTATTAAAGTGCTGCAGGCATCTTGGCTCTTGAAGCTGTTAGGAAAGCCACTTCAAAGGTGGATCTTATTTGGGTGTTTAATAACTTTAAAAGGAAAGACAGAGTTGCCAGGATGTCTGCAGTTAGTAGTTTCCTGGCACAATAAATGGCAAGTTGTTCATACTGAATGCTGACATGGGGGAAAATATTTCTAGTTCGCACACATAATCAAAATCTGGATTCCAGAGAATAAGCTCATGGGGCCACCATTTACCGATCTGTGGCCATTCAGGAAGGTGGGACCTAACTCCTGGTATTATTATCTTAAAAAGCAGCCTCGTTCAGTCATCTACAATGCTCCTTTGTCTAAGACCTAGAAGCTACAAAGCCACGTTCACTGACAATGTGTAATCCCTTTACACTAATTTAGACTCCCTTAAGGCACTTGTCTATGCACAAAAGTTTGTATCACTTTAAATATACTGGTACAGCAAAAGTGGTCCAACCCCCCAAGCGTGGATGCAGTTCTGCTGGTATAAAAGTGTTTATATGGGTATAGCCTGTCTAGGAAGGGGAATAACCTATACTGATTTAAGGCACCTTTATACTAGTATAACTGTACCTACACTAATGGTTGTACTGGTACAGCTAGTTTGGTTAAAAAAAACACCCCCTAACCAAAATAATTAGAGTGGTGCAAAAATTGTGTGTAGCCTGGGCCTTGCACTCCCCTAAATCCTACTTATTTCCACTTTACCGGCGTGTACAGGAGACTATACTCATGTCACTTAGATCCCCTGCCTGATTCTAACTTGCACACACAACAGCTAGAAGAAGCCGTAAGTGACACCAACTCCATTACATTATTGGTAGGGTGGGGGCAAGTAGGTGGTAAGGGAGCGTGAGGGAGTCTAATATATACATCAGCTCGGTATTTATCCCACAGTGCCTGAGATAATGTCTGTGATTCATGCACTGTATTCCTCTCAGCAGTGCAGTCTCAAAATCTGAGCTCTCTCCTCTTCTGTGCTGAGTCACGGCCGAAGCTCAATTGACATTCATTTTGTTCTAAATGGAGATGGGTGGGGAAGGAGTGGTTGTTTGTGAAGAAGTCACCTCTGCAGCTGCAATGTTAGGATCGGAGGCGCATCAATTCTTCTGCCAGCTGTGGAATTTCTGTTAAAAATCGTATCGCTCGTACTAGGGTGAAGTGATCTAAATGTGATAATGTTAAACCTACTTGGTGTGTGTGGTGTTCACCCCGGGGTAGCGAGGGGGTAACATGCACAGATCCTCTTTGCTATGTGATTCAAGAGACTCTGAAGTTTCTTTCATTCTAGCGCCGATTTCCCCCTTACTTCTTTCCACCCTGTGGAGTTGCTCAGGACAAGGTATTTTCATGCTGTTGCCTGAGTTCCTGTTTGGGATTTTATTTCTGAGGGTGTATTTCCCCCTTGATAAGTAATAGTAACTCCTATGGCTGCCAATGGGAGGTACACCTGTGCACTGATTAGAGAAGAGCTCCATTTATAGCTATGAGGACCGATTCTCAACCCCTGCTGCAGCTGCTGTGTGCTGCTTCAGCAGAGCAAACCAGCCAGATCTGGCCCTCTGAAGATTCACCAAATGTAATCCCCAGGTGCATACAGCCACCATAGCATCTCAGTCACCATTCAACCTCTCTGCCCCTGGCACAGGGAGTGTTCCTTTGGGAATGAGAGCATGGCTAGGGTGGCTTTATGCCCTAGCGATCTCCAGGTGCCAGAATGGCCCTTTGGGTGGGAGAGCTGGGCATCTTGTAAGGAAACATAGGGGCAGTTCAAAGCCACTCTCTATCTCTGTCTCTTGTTCTTACATTGAATACAGCTCATCCAGAGCAAAGAATCAGCCGCACAACGTGTATCATTAGGGCCAGGTCCAATTCCCAGAGAAGTCAATGGATAGTCACCTATTGACTTCAATGGACTTTGAATCTGGTTCCTAGCAAGCTGTTTTAAGCAGAAAGAAAAAGGTTTGGCTCATTTAAAGGTTTGTCTGACAAGGTGAAGGGGAACTAGTATTGCTGAAGACTGTGTATTCTATTGTGGTACTGATCCAATACAGGAAGACGACTGCTCTGTGAGATTATTTGCACTGCTGAAAGAGACAGCATTTCTCCAGGGCAAAAGGTAATTTGGTCTCTATGTTCCAGCAGCACCCAGGCCGAGTGATGTATTGTGTGGTGAGTGCATACTGTATCAGACAGACAAAACTGAGATAACTTGAACCTTAGAAGAAATCTTCATCCACGTTGCTCAGAATCATGTTCTGAAACAAGACATAGTAAAATGTACTACTGTGAAGTGTCAGATGTATTCAAAGAAAGTTAATTAAAACTGTCACTTCAGACCCTCTTGCTAGTGGTAGTTGTTTTGTTGAATTTTGACACCCTTTGTGATATTGGCAGTGTGAAACATTTTACTGCTAAATATTAGCCAGTAAAATTCCCCTTCCGATTAACTAGTGTTATGCTGGTAAATCTCTGACAGTTATTTTGGGCTCCTTAATTCCCAAACTACCAGTTTCCACTAACATGCTTACATTCACTACAGATGTGCCTGGAATAAAAGCCCCAGAGCCAAAGAACCCTAAACGTGGCAGATTTTAGAAATCTGAAACCAGTTCCAAATGTTGTAACTCATGTGGATATTTCTAGGTCTAGATCCTCAGCTGGGGTAAATTGGCTTAGCACCGGCTCCACTGGTAGCTAAAATGTAGTGGTGTGGGGTATGTATACAGTTAGGGATGTGTTTTGGGGTGAAAGGTTCCCTAATAATGTTTTGCATGTATATAATTGTTATTATTATGCAGGCAATTCTTACGCAATTTGCTGAATGTTTACAGTTAAAATGATAGGCAACAAATAGAGAAAAGACTGTCTGGAAAAAATAAAAGCACACATTTTCTTCTGTATGGTTTAATAACAGCTGACAAATTGTGTGGGCACAAATTTAGAATTTTGAACTGCATTTATTTCAACATTAAAACAGATTTGTGTGGTTTTGTTGCCTGGGTACAAGCGGTGCATTAAAACACATGCCACCAAAAATGAGGGCAACATTTCCTCTAGTGCAGCTCGTTACTGCATATTATTTACTCCTGTCTTCGAAAATCTCATTGGCATAAGTCTCTGCATAAGTTCCCATAAACCCCACCAAGGATGTGGATCTCATCCAGAGTGGATCACTATGATGAGGCTAAGCCCCTATCACCTGCAAGCCATGGGAAAGTACCCAATTACTCATGCTCCACACCTCAGGGGGTGAGTAATTGTTGAAATAGACTGAGGCAGGTCAGTTGTGGAGGGACTTCTCTGGAGACAGGCTTCTGTGATGGAGAGAAGCCCTGGGCTAGTGCTTAATAGGCAGGATACAAAAAGGGGACTATGTGGAGCCTGGGATGGGCAGAAGACCTATTAATATGAAGCTACAGAAGAACCTCAGAGTTACGAACACCTCGGGAATGGAGGTTGTTCATAACTCTGAAATGTTCGTAACTCTGAACAAAACGTTATGGTTGTTCTTTCAAAAGTTGACAATTGAACATTGACTTAATACAGTTTTGAAACTTTACTATGCAGAAGAAAAATGCTGCTTTCCCTATATTTTTTTAGTAGTTTCATTTACTACTGTGCTGTGTTTGCTGCTTTTTTTTTTGGTCTTTGCTGCTGCCTTATTAAAACTGTCACTTCAGAGCCTGGAGTATTGACTGGTCAGCTCGTAACTTTGGTGTTTGTAACTCTGAGGTTCTACTGTAGTTTGAATCTTTATTTGGACTTGTTTGTTCTACCCCAGAAGCAGCTTAGACATTTATGTCTTGGCCAGGGATCAAGCCACCGAATACCTCTAGGGGGAGTTGGGAGTGGTTATTGCGGCTGAGAAAGTAGCCACCACAGGGAGTGTGAGAGGCAAAGTCTTCTACAATGCCATATCCAGCAAGGAGGAGGCATGCTAGAGGTGTGAACGCGTATTCAGAATCTCATTAACACAGTGAACATACAGCATGTGTTTTTGAGCTGGCTTTTAGCCTTATTAAATGCATTTAGGATCACAGAAGCGCAGAAATTACATATGGTTGATCCACATTAGGTCATCTTCTGCACTAGGGTAGAATGTTGGGACTTAAGTGAGACTTGCCAACATATAGCCAAGGGCAGAATTTAGACTACCCTAAGGGATTAAATGGCCAAGTCCCATTTAAATTTATTGGGAACTGGATGAGTAGCTCTGTTAACAATCCAGTCTAAGGGTATGTCTTCACTATGGAACTAAATGCAGAGGCATCAATTTAGCAGGTCTAGTGAAGACGTGCTCAATCGATGAGAGAGCGCTCTCCCATCGATTTCAGTTCTCCACCTCAATGAGAGGCAGAAGCAATGTTGGCAGGGGAGCGTCTACCGTCGACATAGCGTAGTGTGGACCCCACGGTAAGTAGATCTAAGCTACATCGACTGATGCTACTAATGAAACTCAAATTCCGTAGCTTAGATCAAATAGCAGGTGTAGTGTAGACCAGGAACTTAGTGTAATTCGGGTTGCTAGTAGCTTCCTTGTAAACTGTTTGTCACATTCTAATCCATCATAAGTATCTGCAAATAATAATAATCATTACACTAGTGAACATTTATATTATAGTATCCCCTCACAGTGGAGGCCCCTTTGCCCTGGACACTGTGCAAGCATAGTTAAGAGACAATCTCCTGATCTTATCTGCTGCAACTGCCTCGGGTGGGTAGAATAGCAGCAATCCCATTGTGCTACATGAACGGGATGGCTCAAAGTGAAGGGGCGTGAGGAGATCCATGGAGGAGGTGGATCCTCTGCTGTGTTCCTGTCACCTCAGGATAGCTCATACTGTACCTTGTGGCTGGGCACCTAACCATGCTCCTTGAGGCTGTGATGTGCTAACAGTGGTGTAGTAACAGTGGCTTTCTTGAACACTAGATATGTGCCTATCTGTATATTTTTCTCTTAGGGACTTGTAGTACCCCAGTTGCCATAGTGTCTGGGAGACTCTATACTATAATCCTCTATGCTATGGGAAGAAAGAGGCTGCCCATACCCTCTTGCAGACATCTCCGAACCAGGGCAAGATTTGGCCTTTACTATTCCAAAGCTCCATTGGTGAGATGAAAGATTTCAGAATGAGTGAATTTCTTCTGCAAGACATTGTACCTAAGTATCAAAGGTAACTGTCACCATTTTACTTATTTTTCTTAGTAGTAATCAGAGTTGAATGAATAATTCACAACAAATAATCTGTAAAACAGATTAAGGACCCCATCAATCAAAGCACTTAAGCAAGTGCTAAATTTTAAGCCCTGATTGAGTTTCAGGGCTTCCCAATGAAGTCCTGTTCTTTGGTCATGGAATGGGAAGTGTGAAGGTACAGGGCTAGGAGTAATTTGAAGTCAGTGAGAATCCTCTTAAAGTTAAATGACAGGTTTCTGAGTGGCAGCCATGTTAGTCTGTATTCGCAAAAAGAAAAGGAGTACTTGTGGCACTTTAAAGACTAACAAATTTATTTGAGCATAAGCTTTCATGAGCTCCAGTTAACTTCATCGGATGCATTCAGTGGAAAATACAGTGGGGAGATTTATATACATAGAGAACATGAAACAATGGGTGTTACCATATACACTGTAACAAGAGAGTGATCACTTAAGCTGAGCTATTACCAGCAGGAGAGCCGGGGGGGAGGAGGGGGAACCTTTTGTAGTGATGATCAAGGTGGGCCATTTCCAGCAGTTGACAAGAACATCTGAGGAACAGTGGGGGGTGGAGGGAGGGAATAAACATGGGGAAATAGTTTTACTTTGTGTAATGACCCATCCACTCCCTGTCTCTATTCAAGCCTAAATTAATTGTATCCAGTTTGCAAATGAATTCCAATTCAGCAGTCTCTCCTTAGAGTCTGTTGTTGAAGAATTGCACCTTTTAGGTCTGTAATCGAGTGACCAGAAAGATTGAAGTGTTCTCCAACTGGTTTTTGAGTGTTATAATTCTTGACGTCTGATTTGTGTCCATTTATTGTTTTACGTAGAGACTGTCCAGTTTGGCCAATGTACATGGCAGAGGGGCATTACTGGCACATGACGGCATGTATCATATTGGTAGTTAAATACGCACTTGAGTACTTTGCTGCATTTGGGGCTTAGAGTAAAATTTCCAAAACTACCTAAGTTATTTAGGAGCCTAAGTCTCATTTTCCATAGTGACTTAAGCACTTAGGAGCCTAGATCTCATTTGGCTTCTATGAAACAGATTTTGAAGTCACTTAGCAGCTTTTGAAAATTTTACCCCTAGTTTCTTTTCGGTTCATAGGTGTTCCCTGAGCAGCTATGATGTCATCAAACTTATTCATAATTCAGAAATGTCTGACCAATTTTTTTTAAACTTGGAGGATGATTGCAAACATTTCTCCGGTAGTATTTAATGTTAACTGTTCAAGCTTTGTTGGTATGTTGGGATTGGGTAGGTAGGTCATGTGTAACTGTTTCTTTCCCCAGATTGGATGAATCTGTAATGTAAGCATTGCTATCACAAATATGAATGATTTTGATATTCACTTTCTGAGGACATCTGTGTCTGTAAAACTAAATCATCACATCATATGAATCTTCATGGAAAGTGAACACAAAAACTGAGCATTGCTGAAGGAAATTCATTACAATTACTTTAAATATATATGGGAAATTTTGTCCAGCATTCACTTATGTCTAATAATACATTTCCTTTCTTTAAATAAATGGTTTTGTGCTGGATGTGTAATGAATTCTTAACATTCCCACTGCTTTGTTTAAGTTACAGTGATACATTCTAGTGATATTTGTGTGGCTCATCCTTTCCCTCCCCTGAATTTAGGCTGTTGCTTGTTCTACTATTCTATGTAATACATAATATTCCATTCCCACCCTGCATTAAAAGGACATGATGAAAGTTGCCAAGTGAACTACTCAGACATTAGGAAATGCCAAAATTGAGGTTGCATTTAATAATAATTGATATGGAAGCGTGCCTGTTTCATTAATTTTTAAGATGCCAAGAATAGGATTCTTCTTTTTTCATACAAGCTAAACGGACAGCAGGCGGATGCCGTCCAAGTTACGTGAAATGAAACTAAATTGATTCTGTATCTTTAGATCTTTGACTCTAAGTATTTCTGCTATCTACCTAGGGGATAAAAGAAGCATTTGCCTCTGCTTCCCAAGTGGTATGGCCATGCTCTGTGACCCTTACTTATAATGAAGAGCATTTTACTCCAAGAGTGATCAAGTTGGCTTCAGTTGGACTATTAGTGGAGTGAGGTGCTACTGAGAGTGAGAGTAAATAAAGTCATCAGAATCTAGCCCTTAATAAGTCAGATACTAATCTTTGGCATTATTTCATTATTTTCACACCAAACAGCTACTTCTTACCCTGATCAGTTCTTGTGGGCATAAAGACTATACCAAAAGGGTGGGGCTATGCAGAAAGTTCTTCCTGGGGAAAATACGCTCATGTTGGTGGGATCCTACTTTTGTCCTTTAACATTACATTTCATTCTGTTATTTGAAAGGTTCAGTAACCATTTTCATTTTAAACTTATTTAAAATGCTTAACTTTGCCTTTAAAGAATCCATTCCTGACTGAAATTTGAGCTATATTGTGATTTTAAAAATTAGGTCCTGGTGATGGATTTTATATTTCTCTCTCAGCCATAGAAGTGCAATATGGGGGAGT
This sequence comes from Dermochelys coriacea, assembly GCF_009764565.3. Lineage (NCBI taxonomy): Eukaryota > Metazoa > Chordata > Testudines > Dermochelyidae > Dermochelys > Dermochelys coriacea. Next base: position 65,845,312 of record NC_050078.2, read on the forward strand.
TGTTTTGTTTCCTTAAATTTCAGTGCTATATGTCAATGTTTTTAAATCACAATTATACGGGCTATGATTACATAATGTGAACTCTGTGCCTCCAATCCACTTGCACAGTGAGCATTAAAACCGGTTCAGGTATCTTGGAGAAGAACCAAACAAACAAATGGTGACCCGTGAACAACTGAAATTTCTTGAGGACTTTTTGTGCTGTATGGGACTGCCAGACGTGATTTCTAAGACAGAGCCCTTATGGCCAAATAGGTCAGTAATCTGGGTTTTCTTTAAATCCCTTAACAGGGATTTATATAATACACAACAATGCTTCTAACGGAGCTGTTATGCCCTTCTGAGTAAAGAACGCCTATTTTTAAAAAAATCCCTCCATGATTTACATGATAGATTGTAATAGCTCTGAAAAAGATGTCAGAGTCCATTGGGTAAATATAACATGTTTCCCAAAGTCCCCACATACTAATTTTAAGAATTGCCTACATAAAAGTTTGACCTATGTGCCATGAAATTTATCTTCTCAAGGTCAAAACACTATTGTTTGACTTACCTTGTTCTGTCTACATGCAAGTACTGCAACCTGCATTGTCTGCTGTTGGAGAAAGCAATGCACTGAAAAGGTATAATAATTACATAGGCAAAACCAGGCCAACTTCCAGCCTTAACTGATCAATTTCCTAACTTTAGTCAGTTTAGTAAAAGCGACATTATATTAATGTATTCTGATACAAATCAGAAGCACATGGTGGTGCTACAGAAAAAGAATTTTCTATGGAGTGCTTTACATGAGAACATTTAGAAATCTGTATTTACCCTACGTTCTTTGTTGGCTTGTCACTCATTTCAGTTGTTCAGATTTACTACGCAGTTCCATCTTTGTGGGGGGGGGGGGGAGAAATAAGGTGTATAATGCTTTCCACTTTCTTGTGCCCCAGCTTCTTTTCATCATAGACATGTCTGCTTTTGCTTAACTGTAAACTAAAGTATAATAACAGAACACTTCTGAACTGAATACAAATTTACTACAAAACAGCATAGTAGGAGACCAAGGGGGAAAATTGCCAACATTTCAACAGGCACACAATACATTTTATGCTGGCTGTTTGGGTTAGGAAACAGGAACATAGTACATAGGACTGGAAGGGAACTCCTAAGTCATTGAGTCCAGTCCCCTGCTGTCTCAGGCCACCTCATCATATAATCCCATTTGTTGGGAGGGGGGAAGTTGGAAAACAGAATAAATACAAATAAAAATCAAGATATAGAACACATATAAGAATAGGCAAGTAGAGCTAGAGTATTTCCAAAGCACAAACAGCAATGAACAATTTAACATACCAAGCTGGGTGAGAAATATAGAAAAGATTATGGGGATAGTTAATGGGGGAGGGAGGAGAGATGGGGAGAAACATATAAACCAACTGTTGCAAACAGTTGATTCCTAAAAAGGTGTGTAGGGGGGGACTGAGTTAATAACTGCTCTTTAGCTGAAAATGTATCCAGGATCCTGTTTTTGTGGAACGACTGTAATAAAACAAAAACTATAAAACAAATGGTTCAGAAAACGTATACAGTATATATAATTAGTACTTTACCTGAAGATTTAAATAATTTTATATTTGATTTTTTCCTACATGTTTTCTTTTCGGTGTGCCACAATATGACGACTATGTGCCATCAGGTTTTCACTGTTCCTTGTTAGCTTTTAACCTAGAACCAAAGATAAAGAGATTAATTTACTTTACCTTTGCAATTTACATGTTTAAAATCACAGAATTTAACTCTTTGATGATTAAGGCAAATGGATTTTTAGTGGAATTCTTTTCAAAGCCAATTCATTGTACATGTACCTTCCCATTTAATTGGGGACACATTTAAGCTGCTCACATTTCCAAACAGCAGTTTCACTCAATCATTTTTCTCTGTTTCTAGCACAAAAACTTTCATGAATCCTGGTGGTAAGTGGCATCCAGCATCTTCTATGACTTAACACAAAAGTTTTAACAGAACAAGTCAAGAGGTCCCTAATCATTAACATTATCAATGACAGCTTTTTAGCAAGTCAATTTGCGGGAGAGGGGAGGAATACAAATCAGGCTAGCCATTTTCCTCTGCCGAAAGATATGGATGGGGCAAGACCACAGTAGTGCCAGTGCCCTTACGTCTCCTTAAATTCTCTATAGTTTGATTGCACATTATGTGTGTGTACATATCGCCATGTGTTTTGTCTTCCCATAACTGCATATTCTGTATTGCTTTTGGTTTCTCACTGTCACAGCACAGTGATTGATTTTTATCAAGAGCAAATACTGCCACAGCCTCTGTTTGCAGAATTCTTCAACTCCTTTAAACTTGTCCCACTGCCACAAAACCATTAAATATATATCTTCCTACACAATCCCCTTTCTTGGGAGTCTTTATATTTCTTCTTAACTTAAGAATGACCGTACTGGGTCAGGTCAGTGGTCCATCTAGCCTAGTATTCTGTCTTCTGACAGTGACTGGTGTCAGATGCTATTGAGGGAATGAACAATACAAGGCAATTTATCAAGTGATCCATCCGCTGTTATACAGTCTCAGCTTCCAGGGTCAGAGGTTTAGGAACACCCAGGGCATGTGGTTGCATCCGTGACCAACTTGGTTAGTAGCAATTGACGGACCTATCCTCCATAAACTTGTCTAATTCTTTTTTGAACCCATTTATACTTTTGGCCTTCACAACAGCTCCTGGCAACACATATATGTGTTGAACAAAGAAATACTTCCTTATGTTTGTTTTAAACCTGCTTCCTATTAATTTAATTGGGTGCCTCCTGCTTCTTGTGTTATGTAAAGGGGTAACTAACACCTCCTTAATCACTTTCTCCATGCCGTTCATGATTTTTATAGACTTCTGTCCTATTTCCCCTCAGTCGTCTCTTTTCTAAGATGAATAGTCCCAGTCTTCTTAATCTCTCCTCACTTGGAAGCTGTTCCATACCCCTAATCGTTTTTGTTGCACTTCTCTGAACTTTTTCCAGTTCTAAATTTTTTTTTTTTTTACATGGGGCAACCAGAACTGCACACCGTATTCAAGGTGTGGGCATACCATGGATTTATATAGTGGCATTATGATATTTTGTGTTTTATTATCTGTCCCTTTCCTAATGGTTCCTAATATTCTATTAGCCTTTTTGACTGCCATGGCACATTGAGCAGATGTTTTCAGAGAACTATCCAAAATGACTCCAAATTCTCTTTCTTGAGTGATAACGGCAACTATAGGCCCCATCATTTTGTACATATAGTTGGGATTATGTTTTCCAATATGCACTACTTCACATTTATCAACATTGGATTTCATCGGCCATTTTGTTGCGCAGTTATTCAGTTTTTTGAGGTCCCCTTCTAACTCTTCACCATCAGCTTTGGACTTAACTGTCTTGAGTAATTTTGTATTCTTATTCACAACATTACTCTTAAAAGTCTTTTTCACCATATCCCTAGGTTCTTCCTTGGCTACAACTTTTCTATCAAATCCCCCTCCCTGGGAGATTATATTAACATACTCTTCCATTATGATTACGAGAACTTACTTTCTTTTCTGGGTGTTTGACAAAACCATGGCTGGAGGCCAGAGGCACTGCTCCCTACAACCTCCCAAAACTTGTTAAATACCCAGAGTCTTCAGGTCATAATCCCTAAGACACAGAAGTGATGGTAAGATGTCTTGGAATCATGCTCTCCTAGGGACACCAATGTTGGGGGGAAAAGTTGGGAGACTGAGTCATGAGTCCACCCAATTTAGGCTTACTCAATTTTTGTCTTTATACAATTTCAGACAGAATTATTGTCACTTATAGTGTCTGGACATAAATTTATGCCAGACAAGTAACAGACAAGACAGAATTGGTAAATGGCCCCAAGTTACCACATTCTGGGGCACCAGAACGTGTTTCTACCTTCTAGGATAGTTATTGGCTTTTCTGATCCTTTGTTCCAGCCTTTCAGGCCCTTCCTTTATTTTCTGGTTTGGTGTTTCTCTGATTTGGGCCCATATTCACTTAGGTCTTTTGTACATTTCTACAATACAGGTTCCTTAATCTTTATCCAGTTAGCTTGTAGTACATCAACCCTTTGAGTTTAGGTAACATGTACATTACACATTTGCAAGCTTCAGTTACCCAACCAGCATTTGTACTACTGGCTTTGCAGTTTCTGGCTCATGTCATTTTATGTAACTCTGCCCTGGGTCTTCCCAGAAAAAGGGTTTTTTGTTGTTACAGATTTGTGTGTGTTTTTTTTTAACCTCAAAACGCCCAGCACAATGTTACCTTTGTTCTGTCAGTAATAACAGCTTTTTAAGCATATCAGCAATTCTATATAAAGAAGAATTGGAAAAACCACACTTATGCGAGCAAGGCCTTGGCCTGTTACCTCATCTGTACTCATTCACTATCTACAATTACAAATCATTAAAATAAAGCTTTTAATTTTACCATTCAGCAACCCTCCCTTTTTATATTTCTGTGTTGTAAGTCAGTATATGTACCCCCTTAATCTAATTGGAGAGGGGAGTTCAGAGAGCATGCTGAGATTCTTAAATGTCAGCGTTTCTTATCCGCTTGAAATGTTGGTTGTTCATTCAAAGTCCAGTTTCATTTGTGAATCATTGCAAAGAAACTTCATTAGAAATTTTCCTGAGAGTGCATTTTGAAGGGTGTCTCAATTTGAGGACCTTGATGTTTTGTTGCTTTTAATGTTACCACACCACATTCATAAACTTAACTAGATTTAAGATGGAAAATAATCTATTGTTTGCCCCCTACTGTTCCTATTGAAAGGTATTCATGGGGAGATTGCCTCATTGACTTTGTGTCATTGAGGCTGGGATTTTCAAAGGTGCCTAATGGAATTAAGCACCGAGTTCCTACTGAGATCCAATGGGAGCTGGGTGCCTAACTTCCTCAGTCCCATTTGAAACTCCTGGCCCTTGAATTTCATGGTTCAATTTAAACTTGGAATGGCTCTTTATGTTGTATAGTTTGTCAGGTGTTTAAATAGTTCTAAATTAACCAGTGTAGAAATCATGTCAGACCTGATCCAGCACCTAATGAATTCAATGGGAGTACATAGTTCGGTGAACCAGTAGATCTTGCAATGACTGTGTCACAGAGAGAGAATATCATTGTAGTTCTCACAAACAGATTTTTTCCCAACTTTTCAATCTTTAACAGCATCATTTTTTTCCCTTTTCACACAAAACAGTTAATCCTAACCCTGCCCCTTCACACCTCCCATTTCTTCAGCAGAGAGCATCAAGCTGCTATCCAAGACTGCTTCTGGACATTGGTCCATTATTAGGTACGGATGGGGAGCGAACACATTGAAAGTCAGATGCAGGCAGGACAGACCAAAATGACTTTTTGTTTTGAAATGTAAGTTCATTTATTGTCTACAAAAAGTTGCAATAAAATTATTCCAAATTATTGAAAGAAAATGTTTCTGTTGACCTGCTCTGAGATTTGTGGGAGGGTTTTTAATTTCCAATTTTCAGTTTGTGAAAAAAATTACAATTTGGACTTTGTTCTAATACAGACTGTGTAAATTTTTCAAAATCTCAAAAATTCTTCTGGGGTGGGAAAACTGTTTCCTGCCCAGCTGTCCTGGCAAATCAATGTGAGTTCTAATTGTTGTAGTTCATATGACAAGTGGGCCAGAAAGGCGATATAAGAATAAATAAAATAAATCAAGCCTCCTACTTTATCATGTACAATATTAAATCCTTGTCGTACTTTTCCTGCTATAATCCTGCCCTTCTACTCTCAGTGCATACATTCACTTATGCCAACATTGTCACCTCTACATTTAATTTATACTCCAGTGCTTGGAGGCTTAAATTTATACATAGCTTAAAAATTCTGGAATATGTATCCACTCATCAGCACTTAGATACCAAAAACAGAGGTGCCTAAGAAAGGCAGAAATAACAGGGCAGCAACTTTATTAAAATTCAAATTTCCCTGGTAGACAACTTAATAGGAGCAAATCTAGGTCACTAGGTTTATTTATGGACACATCATTCCATCCCTTCGTGCTGATTGTCTGCCTGCCCTGTTCTTGTGAGTGAGCAAAGTACTGAAATACAAACAAGAATCCTTCACAAGAATGGAGCAGACAGAAAGAGTGGAGTAACAATGGGATGTACATCCAAGTGCCTACAAAAACCAAAACACAGCTGGTAAGTGTAATCGTCGTTTCCCTGTTGTCAGAGTGTCCCTTTGAGCCATTTATTGTGGTGGCAGTGATGCTGATTAACAGATTCATAGATATTAAGTTCCGAAGGGACCATTATGATCATCTAGTTTGACCTCCTGCACAATGCAGGCCACAGAATCTCACCCACCCACTCACTCCTGCGATAAACCTCTCACCTATGTCTGAGCTATTGAAGTCCTCAAATCATGGTTTAAAGACTGCAGTAGTTTGCATGGTATCTGGGTTCAAAAATGAGTTGGGGCTGCATCTTCCAGGACTCATGAAGCCTAGAAGCACTGAAGAATTAATGGTTAGTTTCAGAGTAGCAGCCATGTTAGTCTGTATCCGCAAAAAGAAAAAGGTGGACTTGTGGCACCTTAGAGACTAACAAATTTATTTGAGCATAAGCTTTCGTGAGCTACAGCTCACTTCATCGGATGCATTCAGTGGAAAATGAATGCATCCGATGAAGTGCGCTGTAGCTCATGAAAGCTTATGCTCAAATAAATTTGTTAGTCTCTAAGGTGCCACAAGTCTGCCTTTTCTTTTTGATGAATTAATGTTCTTGGTTCCAAGGGCCTGGGGGAGGGAAATGAAGAGACAGAGGTGCCGGCATTGAATTGGGATGCAGATACTTTCTTATGGCCAGTGTTTTACAGGAGATCAGATTAGGTTATTATAATTCCCTTCAAATCTATGAATAAAAAACTGAACATGTCTATATCTCAGTGAAGCTGGTGACCCTTTCAATACATGTTCAAACCCTTACCCAGTTCACTTGATGAGTGTGCATACTTTACAGGGAAAATCCAAGCACTTGTTTGTGAGCCTCCCAAAAAGCACTCTGACTGCTTTGGAGGCACTAGCCCCTGTTTGAAATCCTATTTTACAGCAAAATTCTGTCCGATCCTGCCAGTATATTTATAACTTTGTATCATTCCTCATATACCTGCCTACGATGAGAACATGTGAAGCTTGAAATTTTCCTATCAGCCCAAACTGGGTGGCTTTACTGTCATTTGGGGGAAATATGATTGCCAGTATGTTTCTTCAAATAAGGCTCCATTTTATGAGGATTCAGGCCAGGGTAGATCTCAGGAATTCAGTGACTCTTTCTGCAACCTGCCTGGACAGAACTCGCCTCTTTTCTCCCACTTCTAAGCATCACTTACAAAGGTGCAGCGATGGTGTGCAGAACCCACAACCATGGTGCTAATAAAGTCCAGAGATTGTTTTTAGGGAACCACCCTAAAAACCCGAGTTATAATCCAAATGCCTGAAGTTGGACAAATCTTTTTTCAGCGTGCTAGCCCTATGTGACTGAATGTACTAAGTGTGGGCGAACAAATGGGTAGGCTCTGTAATGAATGTAATGTAGTCAGGACGATGGGTTAAGGCTGGATCTATGTCCTGGTACCAGCCAGATTTCAGCAAAGGAGAGATTGTGATGCTGAGTGCATCACAATTGGTATTCCATTAGCTCTGTCTGTTTCACATGGTGTTTATGCCGCTGGTGAGCACTCAGAGCTGAGCTATCACTCACATGTGGTGTGACTTGCATTGGCAAAAGCTATCAAAATGTTCCTCTCTCTCCACAAGCCTATCGGATGGACGTTAAGAGGAACTTCATTGTGTGGGTGTCCTGGCAGCAGACAGTCGACAGAACAACACAGGCAAGAGAGGCTTTTTGCTAACATCAGCCTTCATCAACCAGAGAATAAAACAACATCGTTTATCCTATTTGGGTGCTCATCTTGCCCAGGTGAGGAGGAGGAGCTGATCCTCCCCCAAAATGTTTGTTAATGGACTTTATGGAGGTATCACTGGTAGCCTCCATGCCTTTCACTCATGGTCTCCTGTCAGTTTCCTCAAGTGCACAGAGCACTGGGGACATTCCTTAGCAGAGGCAATGGAAGTGCCTTTTGACAAGTGCCTTAGCAGCATGTACCGTGTCTGACTGCTGCTCTGCATTTGACTGCCTTTATGATGCTTTTGCTATGGGCCGCCTTACTGAGATTACCTCCTTTTCTACAGACATCTGTCCCGACCCACACGCTTGCCTCCTCAACAAGACCAGCTATGTTTCTCCTATCTCCACCCTGTTCTGGGTTGTCTCTTTCATGAAGCAGTCTCACTCCAGGTCTTAGGCTCACTCTGATGGTTCTATGAGGCAGTCACAGCCTCTGGGTCCTCCAGTGGTTATGAGGTCCCCCACTCAGCCTCTTGCAGTGTGGCTGGTAGGTCAAAGAGATCTTTGACTTTAAGGCCAATTCAGTTTGCCAACAAACTGAATGGGTCAGGTAATGGAAACATTGAGTTTCAGCCTAACATAAAAGGAAGCCAGCAAGCTCTACTGTCAAATTTCTACCTGCTATTTTCCATGGTCCCATAATGAAGCACAGCGAAGAAAAGTTCCGAGGAGGTGTGGGATTGTCAACACCTCCTAGATTGCCTCAGTACTGTACACCTGAAAGAAACTTTTATGCAGTTCCTCAGCCAGGCAATCAACTCCAAAATAAAGGATATTGTCCCAAGTCTGAGGACCAGGACAGTGTGTCTAAGACATCATTTCGGAAGGTCTTTACATTCCAGAAACTTCTCTTAAGGTTTCTGAAGTGTTTAAAATTGTGTGCACTAGGATGTCTGTTCTTCCTAAAGGTGAGACACACTTGGGCGGGTCCTTAGCTAATGTAAATTGGCCCAACTCTGTTGACATCAGTGGAGATACTTGGATTCATATCAGCTGAGGATATAGCCCACTATCTTTTAACTGGTGCAGTAGCATGCTGGGTGTTTCAGTTGTCAGAGGGGACAAAGCCTGGCCGTATCAGCTGGATTTCCAAAAACAGGCAATGCTATATCAAAGAGGTAAAGAAGGGAGGTGATACCTTGAGACTCTTTGGGTCCTGCTTTGAGCAGAGGGTTGGACTAGAAGACCTCCTGAGGTCTCTTCCTGCCCTAATTTTCTATGAAAGAGCTACAGACCTGGAAAAAACAGGAGGCTACAGTTCTTGGCTTCCCAAGAGCCTTTCCTTTGATTAACTCTGTTTTGTTCCATGGCAGAGCCACTCTCCCATTTCAGGTTTCTAACAGAGATAAACACTTTGAAGGTGATTTACAAGCTCAGAGATTTAAACCCTCTCAGTTTCTCTGCAGTTGCTAATTTATATGTAGGTAATGTATGTTAGTGTGATGTGCTATGGAGTGAGTAAATTATATAGTTCCTCTCAAGTGAACCCAGTAAAACCTGTGTGTCATACCACATTGTGTTCTGTAGCTGCCACATATTTTACAGAAGTAGTAGCTTAGATGCTGTGTAGAGAATATTAGAAATATTTGTGTTCCTCTACCTCTAAGCTGTGTGCCTTGGGCCTTGCCATAAATATGCCCTGCAAACCTGTAGTGTAAACATGGTTTTAACACTGTTGCACTGAAGTTTGCCCAGGTGCAGCTATCTGTGTAAACAATACTTTAATTACCATAAATCCAACTGCACAGGCCTTTGGGTGAGAGAAAGTATATAGACAGCTGATTTAAAAAAACAAAAAATAACTCTAGATAGTGCCTAATTTAACTTTCCCATATATTCCCAAACCTGTTGAAGATTAAAAGTACTTTGTAAATGCTTAGTTCTATACTACAGACTATAGTGTTATGTATTCCCTTCTTCATAAAACGCAGTTTGCATTAATGCACACATCAGAAAAGACTGAGTTTAGAATTATACACCACATAGCATAAAAAACAACTATGGTGTTGTATATGTTAGCCTAGTGGTAAGAGCAGGGAACGGAGAGTCAGGAGATCTTGATTCTAGCCCCGGCTCAGACAGTAACTCACTTAATGTTTCTCAATTTACTCACCTATAAAATGGGAATTGCTATGTTTTCTTTACAGTCATCTTGTAAGAATTAATTAATTCTTTTAAATTGCTGTGGGATCCTTCTGATTAAAAAAATAAAAAAACCTATAGAAGTACAAAGTATTTTTACCCTGTCTTACCATTTGGCATATATGTCAGGTCACTGAAATATCATTTTCAGTTTGGCATACAGCAATCCGAAGAGAAAACGCCTATCTTTAAAGTTGGAGCATAGGAATGTCTGGAGGGAAAAACAAAAGGATCCTCAGATGAGGAAAGGGAGCCAAGTCAATGAAGCTTCTGTCTTTCCCCTCTGAAGTAGTCTTGATTTTTTTTCCTCTATCTTCTTTCCTTCCCCCTCCTCCCCACCCACCACAGCAGAAGAAGCCTTCCCCCAAATGAGTCTCCTCCCCCAATCTTTCTTGAGAGCCTCCTGCATCCCCAGGCATTGACAATGCTACTGTGAATCTTCAGTGGGTTTGGGAATATGGGAAAGCTAAATTAGGGAATATCTAGAGTTTTTAAAAATAAGCTGGCTATGTATTTTCATTTACCCTAAGGCCTGTGCAGTTGGATTTATGGTACTTCTTCCCTGTATGAGTCAGGGTCAAGACCCACAGCAGCAGGAAAGGGAGCCAGCAGCTTAGGGTACATCTGCCCAGCAAGCAGGATCCTGTGGCAGCCAGCCTTGGAGCCCAGGTCTCCAGACTGGAGCTTGCAGGGCTAATGCAACAGTGCTAAAAAGAGCTGTGTAGGCTGTCATTGGTCTCAGGCTGGAACTCAGGCTCTGAAGCCTAAGGAGGAAGGTAACCCTGGATTGTAGACCTGGGTTCTGAGACTCGCTGCGGCGGGATCCTGCTGTGTAGATATACCCTGAGACTTGACAAAAGAGAAAGGAGGGTAATTTCCAGCTATATGGGAGGTAAGGCTTGGAGGGGCTCTGCCCAGAAGTCCCTGTTCATTTCTTCCTAATCAGATCGGTTCTCTTTCCCAGCACAGCACCTCCTATTGGTGTTCAAAAATGTAGTCTGATCTAACCTATTCCATCTCTGGACCTCCCGCAGTAATTACAATGCTATCTGAGATGGCAGCCCTTCGTCCTAAAGACAATGATGTCAGCACCAAAATAGTTCAATTGCTGCGTGTCATGCTGCAGCGTCACAAGTGGCTAAAGAGTCCGCTTCTCAAGTGATAGTCCTTGCCACAGCAGGGGGACGGGTGTGAGGCACAGGGCCAGAAGATGAACCAGGCGCTTGAGGCCTGGTGCGCCTTCCTCTTTGATCACTGCACTTTTCTCCCTCAGCCACCCCTCTTCAGCCTCTTTGATTCCCAGGAGCAGCACAACCCTCCAGTGTCGTCTGTTGCTATCTAAGCACCTGGAAACTGTTCTGTTCTGTTTGTTTCAAAACTCCTAGGCTGACCACTATCCTAAAGGCTGCTGCATGTTCATGAAAGCGGGAGACATTGGCGTATTTTCTTTGCTGATGATGTCACTCACGGCTCAGACAGCAAGAGCCCTGGTGCATTGCACCTTTATGCGCCAGACAAGCACTGTTTAAGAACTTTCTCAGGTCAGCATGAATTTTGCTTTAGCAGTCACAGCCTCACCGAGAATTGTCGTATTTCAGAAATGGTTCTCAGCCCGAGGAAAGATTAAATATGGTATTTATAACTTCTCTAGCACAGTTATTCTCCCAGGATTAGGGGTCTGTCCTCCTTTTTAATTATACAAATGGAACATGTATGCACTCACTCCTCATTAACCCCTTGGTACTGGAATTTTGGGAGTATTTGGTGCTGAGCGGTAACGCAAAAATAAGTGAGTGGCCTGACATGAGGAATGCCCACAGCACTAAGGTGGGGTTTCTGGCTCCAGAAGTGGAAGCAAAGTCTTTCCAGAGTGCGACTCTGAGATAAGTATGTGGCATTATGATGGTAACAATTACCCAGATTTCTCTTGATAACCTAGTCTCAAATAATCACTTCTTCCTGATGCTGTCCAGAGGAATCTTAATATATTACTTGAAAAATATGCCACCTGCTATTTTATTTCTATAATTTATTGTATGGTGAACGCCTATAAATTCCTGTGGTAGCTTAAGAGTCTAGTGAAATGAATTTCTGACTCTTTTCCTCTGGTCATCAGCAAACTAGGAAGAGTTCAGCTCACTTTAAGATCTAATCTACAGCACTACTGTAGATCTCCCTCTTATTAACAGACTCATTTTACCTCTCTCTCTCTCTCTCTCTCTCTCTCTGAGAAGGAGTTTCCAAGGAATTTTCTCTTTCATCCTGTGGAGATATGCTTTCCTGTGAGGTTTCCATGGATGTTGGCACAGTACAGCCTGTGTGTCCTGGGTCAGGGAATATGAAAGTTTACCTTAGTCCTTTTTTTAAAATAAAAAATCCTTCCTTGACTCACTTTCCTCTACCCCAAATAGATGCTACCAATTTCGTGGCCATCTCAAGTAGCCTAAGGCTCTTAAGAGTGAATGGCAAAAATTGCAATCCACTCATGTATCAGCAGTGGCACTCAAGTGGCAGTGAAAATCTTGTGATACTTTTCTCCGAGAGACCAAACATGTATTCGGACTGCTAGTGAGAATGTTTTTACTGTGCCTCTGACCAAGAACTTAAAGTGACCTAAACTCTTCCTGGTTTGCTGATAGACCGAGGGAAAAAAAAAGTCAGCAATTCATTTTACTCGTCTCTTAAGCTACCATAGGAATTTATAGGCGTTCATTATACAATAAATTATAGAAATAAAATAGCAGGTGTATCTTTCAAGCAATGTATTAAAATTTCTCTTGACAACATTCGGAAAACAGCCCCAGACCTATGTTGGCTACAAAGGGGGGAAAAATGGAATGTTAATGACTCATCTACCCTGCTATACACTGCAAAAAGGTTGCAAGTACATCAGTACTAATCATCATCTTTACAATTTCCTTTGCTCCTCATTATGAAAACGGATATACCATTCATAGAAAGCAGACATCCTAAAGTTTCATCTACTACAGCAGTTGTCTGTGTCTCTGTAACACGGTGAGTGTTTCCTGAAACTCCAGTCCCCTCAGGATCCTAGCTAGGCTGTTTAAGCAAGCTGTGGAAAAAACCCTGACGTACTCATTTTACTCTTTGCCATCCTCTTCCTTCTCCATTTCATTTCTTTGCTACTTTCTCATGGGTTCCCACTAATGTAGCGAAGTTATTTCCTGACAAGAGGATGAAAAAAACCGTTCCCTCTGACGCCAGTGTCGCTGATGGTACTAGCCTTGCGTTCGATAAATGATTAAACACAGTCTACAGCATATTACTGCAGCTGAGGGATTCTTGGGTGCAGAGAGAGCTTTGATTCTTCCACACGATTGCAACCAAACTCCATTGCGGAGTCTCAGTCACTAGTGTTCAGATGAATAGTAGTGGTGCAGAGATGTCTTTTCACCCCAGCAAACTTTTCTGTGTTTCCACATTGCATTCCACATTGCCCCATGAGGAATTTGCCATGGATCGCTTTAGAGTAAAGGGGCTTTTTAGACTGTATCCTTTTCCTGTCATTGGACAGGTGGTGCTGCTTCACCCCGGGAATGAAAAAGTGTTTGAGTAATCCAGTCATTTGTAACACAAGTAATTTAATTGCTTTTAGAATAAATAGATTTATATTGACAAATGTTGCGCTGCTTGTTTTCAGAGCATTAGTGCTTGAATAAATTGGCTGGATAGTGAGTATTTTCCAACAGTGTTGTTAATCCCGCTGTCAATGGCAGAAATGTTGGTAGCAAGGAGAAGTGCACTGAATTATATGCTCTTCATAATCCAGTAGAGTAGATTTGTACAGCAAATGGTTGACAATAGTTTCCTTGTAGATCTCACCCTTTCTCAGACTGGAGGGTGCTTGGCACTGAAATTTGATTCAGAAGTAGGACCAAAGGTCCCCCAGCAAACCTTTCCAAAATTCAGGGCCAGCTCCTCAGCTGGTGTAAATCTGTGTAACTCTCTCGATTTCATTTGAGCCTCGATTTATACCATCATTATCTGGACTCCAGATCTTAAGCTTTTGCTGAAGCTCTCATCAGCACCAGCTGACATTCAGATGTGTTTGACCTTCATTTTGGTGCACTTGGCATTAAAAATAACAGTGTATCCTAAGTGATGTCCTGCAGGTATAGTAAGGTTCTTGCATTCTGTTTGAAAATGAAGTTTTTCACCTGGGTCTAAGCTCTCTGCTACTGTGAGGAAAAACAACAGCCCTACTGCGGATATCAGAGTGCCGTAGAAGAGAAATTAGACAGACAAGATGGGTGAGGGTGTATCTTTTATTGGACCAGCTTCTGCTGGTGAGAGAGTCAAGCTTTCAACCCAACAGAGCTCTTCTTCAGGTCTGGGGAAGGTACTCTGAATGTCACAGCTACATGCAAGGTGGAACAGATTGTTTAGCGTAAGCAGTTAGCACATATTGTAAATGGACCTTTCAAGGTAGAGTAGCCTAGTAACCCCTCTGCAGTCATAGGACAAAAAGGGGATTAGTAGTTAAAGATTGTTGTAATAAGCCATAAATCCAGTGTCTGTTCAGTCCATGATTTTTAGTGTCTAGCATAGTGATGAATTTCAGTTCCTAGGCTCATCTTTTGAAAGTGTGCAGATTTCCTTTCAAAATGAGGACTGATAGGCTACAACTACACTGCATTAGAAAGGAAGGATCATTATTCCCATTTTACAGATGGGAAAACTGAGGCACTGAGCTGAAATGACTTGCCCAAGGCCACACATCAGAGCCAGGAACAGAATACAGGTTTCTTTTTCTAGCTACTATGCAACACTACTCATTCAGCAATATGCTTTACAAGCACACAAAAATAATCTGTGTCAACAGACAGTCTTCAGTGTACTGAGATAAAGTACCTTGGGGGGGGGGGGGGAAATGGATAGCTCAGTGATTTGCGCATTGGCCTACTAAACCCAGGATTGTGAGTTCAATCCTTGAGGGGCCATTTAGGGATCTGTGGCAAAAATTGGGGATTGGTCCTGCTTTGAGCAGGAGATTGGACTAGATGAGCTGAAGTCCCTTCCAACCCTGATATTCTATGATTCTATTAAAGTTATTGCATTATTTGCAAGCAAAACTTCAGCAAGGTTTATTTCATTGTGGTAAGTGAGCAAATCTGATAAAGGAAGTTTTCATTTTCAAGGTCATAGTGACAGCAGGTCATGAACTCCTTGGGGTGGATCATCAGCTGGTGTACATGGTCATAGCTCTATTGTGGAGCTGTGACCATGTACACCAGCTGAGGATCTGCCCCATTGTGCTCAAAAACAAGAGGATGGGGTGGGTGTAAGCAGGGGATGTAAATTATAGCTTGGCATATTTTTGTAGTCCAGGATTTCTACTGTTCTGATGCAGACAGTTTATCAGTGCAGTAAATATTTGCAAGTGGCAAGAAATAATAAGGACTTCATACAGTTTAGGGCATTTAAGAGCATATGTCCAGCTCTGGTCTTCGGGGACAGCTTGAAAGTGCTAGCTGTTTAAAACAAAAGCCTGTTCACCTGCCATACTAATTTTCTTACTAATGTCATCCCATGAATCAATTTACAGGTTACAGATCTGTCCCCACTTTAGTTTATATCCTTCTCTAAAATCTCAATCTACTATTTATAGCTATTCATATAGATATATATTCCCCCTCCCGCAGATCAGACCTTTTAGCATTATTTTGCATCAGCCATGCATCAGAATGCCTAGCAGGGCTGTAAGTGCTGAATATGTTCATCTTCTCCCCAACATTGGTTGTTCTGCCGAGCCACAGCAAAGTTAATTAGTTTATTATAAAATTCTTTTGCATCCAGTGGATGGGTAAAATCAATGCAGGCTGGAGCCTTGTTTCTGCTAATTCCACTGTAAGTAATTACTGCACAGAGGTGAATGGTGGATTCTACCGAGGCAAACAGAGAAGTCACCTGATATTAACTTGCTGCCAAAATTTTATGAAACCATCCTCTTCAAGGTATAATATTTAAGACACAAAACCTGTCAACTGCTGGAGAACAAAGCTAAAAATCAATGAGACCAGTTGGTGTAAAACTGTACTTGACAAAGACCTGTGCCAAGAACATGAAACAACAACACACTCAAGTCTATATTAAAAGTACATTGAAGATGTAGTCAAGCACTGAAAAGTTAGGAAACACCCTAACGGTCTACGCCCCTAGGGTCAGGGCAGCGTGGCCTAATGGCCAGAGTCTATGGAGCAGCCCTTAGATGCAGGACAGCATGGCCTAGTGGCCAGAATCTATGGAGCAGCCATTAGATGCAGGGCAGAGTGGCCTAGCGTCCAGAGTCTATGGAGCAGCCCTTAGGTGCAGGGCAGCGTGGCCTGATGGCCAGAGTTATGGAGCAGCCCTTAGATGCAGGGCAGAGTGGCCTAGCGTCCAGAGTCTATGGAGCAGCCTTTAGGTGCAGGGCAGTGTGGCCTAGCGGCCAGAGTCAGTGGGGATGGGGAGCTCACTAAGGGGTGTGGTGGCCCCGGTAGGGGGGCCCGGGCTCACCCGATTCCACTGGGCCCTGACCCAGGGTCCTAACAGTGGCATTTCAACTCACCACTGACTCAGCGGGATGGGGGGTCCTACTGAAACACGCTGAAGTTTCCCAGGTGGAAGGTACCACTCCGTCACCCTCCCTGGGTCACTTCCTACCAGCATCTGCATTGGGGTCTCCCATGAGCCTTCGGATTCTCCATGGTCCGTTGGGCCGGTCGCCTCTTGTAGCTCCTCCTGTCGCTGGGGTGCAGGCAGGCCTGGGCAGGTTCTGATTCCCGGTGCAGTCAGGGGCTGTGGCTGGCCCTCCACCGGAGCTTCCCAGACAGGTCCTTCCCCTGTAGCCTCCAGCCCAGGATGAGCTTGGCTTCCTCCCTTTATATTGCTAGAGCATTTGGAGCCTGCCCAGTCCTGCTGTGGAGGCGGGACTTCCGCTGTCAATAATATGGGCATAACCCAGTCTGGGCTAGTGCAGGGTAAGCAGACCCCGTCGCACACCCAAATTAAAACTGCCTGTGTAACTTTGTCAGCCCCCTTTTATATTACAATATAGTCTTTAATGACATGATTACATGCTACGAGGTAGACATTGGGCATGGAAGATTTTAGCCTGAATTGTTAGTTTGATAAAGTTATAAGCAACTGAAAACAGGATCTTATAATGGAAAGTGTTGGGCACCCATTGAGGTATGGCCCAGAATGTCAAAAGACATAAAATAGAGGAAAGCTGCCCCCAGTGCCAGGAGCTGCAGAAGAGAAGGCGGTAACCCAGTAGTGGTGAGATAGTAGCAAGAGACACAGAAGAAGCAGGGGATAGATGGGCAAAGGGATCTTTGTGAGGGAGAGAAAGAGAGTCCCAGAGGATGGCTAAGTCAAGTCCATGGAGGAATTAAAAAACAATAGCAGCTGTGGATGTAGAACCTGAAATGAATGGGAGTGCTCGTGGCAGTGGGGGGTGATGTTTTCATCCTCAATTCTAATATTAAAAAAATAACAAGAATCACAGCAAGCATCCCCTACATCAACAGGACCTTCAGGAGTAGCAAACCCATTCAGATGTTTTACACTTCAGGTTTAACAGTGTACCTGGCCAACGTAATGAGTGACATACTAAAGTTAAAGTACAACAGGTCTGCGACCAGTACCTGGTGGTCTTCTGGTAGGAAAACCCAGACCGATAGGGGTTATCTGAATCTGAGACCTCAGCCTGATTGTTTCCTTCTGTACTCTGCTGAGGAAGCAGTGCAATGCTCAGCCTCCTATAGGAGTGAGAATGCATCTCAGATCATTCTCTCAAGAGGTCTAACTAAGCAGCAGCCTGGCTGGACCCCAATGGGAACTCTATCTGGCCCTTCTCAGCCAACAGGCTAGTTAGTGCAACGTGAGGATTTTGTGAGTGGAGGAGAGTAAAGGGATAGTTGGGAGAATGATCCTCATAAATGGCTGTATCTCCACTGCTCGAGATTCCCCCAAGATGGGAAAATCCTCAGACAGGATAGACAGTTCATAGGTTCCCCAGCGTAGGGGCATGGCTGGAACATGCTGTACTCCAGCTGTCCCCATCTGACAGATGTCTTTTTGGGGACATTACCAACTGGCTTCATTTAGAACAGCTCCTAGGTGCCTCTACCAGGACCAGTCTATAAACAGCTCCTTGTAGGTGCTACCCCCACCTGCTGCATTCAGAGGAGCAGAGGATCTGGGTTATTGCATCTTAAATTACCAGTCTTTGGAAAATAGTAATGGGGAAATGGCCTGGCCAGGGACATTATTTAGTTTATATAGTATCAATCACCCTGTGATGTCATCTGAGAATAAATGGAATATATTGGTTTATATTTCTTCACAGGAGCCAGAGAGCCTTCCTGGTTCTTTAACCACAGGACACAGCAGCCTTGAAGCTCTCCCCTCTGCTTAAACAGGTAAGACCTTATCACTTGTTAACTGGGAGTCCCACAACCCTGTCTGTTCTGTTCAATATGCTGTGATCATCACCATAGGTCTGAGCCTGAGTGGCTTCCATTAGTACATTTAGTGCATAGGCAGTGACTAACTCCCTTCATGTTTGTTCTCATGGTTTTACAGGAAGGGAAAATTTGGGAAAGGAGGCAGCAGAAAACAACTCATGGCGTCTGGCATATTTTGTTTTACATTGGTTCATTCCTGCCTCTCTGTCCCCTCCATTTTATTTTACTTGAAAGGCCTTTTATATCTTGCTGGTGGGAAGTGTCACACCCAGTGCAGTCTGAACACTTATCTGCCCTCCGTCAGCCTAGCAGCAACCTAGTTTACAGATCTGCAGGAAGAAAACATGAGACACCTTTATTAACAGAGGGATACAATACAAAAGAAGGGGTACTGTTACTGCCGATGACGCTTGTTTGACTCTATCTGGAGTGCCCTGTCCTGCGGTAGAGACCAGTCATACCACAGAAAGGATTTTGATGATTTGGAGAAGGCAGAGCAAGGAGAACTGTTACCTGATCTCAAGAGTTTAAAATAACGAGGCTAATTAAATGAGCTGTACTTATTCTTCTCCTTGGAAAAGAAGAAACTTTGAGGAGGCCAGTTTTTAGGATTATGAGTATACATCTTATGCTACACATGTTCGGTGGATAACTAGAGACATTAGATTTCTAGTGCTACCACCCTCCGTGGCTATCAGTTCAGTTTAGGTTATGAGCAGAGAGAGGCCTTGTTCTCACATGCAAATGAGATCAAAATGCAAGGGCTAATTCCCAGGATGACCAGGCGCACCCCATGTCCCTCCTGGATCCTGGTGCCCCTTTACCTTAGGGTTCTGCCCCCAGCAGTAACCCACACTGTGGGTCTCCCCTCCCAGGGGAACCCCCACCCCTCTACCCCTGCCTTTGCTCAGTGGCTACTTCCAGTCGTCATCTAGCCCCCTCTCACTGTGGCAGACTGCAGTCCATAGGTGCCGACTCCGTGGGCGCTCCGGGGCTGGAGACTGGTGCTCTGCACCCACCAGCAGCTCCCCGCTCCACCCCTCCTGGCCCAGCTTGCCTCCGCTCCACCTCCACCCCTGAGCGCGCTGCCACATCCTGCTTCTCCCCCCTCACCATGCGGGGTGCTTGGGGGAGGAGGTGGGGCTGGGGCGGGGATTTGGGGAGGGGTCCAGTAGAGGCGGAGTTAGGGCAGGGACTGTGGAGTAGGGGCAGGGTGGGCGCGAGCACCCGCCAGCACAGAAAAAAGTTGTCACCCGTGCTGCAGTCTGTAAACCACTCATGGCTGGCAAGGGGGTCGGACCAGCTGCCTCTGCCTAACCCTGGGCTGCCCCTCTGCAGCCCCAGTACCTGCTTTAGGCCTTTCCCAAGGCCTGCCGCCTGGGGAGTTGCCAGGCTGGAGCTCCCCAGCTCCTCTTGCCTTTCCCCAGCACTGCTCTACCCCTGGCACCCTTTTCTCCCAGGCAGCCAGGTCCTTCTCTCTCCAGAGCTAGAGAGATACTGACTCAGCTCCTGGCTCACAGCCCTTTTATAGGGCCAGCTGTGGCCTGATTGGGGCGTAGCCCCAGCGGTGGCTGCTTCCCCAATCAGCCTAACCTTTCCCAAGAATGGGGTAACTGCCCCGCTACATGCATTTACAGTAGTGGAGTTATGCCCATTTACTCCAGCTGATGACCCAAGCCAGAACACTGGACATCTCTTTGTGAAGTTAAACTTAATACATTGTTGTAGTAATTAACAAAGAATTATTATTCAGGGGACTATAGAACAGAGACAGCAAAGGCAAGCTTGGTTTTGCCGAAAGCTGATGGGTTGTGTTTTGGCTATCGTCTTGACTTTGCCAAATCCAGAGTAAATTGGGTCTTCAGCTGATGGACTATAGGATTATGGAGTATTTTATATCTTGCAAGTTTTGTCTGCCCACTTGTGACTGAAATAATGCTCACTTACTCCCCTATAAGTAATCCATGTCCCACTTCTCAGATGACCAAGAGAATTAAAGATTTAATTTAAACAAACAGCCCCAGCATTAGAAAAATGCAAGTATGGTAGTTGATAATAAAGAGGGAAAACACTTTAATAGCATAAAAGCCATGTGAGAGAGAGAGAGAGAGGAGCTTACTTGACACACACCAGCTTCAATACCGCAGAACTATATTTAAGAACATACACAAACCCAGCCATTTATTGAACAAAAGGAGCAATCCCCTTTTGCATATTATTTTTTCTGAACCACTCGCATCCCTTCAAGTTCATAGGTGGCATCAAGGCACAAATTTGGCTCATCTGAGTATTAAGGGATTTATTAAATTTATGCACAAGGAAAAGTCAAAATCTCTCTCTCCATTCCCTGACTCCTCCCTCTGAGCCGCCACTAGGATATAAACCACATCAGATGAGGCAATGGCCCTCAACACCCTCATGCAGCATCCTGTCTCCTTTTGTCATAGTCCCTGCTGGAGGTTCCTTTGGGGCAGTGCAACTCCACACCTCTCAAGATGCACCTGTGCTTCCCTGGCACAATCTAACCGTAACTGAGTTGGAGCTTTGTTTTGATACCAGCATTTTATGTGTCCCAGGTTCTAGGATTCTTTCATTAATATGCTGTGGGGAAGATTCTGTACTACAGCTCCTGAAAAATGCAGCACAGAAAGCCCAAACCAGCAGGAGGGGAGATGCACCCTCTAGATTCTGGGTTGCTGCAGAAACTGCAACTGAAGCTGCTCTCAGCATAAGCTCTAATTTCTGGCAGTCTCCCCAGGGCTGCCAGTGGGCTGCTCATAGCCCCGAGTTCTCATAGACTGTGCCAGGGTCCTCCAGGGGTAAGGGCAGCATACGTCTGCTTATACTGGTCCTACACTGCTCCAGTCCTTGGCAATTCTTCCTAGCCCTGGCAGATCCTGTTACTGGAGCAATGTATAGGGACTGGAATGAAGGCCAGAATTTGCCTATAAGTATTGGTATTAAAGTAAAGAACAGGCCGGTTTATTTCATACATCCTTCTTTCGTAGCTAATAATCCGCACAAAATAAAATAAACTCCAAAGTGTCCCATCCCAGCATGCATTGGTTCTCATACATAATGACTCTTCAGATACTAATTGATTGCTAGTCGGGAAAGTAGAGGAGATATGGCCAGAATTTCATAACATTCTCATTGAAAAAGATGCAATTAACAGGAGGCAATTTAAATAGTACACAATTGCTTTTCAAAACGTGGAAAGAACAATGCCACAGCACTTATGCTTTTTGCCCAGGTCACTGTAACAATGTTAAAGAAGAAATAATGGAACTATGGCAATTTATAGCAGCAGAGATCTCATTTATGAAACTATCAGGCCAATTTTATCTCGCTGAACATCTTTTTTTATTATACTTGAAATTGTGCAGTCTCTTAGCTATCTTTTGTTCCTGTCGTGGTTATTTTAGTCCTGACTATGGAGACAGCATCCTACCAGCAGGTACTTGGGAAAGTTTGTGGAAAAGAAGCTAAAAATCCAAAGAAAGGATAATATGCATTTGGATATTGTACAAGAGTAGCCCTGGTGTTGGGTGATAGCAAAATGGGGGAAAACATAGCAAAAGCAGAAATATGTCTCTTTAAGTCACAGACCTTTCATAATGGAGCCTCTATGCAGAGTCAAGTTCTAGTAAGTAAGGATCAAGGCTTTCCTCAGTAGGGAGAGTGAAGGGTTTTAAATATGATGACAACTTACTTACCTAAATGTAGACCAGGTACCCAACTGCCTGCAAACCATTTCAAGATAACAAGAAGAATTATGCAAAAAGAAAAGGAGTACTTGTGGCACCTTAGAGACTAACACATTTATTTGAGCATAAGCTTTCGTGAGCTACAGCTTATGAAAGCTTATGCTCAAATATATTTGTTAGTCTCTAAGGTGCCACATGTACTCCTTTTCTTTTTGTGAATAGACTAACACGGCTGCTACTCTGAAGAAGAATTATTGCACTCTCCAAAGCAATGTCAGCTTGACACTGCTAATGTCTTTGGAAAGGATTATACTTTTATTTATGTATAGCTTATACATGCATATTTTTGTTCCTGTCTTGCTGAGTATTAGATTCACAGGAACATTGATAGAAAGGTATTAGCAAAAGTTATTCTGAGTTACAGGCTCCAGAACAGCATGAGGCCAAGATGTGTCCAATTGCATCCTTGAGTGAGAGTTTTTATATATCGCATTTTTGTCTGAGTTAGATTGTAAACTCTTTGCACAAGAAACATCTCTTTTTTTAAGTGTTCTGTAAACTGCCAGGTACATGTACAGCCTTTTACAGAAATAAAACATAACTTTCATTACAGGTCTAGAGATTCCCCTTCTGTTTGATTGGAGTGATGCAGCTGTCAGAGAGGATTTTATGTTGAGTGGTTAGAGCTGGTTGTCTTGAACTTTAGTGAAATGATGCTGATTCATGCCAGCTGTGGATCTGGCCCGTAGTATCTATACATAATAAGTTTTCTTGATTTTTAGGGAAAGAGACTTCTTGAGCCTTATCTCACTGTGCCTTAGGTTGTACTCATGAGCATTCAATGTCTCTGCCACAGCATGATGGGAGGGGGGAAAAATGACATAGAGGGAAGGTGAAAAAAGAGCACAGAGCAAAACATAAATTATTATTAAATTTGTGCTGCCAACTTTTTCCATGCATTTTGCCCAACCCCAAGTGTCTCTAAACCACCTTAGGGCAAGTTACTGGCAGCAGTACCCCTCTGGCATGTGTTACTTGTAATTATCAGCTAATAACCCATCTGCCAGACTTTGAGAAGGAATCACTCATAGTTGTCGAGAGGCAGAAAGGAGGAGGAGTGCCTGTGTCTGCTGATGCTAATAAATAATAACAATGATGATGATTATAACTCTGCATAGTAGGCTGTCACCATCGTATTCACCAAAGTTATTTATAACTGGGAAGCAAGGTTGTTTAGGCTAGAATTATACAGGTGGTACCTCTGCTGCAAGTTCTTCAGTAAGTGAAAAAATATGTCCCTTAGTGCCAGGGGGAAGGGGAACACTCTCTTAACCTCCTGTAATAAAGAGGGGAATTTGGCCCTGGGTCTTGCAAGAGTTTTTAGCTGGAGGGTGGGATGGAAGGGTTGTTTGATTGCTGGTGGTGCCTTCAACAATAACATCTTTTGTCAGAGTTGGCGGCCAGTGGCTGAGCAGTCTGCTAATGGCACTAGGTAGAGAAGCAGCAGAGATTGTCTCAGGACTGGTTGATGTACTAGTCTTATCTGCTAGAGCCTACTGAAGCTGTGGGATGTTTTTTCTCCTTTTTGTTTTGTTTTGCTTTTGCATCCTCACTGGTGAAATTCACGTAATACTTCATGGAAATACGAAAACAGTTTGTGGCATTAATAATGGGGTTTCACAACCGGGAACCTTCTCTCATGCACACACACAAAATACAGTGGTTTAGGATGAAATTCTGGCTGTGCTATAGTCAGTGGAAGTTTCCCACTGACTTCAGTGGGGCCAGGATTTTGCCCTTCGTTTTTAGAAGAAATTCTGTGTACTTTGAGGATCTTACAGCATCAAGAATCAGGTTAGACACTTATAGAGAAAACAAGTTTATCCTGAGATAATAGTATGCATTAAAAAACAAAACCCACTGATTTTGGAAGGGATACAATGCCACATGCTTCAGGGCATAAGCCAACCACGAACTGCTGGAAATTGGGAGGTATCTTTGCCTGGAGGCAGGTTATCCTGTAACTGACCACTGCAGGTTTCTTGCCCTTTTCTCTGAAGCAGCTGTTATTGGTGGATACTGGACTACAGGAATACTCTAATTGAATATTGCAGTTCCCATCTTACTTTGTTCTTACCAGGAAGCATCATGGTATAGATGGAAATAATTATTGTCTGGAAGCAAAGTAGAAAAAAACATGGAAAAGAAGTGGCTTTTTTATTTCACTTTTGAAAAAGCTTGAAATGGCTTTTTATATTTTATTTTTATAATAAGATATTCATTCAGTAAACTATAAAAAGAAATCTAGTAATCGTAGAAAATGCGATGCTCTGGACTAAATCTGAATTTCATAGGGTTAAGCAGGTATATTAGGAGGTACCCCAAAGAAATGGATAGCAGTAGTGAGAGGAGTTATAGGTATTCTCTTAACCTTCCCCCCTTAATACAATATATTAGAAGAACAGATGTCTGAACCATAATGTTCTTTTCAGAATAGTAGATGAAAGGAAACCCTTCGTAGTCATGATAAAAAGTCATTATAGCTGTCGCTCTTAAGACCAGTTATTTTCTTCATTGTTAATACCTCCCACACTTTGTTGGTCCCTTCTTCCTATGTAGGAAGATGTGGGTTGGGTCAGTTTATGGTTAAGACAATTTCATCAACCAGAGGAGGAAAATAAAGGCTGGGGGAGAGGACATATATCATTATTCTGTTTCAGCTGATATCTACACCACCTTCTCTCACATTGATGTTAAGCAGATTATTTTCCTGTAATTTTGCTTCTGAATGAGTAATCACACCCCTCCCCAAGAAATGGAACTAGAGGGATTTGTGTCACTCTTGTATGAAAATTGCATGTCTGGTTGATGTTCAAACCTTCCCTATCCCCAGGCGTGATGCAGAAGATCTTGGATAGATTTCATGGTGGCTTGGATCATCTACCCATATAAACCCTAGGCCATTCATTCCCTTTCTGGCAAATTGATGTGTGATGTCACTACCGTACTATCTGCTCCCCCTGCGGTACTTCGCTACCAGTACTTCTCTACCAAAGCCTTCTCTCATTTGCCCCCCATTCCTCCTCTTTTAAATGATTGAGCCCATCTTTTCCTGGGGCTAAATATTTGTTTGTTTTTTACAAATATTTCTTGACTTCATTTAAGCTACTTACGCAAAAATAGACTTCCTTTACTTTGTTCTGTGTGACATTAATTAAAACAAAACCGAAAAGTAGTCCACCAGATTAATCACAGTGAATCAGGAAACTGGCTACTATGAATCCTTTTCCATATTTTTATTATGCCTTATGATTTATTGCTGCAATAGTTTTATTATTATTATTATTATTATTATTTTATTTTGAATTGTGGTTGTGCCTAGGAACCTCAGCCATTCAACAGGACCCCACTGTGTCAGGTGCTGTACAAACACAGAACAAAAAGACAGTCCCTGCTCCAAGGAGCTTACAGTCGAATATAAGACAAGAGACAACAGGTGGCAACAGAGAGACCAATGGGCAAGCTTCATGTCTAGTATACCTTCTTTGGCTTAAATTGAGTTACCTCAGGGATTAATTTGGTCTAATATAGCAACGAGCCAATTATTATCACAGCTCCAAAATTTTGCATATTGACCAGTTGGGCAACATAGCTCAAATAAATTAAAAACTAACCTAAAGAGTGGCCCGACATTTGAATCAAAATGATTTTTTTGAGGTTCAGCATATTCGGTTAACTCGTTTCCACTAGAAATGAAGGTACCAAAAGGGGTCAAGAAAGCCTGTTCTAATGCTATTTCTGGTTTGAACAAAACATGACAGTACTGGTAAGGTCATGAGAAAATCTCAACAGAATGAGCCTTTCAACCTGATTTGCAGCTCAAAGATGTTCAGGTAAATTTGTGCCTCTTGTAGATAGGCATCTGTACTGTTGAATGCCTGAGTCTACAACTTGGATTCAAATCCAGTCTGAATTTATCCCATCACTAGAGACTATGGTGCAAAACATTTAAACACATGTTTGCAGTATTTGTGGGCTTTGAAAACCTATTGTATAATTGTGGCGAAGGAGTGGCAAAAGGGAAAGTCCCATAGAGACAGTGCAAAAGGAGCAAACCAGTAGGTCTTGATGTAAGGAACAATCAAGAACCCCCCTCAAACCTGAAATAAAAGTCATTCTTACTGATTTGTATTACAGTAGCAAAGGGGCGGGCAAACTTTTTGGCCTGAGGGCCACATCAGGTTTCCAAAATTGTATGGAGGGCCGGTTGGGGAGGCTGTGCCTCCCCAAACAGCCAGGTGTGGCCCGGCCCCCGCCCCCATCCAACACCCCCCCACTTCTCGCCCCCTGATGGCTCCCCTGGGAGTCCTGTCCCATCCAACCCCCCTGTTCCCTGTCCCCTGATGGCCCCCGGGGACTCCTGCCTCATCCACCACCCCCTGTTCCCTGACTAGCCTTCTGGGCCAGGAGCTCAGGGGCCAGGCAGGAGGGTCCCGCAGGCCGATGTGGCCCACAGACCGTAGTTTGCCCACATCTGCAGTGGCATCTAGAGGCCTCAGCTGAATTGGCAGCCCTAACACACACTGTAAGAGACAGCCCCTCCCACAAAGAGCTTACCATCTAAAGAGGCAAGACAGACAAAGTAAATGTTACTATCTGCATTTCCTCAGATGTGGAACTGAGGCGTAAGGACACTTGGGGCTTGTCTATTGAATAAAAGAAAAGGAGTACTTGTGGCACCTTAGAGACTAACAAATTTATTAGAGCATAAGCTTTCGTGAGCTACAGCTCACTTAACCTGTCTATTGAATGTTTAGTTGGCAGCAAGCTTGGGTGTAAATCTACCCTGCACACATCCTGCACTTTAGCTGTCCGTGTACACCCTGCTGATGTGCATTAACAGTTCATTAATGCACTTTGATCTAGACCTGTTTCAAAGACGACTAGATCAAAGTGCATTAACAGTTTCAGCAGGGTCCACATGGACAGTTAGAACATGGAAGGTTAGTGGGGATAGATTCACACCCCAGCTTGCTGCCAACTAAATGTTCATTCAGACAAGCTTTCAGTGATTTGCTGAAGGTGACACAGCAGGTATGTAGATGAACCCAGATCTCCCGAGTCCTGCTGCAGGGCTTTAACCATAAATTTATCCTTCCTTTTCTAAAGAGTTCTTATATTGTAGGGATGAACATAGTAAATATACAGTGGCGTAAGTGAGAGGAACACCTTGCAAAACCTTCCATTTAAAAGTGACAATCTTGAAATCAGTTTAATAGGTGCAGGGCTTTCAGCAGAGGATGAAAATACTCGGTTGTCTGAGATCTGTCTTTATCTAATTTTGGTCAATTACATCTGGCTGATGCCTAACAGAAGAAGGCAAATTACCAACAAATCAGAATCTTTGCCATCTAGAGATAACAAAGGAGAAGTCTCTTTAAACACAGTACCTCATAATTGCTAATGTCTTTAATCTCCTGGAAAATCCATGTCTAAGAAGAATAAACTTGAGGTTTTTTTCTTGAACACAAAAGAGAAGAGGACTTTGTTTTTAAACACGCTGAGGCCCTGGGTGATTGTAACATTCTCCTACCTAACGTTAATCTAATAAGGGCCTGATCCAATGCTCATTGAAATCAATAGGAAAACTCCCATTGATTTCAGTGGGCATTGGATCAAGTTTTGATTATCTTGCTAGGGCCCAGTTTTACCCTCAAATTACATCTGGGTGTAAAGCCTTTAGAACTCAATGGAAATTATACCTATGTGTAGCTGAGGGCAAAATTGGGCCCATACTGTAGTTTACAAGTAGTAACCTGGTTCCAGATTCTAAGATGGCGTAAATCAGGGTAGCTCCATTGTCTTCACTGGCTCTGCATTGATTTACACCAGTGGAAAAGCTGGCCATAGAGTTTACTACAAGAAGATTGACTGTGGAAGTGTTAAAAATGGTCTCCTAGCTG
Source organism: Dermochelys coriacea (assembly GCF_009764565.3). Classification (NCBI taxonomy): domain Eukaryota; kingdom Metazoa; phylum Chordata; order Testudines; family Dermochelyidae; genus Dermochelys; species Dermochelys coriacea. The sequence continues at coordinate 65,873,585 of NC_050078.2, forward strand.
CATAATTTATAATCTTGCCTAATTCAAAGGGTTCCCATATTTTCGTAGACCATCAGAGTGTAAATTTTTTTTTAAAAAATTGTTCACTAATAAATACAATACTGTACTTTCAGTTTAAAACAAAACCCCAAACTGAACACACACAAATTAGCAAATAGAATAGAAACCAGAATGCATCATACTTATGACACATCTATTGCATTGCCAAAATCATACATGTGCCGTCCTGACTGGCTGCCAGATTTGAAAACACCATTAGCATAAGCAATAGCCCTTTTGTTTTCAAACCAGATCCTCCATGGAACATGCGTGTCTGTGTATATGCCTCGTAAATGTAATATTGTGTGACAGTATTGGATGAAAGCTGTTCTGTCAGCTAAATATTTTCCAAAGGAAGGTATTCAGCAAAATAAATCTGTCTGGGCATTTCTACTGTCTGTTACTGCAGAATGTTTTGGAGCTTATGAAAATACTGCAATGCAGCAAGTATATTATCACTGGCTTTTCCTTAAAGGTTAAAAGTGAATTTTTGTTGTTACTTCTTGGTTTTTTTTCCCCCTGCAAGCATGTGGGTGGCATTTTTATCAAGTTCTCATGGTAACCAACATAATTTAAAAATGCCGGATCCAACAAAAATTGGTCTTTTTCAATATGTTTAAAGTGGGTGTTAAGTCAGTGTTGTCAGTTATTTCAAATGTCTCTGGTACAGAGATGATGAGAAAAGGAAAATGGGATAAAGTGTTACTGAATGCGGAAAATCTTGATCTCTTCACCAGGTCTTATTGTCGCACATTTTTCAAGAGCGTGTGATTAAAAATAAAACTATGTGCTACTTAAGTCTTTTCTTCTCGATGGATTCTGGCACTACAAGTACAGCATGTAGTAGGTCATGTCATGTCTTTAAATTGCTAGCACAGGCAACTTTATGGAAAGGTATTTGTTTGCTACTTGACAATATGGGCATTCATCAAAATTAATATGTCTTGTTTGGGTTGGTTTTTTTTTTGCTGTTTATAAACAGACAAAAAGAAAAGGAGTACTTGTCACCTTAGAGACTAACAAATTTATTTGAGCATAAGCTTTCGTGAGCTACAACTCACTTCATCGGATGCACTGTAGTTCACGAAAGCTTATGCTCAAATAAATTTGTTAGTCTCTAAGGTGCCACAAGTACTCCTTTTCTTTTTGCGAATACAGACTAACACGGCTGCTACTCTGAAACCTATAAACCGACAGACACAGAAGCAAATTGTTGTGAGCTGTTTAAAAAAAACAAAACAAAACACAAGAATTGGAGTATCAAAGGTGGATGCTTCCCCTTTATTTGTAAACACCTTTGAAATAGTGGAATCGTTATGTACGAGTGTTGCACATGGCATTTAGGGATTACATGCACTTCAGCTTGTGTCTGTTCCTTTGCAGCACATAATATAAATGTGTTAAATGTCATTCTGTGCTTTATGCTTAGAGGAAAGGGCTTAAACACCTAGTAAATCTCAGCCACTCTATCAGTGATGCTACAAAGTTGCGAGGGGTAATTGTATGCAGGTAAATCATCCTATGCGTGCCTAGGTATTTGCAGGATCAATGTCTAGGGCTATGTCCTCATTGCAAAAAAAAAAAAAAAAAAGGGGGGGGGGGTGGTTATAGTGGGATAACTAGCTCACGTTCGCTATCCTGTTGTGAAATTCTAGTGGAGACAAGACATTGTAGTTTTTACTGTGAGGTGGGTAGGCGAGGTCAACTCTATACCCTGCCCACGGTTGACCTTGTCTACTTGACCTCATGGTGAAATTATAGGTGCCTTGTCTCCACTAGGATTTTACAGCTGGGTAGCTAATGCATGTTGTTTATTCTGCAATGAAAACCCACCCTTTTGGGCAGTGAAGACAAAGCCTACATCTTCAGAAAATGACCACAAATGGGATTTACAAAGATATTAGGATAGAAGGTGTGGAAGAGTACAGCTAGTTAGGGAATGGGGAGGGACAACACCGTCTTGAATTCAAGGAATATAGCTCCCAACACCTGCTTGGGCTCCTGCATAGCAAACATATCACTTTTCTTCTGTGCAGCAAAGCCCCCAGATCCATTACTATGGGTAATCCATTACCCAGGGTCATCTTGTGGCTCATGAGGCAGAACCAGACCTGTCAGTCACTGGCAAGGGAGGAGAGCCCACCTTCCTGAAAACCTCCACCTGTTCTGTTCCACTTCTGCAGCTACTTGTGGGCTTTTTAGATCCTTCTGCTAAAGAGGAGCTCTTTGTTTCTTAACAAAATCTTAAATGGGAATTCCCCTGTTCCGACTCACCTATTTCATTTTTCTCCTTAGCTGTCAGTTTGGGACTTGTATGGGGACGCTGTCCCCATTGATCTGCAGAGATGGGCACTCAGCAAATAATAAACATAACGAGGCACTTGTCATGTGTATTGTACAGTAGCTCTTTACTAGAGCCCTTTGTGTATCCAAGGTATGGTGTCTTGTGTCACTGGAAAGAATCCCTCTATAAAAACTAGTTGATTGGGCACTTTTTCTTTGTGATGGAAACAGAAAATAGCTCTTTCTCATTTAGGAAACTGCAACTGGGCCTGACCCACTCTCACTAAACAACATTGTGGCCATGGCTGTGCAGCATGTCTACTTTTAAAGTCTGTTCAGCTGGCCTTCCAGTCTTCACAGCAAAAACATTTGGATGGTTGACATCTGAAACCCAACTATGTCTTTTATGACTTCCCAAAAAACCTCAATCCCGTAATAAGACAGATGCCTTATGTCAAGTGTGGAAGGTGTGGGTATCACGTTTTTGGTTACCCTGAGCTTGGCAGAGGATTTTCATTTCTCTATGTGTAACACGTGTCACTTCCCATTCTACCCAGTGAAAATCTTCATAAATTGCTCTGAACCAAAAGAAGTCTGAAATGTGATGATGGCTGCAGAGTTCTGGCCTGCCTGCATCAAATGAGGTGACTTTTTAAAGGAATAATAAGGAATCACATCAAGACAAAACTTCTAGCTCTTGGAACATTTTCACAGAACTCTCACAAAGCACCAATTTAAATCCTAAATACAAATTGCAAGTGCTCAGCTTGCATGGAATGAACTTTGATCTCCACACTGCTTCAGAAACAGGAGCTTTACATTTTCATTCGCCCTTATGTTTAGTGCTATGCATTATATAGTTTGAATCGACCTACCTGAGAAACAGCTATGGAGACTATATATGTGTGTATGTACTTTCCTTTGTTCTGAATGGTGTAGCGATATGCTAAGTGTAGGGTTCCGCACAAGGCCATGATAGAAAAATGTCCTGCCACCCTCTGAAAACCTCCCCAAGTTTCCTCTGAAAACCTCCCCAAGTTTAAACTTCGGCTAAGGTAATACTGAGAACAGATATGGAAACGATAAGATGAATTTTGCACCGTCTGTAAATTGGGTAGAAAAATCATGATGCTTGTCTCACTCACCAACAGAAGTTGATCCAATAAAAGATATTGCCTCACCCAGTTTGTCTCTCTCATATCCCGGGACTGACATGGCTGCAGGTTGCTCCACTCTAGAACAGCAACCCATAATTCAGAAGGTGCAAGTTCCTAGTAAAACAGGGCCATGTGCTCAGGAAAATCATCATGCTGATTCGTTAGCTCAAAAAGAAGCCTGTGGTGGGATTCTTTGGAAGGAACTCGGGCAAATAAATCCCATGGCAAATTCAAATTTAATCCCAATAGGAGCAGCAAAAGAGCAATTCAACACAGGGGTACCAAATCTAAAAGCTTTGCAGGCAAAGAATCAGAAAATAGTGAAAATCGTCAGATAGTTGGTAAAGAATTGTTAATAAACAAATTAATATACTGCTGATTTGTTTTCCGTTCAGACATTTCATTAGATATTCAAGCTGCAGAAAGTCTATTATGAAATTCATGCGGTGACTCGCCTTCCTGTTGTTTCATGTTAGCTGCCAAAGTAACTTGTGCCTGGCCTGGGTGCATATTTCTTTCTAATAGCCACACAATATCCCTGAATAATTTTTCTACTTCTGGAAATTCTGGTGGCAACATATTCCATAAGGCTCTGTCTACAGTTAACTGTAAAATCTTAACCAAATCCTCTTTATCTAACCGGAACAACTTCACTACTGTTTCTAAATGTGCCACATGGGCAGCCACTGGATCTCCTTTTTTCATTGGCCCTACCATTTTTTCCGTGGCTTCTGAGGTTTTTACATTTGTCACCATGACTATTGGAGAGAGATGATTCCTGGATTTTACTAGTTTCACATTAGAAATTGATTCTCTCTTCTCCTTCACGGTTCTATTGTGGAGTCTGGGTATCTTTTCCTCTAGAGGAATTGGAATCTCCCAAGTTTGGGCAACTTTAACAGTAAATAATTTAGGTGTAGGATTTTGCTGTAACCATTTACATTTTCTTTTGGCTGGGATAGGTGTCTGTACCTTAGGACCGTCTGGCATTGGCATGGGTTTCTGTGGAGATTCTGCTTTTGGCTCTAAAGTGGCTTGGGGTACACTGGGCATATCAGATTCAAAATGAATTATGCAACTTGTTCTTTTCATCATTCCTTCTGACTTAATTGATTTAGAGAGATTAAAAATACTTGCTGGAATTTCAGGTTGGCAAAGACTTTCATCTTTCCTGAGAGCTACTTATATTTAAGATTGCCCTTTTACAGGCCTTGGCAGCAACTTCTATAGTTTCCTGAGTTTCTTGTAACAAATGGCACAATTGTGGATGGGTTTGTGACATGTCTGGCTTACTTATTCTTTGTCCCTCTTTCTTCTCACTCTCACCACAGTTACTCATTGCTGCTTGTTTCATTTCTTGTCTTAAACCTGCAATATTTAATTTCTTATCAAAACTTCCATCAAAACATTTTACAACTTGCTTTTTCCTTGCTTCACTACTGACAGTTTCTTTGAATCCCCCATTCTCTCCCTCCGAATCCTCTATTCCTAACCCTCCAGATTGTTCAGTTTCCTACTGTTCTTCCTGTCTGAGTTTAGCTCTCAGTCTGGAAAGTGCGGGTGAGAGTCGACCTCCACTTGTGGGTAGTTCTTCCCCAGGTCCCACCAAAGCAACTGAAATATCTGGAATTATATTTACAACATACACATGTGGCAACTCCATCTTCATACAATTATCCTCCTCATCTACTTGAGGTATCTGCTTATTCTCACCTTCAGTGTCTATTACCTGATGATACATATTCTCCAGAATGTCACAAGTTTGTTCTAATTCCTGTGTTCTGTGAGCTAGCTCTGCTATTCTCACTTCTTGAACATCCCTGCCTCATTGCTCTGTCTCTCCACATCAGAATTTCATAACCAGCCTTTTGTATTTGTAACATGCTGTATCTTAGGTCTCTTGCCAACTGTCCCTTTGATCAAGGAGTATGGAATTTACCTCTCTTATCCTGCTAAGCTGTTGTCTCAATGTGTTATAAGATTCTTGCTCTCTGGACAAGACTTGTTTCGCCTCTTCCAGTTCCTCAACCTTCCTCTTAAATCTTCTCCCTGGGATATTACATGCAATGTATACACAATCCCTGGCTATTCCTTTCACCTCTTGAGATTTTTTTTCTTTACTTTTTCCTTCTCAGAGAGGGAACACATTAAATTCCAAGCATCTCTATGGGCCCACTAGAGGCCACTGCTTGGTCCTAGCTAATCCTCCCCCATGGGTTTTGATGTAGTCTTACACAAAGGCATCCAGGGACGTTTGTGGATCTGTTAAAACACGTCTGAATGGATAATTTATTCTGTTACATACTTTCCTTAGAAAAATAATAGAAGGCGTCCCTGACTTGCTCCTGATAAATATCTTACAGGGATTTCTCGATTTGAGAAGGGCTTGTGGTGCTTACTTCTCCTTCAGCTCCTCCCGAGAGGAGGGGTGGTGACCAAGGTAACACCCCAGAGTTTTCCTTGATCCTCCGTCAGTGGCCCTGTCCAGAGGAGTCTAAAATTCGTGGACCTTATTAACAAATTTGGGGAGCTTATTACTGACAGATGACGGTGAACCGTCTGACTCACTCTGCCACGCCTGATAGGGTTTCTACAAACAAAACAGCATGCAAGCAAGCAAAAGCAGGAACTCTCCCCTTTTAGTTCATAATAACTTTTGACCTATATATATTTTTTCCGCTCAAACCTTTGTTTCTTATTGGTTTCATGTGTTCTCCATGGCCCTGCTGTCGGGCACCAAATCTGTAGCCTTTTATTCTATTTAATGTTAATCATACTTTAGTGAGTTCAGCTCTGGCAGCTACAGTCTCAAGTTGAACAGAGTTATCTTGGTTTGTTCTGGATCCAGAGTTAATAGGAACACACAAAACCAGAGGCAAATAACGCACACAATTATAAGAGCATATATTTTTAGTAGTTTTATTAAAGTTACCAACAAAGCTATAAATGTCACAGTATATACAATTCCTAAAGATAAATACAATGTACCAGTTATACCTACAGACATACTCGCATCCTCCTAGATGGTGTTAAAGTCTGTTTGCCCTCTTATGGATTGACCATCAATATGGGAATGGTTCCTGCTGGAGTTTCCCTCCGGAAACTCAATTTTCCTGTTCTGGGCACCCTTTTTTATACCATGATTCTGTCTATACCTACATTCTATGCATATACATGAAAGTGTCAACCCTCTCTTTCTTATTGGTTTGTGTCCCCTGGAAACACAAGAAACCCTGAATTTTATACGCTGGGTAGGTTCTTATTAACATTGACTTACCACCTTTATCCTGCGGTTAGGACATGTATTAGAGACAATATTTGTTGTTGCGTTACAGTATTTTATCATTTAAATGTAATCTTTCCAGCTATACTTTCGCAATATTACCAGTTGGTACCTCTTTCCCATCATTTTTCGGGTTATTTCTTGGTTATTCATAGCGTGAAGAGTTGTCGGGTCTGCTACAGTTATCAGAGCCCCAGTGCAAAGCAGAGGCTGCATATCATCCATCTGAGATTTGCAGGTAGGGGTGCACCCACTTTTTTTATCCTTGTGGGATTCTCATGTGCGTCATTAAACTTCCATATGAGCAGAAAATGTAAGGACTGGGCCTCTTTCGAGAGGAGAGGAGTAAGAGGTGATACAATAAAGATATAAAAATGGTAGACGGGGAACTTCTAATCTCCCTTTCTCACGATACAAGGACAAGAAGGCATTCAGTGAAACTGAAAGGCAGAATATTTAAAACTGCTAACAGCTGTACAGCACATCAGCTGGGTCACCTCTGCTGGGAGCCTGCTGTGGAATCTTGCAAAAAGGAAAGAAGGACTTGTGGCACCTTAGAGACTAACAAATTTATTTGAGCATAAGCTTTCGTAAGCTACAGCTCACTTCGTCGGATGCATTCAGTGGAAAATACAGTGGGGAGATTTATATACACAGAGAACATGAAACAATGGGTGTTACCAATCACACTGTAACCAGAGTGATCACTTAAGGTGAGCTATTACCACCAGGAGAGCGGGGGGGGGGGGAACCTGTTGTAATGAATCTTGGTCACTATTTAACACATTCCCCTGGGCTTGAACCAATGCATTCCTGGAAGGTGGATCAAGTCCTGAGTATAAAAGTGAAAAAAATCATGGGCATTCATCTTGATCTTCCACCTCTAATGCAGAAGAAGTCTTCCTACAGTTCTTTACACCTTCCATTTCACATCATACTGATAGACTCTGGTCTGCAATATGACTTCCAGTGCACTGCTAGTAGTCGCCATGATTCCGAAGATCTTGTCAGAATGTGGCAAAACGTTTACCTTCTATAATTATTCATGAAATAAAAATACTGTATCTCTCTCTCTCATGCTTTTCCAAACATAACATACTCACCTATTCAAATACTTTCCATGAACTTAACATTTCACTGTAGGTGGCCCAATAACTCCACCTATTTTTAAGGTTGCCTATAAATTTATAAAGTTGCTTATAAATTTTCCCAACTTTAACTGTTTGGGCTGAAATTTTTCATACCAGTGTCTGCCTCAGATTGATTTTTTTTTTTTATTTCATCAAAAACAAATCAGCTGTTTCTCAGAATGAGGCTGGGGAAAACTGTCACTGAGGAGAGGGAGACCGGGTATGGTTGGACAAGGATCCTGGTGGCTCAGAGGGATGGCAGGCTGGGACTAGTTGGGGGTGAAGGAGTGAAGACTAGGACCAGAAGCTGATGAGGTAAACAGGGAGGGGACTCGGATCCAGTTAGTTTGTGGGGGAGCACTGAGATGGATGAGGAACTAAGGGGAGGCATGGGGATTGGAACTAAGCATCAGTGGGTGGGGGGACAGATCTAACAAGGAGCTGGTTGCAGGGGGAGAACTTGGATGGACTGGGTAAAAGGTTGGGACAAGGAACTAGGGAAAGGATGGGGGAGCCTGGGAGGTGAGGAGAGGGAGACACAGTTTAGATGAGGAACCAGGAGATGGGAACTGGGACTGGCAGGACAAGGAGACTGGAAGTGGCTGCAGGGAGGGGGAAGGCACTGGGAGTTGGGAGGGATGGAAGAAGGGAGATTGGGACTTAGATAGCAAACCTAGATGGGTAGACTAGGAATAGCTGGACAAGGAAATTGAGACTGGGTTGAGAAGCCTGAGGAGTGGAGACTGGGACTGGGTACACAACGGGACTGGGATTGGGGCAAGGAGGTAGGGGGATGGGGAAGAGACAGGACTAGGACAGGGACAGGTTTGATGGCAGGGCGCAGAACGTGTCAAGCCTGAGGAAGATGGGAAGAAGAGTCTGTGCCCACTAGAGTGCATTCCCCTCCAAAGTCAAGCTTGGCACCCAAGATCCCCAAGTCCCACCATTCCTCTGTTGTCAGTGAATGTCCATGGAACCCACCAGCTAAGTGTGTCCCCTCCCTCCCCGATGTTCATCCACAGTGAGGATGACACCCTACCATTGTTATCGTTTACACCAGTGTCTCAGTTCACAGAGATCTATGTGGTGGATCTACAGTTTCCAACCCTTCTGATGATGTGTGTGTGGGCGTCATATGATAACACGTGATGGAATTGTTCTGTTTTTTCAGTTTGTTTTTAAAAGAAAATTTACACACTACAAATAACAATAAAATAACATTATTAAGGTTCAAAGTCAAGTGCTCAAAAGTTAGGAAATGCCAGAATTAAGGTTGCCCATGGGGTACTGGGAAGTCATTTAGACCAAACTTTTCACAGCTGGTCACTAATTGTTTGCCTTGCCTTTTCTGAACACACAATTTGAGTTCCTGGTTTGCCAAACTGAGCACTCACAGCTGCAGGTGAAGTCAACAGGAGCTGTGCTTAAACTCTGGAATTGTCATTGTCATAAATATAAAGAGAAGGGTAAACACCTTTAAAATCCCTCCTGGCCAGAGGAAAAACCCTTTCACCTGTAAAGGGTTAAGAAGCTAGGATAACCTCGCTGGCACCTGACCAAAATGACCAATGAGGAGACAAGATACTTTCAAAGCTGGAGCGGGGGAGAAACAAAGGTTCTCTCTGTGTGATGCTTTTGCCGGGAACAGAAAAGGAATGGAGTCTTAGAACTTAGTAAGCAATCTAGCTAGATATGCCTTAGATTCTGTTTTGTTTAAATGGCTGATAAAATAAGCTGTGCTGAATAGAATGGATATTCCTGTTTTTGTGTCTTTTTGTAACTTAAGGTTTTGCCTAGAGGGATTCTCTATGTTTTGAATCTGATTACACTGTAAGGTATTTACCATACTGATTTTACAGAGGTGATTCTTTTATTTTTTTTCTTCAATTAAAATTCTTCTTTTAAGAACCTGATTGCTTTTTCATTGCTCTTAAGATCCAAGGGTTTGGTCTGTGTTCATCTATGCAAATTGGTGAGAATTTTTATCAAGCCTTCCCCAGGAAAGGGAGTGTAGGGTTTGGGGAGGATTTTTGGGGGAAAGACGTTTCCAAGTGGGCTCTTTCCCTGTTATATATCTGTTAGACACTTAGTGGTGGCAGCAATAAAGTTCAAGGGCTAAAGGTAAAATAGTTTGTACCTTGGGGAAGTTTTAACCTAAGCTAGTAAAAATAAGCTTAGGGGGTTTTCATGCAAGTTCCCACATCTGTACCCTAGAATTCAGAGTGGGAAAGGAACTATGACAGTCATATAAGGCTAAGTACTCTGAAAAATCAAGTCCTAGGTGTCTCACATTGGATACCCAAAATTTTGGATACTTTGACATTAATCTTTCCCTGCCTCAGCTCCTCAAATATTGATAATACCATCCTCTCAACTCACACGGGTGTTGTAAAGCTAAATTATTTTGTGTTTGTGAAGCACTCAGATATTATAGTTGTAAGCGTCATAGAAAAGCCCATGAGGAAATTTAATAATTCTGTCTGCAGGATTTGGAAAGCGTGACGGAAGTAAGGCCTGGGGCCAAACACGGAACAATGATGAGAAAACAAAATATTGAATAGCTACTCATGAAGTGAACACTGTCCGTCCTATGCACTGAATGAGACAGCGGTTTGTGGAAAAAATAGTATGTGACCACGCAATTAAAGACTGCATTATAATACATACTATTACTCCTGAGGGGATTCTGTGCCAAAAAATTAAAAATTCTGCACACAATATTTTAAAATTCTGCAAATTTTATTTGTCAAATAAATGTGGAGGCTTCAGCATGGCACTGGGGAGCACAGGCCATTGGCTGCACAGAAGTGGGAGATCACTGTGCAGCTCGTCCACAGCACATGGACTCAGCGGTGAGGCTGCACTCACCCCTGACACAGCACAAGGACCGGGCCTGCCCCAGGGCCCTGTCCTTCTGTGCCAGGTGCACTGGGTGTGGGCAGGAAGGCTCAGCAAGGCAAGATCCAAGTGTAGAGGGGCTTAGTGTGGGGAGATCCAGTTGTGGGTTGAGAGGGTTCTGTGTGGGGCAGTCTGGGTGCGGGTGACACAGTGGGGGATCCAGGTGCCGGGGGATCTGGATTGTTGGGGGGTTCTGGGTTCAGCAGTAATGGGACTCTGCAGGGGGGTCAATGCGAAGGTGGTTGGGGCTCAGCGGGAGGGGTCTGGGTGTGGGGGGATATAGCTAAGCAGGATGATCTCGGTGGGGGGGGTCCAGATGCTGGGGGAGTGGGGCTTGGTGGGGTTGGGATCCAGGTGTGGGTGGCTCATAAGGGTGGTCCAGGTGCAGGGGGAGTTGGACTTATCAAGGGGGTTCTGAGTGCAGGGGGAGGTGAGGCTTGGTGGGAGGGTGTGGGTATGAGGGGGTCTGGATGCATGGGGGTTGGGTGGATGGGGGAGCAGCTCCCTGTACAGAGTGCCCTTCCCCTGCAACTGAGGATCAATGGGCTCAGGAAGGGGCGTGGAGTTTACAGAGCTTCCTGCAGCTGGGGGAGAAACCTGGGGGTGGGTCTGACCCAGCCCGGGATGCCGTGCAGGGGAAGAGGAAGTCCTATACTCCCCAGCCCAGCTGAGACTAGCAGCTGAGTCCAGCGCAAGGGTAGGAGCCACTAGCTGGGTCTTCCCCAGTCCCTCCCCCTGCCCCACAGTGATTTACCTCTTTCGGCTGCCCTGGGAACTGGAAACATACTGCTGGGGAGGGTCACATGACTATTCTTGTGGCTTCCCTTTGCTTCCCCATCAGAAAGTCATTTTTCTGCAGGGAAGCAAAGAAATCTGCGAGGCCCATAAATTCTGCGCTTGTGCAGTGGTGCAGCATTCCCCCAGGAATAATGACATACACCCAAGGTTTCACAGGCAGCCTGAATTCTAGCATTTCCTTATTTTTGAGTGCCTGACTTTGAAACCTGAATAATGTTCTTTTAACATAATCTTTTGTGGGAATAAGTTAGTTAATATTAAGAATACTAATAATATGTTTTTACATTTGTTTGTCCTAAATGTTCCCAATCAACAAAAAGAATAGCAAATATTTTCTTTTGTAAGTGACTAAAATTTAACACGATTTGCATGTTCGTGATTGCCACAGCTGGGTTTTGCAGCTAGATGGTGATTAATTTTGCAAGTTTTGTGCCCAGAGCCTTCAAGAAAACTCTGTCTCACCCTGAAAGCCAGCAGAAGTCTAGCATTAATAATTAGCAAGCCATAAAAATCGACCTGATTTTTGAGAACCACTGAAGGATACAAAGAGACATTTCTATTCCAGGAGATAGGAACGAAAGTGCATGGTTACTGACCCAGTCATGTCAGACCTGAGTTTTAAGGGAATCCCAACTGAAAAGTGTTCTACAATCAGAATACTGCCTATTCATCCCACTCAACTAACATAGTGCATGAATCATCTTTGAACCAGAGACGGTCCCTTTGGGTCATAGTTGAGGTCATTGGCAGGGCAGTGCTTCAGATTGCCTGCCCTCAGTGAAAAAGAAAATATACAAGAGACTGGTTTCAGAGTAACAGCCATGTTTGTCTGTATTCGCAAAAAGAACGGGAGTACTTGTGACACCTTAGAGACTAACAAATTTATTTGAGCATAAGCTTTTGTGAGCTACAGCTCACTTCATCGGATGCAGTCAGTGGAAAATATAGTGGGGAGATTTATATACATAGAGAACATGAAACAATGGGTGTTACCATACACACTGTAAGGAGAAAAGAAGGACTTGTGGCACCTTGGAGACTAACAAATGTATTTGAGCATAAGCTTTTGTGAGCTACAGCTCACTTCATCAGATGCAGTCAGTGGAAAATATAGTGGGGAGATTTATATACATAGAGAACATGAAACAATGGGTGTTACCATACACACTGTAAGGAGAAAAGGAGGACTTGTGGAACCTTAGAGACTAACAAATTTATTTGAGCATAAGCTTTCGTGAGCTACAGCTCACTTCATCGAATGCATCCGATGAAGTGAGGTGTAGCTCATGAAAGCTTATGCTCAAATAAATTTGTTAGTCTCTAAGGTGCCACAAGTCGTCCTTTTCTTTTTTGCGAATACAGACTAACACGGCTGCTACTCTGAAACCTGTTATACTGTAAGGAGAGTGATCACTTAAGGTGGGCTATTACCAGCAAGAGAGCGGGGGGGAGGGACCTTTTGTAGTGATAATCAAGGTGGGCCATTTCCAGCAGTTGACAAGAACGTCTGAGGAATGGTGGGGGTGGGGGGGGAGGAAAATAACAAGAGACTGCTTCCATTGCTGGTGCTTCAGGCTTTTCAGATATAAAACATTAGCATTTAATGTCTCATCACAGATCTCTTGCAAATAGCAGCTTGGGGTGCATAACCTTGCCCATCTGTCTACCTATCTACACATGTGCTTTTGTCTTTACAAAAGACATTTTTTCCATCAGCTGATTTTTTTAATATGCCCAACCAACTAACTACCTTAGTGCCTTCTTGTATTGCTTTAGCAAGATGAAAGCAAGCTGCAGCACACTGTCACGCCTGCTGACAGTGCCCTCTGTCTCTGTCTGAATTGTCTGGAACTCAAGCAAGAGAAGGTAGTCTATAAAGTGCTCTTTTTCTACAAATCTCAGGACGGATAAACAGTGGGAGGGGAAACTGAGGCACAGAGAGGGGAAGTGATTTTCCAAGGTCACCCGGCAGGCCTGAGTGTGGTGCCAGGAGTAGAACCCAGGTCTCCTGAGTCCTTTTCCAGTGTCCTTTCTACTAGTAGGCACAAATTTAATGCCTGATTCTCATGTACTTTAAGGCCTCTTTACACTTGTGCTGGGGGGTAAAGGGGGCTCACTGTAAATGAACACCAGGCCCCCCATAGCTGCTGAATACTATACAACTTGGCTTTACTGACCACATCTAAAATCACACAGTGTATCTGAGAATGGGAGTTTATAATTCACTGGAAAGCTAGCCATGAGAAGAGCAGCGTAGTTTAGTATTTGGCCCAATAACAGCAGTTTTACCATAATATTCTAGACACCTTAAACCAAAACATTAAAGCTGTTAAAGAACTCCATGGAACAAAAAAGATAGAATAGAACCTCAACGATGAATAAACTCATTGTACCACACTCTACGCTTTTTAAATGATCTAGTCTTTAGAGCAGATTTGAAACAACTCCGATCCATAGCACTCCCTAAGCATGTGTCAAAACCACCTCTATTAATACATGCCTAAGTGAATTACCAGGATCAGAGAGCACTCTGCATTCACCGCCCCTCGCAGTCTCTTTCACTAACTGCTCAGTGACTCAACTTCTTGTTGAAACTCTAACCCCTATTAGTGCAAGGGCTACCTTAAGTATAAGAAGTGCTTGCTCTCATCAGGAAAATGGCCTTGACTGATGGCATGTGGATGCACCGCATATGCTGCAAGGGGATAATGGCATTAGATAAAGACTTGTACACATGTTGAGAGATGCTGCCAGTTCCACCCATCCTCTGCAGAGTTTCTTGCACTTTCTTCCTGTGAAGCAGGTGGTACTGGCCATTGCCAGAGGAAGCATACTGAACTCCATACTGAACCACTGGTGTAATCCAGCAGGGCAATTCCTATGTTTCCTCCTGCTGTCTGCCTGTCTTGTGTTCAGAAGAATACATTTGATGGCATGGGTATTTTTTTCAAACCTGTTGAACAATATTGCTCTGTGTGTGTGTGTGTGTGTATATGTGTGTGTGTATATATATATATATATATATATATATATATATATATATAATATAGTGAAGATAATACATATGCACCCCGGCTCTCGAACTTCTGACGATTATCATATGTAGCTCAGAGAGTCAGTAAGTTTGGCCACACCGATATATATATTAGTCTGCTTTAAGCACAAATGTTCTAGGACTTATATAGCCTAAATTGGCCTATATATTTTTAGTATAATCCTGTTCTCCTGTGCTAAGTGTCCCAAACACCTTGTATTAGCTGAGGCAAACTTTGGCTTAAATAGGTAGGAAAGCTGTCAGGATCAGGACTTATGAGTATTTTACCATAGCAACAGTTAGGGAGTTATTCTCACAGGCCAGTACTGGAATGTCCCAAAAGAAGAAGACAAGACAATCCACCCTAGAACATACCTAGGAGATGCCATCATGCCCTTTGGTACCTGGAATGCATGTGTTCAGAATAAAGAGATAAAAGGTATACCATGACAAACAAGGTAGAAAGCTCACTGGTTAAATCTAGTTTCAGATGATATATACAGTACCTGTTCTTTGTAAACAGGTAGGTTATAAAAAGATGGCTCTAGGAGTGTAACTTCAGGAGCATATCTTCCGCGAAAGATGATTGCAACAACTGTGCATTAGATGACTTCCTTGAGACTGGTATCATATTGAACCTTTATCCTGTACTGTAAATCTGACTGATGTTGATTATTTGGTCTCTGGAATATATTTCATAGAAAACCAAAATGTGGTCAAGCATTTGACTATAACATTTATCAACCTGTCCCCGCTTTCTGAATTTGTTTATCCATCATATCGTATCATTTGCTTGTTTGTTTCTTAGACAGTCTCTTCTTTTTCTATTCTGTGCAATTTTCGTACTCTTTCCTCTCCCGTGCCCCAGGCTCATATTTTCCCTCTCATTGAAAACCCAATAAGAAAGCCATTTCCTACCAACGTGAATGTCAGGTCTTCAGAGCTGGGGGTGACAGGTGCACCTTCAGAAAAACGGAGCTGTTCACAGAAGCCAAAATGGCTACACAAATCAGGGAAAGTGTGCATATGCCCATTCCAAAGGCTCAGTGCTGTGACAGTGAGTGCTGTTGTCACAGGGCAGGTGTGATTTAGGCGAGGTCCATGTATCTCAGATGCATTAGCTCAGGTTGCTCAGCAGCACCTCTGGGCCCGAAATGCCCAGATTTTCTTTTTAAAAATCTTTAGTAAAGATGTTAGAATTACAACATAATTACAGCAAAAAATTGATCATCACAAAGCAAATATAAAACCAGCTGAACCAAAAACATGATCCATGTAAGCCGAGGCCATTCCATTGTTTCCCGATACCCATCTGAGAGCTGATCTTCCACTCTTAGTTCAGGCAAGCTCCCATTAAGTATTAGGGCTGCAGGATCAGCCACGTCCATTTCAGAGTCCTCTCGCTTAATTATCTGCTCTCCTCCCACATGCACACCCATTTCTGAAACTAACTAGAGGGGAAAGTGATTTTTTTTTTTTTTTTTGAGCAGGAAGTAAATATGGTGGGAAAAGGTTTGGCAGGGGAGAAATACCACATCGTAGAATATCTAAAATTCTATGCTTGTTTGCTTGCTTTTCTTTCTTTTTCTTTTTTAAAGGTTTTATAGCACAAAATATCCACAGATACTCAGTTACAGTTATAAAGATATGAGTGTGCATGCCTGTGTCTGTGTACAAACATGTTCACGAGTGTGTGCATGTGTATACATATAGATTATAAAAAGCTAGTTTTTCTTTAAGTGGATGTTTCCTGTGTGCTTTTGTTTGTCAGAGATCAATGGGTGGACATGTTATGACCCCACTGTTTTTATAAGGTCAGAATGTCATGGCACAATTAGTGCTCAGTACATTTCCTAGAGAAGAAAATTCCAGTACACACTCATTGTGCCAAGTTTACTGTAAATATAGATGCAGGCATGCTTTGCAAATGGTCTCTTTCCCTTCAGTTTTCCAGGCCTTCATCTTGTCTCTTTGTTAGATTTTGGACTGCAGTAAAACAGTCTCAGGTTATTGTTCTCCCTGCCTTTCAGGTTTTCCAATAGTGTCCCTAACTGAGAAGCAAAGATGCTTGTGATTCTGGACATAGAGACCTGAGAACAAGCTTCTTTCTGTTGGATGCCCTTTTACAGCATGAATAAACAATAAATCTGTTAGCCAGTAAGACATTTCTGCTTCCACTGCTGCCCCTAGATGGCTGCCCAGCGTGGCTGAGTATTGCTAAGTGCTGCTGAAGGCATTTTCAGAAAAAGGGCTCTTGATCTGGGTGGAACTCTCATTGACTTTAGTGAGAGATTTTTGCACCCAGCAAGACAGCACACATGCCTTAAGGGTCCTTTCTTGATATCACGTACTTACCTCATCTCTCAGATTTTAGTAAAACTATAGAGTAGTTGCCCTTAGTCACTGAGACAAAGCCCTGTTTGTGAAACCCAAGACTGGCAGGAGACAGGAAGCCTAGGAAATAATAATCATGTAGATTTTTATTTCCTCTCAAGTCTCCTGCCAATATTTTCCCCCAAAGTGTTGGAAGAACTGCATGACTAAGCTTCCTAATTGGCTGTGGGGGTGTCTTCACTGCAGAGTTAATTCAGGTGTTCAGCTCCTGGGTTAGCCTGGATGCACACAGCCACACAGCAAAGCCCTACCTGAGTTACTATGTGCTCACTGGTGCTGCACTCCCCTTTGTGTGTCATGTGGACTTCGAGGGGTACATCCCATGGTTTGGTTGTGCTGCAGTAATCTGAGTCACTGTGTGATTCTTTTCCAGTGAATTGTGGGAGAACTTGTCTGTCCTTCTGGGCACACAGGGGGAATGGTGGGGAGGCACTGGGTGCTTATCAGCACTTGAGTGATTTAGCCTGCATCCTCACAGAAAAATGGGATGGGTTATCATCCCGAGTGAAAGTAGAACCCAGGGTCTGACCCACATCCCACAACTGTGCCAGATAGGTCAGGTTGAAAACACCATCAGACTCAGGTGAGAGGTTTCTGTGTGTAGAAGAGAGGGGCGTTAGGGGCACTACAAGTATGAAGTTAACAGCAGGAAATACATACCCTGCATATACAGATTGAGAGACTGTCTCATGGGAATTGTATGTTTGACAGTTGCAAATTGAAATTCAGATACAAGTGTAAGTTACAAAAGAGAACTGAGCAGGGTCTGTTGCTCTCTTTGCTCGTTGGTGTTACCAACTTGGATTTTAATCCAGAGTGTGACATTATGAATAATGTTCAAGGCGATCTGTCATGTAAGTATACATGTTGATGTTTACGTTTCTAGAGTCCGCTGTGGCTCTCAGGGGAGGTAACATGTCAGGTGTGTGAGGGGCAGCTTAACTTTAAAGGGTTGGAAATGTGGCTCATGTAAGGCAGTTGTTGCTCTCTAAAAAATGTTTCAAACCTTGTAATTATATATATTAAGTAGCTCCGAGGTATAATTAATTTTAATTAATGTTCATGCATTAATTTCATGGACAACAGATAACCCATTTACCAAAGTGATACTTTCATATAGAGGAAATATGCTTAAATAATTTTTCCAGCATATTGGGCTCATCTAGACTCTCCTTCAGGCCCTCTCCTCTCTAAGTCCAGAAATATGCACAGATTCATGGTGCAGAAGCAGTAGTAAGGTGAACTTCTATCATAACCAGCTACAGTATCATGCACTGCACTCTCTCCACATCCCACACTAAGCATTCATCCAAAGGGGAAGAGTAATCTTGGGGGACTAGGTCAGGGAGTGTACACCAAAAAATGCTGACTATGCCCTTGACTCAGGCCTCTCTCACAGTGTCCCAGGGTAGTCCAGCTGCCATGGGATTTGTGGAGCGTAAGATCTATGGGTTTGCAGGGAAAGTCTGGAATGAGTGAAAAAGTTGCACAGCAGAATTCTGCTGTGGGCTTATGGTTGTCAGGTGTCTGGTTTTCAACCGGTCGAAAAGGGACCCTGGCAGCTCCGGTCAGCACTGATGACCAGGCCGTTAAAAGTCCGGTTGGCAGCGTAGTGGGGCTGGCAGGCTCCCTGCGGCTCCTGGGAAGTGGCTGGCATGTCTGACTCCAAGGTGGAGGGGCGGTCAGGGAGGCTCCATGCGCTTCCCCTGCCTGCAGGCACCACCCTGAGCACTGGCTTCACAGCTTCCATTGGCTGGGAACCAAGAGCTCTGAGCCCCCTCCTGTATCCAAACTCCCTCCCGGAGCCTGCACCCTGCACACCTTCCCACATGCCAACCCCCTGCCCCACCCTGGAACACCCTCCTGCACCCTAAACACCTTGGCCCCACCCCGGAGCCCCCTCCCATACCCCAAACCCCTCATCCCCAGCCCCACCCCAGAGCCCACACCCCTAGCCAGAGCTCTCATCCCCTCCCACACTCCGAATCCCTCAGCCCCATCCCCCAGCCCAGAACCCCTCCTGCACCCCAAATCCCTCATCCTCAGCCCCACCCCAAAGCCTGCACCCCCAGCCAGAGCCCTCACCCCCTCCTGCACCCTAACCTCCTGCCCCAGCCCAGTGAAAATAAAATATATTGTGTACAGTGAGACCTCATTGGAACTAAAGGAAATTAATTCACATAAACAGGGGTTTGGATAAGAATTTTCAGTGTAGTTAATGTCCTCATTTTGGACTCAGATAAGGGAGCATTTGCTTATCATTAGAGTATGCAGCAGATCTGCAGCAGTGGCCCTGTTTGCCTTTCCCAGGAGAGGAATAGCTCCCACTGAAGTTAGTAAGAGTTACTCCTGTTCTTCAGGGAGAAAGCGGTCACTGGAGAATATATATTAGCTCAATTAAACATGTTCAGAGCAACCAGACCAAAGCTGCTACGGATCATGGAGCCTCTTGAGTGAAAAGACATAAAATCAAATCAACATGCCTGAGAAAAAACAATGAAAATCAAATTTTCAAGAGCCTGTTCCAAAGTGCCACCCTTGCAATTGTTCATACTCCCCTTCCCATGCTCCATCTTCACAACTACGCATTTGCATATGTAAATTGTGAAGCTGCATGTGCATATGCAAATAGAAACACAATTTTGTTGGCACAGTTTCAGAGGCCACGCTTGAAAATCTGGGCCTGAATGTGAGCAGGTACTAGCCTGGGAAACTTGTACAGTTCGTGCCCACTGTACCTGTCTGGTGAATAAACAGAGGACCGTTATGTCTCCAGGGTTGTCAATATGGCATCTTTCACAAGCACTAAATTCCCACGAAAAATTGTAATAAAAACTATTTTTTTCGAAAACCCAATTTATGTTCACTATTTCTTAACAAGCTGATGTTTGTTTCAGGCAGGATTTCAGCTGGCAACAATATTGAGATCTTGGAAGCCAGATAAAACATTTTGCTGTTGTTTTAAGTGCAGTGTGTTTGTCAGTATTTCTAGAATGGTGAAAAATGTCACCTAATTCAGGATAATTAGTTGGAGACACAGATTATAAATACAGGGCCTGATCCAAAGCCCATTGACTTCCATGCTTTTCAGACTAGTGAATGGTTTTTCTACTAATTTCAATTGGCAAGGCATTAGGCCCCAAAAAGCATTTGATGTAGGCTCTTAGGGCACTCTCTTTTATGGAACAGTGGCTGCCCAGTTCATTTGTTACTGAGTCAAGCAGTTCACTTTAAGAAAAGGGGGCAGATCCTGAGCTGGTGCTAATTGTCACAGATCCTGTCACAGGTCAGGGGGGTTATTACAATTTGAAATAGCTGAGCATCTTTCCTAAAGTGTAAAATGTTTTATCAAGTGGATGGTGAGCAAGAGAATGCAATATTGAGGAACGCCACGCAGTGCTGAGTCAGGTTCTTTGTAGCAGTATTGCACTTATACAGATCCCAATTCTGTTCCTGCAGATGTCAAGTTTTATCACTGAAAGATTTTGTCATTGATTCTCTTGAGAGCAGTATCAGTCCCGCTGTACGCTGAATTGTCCCTTGATTCCTAGATAGGCTCCTGGACAAAACCCATGTAATAGGGTTTTGTGCAGGGCTGGGTAGGGAGGTGAATTTCACTCATTGAGAACTGCAATTGAAAATCAGTTTTCTCTGTGAACAGAGAGTGAGACCGTCTTGTAACAAAATACCTTTGCTTTTTCCTATGTGAGTCTAGGTTTTTTACCCAGGTTTATTTCTGTTGTGAAAGGGGCAAGAACATGTCAATCCTTATGCTCTTTTTCCAGGGCAGTAAAGAAACAGCTTATTTTATTTTAAGCATTTTCTTTTATCTTGCAAATCCCATTCCAAAGGATACTGACGTGCTGTTGTTCAGGAGCTGCAGCTCAGTTGCGACATTGAAATGGAAAGTATAGTTTCTCCTTGCCAATGTCCTACCGTGACCATCTGCGGAGGATGGAGGCGTGGAAAAGCAGTGGGCACAAATGGCATGGGGACATGCTCTCTGGCTGAGATAATTGGATCTTTCTTTCTGGAAACTAGTAAATCTGCTTAAGTGAAGGGGTTTCTCTTGTTCTTCCCAGCTTTTTGAAAGCATATTTTAAAATTTACAGTAAAGGAAGCAGGAATCCTTTATAATTACATTAGTAATGTGTCAAGGTTCCTTCCCCACTCTGAACTCTAGGGTACAGATGTGGGGACCTGCATGAAAACCTCCTAAGCTTATTTTTATCAGCTTAGGTTAAAACTTCCCCAAGGTACAAACTATTTTCCTTTTTTCCCGGGACTTTATTGCTGCCATCACCAAGTGTCTAATAGATACATTACCGGGAAAGAGCCCGCTTGGAAACATCTTTCCCCCCCAAATCCTCCCAAACCCTACACCCCCTTTCCTGGGAAGGTTTCAGAGTAGCAGCCCTGTTAGTCTTTATTCGCAAAAAGAAAAGGAGTACTTGTGGCACCTTAGAGACTAACAAATTTATTAGAGCATAAGTTTTCGTGAGCTACAGCTCACTTCATCGGATGTATTTGGTGGAAAAAACAGAGGGGAGATTGATATACACACACAGTTCATGTTCTCTGTGTGTGTATATCAATCTCCCCTCTGTTTTTTCCACCAAATGCATCCGATGAAGTGAGCTGTAGCTCACGAAAGCTTATGCTCTAATAAATTTGTTAGTCTCTAAGGTGCCACAAGTACTCCTTTTCTTTTTCCTGGGAAGGTTTGATAAAAATCCTCACCAATTTGCATAGGTGAATACAGACCCAAATCCTTGGATCTTAAGAACAATGAAAAAGCAATCAGGTTCTTTAAAGAAGAATTTTAATAGAAGAAAAAGTAAAAGAATCACCTCTGTAAAATCAGGATGATAAATACCTTACAGGGTAATTAGATTGAAAACATAGAGAATCCCTCTAGGCAAAACTTTAAGTTACAAAAAGACACAAAAACAGGAATATCCATTCTATTCAGCACAGCTATTTTCTCAGCCATTTAAACAAAACAGAATCTAACGCATATCTAGCTAGATTGCTTACTAAGTTCTAAGACTCCATTCCTGTTCTGTCCCCAGCAAAAGCATCACACAGACAGACACAGACCCTTTGTTTCTCCCTCCCTCCAGGTTTGAAAGTATCTTTTCTCCTCATTGGTCATTTTGGTCAGGTGCCAGTGAGGATATTCTAGCTTCTTAACCCTTTACAGGTGAAAGGGTTTTTCCTCTGGCCAGGAGGGATTTTACCCTTCCCTTTATTATTTATGACATAGTGAAAAACAGCCAGACTGTAAAAATGCAAATAAGGACTAAGTCATCAAGACACATATTTAGTTAACTAAGACCTTAATGTCAAATTGAAAATCTCCATATATTCATTCTGTACAAGAAACAAAATGTACCAGGTAGAAAGATTTAATTTCCAATTTGATTATTCCAGTACAATCAAAGACAGGCAAGTGGGGAGTTAGACAAAGAACACTAGAGCATTTCTAATGGGAAAGTTCACTTCTGGGCTTCTAGACCCTTTCTAGCTGAGCAGTACTAGATAGCAAACTGGGTAAGAAATCTCCTCTCCCATTTCAATTACTGAGATGTAACCTTTTTGTTGTGTTTGTACAGTCCCTAGCATAATGGGGATCCTGGTCCATCACTAGGAATCTTAGGCACTGTAGAAATTCAGATGATGAGGAAGGATGATGAGTACGTTCAGATTAACTAAGAACCAACCTAAGAATCTTTCATGAATTTGAACCCAAACCTACACCAAATCTTTTGTGTGAAGCTTGAAAATGTTTGGATGACTCTGTGTATGTGTGTGTGTGTGCGTGTGCCCATGCCCACCTACTGTAGCTATGAGCACCCTGTGCACATAAGCCTGGAATCCTTCAGCCCACAGGCCCATTGGGTCTGTGCACACGCACTGTACATCCTCATACCCCCAACAATGAGGCTATAAAAGGCAGAGCATCCCCAACTTCCACTCAGTTCCTGGCTCACTGCCCCTTATAGCAAGGTGGTGCCGTTACGTCCTCCTGCACCCCTGTTGCTCAGATAATTTAGAGTGTTGTTAGTGAACAGTTACGGGGAGTCTGACATCCTTAGCAAGCGTGCCACTTGTAATTCTTTTTCTAAGTGCACACAGAGGGCTCACAATACCTGTTTAAAATGATTCTTGGTAGAAAAAATTTGTCTGATTCTGAGGTACCCCCTTGGGAATGGACTCTTCCTGCTTTGAAGTCAGGATCCCTGGCTACAAGAGACATGAGTCTGGGAAATAAGAAATTGGCTGATTCTAAGAAACCTCATGCTGCTAGCAAATACTCTGAGCCTTCTCATCAGTGCTCTTCTGGTCAGTCAGTGGCCCCTGCTGCCCAAGGCAGGAAAGAACAAAGATCTCCAGGAAGGGCTCAGCCCTGATCACCATCTCCAGTGCTGACCAAGAAGAAGGCTGAGCATTGTCATGATGACAGACTCCTTTGAAACTGCATCAGTACCATGAGTCTTCTAAGACTGTGGGATTGTGTTTCTCAATGGTGGTACGGCATTCTGCACCTTCGGTGATCAGTATCACTTCCTCAGTTCCATTGTTGTCAGTACTGCATTTGGACTTGACTTTTTCTGGGACTCCAGTGTTGGTGCTTGTCATCATGGTACCATTGTTGGTATTGCCTCTTTCCTCTGCTAAGACATCTTTCATATGTCCTCTAGCCCTTACACTTATTCTGGAACTGGAGTCCCCATTGTCAGATATCTCTCCTTTGTCTGCTATATCCAGAACTCTGCTGGGCATGGGAGCCTACATTACCGAAGAAGAAAATATCTGTCTACCCTCAATGACACTGGTGACTACCTCTCATGAAAAATCCAAGGCTCTTCATTCTATATCTCAGGGATGTGCTCCTCCATTAGAGGAATTTTATTCATTGGCATCCTCATCTCTGTATAGCGATAGGAGTTCTTCTGGGAGGTCTCCTCCTCCACCTAGACTAATTCTTGAGAGTGGCCTTGAAGGAAGTCCCTATTGCTGCAGATTGAATGCTTCAAAGATGTCTCACTCTCCCTGGTTTCTATCTTTGTGGTGTCATATGCCCTTCTCTTATGAGGCACAGACATGACCCTGTTGGCCTCTGTAGAACCCTCAGTATCTTCCATCTGCTCCTTATTCAGTTTCATTGAGGTCCAGAGTAAAGTTAACTGCTCCTAAGAATCTTGCCAGGGATCCTCAATCATCCCAACAGAAACTCCTGTAAACTGGTTACCAGCATATAAAAGTTAGGAGGACTCTGTGTCCAGTATAGATGACTTCAGAGACTTCCAGTTTCTCTTTAAAAGGATGACAAACACCCTAGAGATGCCATTGGAGGTTGTCCAGGAGAGATCTCATAAATTGTTTGACATTCTGCACCCAGTAGCCCAGGGTTCTTCAGCCATTCCTCTTAATGAAGGCAATCTCAAGCCTGCTAAGGATTTATGGCATCTATCTTGGCCACATCTAAGGCTTGGTCTACACTGAAAAATTATATGAGCATAACTACGTCCATCAGGGGCATGAATAAAACACTCCTGACCAATATAGCTATGCTGACAACACCCTATCTTAGACACAGCTATGTTGACAGAAGAAGGCTTCCGTCAATATAACTAACTTTGTTTGGGAAGGTGGTGTTCCGACAGAAAAACTCCTTCAGTCAGTATAGGGCCTATAGACTCTCTCTACACTATGGGGCTATGCCAGCATAGCTATGCCGGTAGCCTTTGTAGTGTAGACATAACCTAAGAGGGCAAATCACAGGTACAAAATTTCTCCTAAGGGATAGGAGTACTTTTGTACATACCTGGTACCTAGATCATTGATTCTAACAGCAGCTCACAAAAATCTAACTTTCACAAGCCCCTGGGGTAAAGAACCTATAACAACTCAATGCCCAATTCACAAATATGAAGGTGCATCACAACAATACACTCTGCTACTCCAGATGCAATTATCTGGCTTAACCATCTAAATGTAAAATTATAGTTGTTGTTCTACATATACATCAGCCATATGAAGAAGAAGAAGGAATTAAAGAAGATGGATCTGCTGGTGAGGAAGGTTTATTCATCTGCTACTTTTCAGTTTTGTGTAGTCAGTTGTCACATTTTGCTGGCTAAATATGAATTTATGCAATGGGACAAGGTTTTACAACTGTCCAAGAGACTTCCCCAAGAGATCAGAAATGAATTGAAGGCAGTGGCTTCAGGAGGCCAGTTAATGTTGAAGACACCTCTGCAGGCCTCATTGGATGCCTCTGGCACTGCAACCAGGTCTATGGCCACCACAGTCACTACAAGAAGAACATTTTGGTTGCAGTCATCCCAAAAGAGGGTCAGGCCACTATTGAAGACCTGCCTTTCGAAGGCAGCAACCTTTTAAATTGAGGAACTGATGTAGCATTTCACACTCTGACAGCCTATAGGATGATGCCTCGGTGTCTGGGTCTCTACACGCTATCACAGAAAGGGAAGCACACCAGAACTGAGTTAATCTCCAGTCAGAGGCCTCCCTTTCCTTGTATGAGTACCAACAAAGGGCTCCTGATTTTTCTAGGAGAAGGCTTTGCTTCCAGAAGGAGAGGGGCAGTTCTTCTGCAGTGACAGCACACTCACCTTTGGCACAGAGCTCGCAGGTTTGATGCTGTAGTCAAGAGTCTTCAACCAGTGAAAGACGATTTTCATCCCTTCTATACTTCCATTGGCACCACCTTTAATTTTTTGCGGATGTCTGGATTGCAATTACCACCAATCACTGCCTCTTAGAAATCATCTGTAAAGGATATTCCGTATAATATCAGTCTATGTCAACTCCCTATCAGGAGTTCTTGTTTTAATAATTATTGGATCACTTAGAATTTGTAGTTTTATGCCCTTTTTAAAAATAAACAAACAAGTGCATCTGTATTTCAGGTGCTCATTGCACCTGATATTTCCACCATAAACAATAAATAGGTGAACCATAAATATATGTAGGTCTGATTCCCATTTATACTATTGGCAGTGTAAATGGGCCTTAGTGGAAATGAGACTCAGGACAATGTAGTGAATCACAGAATCCTAGAATCAAAGAGTCAGATTCTGCTTTTTCACCAATGTAAATCCATAGTAAATCCCCTGATATTAGTGGAATTACCGTGTTGTAAAACTAGTGTGAAATCAGAATAAGGCCCCTAGTAATTAGATCTGAAGGACCTTGTATATTGGGGCGGGGGAGGGAGATCAAATATGGTCTCCAATTTTGTGCCTTTAATTTTGTGATTCAGAAGAGGACAGATACCTTTGACACTTTGCCTAGGTTTTAATTTTTGGTTCCCTAGTTTCCATTTTTGTGCTTTTCTGTACAAGGAGTGGACTCAGTTTGGGCCTCACCCAATGCCCAATAAGAATCTTTCCTTGGCCTTCAATGGACTTTGGATTTGGCCTTTTGTACTTGAAGGAAAGACAAAATATTTAGGCTAAAAGAACGGCTCTGATTGTTTCTAACTAAGCAAATGAAAAACAATAGATTATATGATGTAGAGCAAACACACTGCACAGTGATTAAACTCTGTACCTCATCAAAAGATCAACGGAGTATTTAATGAACTGGTGTATCCAAAACCCATTAAAAGAGACTTTTTTAAAAAGGCAGTATGATTTGCTTTCCTTTGGTTCACATCAACTATTTCTGTCTTTTTAAAAGGGAACAGTCTTAATTGAAAAGCTGACTTTTATTCCTTCATTGGCAAAAGTCTGACTCCAAGTCAGAAGACTACAGCAAGTCTTTCTTCAGCCCACAATTCAAGCATCTCTGAGTTTTTCCCATTTATTTTGTAGTCAAAGGAATAGTTAAAATAGAGAATATTTTAAGCATAAAATAATCTATGAGAAATGCACAGCTATTGGCTAATTGTTTACAATTTTGGGGGACAAAACCCTCAAAAAACGATCATAAATGTGAATAATATAGACTTTTTTGAAGGTTTTACAGATAAGAAATTATATTTAGGGGCATATGCTTGCTGGTATTGTAAAGAAACAAGGAACTAACTGCAAACTAGTAGTTTGAATGGTGGGAAAGGAAGAAATATAGTATAAGTATACTATAGGAACCGGTTTGTCCCCTGTGGTGCTTGAGATGAAGAGGGTCTCAGATTGTGAGCGATTAATAATTCTACCCGGCAACATACTTGTTCATAGAGTCCTGGCATCCTCTAATTTTAGGATCAATTGGTAATTTTGTTAATTAGCTTGCTTCTTCTAGATCATGAGTGGAGTTAGGCCAATGTTTTGTGCTTTTGGAAATCCCACCCTGGAAAACTGTTCTGTTAGGAATGTAATCACAGAAGACATTTTAGGAGCGTTAGCATTGGGAAGAACTAAACCCAGAGTTCTCTCTGGCTCTGCACCGTGTGTTTTCATTACATTGTATTGTGAAGGATTTGTCATGTGCTGGGTTCAGAGCACATTTGTTTGATACAGCTCGACTAGGAGACTGGGAGCAGGTGTCATGTCAGAAAATATACGGGGCAATAAAAATATATACACGCATATTAAAAGATGAGACAGCTGCAAAGCACTGTGTCAAGCCACAAACCCCTGCTGAGTTTAACTCTGTGTTAAGTGCAAAATATTTAAATTCCTTCAGCCACAATGCTGATTCCAACAGAGATTAGGGTGGTTATTTATTACCATAATTTGTGTTACAAGGCCAAAGTTTCTCCTTTAGATGACGTGATGCCTAGCTGAGGGCCAAATACTGTCACTAGTGCACTGTCTGAATAGCTGGGACATGTACTTGGCTCCGTGACGAGCGTCTCCATGGCCACTACTGTATCTAGGGCTGCCTTTGTGGTTGCATCATGACCCTTCCATGGGTGGATCGATCAGAGGATCCATAGCGGTGTATCAGCTGACCCCACCTTGCCCTCTCGGTCAGCCATCCATGCTCCACTCAGAAGTCAGTGCATGGGGCATCACCGCGGAGATCTGCTCCGTGTCATGCAGGAGATGCTGTCCTCCCGGGTAGGCTCCAGTGTTACTGCTCCGCCCTGTGTAATGTTGCTGTGACTCCTTGTTACTGCTGTGGAAGGATGGGAAAGTTTCACCCCACAGCTGTAACTGTTACAGAGCTGTAGCTCTGTAAAGTTGTCTTTGATTACTGATTTAACAGGAAACATTTAATTAAATACAAGTGTTATATAATGCTGCTCCTGGTACAGTGTGTCGCTTCCCTGACTGAGCAGAACCGCTGAGAGGGAAGGATTATACTCTTGTGAGATGAAGCCCGGATTGCAGGAGGGTTGGAATTGCTTTGGAGTAAAAGCAAAGCCTTTCACCTCTGGTTTCAAACACAGCTGCAGTTAGCAGCAGCTGAGAGCTGTTGTCACCCAGTAGCTGTTTGGTATCCTTTGAGTGTTGTGGGCTCAGTTCATTTCCTTGTGGAAAAGTGTCCATTTCACAATAACTACCATCACAAGCAGTGATAATCAGCAATCCCTGCCAATAGATGAGAACCTACATGCTCACTCTTTTCCCTGGAGGTAGTTCCTTTGGGTCAGGATTGAGGCACACTGGTG
This sequence comes from Dermochelys coriacea, assembly GCF_009764565.3. Lineage (NCBI taxonomy): Eukaryota > Metazoa > Chordata > Testudines > Dermochelyidae > Dermochelys > Dermochelys coriacea. The sequence continues at coordinate 65,902,188 of NC_050078.2, forward strand.
TAGCAGCACAAATCAGCTCCTACAACCACCTATTCCAGGTCATTTAGGTGTATTACAATAGTGCTTAGAGAGCCTCAGCTGAAATGGGGCCCCATTGTGCTAGGTGCTGCACATACATATAGGATAAGAGAATCCTTGCCCCCAAGAGCTTATATTTTAAATAGAAAAGGGAGACAAAGGACATAACATTATCTTCATGTTATGAATGGGGAATTGGGTCACAGAGAGATTATGTGCTTTGCCGAAGGTTACACAGGGAATTCGACAGAGCTGGGAAGTGAACTGAGCTCTCTTGAGTCTCATTCCAGTATCCTAGCGACCCCACCACCTATGCCTCTCCCAGACAGCTATTATATGGGGAAACAGAGGACTTAAATAGCTAATTCTGTCAATCCAGACCCTTCCACCACCACTACATTCACCTGAGGGAGCAGCGGGGGAGAGAACATGCCCTTAAGATTGTTGTAGCATATTACATCATAATTAGATAACACTGGAATCAGAAAAGAGTGAGGGGTGATAAATGTCACAATTCATTTTAACCATGGAAGCGTGACATTTCAAGAGGATGCTCTGTCTGTCTTTGTAATTTTCAAAGGCTTTCATGGCAGTTCAGAAAGGAAACCAGAAAACTATAGTGGAAAAGGCAAACTGACTTTTAAAATTTCTAGCAATGATGTGTTTTAACTCTATGATTGATGGTCCCTTTTATTCTTTTCATTTATTTATATAACACTATTTAAACACTGCGACAGTGATTAACCGCTTTGCGTTTTTTCTAGGCTATTACTTGAATTAACTATTTGAATAATTAATTTGCTATTGAATTAAATACATTCAGCGGTAAAAACAGGATAAAAAGTGTGTGTGCACATGATGGAATCTCTCCTGTGCTCCAATCACACCCGTTTGTATAAGAGGTACAGTTTGTACATTGGGTAGAGTAGTCATCCCTGAAGTGAATACAAAGCCTCCCAGTGTTTCTACTACCATTATAAACAGTGAGAACACTTTATGAATAACAGAGTCTAGAATGAATTCATCAATGTTTCACTCTCTAACTATCTATTTTGCTTACCGAGCCAAGTTCTGCCCCCAGATACACATAATTCCCATTGAAACCCACCCACTATATTTGCTTTTAAAGATGAAAGCGCTTCTGTTACTTTCATAGAGGATTCTCTGTAGCATGGATAAGAATGCAAATATCCTTCCCACAGAGATGGAAGAGAACGAAGAAGTGTATAACTTGAAGGGGAAGGGACATTTGGAGACAATAGCATTAGGATTGTTGCGCTGTAACTGTAACCATCACTTTTATGAAAATGATGATCAGAAATGCTTTCCCTGCATTTGCTATTGTATAAAACCCTTTCTGCATGATGATTCTTGGTATTGTCTTCACTTTTGGAGACAATAACCTCTGGAGTTAGAATGTGATGTATGGGCCGGATCCAAAGTCAATGTAAAGACTCTCTAACACCCAAGGGCTTTGGATCTAGTTCTAAATGCCTTGAATGGATGGATGGAAACTTTGAGTCAATATTTCTGTTAGCTTTTGTTCAGTTTAATAAAGGGACACGGCTGGGTATATACTTTTTTTTTTTTGACAGAACAGGTAAATTCTGCCCTTAAATACATGACCCTCCTTAGTGAACTCCATTGATTTTTGCAGTGTGTTAATGTGTTATCTCCAGAGGGAAGAATTTGCTCCATGCTCTCATGTTTCTGGAAAGAGCTTTGATCACAAAATATTTTTAATTTCATAGCATTAAGAGAATTAAAGGCAGATGACTGCCTCAAGTACACGAGGGCACCAACTTGTATTTTCTCTTCCTCAGTTCCACCAATAACATTTTCCAGGCTGCTGGTTTACTTGAGATGACTGCATCATGACTTTCTGGCATTCATTGTATGAGCTGAAATCTCTTAAACAAGAAACCTAATTGATATGACTTACAATAGAGAATAAAGAAAGAGGAGGAAGCAGTGGTGGTGCTATCCCATTGGGGGCCCTGAGCAGGAATATTTTTGTGGGCTTCCCCATGCATACAATGCAAAAACAGGCAAATTCTTATGAAAATAATAATAATAACAAGAAAACTGGGGGCTCCCTTAGCTGCTTGCGACCCTAAGCAATTGCTTAGTCTGCTTGGGCCTCGTGCTGGCTCTGGGAGAAAGCTCAGGACAAGGACTAGTTAATATAAAACAGTATCGTATTTTTGTGGCTGACTGAGATGCATAAGTCCTTCTGTCCACCCCAATGCACTTTGTGATTTTGCTAAGCTTCCCATTTTCACTACAGCAAAGAGAAAATATTATAGGGTCTTTACTCAGTCCAATGTTCCCCAAGAAGTATGCTATCCAGTATCTAATATACACAATGCTATATTTCTGCAGGTGAGTATATATGTTAGTCACTTTTATATGGGGATTAAATGGAGTGATTGATATTTTTATTGTAAATGAATACTAATATTCTTATTTCAACAGGGTTTTTCATTAAAAGAAAAATTAGTCAGTAGCTCATAAAGTCAATATATGATAAAAGGGCCGGAAATTCTTTGCTATGTATAAGTTATCAGACAATTTAGCCTTTTGTTCTGTTCGCAAATCAGCTACAAACTGATCTGGATTCCTGTGACTACATTTGTTTATCCTAACTATCTACAGAATAGTTTTGACAAGCAATTTTCAGCCTATCAGTTGTTTGCAAACTGCTTTCTTAGACTGTTCACTCTTTGTGATTGGCCAACTATGGCTTTGTCTTCACTAATAAAAAAAAAAGTGTGTTCTTTGCATCAAGATTTTACGTCTGAGTGGAGACGTGGCGCAAGTCATTTTTAGCCTGACATAGCAGATTAGCTCGTCACGTTCAACCCAATGCCCTTCCCACCTGGGGCTGAGCTCGACGAGCTATATCCAGGTAAAAACTACTGTGCCTTGTCTCCACTAGGATTGTCCATTAAGCTAGCTAACTCTTGATATAAAGCCACACTTTTTTGTGCAGTGAAGACAAAGCCTAAGTCCCATGGTACTTTTTCTGCTCCCTGGTGGGATAAATGAAACATTTTAAACAGGAGAATAGCAAATGAGGAGTAGTGATATATTATTTGTGTTCATGCTTAAATACCTTTATTCACAAAGGCTTGTATGCAGAGCAGCTATTCCCCAAACATTTATGTGAACAAAAGAATTGTGCGTGAATGTTTGCAAATCATGAATAACAAGGGATCTAAATGTGGCAAAGGCAAAACATAGGTTCAGAATCCAAATGAATATTCATGAATATTGATTCTGCCATGTCCAGCAGTATATTATAAGCTCTTTGGAAGCAGGGAACATCTTTTTGTTTTAGCACAGTGGGGTCTTGGTCCATGACTGGAGCTTCTAGGTGCTACTGCAGTACAACTAATAATTAATAATAGTAGCTGTAGCTAAAGAGTCATTATCACATTCTCCTCCTCCATCACCAGGAGATGTCATTGTTTCCATGAGGAATGAGTCATTTGCCATTACTTATATCCAAATGTTTTTGAACTCACTGAACCAAAAACTGATTCATGAAAGATCTTCCATCAAGAAATCAGTGGCAGAAACCAGCATAATCCACTGAAGTCAATCTGAATCTGACCCATAAAGTTTAATAATCTGTTTTAAAGCAGCTCAGTCATGTGCAGAGTGAACTTTGATTTACTTTTAAACCCCTTGCCTGGCAGTGGTTTGGAGTTCCCTGACAATGTAGTTGAGAAATGTGTATGTTCTATGCTAGGGTTGTAAACAATGAGCCAGGGAAACCATCCCCAGATCACTGCTAATCTATTTTACTACTGTAATTACAGGACAGAGAAAGAGAGGAAAAATGGCAGATGATAGGAAGGATGAAGCCAAAGCACCGCACTGGACTTCAAGTCAACTAACAGAGACTTCTTCACACCCACATTCCCCTGAAATTAAGGAGCAAGCTGGTGCAGGTGCCGGACTGGTCAGAAGTGCCAACGGATTTCCATACAGAGAGGATGAGGAAGCAGGATATGGTGAACGCGGGCAACAGGGCACATACTCTAGAACCAAAGAGAATGGGATCAATGGAGAGCTATCCACAGGAGGCAGAGAAACAGCAGGTGACAGAGCCAGACTCCGGTCCACCCTCCCTTTCTCCTATAATATCTTGCTTTGAGGTCACTTTGGTCTGAAGGTGAACACATTGCGTTTTACCACATGTGCAGTGCGAGCTCTCTGAGAGCAAAGTCATGGTGTTTGCTTTTATAAGTACTTCCTTTGTGATCCTTTTAATTGCTCCACTGCAAAAAAGAGACTTGTACCATAAAGCTTTCGGTTTTGATGGGGTAGCCCCAACCCTTCATGACACGGATCATGTTTTTTTCATCTGTGTAGGTACCATGCTCACCTCATAGCAGGATCCTGACCCTGATTCAGGACAGCTGGCTATATGCTAATATAAACATTAAATAATATATGACAGTGTGCCTGGTTTCTGACTGGTGAAAGTCAGGTATAACCCCCAAGAAGCTCCGTGGATATTCTGCCGTAGGGGAGATGAGAATCAGGTCTATTGTGATATCATGAAGCAAAAAAACCAATCAGTTACTGTGTGATAATGTTCCCCTTTTCCTAGGACAAATCCTGAAATCTTTTCTCAGGGCCAGATTCTGCTACCATTCCGTTGAGTAGTATCTTACTGAAATCAGTGGGATTACTCATAGAGAAAGGTACTACTCACATGAGTAAGGGTGCCATATTCTGGCCCTCTGTGTTTTTTATGACTTTATACAGGCATATCTCCCCTTGCAATCATTGGGAGTTTCACTGGTATATAAATTGGATAAGGACTTCAGGATTCGGCCTGATGAAAAAAAATCTGATTGTGTCAAAATTAATGAAATATGCAAGACGGGCTTCTTATTTTAGACACAAACAGCAATCTTTCCTTTGCAAAACTCACAATTTAAACCCTAAATGCACAATGCAAGGGAAATTTCTCTCTTTTACAGACACTGCTGCCCTCAGTGCATGCATCCATGCATGCTAAGAAAATCATTTTAGCACCATTTACTGGCCGTTGACAGCACTTTATGCCAAACATAATTTCTCAGCAATTGGATAGTTTTAAATCTCCAGACCCCAAAGTAGTTTCATAAGAGATTGTGCTAGAAATGATAGGTCTGTTAAAAATATATAGATTTAAATGTTGAAAGATTATCCTTGTGGTTAGCAACAACTCAAAAGCCCAGAAATAAAATAAACCTGATGTGCAAGCAGTACTGCAGACATGTTCTTGCTTGTCCTTGAGTAGAAGGATCCCTTTCCCTTCCCAGGTTTCAGAGTAGCAGCCGTGTTAGTCTGTAGCCGTAAAAAGAAAAGGAGTCCTTGTGGCACCTTAGAGACTAACAAATTTATTAGAGCATACACTTTCGTCAGCTACAGCTCACAGGATGCATCCGATAAAATGAGCTGTAGCTCACGAAAGCTTATGCTCTAATAAATTTGTTAGTCTCTAAGGTGCCACAAGTCCTCCTTTTCTTTTTCCCTTCCCAGTAATCTAACTTCCTTCTATACTTAACCACAAATAGTCATACGTAGTCAGGGCCGGATTTCCAGTTAGGCACAGTAGCATGTGCCTACGGGTGCCTGCGTTCTACAGGCACCTTACCTCTCTAAAACTGTATGCAACACAAAGGTCAGCTGTAGGCTGCAGGGGCCCTGAAGATGCCGTGCCTAGGGGTGCATAAGGTGAAAATCCAGCCCTGTACATAGTACTTTTTTAATCACCCACATTCTCCCCTCCTTATATTTTATTATTATGTTGTATGCTAGGCACTTTATAACAAGTACTAGAGGAAGGTCCAGTAGTTACAGAGCTAGCCTGGGACATCGAATTGTAAAAATGGAGGGCTGGAAGGGACCTCAAAATGTCCTCTACTGCAGCCCCCTGTACTGAGGCAGGTCAATGATCCCTGACAGGTGTTTGTTTAACCTGTTCTTAAAAACCTCCAGTGATGAGGATTCCACAGCCACCCTTGGAAGCCTGTTCCAGAGCTTAACCATCCTTATAGTTGGATAGTTTTTCCTAAGATCTAACCTAACTCTCCCTTGCTGCAAGTTAAACTGATTATTTGTTGTCCTACCCTTGGTGAACATGGAGAACAATTAGTCATCAGCCCCCTATAACAACACTATACCTATTTGAAGGTTGTTCTCAAAGGCTCCCTCAGTCTTCTTTTCTATAGGTTAAACATGCCACATTCTTTCAGCCTTTCCTGATAGGTCATGCTTTCTTGGGAGGTCAGGGTTCAGTTCCCTGCTCTGCCGTAGACTCCCTGTGTGACCTGGGGGAAGTCACTTAGTCTCTCTGGGCTTCAGTTCCCCATATGTACAATGGGGACAATACCACTGCCCGACCTCACTGGGGAGTTGTGAGGATAAATACGTTGAAGAGCATGAGGCACTGAGATGCTACAGTGATTGGAACCATATAAGTACCTAAGGTAGGCCTTATAGTTTAATTGTACAATATACAGATGGGGAATGAGATAGGACAAGGCTCTGGCAGTGCAGATCAGCAAACATCTTGTTAATTCCATGATTTCTCTTATAATTTAGGTATCGCTTTCTGAGGCAAGAGGTTGGCCAATAAGGCATTTAAAGTTGAAGCAGTGTAGTCCAATGGTTGGGGCATTAGGTTAGGAGACCTAGGTTCAATTCTTGGCTCTGCCACTGATCTATGTGAGGTTGGATGGGACACTTTACTTCCCTGCACCTCTATTTACCCTCCCATGCTTTGTCTATCTACCTACTTACATTGCAAGCTTTCTGAGGCAAGGACTGTCTCTTATTACGTGTATCTACAATTTCTAGCACAATGGAGCCCCGATTTCAGTCAGGCCTTCTAGGTGCTACTGTAATACAAATAATAATAACCTAAAATACAATACATTTCTAAGAATTTATAGTTGAAAGTGCACAGGGAGCCAAGGTAAAGCAATATAATTAAACCAAACTGGGGCTTCAAATTTATTTATGGCATTTTTCTCTGGGGCAACCACAGTATCACAGACCAGAAGAAACACTGGCTGTGCTGTCTTCATGCTGTAGTCTATAAGTACAGGACAAAAAAATACTTGAATGGAAGCATAAGTACAAACAGGGCCTCTCTTCTGGTCACTAGATACTTGCCTGATCCTTTCTGATAAGAGCTCGATTCAGTTTTAAGGCTTTCAGCCTAACTAGGCTCAACTGCCTCTGATTAACTCAAGTGCCAGTAAGAAATTGAGATGTAACCCTGGCACGGTGAGGGTTAATTGAGATGTGACACTACCTGGCACAGTGTGGCCTCCCTTTGCTGTGGCTGTGGAGCCTCCTCCACTCCTGCGCTGCCCCCCATCGCAGAGCTCATGCTGTAAAACTCAAGGGCTGAGAGGAAGGCCAGCATTAGAGGTAGTCAGCTCAGACAAAGGCATCTCACCCAACTCTGAAACTGAAGGGGGAAATAACCGTCATCACTGAAGCATGTATAATACCTCACCACAAGTGACATTCTTAAGGTTGCGCCATTAACATTTACGTCTCTCTTTTAGCATCTGCCTAAGATTTACTGAGCCTGACCTCAATTTTGGAATCCTCTGTGTCAGCCTGTTGAAGTGGGTTTGACTAATCTCCGTTGGTATCGTACTGGTAATGGCTGAGTTACAGAGCAGGATCAGTGTCCTCCTTGTAAATGGAAAAAAAATCAATAGAGGGGAATTTCAGCGAGGGTACTGCTGCAGGGTAGACTCAGGGCCTGATCTTGCCCCCCAGTGGCATAAGACTGAGTGGGGCAGGGCCCAGCTTTAAGATTGTGGAATAATCCTTAGAAAGTCATTCTTGATGTTGTTTTGTTGTATAAAGTGCAAGAAAGGGCAGTAGCGTAGCAGATTCTGTGTATATAAATGTGTCCACTTCAGCCTTCTTTATTTTCCCCCATTTAACTACATGTTAAATGGCTCTACAGTATACATTGATAATGTATAGTGCTAATTTTGTAATCAAAAAGTCATGCAATACTAAGCTACATCTACACTACAGCTGGATCGGCGCTCTGAGATTGATCCACTGGCGGTTGATATAGCGGGTCTAGTAAAGACTCGCCAAATCGACAGCAGATCGCTCTCCAGTTGACTCCTGTACTCTACCCCTGATGAGAAGAGTAAGGTAAGTCGACGGAGAGTTTCTCCCGTCACCTCCCCGCGGTAACTCGACCTAAGATATGTCAGCACCAGCTACATTATTCATCTAGCTGGAGTTGCGTAGCGTAGGTCGACTTACTGCAGTAGTGTAGACATAGCCTTAAAATAGTCTATGTAAATTACATCTATACAGATACCTTTAAGAACCAAATTTGTAATCTAAAGAAAGAATGAAATCAGGCTTGGTTGGCAAGCCTTCTTGTTGAGAGGAGAGATCATGATGATGAGATACTGTGAGAACAGTGCTGTGAAAATCAGATGTTCTGGCTCTCCAAGAGCACCGATTACCCCACTCGTAGCCAGCACAGAGTGCAAGTGTTGGCAGTGATATTTTATGAATTATTTCTGTAAAATGAATGCATTCTTTTATTATCAGTTATTGAGAATAGAATAGATCCAGAAATCCCTGATTTATATATATTCTTGGAACACCCAGAATACTCATATAAATCAGTAAGTGTGTGTGTGTGTGTATGCACATACACACACACACCCCATTAATTTCAATGAATATACTGGGTGCTCCAGGAATACAAGACCAAAGCTGTCTTTAATTTCAGTGAATATTTTGGGTGCTCCAGGAATACAGGACCAGAACTGTAGCTCTCATGAAACTAACTGTTGTTATGTGAAGTATGTGTCCTTAAGGGAGTATTTCTGTATAAACTTTATAAATATGCACTTCACTGTTGAGTGGACTGACTTCAGTAGGCTTTGAATCAGTATATGCACAGTCCTGAATAATCTTGGAGTGTCTTCTCCCAGCATGCACTTGGCTCATTTAAAATCTGTGATAGTAGCACTTTGGTCATTGAAAAGTCCTGGTCAGGAATTCGGAAGGGATAGCTCCGGAATCTTACCAAAGGCTCACAACACCCTCAGTAGGTTATTCATTCAAAATCCAACACATATGTAACTTGCAAAGGACTTTAAATGATCAAACTTGTTTAGTATGTTTAAAATGTATTTGTTATTGAATTTCTTTTTTATTCAGTAATGTGATGACTAATCTGTCCAATTTATATAATTGGAGGTAAAAATAGCTGGATTCATTGTAAAATCTTTTCCTTATAAGCCATTTTAATGTGTTATTATGTATAATGACTCAGTTAATTGATCTCTTTCTTCATGATATACCTAAAGTAGGGCTATAACATAGGGGGTTTGGATTGCTCATGTTGTTACCTGTTGAATTACTTTTTAACAACTTGAGAGAGTTTCCAGAATGACATTATCAGAGCCACGGGATCTGGGCCGGAGTACTTTGTTGTCTTGTCAATCGATGTCGGAGAAGTAATGGCTCTTTGCCAATGTGCCGAATGCTGGTCCTGCCAGCCTGACAAATGTGGAGTGCTTCACTGATCTGCACAACCCCCCAATATTCGGGGAGAGGACAGGCTGCTGAAAAATTACAGCAGAGACCATCGCCCAACAGTGAGACGAGTGACTAGCCCAATCTCCCTCTCCAGAGAATATAAATCCACCAGAGAGGTGTGTGGGAGGGAGTACATGAGAGATGGTTGGGCTCTGCGGTGAGGGGGTATATGGTGTTTTGGTGGGTGATAAGTGGATGGGGGCCCAGAGATTGGTAAAATATGGGCAGTAGGTGACACAGGAGGAGAAGGGGAATGTAGAATGATTAGGGGAAATTGGAGAGGTAACGGGAGGGAGTTTGGAGTGAACTTGGGGCTTGAGCGGAGAGTGAGGCTGAAAGGAAGGATTGGGAGGGATACAGAGCCTGGGGTAAGGAAATGGAGAGACTAGCATAAAAGGAAGGGAGAGAGAAAGAGTTTGGTGGCAGAGGTGGAAGAGACAGAAAACAGTAGAGAAACAGAAGAGACACACACAAAAAGGAAGTCATGACAGTAAAAAGAAAGGGATGAAATAATAGCTGCCCTGCTAGAAACAATGAACATCTGCCTCAGGGAAGCTAATTCAGGGCAGTGAGGGGAGAATGGCCTGAAAAGAAACCTGGGGAGAAGCAAGTCCTGTTACCCTCTGAATTCACATACGTCCTGATTGGGCTGTTCATTTTATAGAGTGGTTCATCGTGATCACCGCTGCTTGCTCAGCCAAACTCCATGTTTCAGAGTAGCAGCTGTGTTAGTCTGTATTCGCAAAAAGAAAAGGAGTACTTGTGGCACCTTAGAGACTAACAAATTTATTAGAGCATAAGCTTTCGTGAGCTACAGCTCACTTCATCCATGGAGACATTTAAGAAATGTGTTTACAAAACTCCTCCCTGACCCATTAGTTTGTAAACAGGCATTAACTCTCTCCAGAGAAGCAGCTGGGGATCCTGCACTGAAGGGCCGTCCTGGCACGGTTAGTAAATCTGAGGAACAGAGGCAGTGCGTACCTGCAAGTTGGCTTTGAGACTCTCATTTCCCAAGGAGAGAGACGGTGATCAAGAGCACGCTCACGCTCACTTTAACCACCTTATCGTATCACACGGACAAAGCCCCCCGATCCATACTAGTGTTTTCCTGCACGCTGCCCTTGGTTGCTTAGGCTTCACAGTTCACAGATGCTGCCAGGCCTCCTGGTTGAGGAGTCTGGCCAGGGTCCCCGACCCCCACAGAAAGGCACCCGTAGTCTCTTCAGCATTCTAAGGGCCCGCTGCCCCTGGCAGCAAATACACCATGCCAGGAGTCGAAGCTGGCTCTTCCACATGGCAGCACTCCGTTGTTACATCTACACAGCCCGCAGCAGTGAGCCTCCCAGCGCAGTCAATGGACCCAGTCTCATAGGGCTCACACTAAAAACAGCTGTGTAGATGCTCAAAAGCTTATATAAGCAGCCACTTTTACAGCTGCCATGGGTTGTGTAGACATACCCTGTGAGGACACTGAACTACCGGTCTGCCTGGTAATAGTGTACTCCTTGGGTCAGAAAGAATATCACCGCAGTAAAACAAAGTAACATACAGTGTAGGGTTCTCATGTCTGTGTCTGGCCCCTGCACTCCCTCCTTATGAACACGGGTTTCAGAGTAGCAGCCGTGTTAGTCTGTATTCGCAAAAAAGAAAAGGAAAGCTTATGCTCAAATAAATTTGTTAGTCTCTAAGGTGCCACAAGTCCTCCTTTTCTTTTTTGCTTATAAACACTGTAACCTTGCTCCAGGCAATGCTGAGAGACCGCACTGCCAAGTGGAGTCTGAGCCCAGTCAGGTGGAGCAATTGTGCACAATTGCTTGTGCTGATTCTGCAGCACGGGGGCGTGATTCAGAGACTTGCTCAAGGTCACTAGCACTTAGTACTCAGCTGGGGCCTGACCCAACTCCCACTAAAAACCAATGGAGAAACCTTCCATTGACTTTAATGGGAGCTGGACCAAGCCAGCAGCCCCAAAGAGCGCTAGAGCACCCTCTCCCCACTTTGACTCAGGCACGTCTGCAAGCCTGCTTCCAAAAGCTGCTGCATTTGTCCAGCCTGATTGGGAGAGTCTACATGAGCACAGTAGGATGTGTATGCCAGCTTCCCTCACAGTGAAATTCCCTCAGACTGGTAATCAGTTTGTCCTTGATACATTCATACTTTTATCCCTCTGATCACTTCCCTAATTTAATCTTCCTTTCTCCTACCCCATCTCTGTCTCACTCTCTGACACGTGCACACACACACACACACACAGCCCACTGCTGGTACTAATCATGATACTTCCACAGCACCAGCGAGCAAGCAAATGGGGCTTTTGTTGGCATCAGCCTTCTGCCCTCCAGGGGAGCTTGGACAGTGGGAGTTGATGATTTTGGCAGTCCCCACATTACTGCAGTATTTCTCCTCTTCATTCAGCTATTCACACTGCACGACAGCCCTTGCAGTTTTGAAGCTGACATAGTGTTAATAGAATTAAAACAGCGTCTTCAGGCTCCAGCAGGAATTGTATAACATCTGGCATGCGGGGGGAGATCTCCCTGCCTTTTGTTTCAACTGTGCATTTTCAGTTGGAATACATTTAGAACAAAGTACAAGGGATAGGAGAAGCAAATGAAACAGCTCAGAAGAAGGAAAATCAGTGAGATCTAAAGATAAATCTGATTTTTGTGTTTACTCCCTTTCATTCCTTATTTTTAAAAAGCTCAAAGAATACTTCTTATCATTTCATTGCTTAGTCCCACAGGGACGAAGCTTTAATTAAGCATGCCAGTCTCTTTCCTTTTCCCCAGGAAATAGTGATAGTAATTACTATACACCATGCATCGTGCTTGCTGATAGACACTAGCAAACATACATTGCATTTCACAGATCTGAAATTCATGCATTGCGTGTTAGAAGTAACATGAATCTCATTCTCTGTGACATCTTGTCTGACATGATCAGACATGATCAAATTATGTTGTTGGAGAAGGCATAGACAGAAGCTTTAGAGTGCAAGCTCTTTGGGGCATTCCTTGGGAAATATTTTTCACCATTCTCTGTTAAGACTCTTGTATAGCTCCTCCTCAGTGGTTCATTTGGAAGGGACTGGGAATGAGGCCAGGGTAATTCTCCCTCCCACTTTCTAAAATAGCTGTCCCCTGGCTCTGTTTGTTTAATAACTGCTGCAAATGCATTTGCCCTTGCCTCGGTCTTTTTCTGTGGCTTACATGATCATTTGCTAAGTTTGGTAAGATGTTCAATTTAGTTCAGTCTTCACCCATGTTTTGTTTTCCCCCTCCCTCTTAGGAATTTCATAAATCAGTCACTGTCTCTTTGGGGAGCTATATTTTAACTCTTTGCCACCCCTTTTCAGTACATCGTGCAGTTTTTAAGATCATTTATCTTCTCTGCGCTGACAATGCTGTCATGCTGCCTGGATGCTGACTCTTCGTCTGCTTCAACATATAGAAAAGTGGTGAGGCAGATTTTCGAAAGTCCTCAGCCAGACTTCTAGAAGAGTTCAGCTCCCATTTAGGAACCTACATGAAATGTCCAGATTTGCAAAAGAGCTCAGCACCCAATAGCACCTATTGAGAGCAGCTAAAGCTGCTCTGTGATGAATGCCTTTGAAAATCTGTCTGCTTATTTAGGTTCCTAAATGGGAGCTGAGGTCTTTAGAAAATCTGTCCCCAATGTAGGTACTGATGCTTTTGAAAAGTCTGTCCAAGAATGCCTAAGGGAAGGATTTTCAAAAGCTCCTAAGTGACTTAGGAGCACAAATACTTTTATGGCTGGGATTTCCAAAGATGCCTGAGGGAGTTAGGCACCTATTGAAATTCACCTGTCAATCATCTAATGCTATAAAACTCCTTTTAAAATTCCAGCCTGTGCTTCTAATCATTCAGGCACTTTTGACAATCCCATCCTACGCCACCCTTCGTATAATAACTCCATGGAAGTTACATTCACATACATCAGGGTTGAATCTGGCTGGAAGAGACAATGAATGAGTTGTATTGGTTAAATAAATAAATAAATTGGCCCCATTTATTATTTTAATTAGTTGTAATATTTTCTTTCTTATCATGTTAGCATACTAAGAGAACCAGGAATAAATAGCTAAGATTCTTTCCCGATGGAGCTGTGAGCTGAATACAACTCTGTAGTCATGGCAACAAGAGGGCTAACTTGTTGCAGTTGATGTTCCCAGATAACATCGTAAGTAATGGCATTGGGAAGCCCATTCATATAGCACCTGGAATAGCAAGGCTGACATCTGGATGAAACATCTTTGACAACATATTCTTCCAGCCACACTCTTAATACATGATATATCCTAAAACCTGTATTCACAGAAGCAGCCTTTTAAAAAATTCTAATGATGCTCTTATCATTCTGGTATAGCCAGCTTCTACTGTGAGGATGTGAAATTGACAGATCACTGCTGCTTTTGATTCTGTGCTTCATCCTTCACTTGCGTGAAGAAGGAATATCCTGTCAATTAAAGTACACTCAACACTCAAGAGGCAGACCCTGGTTATAGTCACTACTGTGGGCTGATTTATTTATTATTGATAATCCCTATCCTCCCTCCTTGGACAGAACTTTGCGTTCCAGTGTTACTGCCTCTGTCCCACATTAGTGGCTGGTCTAGTTGGAGTTTTGACACTCTGGCCTATTGCAAAGAATGAGGGGAATCTGCTTCTGCCATTACTAGAGTATCAGAAGTAGTATGATTAATATTACAGTAGTGTCTTGAGGCTTTAATCAGGATCAGGGCTCATTGTGCTAGGAGCTGTACAAACATATAGCAACAGATAGTCCCTGCCCTGAAGAGTTTAATCTAGGTAGATAAGACCCACAAAGGGTGGGAGGGGATATTGCGGCACAGAGAGGTGAAGTGACTTGCCCAAGCTCACACAGCAGTAGTGGCAGAGCCAGAAATAGATTCCAGGGGTCACACTGGGTCACACTGCTCCTCCACAAGAGGTGTCTCTCTATCTCTGTCTCTTGCAACTGTCTTGCTCATCCTTGAGGCCAACAGCAGTACTCCTTAGCAGTGCCAAGAGCATTTGTACTGTGAATGGCTACCTGTCTCCCCCCTCAAACCCCTCTGCTTGTCATCTGAGCTCAAATGACCAAGGAGCAAGAGAGCTGAGGGTGCTCTTACTCAGCATCTCCTGTGCATGGCATGCTGCCAAGTCACTTTGCTGATTCTTCATTTGCATAAAGAAGGCTGAGAATTTTATAATGATTATTTTTAAGTTGTATCACAGCAGCAGCCAGGGCCTAGTGCAGTTGGCCTAGTCAACAGATGCCCTTTGTGCTACATGACCCAAAACACTTAGGAAAATGCCATCTCCCACCCTGAACTTGCAATCTATGTTAGGGCAATATACACAACACCAGGAGGGGTTGGGGAAAGGGTACAAGGATACCAGAAATTAGAAAAAGTAATTATATGAACCAGCCATGGCCCTGGTTCAAGAAAGCAACCCTGTTCTGGAAGGGCACGTAAGCATGTGCTCAGCTTTAACTATGTGGTTAAGTCCTTTTGGAATCAAAGTTAAGCAGGTGTTTAAATGCCCTTCCTGAATCAGAGGCCATGTGCATAAGTGGATGGAGAACAAAATGTCATCTGAGCCTGTTATGGCCATTTTAGCTTATTTAGCATTCGCAACATGCCGCTGAGAGAAGCTGAGGCTGGAGCAACTTGTCAGTTCTCCATCAGACGTTGCTAAATTGATGGCTGCCGATAGCTCCAAATGACACAGCTGGCTCAATCAGGAAAGACAGCCATCATGACGCACCCTCGCTCCACTGTACCAAGGGCAGTGTCTCTTCTATTTCTCTCATTCAAGCAGAACGAAACCTGTTTGCTTTGCAGCATGGCAAAAACGCAGGCCTGCATTACAATGTTCAGCAGGGAGGGATGGTGGCAAGGGGTCTTTAGATTATCATTAAACTTCATTATCATCTTGGGCCATGCTAGGATATAATCTCCCATCCAAGTGCAGATCTGAGGCCAGAGGATTTGGCTGACAGTCAATTAAACAAACATAAAGCTTTGCTTTTCATTGGTTCTGACAGTCCTTGTAATCTGAGTTAAAATACCTAGGTGGGTGAAATTTTGCAGGTTTTCCTTTGACTCCTTCCAGAGAGGCAGGCAAATTCATCCCTGGAGTACCTCCACTGGCTGCAATGGCTGACTGTGCCCCACGAGGATTCGGTGTATATTGCTTGCCTCATTTTAAAGTTTCCATGTCCTTTGCTAGCAGCCTCAGGCAGTTATGAGCTTTGTGGTCCCTGAGGATCCTGGTGTGGGGAAGCTCTGCCAATGTTTACCGCTGCCCCTGTGCTAGTCATTAACCGAGTCACCTATATTCATTTCAAATCACTTTCTCTCATTTTCCTTTTATGGTAACTAATGTTTATGGTTTGGATGCACTATTAATTCACTGCTAACCACAGTCGCAAACCCAAATGCAGGGCACTGTGTGTTAGACCAGCCTCTCTCCAGCACAGCCAGCCGCACATACTCCCCCTTTCCCCACCCCAGATACGTATCTAGTTAAATGTAGGTACACCATGGTATGCAAGATTAAATATATGCCTATTCATACAAAGCAAGAGATGCTCCCTAATCTCCCAAGCAAAGAGGGCTGCCATCAAACCATTTAAAAAATAACAAATCACATAAACAAGCTGCTGTTGCATCTAAGAATGCTGGGGGGTGCATATTTTCTCTTCCACGTTGCCATGCCAACATCTCAGTGCACTGTCTGAGATTTCTTTTTGAGCTCCGCTGAGAGCAAGTATGTAGTCTGGGAGCTTATTTAGCATTCAGAAGTAGACCGCTGCAAGCTGAACAGCCTCTCTGCAAAGGTTCTGAGCTAGATTCCAACTGTCTGACAAAGGAAATGAGAATCTTTTTAGATGTTTGCTTTTCAAGGTTAGGGGAGTTAGAGTAGATAGGGAGAGAGATAGGGTAAGCATGGCCATTGACTCCCTGTGTGACCTTGGGCAAGTCACTTAAACCTCTCTATGCTTTGGTTTCCCATCTGTAAAATGATGATAAAGGCATTTTCCTCTCAAAGTTGTTATGAAGCTAGGTTAGCTATGTTTGTAAAGCACATTCAGATCGGGCACTGCAAAAATGCCAAGTCTTGATTTATTTATTATTATTCCATTCATGCATTGCATAGAATATGCCAAAAGAACTGTCAGGTGCAAGGAATTGTTTGATGATGTGCACAAAATCAAAACACCAGGCCACAATTGTGTAGATCAGATTGTGTGAATGAACCTCCTCCTATCTTTGGAAACATACTTAGTGAAAACTTTAAAGCTATCTGCTGTGCAAAGAGTAGGAAAAGTGAAAATGAGATAGTATCTCTAAGAAAGAAAACCTGATAGCTCCTTTCAGAAAATCATTTTAACTTGGCACTGAGTAGATTCAATACTTTACAGAAATCAATTTCACTCAGCGCCAGGGTATATTTTAGCGGGGTGGAGGGTAGGGTGAGGGGAGGAAATGGGTCACATTTCATTTCTTGAGACTAATTTATGCAAGTACATGATCAGTTTGGTGCAGTTTTCAGATACAGTGCTGTCTAAAGTGTTGATAAAACTAACTTCAAGCTCCTGCTCCCATACAGTGCATGCTTCTAAATAGACAGAAACGTTAATAAAGAACAGCAATTTCAGCTGCCTAAACCATGGAGAGATGCTGGTAGAGCTGATGTATCGAAACTGATTTCATTAGCGCAATAGGTGTGTTAGACTGTATGCTAGAGAAGGGGCCGGTTCAGCTACAATTATTGCATAATTTCAGTGTTGAACTCAGTGCAATGGTGCCCATGCTGACTGCTGGTCAGCTGTAATGTTAGGAGAAACCAGGCAGGAGAAACTGTTCTGATCTATCTGTTATCTTGGTACAATCCCCCCTTTTTATTTAAATATACATTGATATTTTAGTTGATTATCATATCAGTCCCTCATTCTTTTCTTTTCCTCTCAGTTTTCTTTCCTTCTCCCTTATCACTTGTTACTCCTCCTCCCCCTCCCCCCCCCCCCCGCTTTGTATCCTTGGGCTTTCATAGCTCTTCCTCTCTTTTTCGTCCCTTTTCCCCTCTAATGTCAACATTCAAAATGTCCCTCTAGGTCAGCATTTCCCACTGCTCACAGTGAACCAAATCCTGGTCCCAATAGATTCCACCGGACAGAGCCCTCCTAGGCACCATGGAGATAGAAGCTAGTGCAAATCCTGGGTGTGTGGAGGAACCAGTTCTGCCTGAGAGGCATGAAGAGTTGCTTAGAGTTGGCACCGAGGAGTGTGTTTGCACGTGTTTCTTGCACCTCCCCCTATGGAATAGATGCAGATCTCCTTCTTGCCCCATCCACACTGGACCTGATTCTCTTCAGGATCAATCAACTGTGTGTGAAGCTAGTTACTTGCTGTCTGAGGTTTATATGCTACAGACTACCAGATTAAACAATTTGATGGGTCAGAATTTGACCCAATGTTGCTTTTATTATTGCCTTGGTATATAGTTTTAAATCAAAAGAGATTGGCCAATACCCATTTCCCCTTCATTTGCCATACAGGATGCTCTTTATTGAATCAGGATCATAAATTCTTTCTCATGGTCCCATTACATCTGTTTTAATCTTCTCTGATCCTTTTTTACGTAGGGGTGGGCGTTGATTGTAATATGGCCAGGGGTGGGAAATGGCATTGTAAACAGTCAGGGATCAATCTGGGTCAGGGATAATGACCTAGCCGGGCAAACTCCTTAATAAGTCCAGTCTCATGTGGACAGTGCCTGCACAGAGAGACAGTACAGAAAACATGAGCAGGACAGAAACCTCAAAAGGGAGGTGAATTGCTCTAAAACATACTCAATTCCTTGCAACTTTGGATTCTTCCATGGGATTCGAATAAGTTGTATGCAAAATTCTGATGGAATCTGCTCTGCTGAATCTACCCTCTGTGCATGCGTATAAATATGCAACATCATTCCTTGCAATCAGTAAGAGAAGGACGTCTGCCTTGATGCAGTCAGGGTAGTACTTTGGGAATTAATGCTCAGAGCCGATTAGTTGTGCAGCTGGTGCTGCATTGCAGGGCTAGTTGCTTAAGCAGTGTCTGACTGGTAGTGTGAGCCTTACGGGGAAAAGGGCATTTTACTACTGCATTTACATGTTACCGCACCTCTAATGGAAAGTATCAGAATTATGCTGCACTGACAGAAAATGATTTTCAGTCACTGAAACAAGGGATAACAATAAACCCCGTGTGCTGGATGTTAATGTCAATGTTACCTTTTAAGCTAAATGCAAGATGGTTTGTGTGACATTCTTTTATATTTTTTTAAAAAAGGTTTCAGGAAACAACATGAAATATAATTAAATTATCTATGCAGGATAGTGAAATGGAGCTTTAAGGGTCAAATAATCTGCTCAGGTAAATGGCTGCAAGTCTAATGACTTCAATGGCAGTTCATCCATTTGCATCAGCAGAGCGTTTGGCCCTTGAAATCTGCTTATTTAAATAAATTAAAATGCATTGAGGATCAGAAAAGTAAGTGTAAAAACAAGATGTTGGTTTCCCATATTTAATCTCCCTCAATGGATCAAATATCAAATTCTGTATTGGATTTGCTGTTTTGAAGTCAAAGCATTTTTTCCTTTGTGATTACTGAAGGCTGGTCTTTATTTAGAAAAATATAGCTGTTTTCTTATATATTAATGACACCTTTAGCTGGTGTAAATCAACATAGTTCTACTGAAGTCCATGGAGTTGTGCTGATTTGCGCTTGCTGAGGGTCTGGCCCAAAGTGTTTTTAGTATCACACTTCAGCTGGAAATTGTGTTGATGGTGCATCAGACAGAATAGCATACAGCTTGTTTTTCCTGCATCTATATTGGCTCTGGAGTGCTGGCAATAGTAAAAATGTTGTTACAGACAGTAAACTTAAGAAGATATGACTCGGAAGATACAGGGAGAAAAATATGTACAGTAATGAGCAGCCATTTTTAAAGCATCACTTTATTTAACTTTTATTTGACCTTTGTATTTTAAGGAGATGGTAAAGGAACTAATCCTGTGATGTTCTGTTCTGCAGCCAATAGACAACATTCTGGGGCATTTGATTAATGAACATACATTGTGTGTGTTTGGGGAGATGGGAGGCGTAGTTAATTAAAGCTTTCAAGATGGTTCCTGGCACACAGAATGAGTGGTCTTTTTTGTATTTGGCCACTTGTGTGCCTTGAGATTTGGAGTTTCTGTTGTACAATCTTAAAATAACTGTTAAAGAGTCTGACATGGATCAGGGAAACACACAGTAAGGGCAGTGAAGCTGAAACACATATTGAGAAGAGCCAATAGAAGGTGATGGAACAAACCAAGGAGAACTGTGATCACAGGGAAATCAAGTTGAACGAGAGGGCAACTTACTTGAGAGCAGAACTGGAGACCTAGAATTGAAGACATATAACTGGTGAGAAAGAAAGGAAGGGAGATTCTGATATAGGAGCTGGGATAAACTAAACAATAGAACAAAAGAGAGGAAGTGGAGCCAGGACATATATAAGAGAAAGAAAGGGAAGAAGTGGCTGGTGAAAGGCAGACACTGGGAAAGAAGATGGGGTGTGGGGGATGGAGAGGTGGGCAGGAGCAGACTAAAGAGGAATGTGACTTCAAGAAAGGAGATCAGTAGACCAGGAGATGAATTCAGCAAGAGAGACAGACAGAAAGTCCAAGACTTTGCGGAGACTGGAGGATATTTTACCAGAATGATTAATTAGGTTTTTAGGCATTGATCCCACAAATGAAGATTATTGAGATCATAAAGAGAGAAAGTTAGGGTCAAGATTCTTTCTTCAGGGAATCAAAGTCTGTCATCCTTAGGAAGTAAACTTCAAGGCATCCAATAAAACCCCTTGATACTTTCACCAAAGACAATTGCAAAATATTTAATTTATCGATAAGGGCCAAGAACTCTGAAGAGCAGCGTAATTCATGTCAATTCTCCATCAAATGCAAGACACAATATCATCCTTTTATAAATGCTATATTGTATGAAAATTGTTACATTGTTACATCAATGTCTAAACCGCGTGATGGGCAGTATCCCACACAGTCTAACCCAAAAGGGCTGGTTCGCTGCCCAGGTTCATCTTGAAAATACAGTCAAAAGCCTTGGAGAAGTCATCCAGTGCCTCCCAGTAAATACTGTAAAATAAAACATGGGGTTCAAAAAAGATTCACCATTGCCCTGCACCTTGTGCTGTCAAATACTCCAGTATAAAATGTAACCAAAATCAGGATGGTAGCACCTAGTTTGCATTCCATTTGCACTGTTATAAGTGAATATTGCAAGGGCTGAACAAGGGTGGATTTGGTTTATAATGTCAGATATGCCATCCCAGTAGAGCTACGAAGATTTGTGGCATTGCAGAATCACAATTTTGAGCGTTCCAACGGAGAAGTATTTGTGTTACCTAAATAATCCTGTTTTGCTTGTTGGTTATACAGTTTTGAGAGCTAAATTAGTCATTCAAGTTTGTTAGTCTCTAAGGTGCCACAAGTACTCCTTTTCTTTTTGCGAGTACAGACTAACACGGCTGCTACTCTGAAACCTGTCATTCAAGTTTGTTTTTCGCCATTGTGAATGATGCAATAGTAAATAACTGTTAAAGGGTTGATAATTGAGGGGAGGTGTGTTGTGGTGCTGTTTATTAAAAAATAAAAGTTCTGGTTTAGGAGGCTAACTTGAAACCCTACATTCTCATTATTTGCCTTTTACATCCGCCTGCCAATTATTGTGGATGTTACTGACATCAAAATCAAGGACCTACTTATAAATTAATATTTGCTCCCACTAAATCCATTTGAGAGCAAATATGTGAATTCTGTAAAGTTAAGTTAATTTAAAAAAAATTTAAACTCGATCATGTACTATGAGGGAAATGTCTGGTTTTGTGTTGTATGAGTAATTTGTTCTCTTTTTGAATGCAACTGTACATTTGTTGTTTCCATATAACATCAGAACAAAGGGGCGTATTCTCCATTGGTGTTTATCAGCATAGCTCCAGTGACTTCCCCAGAGCTATCCCCATTCTACACCAGCTGAGAATATGGCTCATTGTTTTAAAAAAGTAGAAGCAAAAAAGCATTCTTCATCACCAGGTCAGGGAGAAAACTCTTCCAGCAATAGGACTCAGATAAACCATGTCATTCTAGGATTTTTTTCATAAGCACTTTACAGGGGTGTTTCTTTTGTGTGCTTGTCTGGTTGTTTGTTTTTATAAGTCCTGGACTGGAAGTGAGGAGGCCTCTGTTTTATTCCTGGCTCTGCCATTGATTCTCTAAGTTAGGCAAGTCACTCACTGTAAAATTTTCAGAAGTGACCATTGGTTTCAAATGCCTTGATTTTTGGCTGCTCAGCTTGAGACACTTTGTGACATGGTCTTCAGAGACGTGGAGCGCCTGACCTGCTGATTCCCTTGCCTCCGCGTTGAGCGCTGGGTACTCAGCACTAATGAAAATCAGCCCCAAAGTGTGTGTCTCAGAAACTGAGGTGCCCAGAATTAGTGGTCTCTTTTGTCCTTAATCTGTCTGCACCTCTGTTCCCTTACCTGTAAAATTGGGGTAGTATTTCTTATCTGTTTTTGTGATCTCTGGATGAAAAGGGCTAAGTATTATATACCCAGAGACAAAAAAT
Organism: Dermochelys coriacea; assembly: GCF_009764565.3. Classification (NCBI taxonomy): domain Eukaryota; kingdom Metazoa; phylum Chordata; order Testudines; family Dermochelyidae; genus Dermochelys; species Dermochelys coriacea. The sequence goes on from NC_050078.2 coordinate 65,924,525, forward strand.
ACATGGTTAAAACTGCTCTTTACACTATCTTAACTTTCCTTTTGCTAGCCTGTGGCATGACTGGTGAATTCTTAATTTCAATGTTTAATTCTCTCCTTCCTGTCTGTGGCATTTTTTTTTCCTGATGTCTTCCCTCTGCTGGAGGAGTTGATAGGCTTTCCTTTTTTTCTCTAGAACAGGACATCATAAATCAAATAGCTAATTCCAAATACAATCACTTGTTTTTGAGGGGGGGAAATAGCTTTTAAAATTAATTAGCTGGTAAAACACTTGTGCTAAAATCAGTCCTTTTGGGCAAGGCTTGGAGCAGTGACTGCTGAAGAGAGAATGCATGTGATGGTGGCTTTCTGAAGACCAGGAGGTTAGAGGTAGAAGGACTGCAACTGAAAGGAGAGTCCCTTATTCAGAATTCCAGCAGTGCAGTTAGTCTGTGAGGTTTTATGAGTGTTGCTTTTTAATCTGAAGATACAGGGATGCTGAATTTCCAACAGGGCAAAGTCAGTTATCATAGGAACTGAGCACAGTTGCAGAGATTACTGGAGGAGTGAGACTGTGGGCACTGCAAAGCTGGAGGAGGAGGAGGAGAAGGAGGGGGATTACATCCCATGATGAGCACCCTCTCACTAAACCCATTTACTCTGGATTATCACAGGGGAGTAAAAAAAACAAGGTGTCTGGAGTCCGATATTTATCCACAGCACACACAATACAGCCTGCAGCCTTTCCCACAGCACCCCACTGATATGTCTAACCACTTAGCTCAATGGACCACCCCTCTGGGAAGGAGAGGCTAGTTCAGACTTTACACCTGGTCAGTTCTTGGCTGCTCTGGAGAGATTGCAGACAGGGATGCCCATTAGCATATAGTGTTTATCATGATATGGACACTTGACCACTAGGGAATAGACTGAGGCAGACCCCCAGTTTATTTATCACAGGCCAGCAAACAACCATCAGATGGTAATCGCCTTCAATCACCACCATCTGGGTCAAGATTAAATCAATGAGTTAAAGGTGAAAGGCTTAATAACCTATTTCCATTCCCCTTATCCATCCTGTTTCCTGGTCTGTTGCCTCAATGTGTTTGAAGCCTCAAGGATGTTTGAATGCCATGTTGTATTTTTCACATATTACAGGGTCACTTGATGGAGTTGCAATAAATTATTTTGTAGCCATCAGCTAGCAGGTGAAAAAATGGGGCCAGATCCTTAACTGGTTAGATAGGCATCGCATCCATCAAGTCAGCAGAGCTAGGCTACTTCACAGCAGCTGAGATCTGGCCTGTGATTCCTATTTACTGTCTGTAATGCTCCTACCAAAAAATCTTTGGGTGAAATCCTGATCTTTTTTCACTGTTTGCTCAGTCTTTACTCAGGCAAAACTCCCATTGACTTCAGAGGGAGCTCAGCCTGAGTAAAGACTTCAGACTTCGGCCTTGGGTGAATGTCTAGTAACAAACAGAATAGCTCTCTGGTCTTTAGGCCTTTACTGTGAATTGCAATACAGCAAAAAAGGAATTCCACAGGCCCCATTTACATTTCAAATTAGTCATAGACAGCAAATAGTAACTTTTGTCATTCCTTGTTCAAGGAATTGATTTAGGACGTTTGCATAGCTGAGAACTGCAAACTATTCAGTGCCTTCATTGTTGTCTTATTTCCACCTTGGCAGCAATTAGCATTGGTTACCTAGGAAACTGTTCTGCACCCTATTGAGATTCTTGAGGGGAGCATTCTGTCTGAAATTGTTTTGTTTTCCCAGTTTCACAAGCACACGTACAGCTGATTGCTTCACCAGGCCTTTCTTGTGTTTGCCTAAAATTTAGCAAAATTATGGGGAGGAGGGGTTGTTATTTCATTCTTTGTAACTATTTGCAGCTTTCCTTAACCCTATTTTAATTTCTGATTGCAAATTATCAGTGTGAATTCTCCTTCACTTTAATCCAAATCACTGTTAATTTCTTGTTGGTGGCATTGTGAATGCATATGCTATCTGACACAAGCCTCTATCTCTTTCCATAGAAGATAAATTTCTTTCCTAACGTTCCTTCCTAACATCCCTCTCTTCCAGTTTCTTTCTAGAGCATTCATCATGCCTTGCAGCAGATTAAATTTAAACTTCTGCGTGTACCATAAATAGGTCATATTTGTATGGAAGCTACATGGAATAGTCCACTGGTATTGCAAGCTCAAGATCCATTTTCATCATACTAGTATAAAATAAACTTATTGATAGAAAGCGTAACCAGAAACGTTTTTTCTCTTATATGAGGAGCCTAAGACTGCACACTGATGGCATTAGAGTGATCTGAAACACTGCTTGTGTATGGGAAGATCCACCTCTCAGCATCTGTGCTACATCCCTGCTATTAGACAGTCCTTGGAGGAACCCTTTCAGGGTCCCAGACCCCCAAGGAGTCTCACTCTTCCTTCAGGGTAGGCCACGTGCAGGGGTGCTGTAACAATTTATATCAGGGGGATGCTGAAAGCTATTGAACCAAACTGTAAACCCTGTCTTTGATGGAAACGCCAGGCCTCTGAGACTAGGACGCTCACCTCGGAACCATCCTATATGGACTTTTACAAAGACAAGGTCCAGCTGCAGCCACTCCTGGCTTTCCTGCCCAAGGTGGTCTTACAGTTTCATACAGGCCAGGACATTTACTTACCTGTCTTTTTTCCAAAGCTGCATAAGTCAGAGGAAGAGTGTAGGTTGCATTCCTGAGATGTCAGGAGGGTGCTAGCCTTCTACATCGACAGGACCAAGCCATTCCACAAGTCAATGTATTTGTTCGGTGCAGTGGCCAACAGGAAGAAAGGTCGTCCAATGTCCATTCAAAGAATATCTTCTTGGATCACTGGCTGCGTTTGCTGCTGCTATAATCAAGCAAAGGTGTCCCCTCCGGTGATTGTAACCACTTACTCAACCAGGGTGCAAGCCTCTTCAGCAGCTTTCTTAGTGCAGGTGCCTATCCAGGACCTCTATAGGGTGACCACCTTGTCGTCCATCCACATGTTTACGTCCCATTACGCACTTACCCAGCAGTCACGGGACAATGCTGGTTTTGGTAGAGCAGTACTGCATGTCGCTAGACTGTGAACTCCATGCCCACCTCCGAGGATACTGCTTGTGAGTCACCTAGAATGGAATCGACATGAGCAAGCACTCGAAGAAGAAAAAAGGTTACCTTCCTTTTTGTAACTGTTGTCCTTTGAGATGTGTTGCTCATGTCCGTTCCATTAACCATCCTCCTACCTCTCTGTCAGAGTTGCTGACAAGAAGGAGCTGAGAGGGTGTAGGGTCGGCGGTGCCTAACATACCAGCACATGAGCATTGCACTCAAGAGAGCGCCACAACCGACCCTACGGATATGCTAAGGCAAAAATCTCCAACGACTGTGCATGTGGGTGCGCACACACCTAGAATGGTATGAACATGGGCAACACATCATCTCGAAGAGCAGTTCCGAAAAGGTAGGTAACCATTTTTTTCTAGCCCAGCAGCACAGATCCCTGACTCAGTTGAGCTTTAGTTTTGTTTTGAATGAATGTAGTGCTCGTGAAACACACCAGCACAGGAGACTGGAGTTCTGTGTTTTCTATCTAGAGAGCAGCTACAACATCAGCAGCCGTGCAGACTTCCTCACGGTGACCTGGCAATATGCGTCAACCTGTATGTGAAGTGACAACTCTGAGGGTGAGAAGGAAGTTCAGTTCTCATGCCTATTAGTTCTTGGCCTCTCTGCTGAGACTGCCAGTTGTCAAGGTGGTTTTTAAAAAGCCATCAGAAGGTAATTCATAATGTTGTATATTCACTATTGAGTCCATGATGGAGGGCTATGTATTAACCGACGATACTGAGGTAATGCTATCGCAGTCCCTGTCTTCTGTACCAGCCAGGATCCATTTAGCTGTTTCATCTCTTCCTTAGCTAAATATATTCTGGACCCGATCCTCAGCTGGTGTACACCAGTGTAGCTGCATTGACTTCTTCTCAGTGCTTTTTTCTTTAGTGAGCCCATCATATCTGTTGACATGTTCTCAAAATTCAATCATAGCAAGTCTACAACGAGAAATTCTTAATCAACATCCCATCAGCATGAGCATCCCTCCCCCTAATAAAAAAAAGGGAAGTTGCTGATTGAGAGGAAAACATTCTGAAGCTGTGTTTTCGCTGTTCCATTCAAGTAAAGTCACACACAAAGCTGGAATCTGTAGTGCCTTCGAGAAACTCATGTTCTGTGTCACTCAGTTCCTGTTGCTGTCATTTCAATGTCAAAAAGTAGAGGAAGAACACTAGTGTGTTTCTAGTTAAACAGGTGGGGGGGAAATCTCTGAAGAAACAAAAGCTCTAACAGAAGCAAAGCTTCCATGATGCCTGGCATCCTGGCGGGAAAGATGAACTCTTCTTTGTTGTTGATATTTATCATTCGTCTTCCTTGAACTTCAACCGAACCATAAGGAAATGATGAAGAGTCTCAATAGCTATGCTCCAAGTGTCTGACTTACCCACTGGATCTGCTATTTATAGGGTCCCTTAGTACAAAAGTGTCTGTCCTTTTCCAGCAGCCATTAACAGCAAAAACGCGGTTCCTGTTGAACTGCCTGTACCTCCCATGTCACCAAAAATATCCATCAGTGGAGTGCTGTGAAGTGAGCCTTGATAAAATCCTCAGAGGCAATTTATATAGTTTATTTATTTATTTGAGGAATGTCTGAAATTAAGCTTCCATTATTCAGCAGATCAGTCAGTCTCTCTCTCTCTCTTTTCAGTATAATGCGTGCCTCTGGGAAATGGAATGAGAATAGGAACTGAGATGGTAGGAGCTACCTGCAGGCCTTTGGAGGATCCCTTCACACTGTTGAGCAAGATTAAATGCAAAGAAGTCTAAATTTATAGCAAGGAAAGTAACTTTTAATAGGGTTTCAGCTTGTATTGCTGGGAACTATCCTATGTTGGGTGGGAGATGGACAAAGAATGACCTATTAGGTCTTTCCTCTCTCCAACTTTTGTGATTTGCTGATTATAATCCACAGTGCCAGATGTGTATTCATCTCATTGTGTGCTAGTGTTTGCATCTGAAAAATTATCTCTCGTGGTCTTTCCTTAAAATGTTGTTCTGAAAATTGCTCCTGCTTTCTACCCTGTTTTCCTAGAATAAGGCATTCAGCAGCACCCTGAGTTGGTCCTGTGCAAACTTTCCCAATACAGGGATTGATTTGAACTAACAGCACAACTTTGTAAATGACTCCGTGATGTTACTTTCTTCAGCAGGGTAGTAATTACTGAGAATTGCCACTTCATGAAAACTCCTGACAAAGAAGTTTCTTCTTGGGGTAAAACCTGTGAAAGGGTTTTAAAAAAACAATCAAATGGGCCAGGTTGGTCTGTGTTGATGACTGAGTACATGGCTCTTTTATGCAGTGGAACCCAGGACACTATCCCCCCCGCACCCACAGATCTATGGGCATCTGTGAAGCTCCATGCTGCTCTTCACACCCACCAAGTCCCTTGAAGCCTGGCTCTTTATTGGTGTCATTAATTTCCTACCCCAAAAAAGGTAGAGGAAATACTACTATAATATAGAATGGATGTTCCCTGGTCCCTGCATACCCAACCTACCTATACAAAGTATCCCAGAGCCTCAATCATATGGCATTGTGTTGGAGGGGCTACCAGAGGTTGCCAAGAAGCAGGTAGACCGTGCAGTTGAGCTACCACTCCCCCTTTGCTGTCTGTTCTGTGCAGTTCTTCCACTTTGCACTCTGTACATGCTTCACGATGGAGGGAAACCATGGGCTCCAAATCAACAATCCATATTCTTTAGTCAGTGGAAGCAGCTATTTATACTGGTCAACTTTGGAAGATGAGTTGCTATCATAAACACACACACACACAGTATTGTGTAACATTGGTGAACGGTCAGTATTGCATTGCTTTGGTTATGTAAGAGGTTGGGTGGCAAAATAGAGCTTTGCCTGGTATACTCTGGATGCATTTGGGGTTTGATGTACTCTTTGTTGTCATTTACTGCTGGCTGCAGTCAATAGAACTGTATTATTATCAGTTGCTCTTCTGACTACCAGTCAAGAGGAGAGTACATTATGTCAGTAATGAAGACCAACAATTGTGAGGGAAATATTCCTTGCCTGCAAATGTCTTGCTACCTCATTATATATGAAGTTTCTGCAGGAAAGAAATTAACATTGGCTTTGTCCCTGCATTTTTTAGACTCAGGTGACTGTAGAAGTCAGGCAGCCATATCTCTAGTTCTCAGAAGAAACTCTTGTTGAAGGAAAAACATGGAGAAAAAATTATTATTTTAGAAACCTTTTGGAATATTCATTTGAACTTTAAAGGTGACAATAGGTCAAGTATAAATCCAATAGCCTGCATTACTTGCCTGTGAAAGCAATTGCTGTAAAGTTATGTGCAGGGCATTGACTTAAATATACACCCTCTCCACCTGTTCACCCATGCTAAAGGAAATGATAACCGGTGTGCTATCATCCTTGCTCTCACTGGATGCTCCATGATGTCATCATTGTTGGACACTGATGGATTGCATTTAATTTGCGATTTTTGTCTCTATCAACTAAATGTGTAGTAAAGCAATTGGCATCCACAGCAACATTGAATTTTATGGGTATATAGTGCAAATGCTTGTATTATTAAGGCTCGGAGGGCAAGTCTGGGCCATACATATAGTGGGCCTGAAGCTGCAGGGCATTGAGTCTGCTATGATTTCAGTTGGCTTCAGTGCATGTGAGGGCGCTCATCACCATGTATAACTGGCCTCAATGTCTGAAAGTAATTCTCACCTGCCAACAGGAATACCTGGGAAATACAGTGACTATGGCTGTAAGTAGAAAGGAATATGGATGTTAATGAGCCAGGGAGTGTAAATAGATATGCAGATGTGAAACCCACAACTTTTCTCTGAATTTTATTTTATTGATTTATTGTATTTTGGTCACGTCTAGAAGCCCCAATCAGGAACCATGACCCCACTCTGCTAGCTACTGTACTAACACAGAACAAAAAGACAGATCCTGTCCCAAAGTGTTTACAATCTAAGTATAAAATAAGAGGAAACAGATGAGGAAGTACAAAGAAACAATGAGACAATATTGGTCAGCACACCAGAAGCCAAACCATTCTCAAGTTTTTTGTAGGCCTCATGTAGCAAAGTCAAGTTTCAAGGAGGGTTTTGAAGGAGGATAATGTATTAGTTTTGCAGATGTTTACGGGAGCTCCTCCCAAGCATGAGGGGCTGCAAGGGAGAAAACATAACAGTTTATTTATTTTGTAAATGGTTCTGCCATTGGATGCATGAACTATCCAATTTGCTATTTCATTAAAGGCCAGATTTTTAAACATATTTAGGCACCTAATTCTCATTTATTTCAGTGAAATTTAGGTACCTAAATACCTTTAAAATCTGGCCCTAAGCACCTAAAACAGCAACTAGGCCGACCTTCCTGGCTATTTCCATATGTAGTTGCATGCCTGATTATATTCCACTGCACCCCAAGGCCAGGTTTGAGATATCCATACTCACGGTCAGTTGTATTAACTCCATAGATAGTCCCATTGACTTCACTAGGACTTCACGTGGAGTAAGGTGCTATTCACTGTAAGAGTTATCATAAGATGGCCTTTAACAAATCCTTTTCAAATTTAGGCCTGAATCCTGCAGTTGCCATTTCAGTGTTGCGCCATTAGCCTAGGAATTATTATAAAATCTTCATGCATATTAGCACTAAATTAATTAATAGACAGCAGATTTAAAACAAACAAAAGGAAGTATTTATTCACACAACGCACATCAACCTGTGGAACTCTTTTCCAGAGGATGTTGTAAAGGCCAAGACTATAAGAGGGTTCAAAAAAGAACTAGATAAATTCATGGAGGATAGGTCTATCAATGGCTATTAGCCAGGATTGGCGTCATAGAATTGGAAGGGACCTTAGGAGGTCATCTAGTCCAACCCCCTGCTCAAAACAGGACTAATCCCCAATTTTTGCCCCAGATCCCTAAATGTCCCCCTCAAGGATTGAACTCACAACCCTGGGTTTAGCAGGCCAATGCTCAAACCACTGAGCTATCCCTCCCCTAAGCCTGTCCCTGGCCTGTTTGCCAGAAGCTGGGAATGGATGGCAGGGGATTGATCACTTGATGATTACCTGTTCCGTCCATTCCCTTTGGGGCACCTGGCATTGGCCACTGTCAGAAGCCAGGATACTGGGCTAAATGGAGTTTTGGTCTGACCCAGTATGGCCGTTCTTATGAAATTCATTGGGTAATAGTGTACCGTCCTCCAGGACACATTTTTACCAGATGTGGAAGTCTCATGCAGTCCATCCAAGGCACTAAGTCACAAATGGGAGAGGTTTTTGCATGTATTAAAGTGACTTGAGTGTGGTATTTTCAAAGCTGCATGAGAATTTGTAGGCCCAGTTCCTCTTCAGTTGAATAGGAATTGGGCACCCAAATCCCCGAGATGGCATTAAAATCCCATCCTCAATAACTAAAAGCAAAAAAGAAATGTCCATGCTGTACTGCACTGAATGGATTTCTTCACTGTTTCCTTGTTGCTGTGTTGTACAAAGCAACAGATGCTGTGCTTGAAAAGTACCCAACTAATTTATCTTCAGTGATCTTCGTCCTGTAATAGCATTGGCCAGTCAACCAAAGCAAATGTGCCTTAGGTGTAACCGTATGGGCGCTCATAGTGGAATAAGGGTCTGATCCAAAGCCCTTTGAAGTGGAAAGACTTGACTTCACTGGACTTTGGCTCAGTTCCTAAATCAGGGTCATGTTGGCCACATTGAAGAGATGGGTGCAGGGAACATTTCCAGCCCATGTAAGGACCAGGAACAATTGCATTCCTAACACTAAGGAGAGCACAGTGACTCCTCACTCCCTACTCCCTCAGGGGCAGACAGCATTCCAAAGGGGATGGGGAGAAGTTGGGTCATGGCTCCACCTCAGCACCCCTTCACACAAGTCCACATAGCATGCAGCATCTCATCAAGTGGTGCAAAAGCAGCTCTGCTCCTCCGGGGGCAGAATAGGCCCCTACTTTCGGCTGAGCTTCGATGGCCCAACTGAGTGGTCAGGAGGCAAAGTCTGCACCTCAAACACATAGCTGTGAACCTCCGACATCCCAGACAGTGGTATCAAGTGGAATACATTTACATGCTCTCAGATCTGCAATTCAAATGTAGAGTGGCCTATATGATGCAGCCCTGAAAAAGGTGAGGCGGATAAATTGTACGTTATAATGTTGTCAAAATGTCATTGGCCCTTCTTTCTTAAGTCCCTCATCAGCATACCCTTCAATGTTTTCAGGTGCAGTGCCCTGAATGCATACTAACTGTATGCTGATGAACGAAAAATACAATCCAAAGCACTTGTAAAAATACAGATAACTCAATATATTAGATGCCAGAAAATCCAGCTCTGGGCTTGTCATCCTGGTCATGTTTGGAAAATGCCAGGGTCACGAAATTGCACATAAAAAAAAAACCTAGACAGTTAATAAATTCTCACTTTAAAATTCTGCAATTACTGCATATATCTCCCGTACCAAAAATGAGAAGCAGTGATTAATAGTAATGTCTTATGTTGTCCTCGCTCCAAGGAGTAAGATTCAAAATTTCTTTTACATTTATAGATTCAGGGACAGATTTTCAACACCCAGCAGTTCCCTCTGAGAAGAATGGGAGTGCTGGGGCTTGAGATTTTTTGCAAATCTGGTCCTTTAATTTCATTTGTAATGATTTCCCTAAATATTTTAAAGAAAATAATTTTTTTAAAAATCTGAATGAGTCTGACTCTGAAAGTTTTAGCCAGACTCAATTTCGTTTTTTAAAAAATCTCTTATTAACGCATCTTTTTTGTTTTATTACTTTTGCTACGATCACAGAGGAAGTGTCTGCAAGGATAGTCCAAGTAGTAACAGCTGAAGCTGTAGCAGTCCTGAAAGGTGAACAGGAAAAAGAAGCCCAGCACAAAGATCAGCCTGGACCATTACCTTTAGGTAAAACAAGGCATTTGCAAGAGTGGTGAAAATATCTCTGTGTGTGCAGATGTATATAAATAGAATTATTAATATCAGGTCACAATATATAATGCATGTCGATCACATAGGTGGTGCTGATATTCATGGATAAACTGTAGAACCCTGGGATAAATTCTGTAACCAGATAATAAATAAAATGTCACATTTCCCCAATTTATCATGCACCTTTGACTGCTTTGCTGACCCTCTCCTCACTAGTCCATCTCCCACCAGGTCTGCATTACATTCTCTGAGCAACTTCAACCATTATTATTATTATCGTGTTTATTATGATAGTGACTCGTTAACTGAGGTGCAATTTTGCCTGAAAGTCCCTAATTCAGCAGAAACCCTTAGCACATGCTTGACTTTAAGCATATGCTTAAGTCCTGTCGAGTTCTATGGAATTTAAGTGCACACTTAACTCCTTTGCTGAGTTGGGCCTAAGTGAGGGCAGAACTAAGCACACGTCCTGGATGTTGTGACATTCTTCAACAAACTCTGAGAAACAACGTATGGGTTTGCAATGATTTCTGTTACAGTGCCTGTAGGTACGAAAGTACATCTGTGAGTTATTAAAATGTGGTTGTATGATCTGCATTGGGATCAAAAAGCCAGTCTCAAGAGGAAGTATTCGAGGCACTAGGTCTGGTCCAATATCCATTGAAGTCAATGAAAGTCTTTCCATTGATTTCATTGCTCTGGGGATCACGCCCTAAATCCCTAAAGGGATTGGGTGCCTATTTCTCCCTTTTCCAGATGATTGAATTGAATCTTTAAAATCTCCCTGATTTAAATATGTTGCCATCAGAGGTTTGTGAATGAAGCTTTCTCAAAATCATGAATGAACAATAGTATTGATCTGGCTAACAGATGGGACACAAACACAAAGGACTGATAATTTTTTATTTGATTTGATTTCATTTTGTTGTACCCTGGGACCAGACTCTGGAACGTAAGGCAGGGCACCTGAAAGTAAATGTTTTCCTTTCATTATAGGTTTAAAATAATACATTGGAAAAGGGATTATACCTGAAAGTCCATTAGGCACAACCTCCATTGAAGTATTCTCTGAACAGGCCAGAATTGCAGCTTGTACTCAGCATCTAATGGTTTCACAGAAATTAATTGCTGTATCTCATTTTCTCACTTGCATTGTTCAATCTCTAGCAGTGGAAGAATCAGCTAATCTGCCTCCTTCCCCGCCTCCATCACCCGCCTCAGAACAGACTGGAACACTGGCAGAAGGTAAGGGTCCACTGGACATTTCAGAGTATGTCTATCAAGGAAGGGAACAAACGCTCATACGAAGAGGTGGGGGAAATAGTAAATGGAAATACTTCCTGCCAGCTTCAGCTTAAACAGTAAGCATTCTCCAGCAATGAAGTGCCATCTGCAAACTGACCATAACACACAAATGAGATATATCCATACACACATGGATAATTGGAAGTAAGTAAAAATAAATACACACACACATATATATGTGAAAAATAATCATTAATAGATATTAGAAGCAAAGATGTCTAAATAGTGAGACTTCCAAAGTATAGGCCTAGAACGTGGTGTTAAATATTGATTACTATAGTCTGTTAAGATGCATTTACTTGGAAATTAACCATCATTAATGTTGTCTCACAGTCCAGGTCCATGCAAGCAAGGAGATTCAGAGTTAGATTATTCCTTCTGCTTTCCATCTTTAATTCACATTTCTGTGCCTTGGTGTATATGGGGATTCTATACAAGGATACCAAAGTGAAATTCTGGTCTTAAAGCAAATTATACTCTCTGATCCACACAGTAGTACTCAACCTCAGTAACCCAATAATGTCTGCATTCTGCTGTCCCTGAAGCCCCAATTCAGAAAGCGTGTAATCATGTGCTTAACTTTAAGCATGTGCTTAAACCCCATTGAAGTCAAATGCCTAACATTAAGCCTGTGGTTATGTGTTCTGATGAATAGAGGTAGACTGCTGAATCAGGGCCTGGGTGTCTGAGTCTTCCATCAACAGAGGAAGAACAGAATATTACTGATGAGCCCTACCATATGGATCTGAGAGAAGAATTTGGCCCTATGAATTCCCTTGTCTTTGTGAGCTAAATCAGACAGCTGACATTATCATTTTATTATGAATATAGTTTGTATATGTTACCTTTCTTCTTGTTTTTTAAAAAATAAATATCTTGAAAATTAATGTGTCATAGAAATAAGCGATTACTGTCTGTTGAGTACATACTCTGTGTGATTTATCCTGCACTAGTGTTGGAAATGTGTATTTTTTTATGTGATGTCCCAATATGTGCTAGGTCTCAGTTTACCATGATGTTCTGCAATGAGACACCTTTTTTTATACCTGATCTCCATGCATTTTGGGTCAGTCCATCTCCTGTATACATTGACAAACGTCACACCCTTGGGTACTTTGTAGAGAAAATACTTACTTGGCATGTGCAGTAACCTATATGCAAACTTTGATTTCTTGGTCTTTGTTATCGTAACATTCACATTCCTGTTGTTGATATTACTCAAAGGTAATGGTAATCAAATAAAACCACTCAGGAAAAAAAAAGGAAACCAATACTACACTGGCAAAGATTTTTAGGATTGCTAGGGGCATTTTGATTATTTCACTGCTCTTTTTGTGTTGATTTATTTGTTCACCTTACTGTTCAGGGTATGCTTTTTGATTTTTGGTAACAGAATGAAGGGGTTGTTGATCTGCTTGAGACCAATTTTAAGATCCCTCCTTTACCTTGGATTTGCATTGGCTTTGCACACTGTTTTCACTAACCGTATTATTACTTATTACTTTGTGGGTTTTATACAGTAACAACATTGATTAATTGACAGAATGTTATAGGTTAATCACTTGCCAAATGACTTTTAAATGGAAGCCATTTTGTTAGTTGTATCAATACCAAGAAGTGACAGAATAATAGACATCTCTTTGACCTAATAAACTGAGCAGTTCCCAGCTCTGCAAATGACTCAGAAAGTCACTTAACTTCTTTGTGTTTCTTTTTCCTCTTATATAAAGATGAGATAATAATGCTTGCTTGCCTACCTCACAGGGGTGTTGTGAGGAATATGGAGTCAATGATTGTAGAGTGGTTGGAAGATATAATGTATTATATACTTGCTAAGTTTCAGAGTAGCAGCCGTGTTAGTCTGTGTTCGCAAAAAGAAAAGGAGTACTTGTGGCACCCTAGAGACTAACAAATTTATTAGAGCATAAGCTTTCGTGAGCTACAGCTCACTTCATCGGATGCATTTGGTGGTATGCTAGTTTTTACAGCATTCATGTTTTTTTGCTTTAAAGGTTGGTTTTAAAAAAATGTTTCTATGATCAACTTTTCTACTAACTTTCAGTTTGAGAGCAAACTTCATTGGACTTGTTTATAACCTCCTGAAAATACAGGTTTATAAGGGAAACATTGACAGAGCTCCTGTACTGTAGTTCCTTAGTCACTGATGGCCTAAGAGTTCCAAAGTGCTGTAAGCTCCTCTTTTATGTTTGGCTCGTGGAGTGTAGTTCATATTAGAGTTAGCTGCAAAAAACAAAGGAAATGTTTGTAAAAATTGTCACCAAAAATATGGTCTAGTTTTTCATCAAAATTTGAAGTTTCAAACAGGTTTAGTTAATATTGTCTTCTGCTTCTTTCAGTGATTTAGGCCTTGATTCAGCAAATGCCTTATTCACCTGATCAAGGCCTTATAGCTGGAAGCTATATTGAACTTTTGGTGCTGGGAGTCAGGATTGCCTGATAATATTAACTGCTAATAAGCCAAATCCTGCAGTAATTAGTCAGGCAAAGCGCCTATTGACTTTAGTGGGAACTTTGCATGAGTAAAGACTGCAGGATTTGACTCAGTGTGTACAATACCCATTTAGACCTCAGCCCCTCATGCTACTCAGTTGTCCGTGTGTTCCTTTTTGTGTCTTGTCTGTTTGCTCTGTGGAATGCAGTGGTATTTACAGAATTTAATCCACTTCTGAAGTTGTTGAACAAAACAGGTAAACCCATCTGGTAGTTCTGTATATATACACCTTAGTTTTCCTTGTTGTTGTTGTTGTTTTCCTCTTGAATGTTTTGCCAGTGATGTTGTCAGTGCCTTGCATTTCTTTTGTTTCAGAGTAGCAGCCGTGTTAGTCTGTGTTCGCAAAAAGAAAAGGAGTACTTGTGGCACCTTAGAGACTAACAAATTTATTAGAGCATAAGCTTTCGTGAGCTACAGCTCACTTCATCGGATGCATCCGATGAAGTGAGCTGTAGCTCACGAAAGCTTATGCTCTAATAAATTTGCATTTCTTTGAAACTGTAAGAGATTTCCTTCAGTCATACCAGGGTGGAAGTCACTGTGTTGTAGACATGACAAAAGGTAGATGTGGCTAGCCATGCAGCAAACACAAATTTAAAAAAAAAAAAAAAAGAAGAAGAAGAAAAGAGAAAGGGAGAGAGATTTCTGGGTCAAATACATTTCAGGAGAGAAAAGAGTCAGTGAATGTAGGTTTGATTCTTTCATTCAGCCACAGACAAACATTCAGATGATCAGGTCTCTTTGCAGTGCTGCTGGAGGTAAGATAATTAATTTGCTCTTATTGAAATTATTTTGGTGATTGCAAATATTGTAATGTGATTTTTTTTCTCCAGGAGTTGAAATTTTCCCCAGTGCTGTCTAATCATTTTATCAAATAGATCTGGACAAACAGTGCTGCTGCTGCTTTGTATTCCCAACATGGCAGTTTCTGTGCTCTGATCTTTGTAAGATTGGTCCCTAATTCCATTGCCTTGTGTAAAAAAAAGAATCTAAATGCCTTTGGTAGACTAGCTTACATTTTAAAGTAAGTATTTTGGGATAAGCTTTTTTAAACCAAATAAGTATATTTTACAAATTGAAAGGAACCAAGTGCTATAAACAGAGATTATTTCCAGTTAAAATGACTTTTTAAAAAGGTATTTTCAAAAGATACCCAGAAGCTAAAACTGAATTAGCCTTTGTGTAAAAAATTTTTATCATAGACTTTAAAATACATTATCTTTTTGCCTGAGCATTAAGGCAAAAAGAAATTGTTTAGAAGGGACCAAAATAATAAAGATTACATTTTTGTAATAGAAATAAAAAGAGGCGAATAAATCATATTAGCATTTAAAGACATTATTTCCCTTCTTAAAAAATTGTATCATAAATTATGTCATGAATAAACAATACAGATCTACCAAGAAACAAAAACTAAAAAACAAAACCAACAAGGTAAGACAGGACAGACCTTAATAAAACAGTAGCAACAAAATAATACATCTAAGCCAGGACAGATACGCTGTTGCCTCCTCCAGTTCCATTAATATTTCAGACAGACTCTAAGTAGGGCCTGTGTTTTCTTGGCTATAACCAGTTAGCAACTTATAAAGTAGGTGTTCTCTGACTTCTTAATTCTTAACAGACAGACTGTCACCTGGACCATTCCCACCCACACTAATTTGTGGTCATGCAGGCTATTTCCCTTCCCATTCATGATTAGGTAACATCCCCATATGGTAACGACAGCGATTGCTTACATAGAAAAATAATATTAGGAAAGTGGTTTGGTAAGGGGATTTTCAGCAGTGCTCAGCATTGACTTAACTGCTTCGATGGGAATTTTACCAATGACTTCAGTGGGAGTGAAGTCAGACTCATGGCTGAGCATTTTTGACAAACTCACTCTTTAATGTATTTTTGATGCCTTTTCAAGAATTTTAGCTGTTGGGTACAAGGAGGAGGAGCCACCACCATGTGACCAGCCAGCTTACTTTGGACTACCAGGAAGTGCTCTGTGTACCACCTGTGATACATGAATCATTGTTTGAGAACCTCTGCCATAAAGGCTTATGGCTGGTATTGTCAAAGTTAGGCAATCATCTTCCATCGAAATTCAACGCGAGTTGGGTACCTAACATCCCAGCCTGTAATCTAAAATCACATAACCTTACATGCTCAGATTTAGCAATGTCAGTCACTTCCCTCTATCTGTTTCTTATCACTAAAATGTAATCTCTTTTCCATCTTCTCAGAATCTATCTTGTGATTCAGGAGAAAGTAATAGCAAAACATTATCTGAATATTTTACTGATGGTATTTGTCACTGAAAAATACTTCAACAAATATTACTGAAATATAGATGCAAATCTCTGGTAATTTGACATTTCCTCTATTTGGCTCTATGCCCTTTATCAAGTTGGCTGGTTTGAACATCATCAGTTCTTACAGCAGTGAAATTCTGGTTAACTTGCATTATAACCTATGAGGTTTTTTTTGTTATACCCAAGCAGGTCCCAATTCAGGAAAGCACTTAAACATTCACTTAAATCTATATCTGTTAAGATAAGAAAAGCGGTTAAGCACATGCTTAATTTTAGCTTGACTTCAATTCAAACATAAGCACGTGCTTAACTACATTTCTGAATAATGATGCTTTCTTGAATTGATACTTTAATCAATATAATCAAATGAACTGGAAATACAGAGTGAATTAACTGGTTTAGCAGTTAAATGAATACACACATCACAATTCCCTGGTTAGTGTTGATTAGCAGCATCCCCTTCCATCATCCAAATAAGCCTTGTAAAGACATCAAACATATTTCTTCTTTATTTCATTTGAATGATACAGAAACCTAGAATAATCATTCGCTCCCATCCTACTAGCAGCTTAGATTTTAGCTCCTTTTACTTATTGCTATCTGTATATCATCTTTTGAAGTTACCGTGGCACAGAGTTTACATCACCAGTTCAGAAAGTAGTTTTCCAAGCAAGTAGCACTGCCCACCATCCCAGCCGAAGTTTTGATTGTTTGAAGCAATGTTTCTTTGGAAAGTTGCTTTTCCTAAAGGTAGTTGAGATTTTTTTCTTCAAGGGGGTGGGCAGTTTTAAAAAAGAGCCGCCTTTAAAGTCAGATAGGCATCTTGCACTACATTCATCCTGGGTATAACTCAATAGACTTACAGCAGAAGTGAATTTGGACCACCTGAATGTAACCTGCCAGTACGTTAAGTCATAGATACTTTCAGAGTCTTATGGCATTTGGCATATTCAGAGTAATTTATTAGTAGGAAATAAATTTAGAAGAATCAGCGGCAAAATAATCCTAAATATTTTACCCTGCTGTTGATTTTTAACTCTCTGGTAACCTATATGCCCTGATGAAAGAATGTGTGTGAAAATGGTCCACTTAAAGCAAACTCTGTGGGATACAGATAGACAGACAGATAGATATAGTCACCTCAACAGAGACTCTGCAGGATGCAAACAACCAGACATTATATTGGGGACAGTTATATAATACAGTATGCCACAGAATCTTAATCCTGGATAATCTTCCTTTCAAATGCAAAATACTGCAGATTGGAACTAATGGTATTGTGATCAATTAGTAGTTTGTCCTCACATTGTGAATAAATAAGCATAAATGGGTCCACATGCTGCATTCTTCCTGGGGGAAGAATGGGAGGGGATAGCTCAGTGGTTTGAGCATTGGCCTGCTAAACCCAGGGTTGTGAGTTCAGTCTTTGAGGGGGCCATTTAGGGATCTGGGGCAAAAATTGGGGATTGGTCCTGCTTTGAGCAGGGGATTGGACTAGATGACCTCCTGAGGTCCCTTCCAACCCTGATATTCTATGATTCTAATAAATATCATTCTATCGCGAGTTAGTTGCTACCACTTTGCTGCAGAAAGCAAAAAGTTCCTCGCTGAAAATAACAGTGGTTGGGTTCTTATGGTGTCCTGTAAAATGAATCCTGCATTTGAATGCATTGTTTAGTGCCTAAAATGTTTACTAGAATAGAGATTCTTCAACTGCACTAAGTTAGGCATTTTACGTTTCAAAAATATGTGCTTGGAAAATTAATATAGATGTTTCTGGAAAATATAAGTTTCTGGAGACAAGAAAAGACACTGGAGACCTTGCTCAGAATCTCAATCCCCAATCCTGCCAGTGCTTAAGCTGGTAAGTAAGTATCTGGAGAATTAGAGCCTATGATTTGAAGTGAAGTGCAGGTGGCATGACAAAATTCTTATATGTAAAGTTTTTTTCTATTCAATTCATACAAAAGCTAATGCGGTTTTGGGATGCATCAGGAGAGGTATTTCCAGTAGGGATAAGGAGGTTTTAGTACCATTATACAAGGCACTGGTGAGACCTCACCTGGAATACTGTGTGCAGTTCTGGTCTCACATGTTTAAAAAGGATGAATTCAAACTGGAACAGGTACAGAGAAGGGCTACTAGGATGATCCAAGGAATGGAAAGCTTGTCTTATGAAAGGAGACTCAAGGAGCTTGGCTTGTTTAGCCTAACTAAAAGAAGGTTGAGGGGAGATATGGTTGCTCTCTATAAATATATCAGAGGGATAAATACAGGAGAGGGAGAGGAATTATTTCAGCTCAGCACCAATGTGGACACAAGAACAAACGGGTATAAACTGGCCACCAGGAAGTTTAGACTTGAAATTAGACGAAGGTTTCTAACCATCAGAGGAGTAAAGTTTTGGAATAGCCTTCCAAGGGAAGCAGTGGGGGAAAAAGATCTATCTGGCTTTAAGATTAAACTCGATAAGTTTATGGAGGAGATGGTATGATGGGATAACATGATTTTGGTAATTAACTGATCTTTAAATATTCATGGTAAATAGGCCTAATGGCCTGTGTTGGGATGTTAGATGGGTTGGGATCTGAGTTACTACAGAGAATTCTTTCCTGAGTATCTGGCTGGTGAATCTTGCCCATATGCTCAGGGTTTAGCTGATCACCATATTTGGGGTCGGGAAGGACTTTTCCTCCAGGGCAGATTGGAAGAGGCCCTGGAGGTTTTTCACCTTCCTCTGTAGCATGGGGCACGGGTCACTTGAGGGAGGATTCTCTGCTCCTTGAAGTCTTTAAACCACGATTTGAGGACTTCAATAGCTCAGACATAGGTGAGGTTTTTCGTAGGAGTGAGTGGGTGAGATTCTGTGGCCTGCGTTGTGCAGGAGGTCGGACTAGATGATCAGAATGGTCCCTTCTGACCTTAGTATCTATGAATCTATGTATCTGCAAAAATATTCAAGAATTTTAAATACAGATCACCGTTATTAGCCAGATTAAAATCTGCAAATGAGCTAAGGATCTTAAGCCAAATGGCTGACTAGGATCCTAAAGCTTGAAGAAGATTTATTTAAAACTTCCTAGTACTTGCCACGAAAGAGCCGTGAGCAATTATAGATGGAAACCACCACATTTTATTATTATGACTAGGATGATGCTACTAATAATCCCCCCCCCCCCACATATATATATGGAAGAACTAGGTAATAATAATAATAATTTCCTGTTTTAAAATGTGTGTGTATATATATGCATGTATATATGTACATATGCGCACACAAAGTATTTTTTTATCTTTTTTAGTATGAAGAAAATATATCAGCCCTCTCTAAAAAACACCAGAACATTAGCCTGGCATTATCTTCAGAGGTTTCTCTTTGTCCACACCATAATATGCAATGATATTTCTTCCCCAATGTTCCCCTTATGCGATTGTAGTTGCATATCATACACTGAGGTAGTAGCTGCAACTCCAAGTCATATGCTTTTGATGGCATGTGATGGTTTGATAAGCAATATGCATTTCATAAATAAGCAAGTGTAACCTCCCCATTACAGAACACTTGTTTTAAGAGTCACTGGAGAGGTACAATTAATGACAAAACAGGTTCTCTCTGTTCTTTATTGACTATAGTCTTTGAATGAGATTACCTCTGAAATGCTGTGTGATAAACCAATCATATGATGAATAAGTGAGATTTGAATGACCTTGAAAAATGGAGTAACAGAGGTAGGATGGAATTTACTAGTGCCAAATGCAAGATCAGGCATTTAGGGACTAACAACAAGAATTTTTACTATAATCTGGGAATTTATCAGCTGGAAGTCACAGAGGAGGAGAAAGACCTGGGTGTATTGGCTGATCACAAAATGACTATGAGCCCCCAAATGGATGCAGCCGTGAAAAAGATGAATGCAATCCTAAAATGCATCAGGAGAGTATTTCCAGTAAAGATAGGGAAGTATTATTACTATTTTACAAGGCACTGGTTAGACCGCCTCCAGAATACTGCGTGCAGTTCTGGTCTCCCATGTTTAGGAAAGATGAATTCAAACTGGAACAGATGTAGAGAAGGGTTACTAGGATGATTAGAGGACTGGAGAACCTACCTTATCAGAGGAGAATTAAGGAGCTTGGCTTGTTTAGCCTTACAAAACGAAGGCTGAGGGGAGATATGATTGTTCTCTATAAATACACTGAGGGGCAAACACAAGGGAGGGAGAGAAGTTATTTAAAGTAATAAATGGATATAAATTGACCATCAACAAGTTTAGACTTGGTATTAGACAAAGGTTTTTAACCATCAGAGTAGTGAAATTCTGAAACAGTCTCCAAAGGGGAATAGCGGAGGCAAAAAACCTAACTTGTTTCAAGACTGAGTTTGATAAGTTTATGGAGGGAATGGTATGAAGAGGTTGCCTACAATGGCATATGGCCCATCTGTGTCTGCTATTAGCAAATATCTCCAATGCCCAGAGATGGGACACTAGATTGGGAGGGCTCTGAGTTATTGCAGAGAATTCTTTCTCAGGTGTCTGGCTGGTGGGTCTCACACCATGATCAGGGTCTAACTAATATTTGGGGTTGGGAAGAAATTTCCGCCCAGGTGAGACTGTCAGAGACCATAAGGGGTTTTTCACCTTTCTCTGTAACGTGGGTTGCTTGCTGGTTTGAACTAGAATAAATGGTAAATTCTTTGTAATTTAAAATCTTTAAATCAAGATTTGAGGACTTCAGTAACTCAACCAGAGATTATGGGTCTGTTACAGGAGTGGGTGGGTGAGGTTCTGTTACCTGTGACGTGCAGGAGGTCAGATTAGATAATCATGATGGACCCTTTTGTCCTTAGTCTATGAGTCAAGGAATATGTTACCATATGCCTTAATAAAGCTATATGTGGCAGTTTGTGGAAGACAACTTTATTATGTGTTTTACAGTTGATGGGCTACATTTTGATCTCAGTTACATGAATGCAATCACTCTGACTATAACTGCTTGCACATATGTAGCTGAGAGCAACATGTGTTCCAAGCTGTGTACCAGGTTGGGAAAATTCCCATTGTAAAAGAGCCTGGAACAACTAAAAAATCACGCAGACAAGAGAAATGTAATTACTTAATTCGTGCCAGAGAAGCTGCTGCCTTGCATCTCAAAGCTCTGCGTACATAGACAGAGAAGCACATCCAAATGCACAAAGCCTTGGAAACAAGCAGGGAGAACTGGAGGTCCTGGTGATGTCAAGGAATTATGACGTGATTGGAATAACAGAGACTTGGTGGGATAACTCACATGACTGGAGTACAGTCATGGATGGTTATAAACTGTTCAGGAAGGACAGGCAGGGCAGAAAAGATGGGGGAGTAGCACTGTATGTAAGGGAGCAGTATGACTGCTCAGAGCTCCGGTACGAAACTGTGGAAAAACCTGAGTGTCTCTGGATTAAGTTTAGAAGTGTGTGCAACAAGAGTGATGTCATGGTGGGAGTCTGCTATAGACCACCGGACCAGGGGGATGAGGTGGATGAGGCTTTCTTCCGGCAACTCACGGAAGCTACTAGATCGCATGCCCTGATTCTCATGGGTGACTTTAATTTTCCTGATATCTGCTGGGAGAGCAATACAGCGGTGCATAGACAATCCAGGAAGTTTTTGGAAAGCGTAGGGGACAATTTCCTGGTGCAAGTGCTAGGGGAGCCAACTAGGGGGAGCGCTTTTCTTGACCTGCTGCTCACAAACCGGGTAGAATTAGTGGGGGAAGCAAAAGTGGATGGGAATCTGGGAGGCAGTGACCATGAGTTGGTTGAGTTCAGGATCCTGACGCAGGGAAGAAAGGTAAGCAGCAGGATACGGACCCTGGACTTCAGGAAAGCAGACTTTGACTCCCTCAGGGAACAGATGGCCAGGATCCCCTGGGGGACTAACATGAAAGGGAAGGGAGTCCAGGAGAGCTGGCTGTATTTCAAGGAATCCCTGTTGAGGTTACAGGGACAAACCATCCCGATGAGTCGAAAGAATAGTAAATATGGCAGGCGACCAGCTTGGCTTAATGGTGAAATCCTAGCGGATCTTAAACATAAAAAAGAAGCTTACAAGAAGTGGAAGGTTGGACATATGACCAGGGAAGAGTATAAAAATATTGCTCGGGCATGTAGGAAAGATATCAGGAGGGCCAAATCGCACCTGGAGCTGCAGCTAGCAAGAGATGTCAAGAGTAACAAGAAGGGTTTCTTCAGGTATGTTGGCAACAAGAAGAAAGCCAAGGAAAGTGTGGGCCCCTTACTGAATGAGGGAGGCAAGCTAGTGACAGAGGATGTGGAAAAAGCTAATGTACTCAATGCTTTTTTTGCCTCTGTTTTCACTAACAAGGTCAGCTCCCAGACTGCTGTGCTGGGCAACACAAAATGGGGAAGAGATGGCCAGCCCTCTGTAGAGATAGAGGTGGTTAGGGACTATTTAGAAAAGCTGGACGTGCACAAGTCCATGGGGCCGGACGAATTGCATCCGAGAGTGCTGAAGGAATTGGCGGCTGTGATTGCAGAGCCCTTGGCCATTATCTTTGAAAACTCGTGGCGAACGGGGGAAGTCCCGGATGACTGGAAAAAGGCTAATGTAGTGCCCATCTTTAAAAAAGGGAAGAAGGAGGATCCTGGGAACTACAGGCCGGTCAGCCTCACCTCAGTCCCTGGAAAAATCATGGAGCAGGTCCTCAAAGAATCAATCCTGAAGCACTTAGAGGAGAGGAAAGTGATCAGGAACAGTCAGCATGGATTCACCAAGGGAAGGTCATGCCTGACTAATCTAATCGCCTTTTATGATGAGATTACTGGTTCTGTGGATGAAGGGAAAGCAGTGGATGTATTGTTTCTTGACTTTAGCAAAGCTTTTGACACGGTCTCCCACAGCATTCTTGTCAGCAAGTTAAGGAAGTATGGGCTGGATGAATGCACTATAAGGTGGGTAGAAAGCTGGCTAGATTGTCGGGCTCAACGGGTAGTGATCAATGGCTCCATGTCTAGTTGGCAGCCGGTGTCAAGTGGAGTGCCCCAGGGGTCGGTCCTGGGGCCCGTTTTGTTCAATATCTTCATAAATGATCTGGAGGATGGTGTGGATTGCACTCTCAGCAAATTTGCGGATGATACTAAACTGGGAGGAGTGGTAGATACGCTGGAGGGGAGGGATAGGATACAGAAGGACCTAGACAAATTGGAGGATTGGGCCAAAAGAAATCTAATGAGGTTCAATAAGGATAAATGCAGGGTCCTGCACTTAGGATGGAAGAATCCAATGCACCGCTACAGACTAGGGACCGAATGGCTCGGCAGCAGTTCTGCGGAAAAGGACCTAGGGGTGACAGTGGACGAGAAGCTGGATATGAGTCAGCAGTGTGCCCTTGTTGCCAAGAAGGCCAATGGCATTTTGGGTTGTATAAGTAGGGGCATAGCGAGCAGATCGAGGGACGTGATCGTTCCCCTCTATTCGACACTGGTGAGGCCTCATCTGGAGTACTGTGTCCAGTTTTGGGCCCCACACTACAGGAAGGATGTGGATAAATTGGAAAGAGTACAACGAAGGGCAACAAAAATGATTAGGGGTCTAGAGCACATGACTTATGAGGAGAGGCTGAGGGAGCTGGGATTGTTTAGTCTGCAGAAGAGAAGAATGAGGGGGGATTTGATAGCTGCTTTCAACTACCTGAAAGGGGGTTTCAAAGAGGATGGCTCTAGACTGTTCTCAATGGTAGCAGATGACAGAACGAGGAGTAATGGTCTCAAGTTGCAATGGGGGAGGTTTAGATTGGATATTAGGAAAAACTTTTTCACTAAGAGGGTGGTGAAACACTGGAATGCGTTACCTAGGGAGGTGGTAGAATCTCCTTCCTTAGAGGTTTTTAAGGTCAGGCTTGACAAAGCCCTGGCTGGGATGATTTAACTGGGACTTGGTCCTGCTTTGAGCAGGGGGTTGGACTAGATGACCTTCTGGGGTCCCTTCCAACCCTGATATTCTATGATTCTATGATTCTATGATTCTATGATCCAACCTGAGACTAAAAAAAACCCTGGCATCCCACTTCTGGGTCTGCTTAGCCAGACGTGCCCCATCCTGCACGTAGGGTGTAGTGCTCATGTCTGATTGTGCATGTCATTACTCCGGAGGAATTCTGCACTAAAAAAATAGGAGATTTTTTTCTGTGAACAATATTTTAAAATTCTGCAAATTTTATTTGTCAGTAATTAAATGCGGAGGCCGAAACATAGCAGGGGGCAACATGGACCATGGGCTGCACAGAGGTGGAAGACCACTCTGCAGCCCCTGCCCAGGATATGGTGAGGCTGCACCTGATCCTGACATAGTGCAAGGGCAAGGCCTGCCCCAGAAACACCCCAGGGCCCTGCCTGCTCCCCCATGCCAGGTGCAATAGGTGTGGGTGGGAAGGCTCAGCAAGGCAGGATCCAAGTGCAGAGGAGCTCAGTGTGGCGGAATCCAGGTGTGGGTTGAGATGGTTCTGTGTGGGGCAATGTGGCTGCAGGCAGCTCAGTGGGGAGTCTGGGTGCAGGGGGGATCTGGATGCACAGGGTCTCATTGGGGAAGTTCTGGTAAAGGGGCAATGGGATGCTGCTGGGGGTCCAAGTGAAGGTGGTTGGGGCTCAGCAGGGGAGATCTGCATGTGGGGGATGGAGCTCGGTGGGGGCGTCTGGGTGTGGGGGGCTCAGTGGGAGGGTCTGGGTGCTGGGGGAGAGGGGCTTGCTAGGGTGGGTGGGAGTCCAGGAGTAGCTGGTTGGGGCTCAGTGGAGTGGTCCAGCTGCAGGGGGACAGGGCTCATAAGAGTGGGGGTTTGAGTGCAGGGGTCTCAGCATGGGGTGGGGGTCCAGATGCACAGGGGTGGGGCTCAGCATGGGGGGTCTGGATGGAGGGGAGAGGTGAAGCAGTGTGGGGGTTTGGGTATGGGGGGCTTTGTGGGGTGTTCTGGGTGCGGGGGATTGAGGCTCGGTGGGGGGGGGTCTGGGTATGAGGGGTCTGGATGCAAGGGGGTTGGGCGAGCGGGGTAGCAGTTCCCAGTACAGTGATCCCTCCCCCCGCAGCTGGGAGTGATGGGGGCAGGAAGCATGGGAGGGGAGTGCGGAGCTTCCTGCAGCCAGCAGAGGTTTCTGGGGGTGAGTCTGACCTGTAGGGGAAGAGGAAATCCTGTCCTCCCCCATCTCCAGCCCAGCGGGGAGTAGCAGCTGAGCCTGGTACAGGGTAGGAACCACTAGCTGTGGAGTCCCTAGCCCTGTCCCCCACTCCTCTGTGGTGATTTACCCCTTCACTGGCTACTCCCGGTGCCTGAAATGACACGCCCGCACTGCTGGGGAGGGGTGCCTGGCCGCTTTTGCAGCTTCTCTTTGCTTCCCAGTCAGTCATTTTTCTGTGGGGAAGCAAAGGAATCTGCAGGGGGCATGAATTCTGTAGCATGCAGTGGAACAGAATTCCCCCAGGAGTTGCATGTGCTGTCTCCAAAGCACATCAAGGAAAGCATCTGCTGTTTGGTAACATTCACTAGCAAACTGAGTCAGGAGGCAGTTTTTATTCTCATGGCTTAGCTGGGATACCTTAATCAGTCCAGGATTTTTTAAGTGCACGTCATATGAGATCAATAGCTTGTTGCCAAATGGGGGAAGGAGGGCATACAACACAAACAAACTTTAAATACTGGCTCATTTTATCTGCAAAAATTATCTGCATGCATTGTCTTGTTGGTCAAGATCCAGATTGTCCTTGGTCAACACATCATATTTTCCTCCTTACCCTATTGTTTACCTCTTCCTGGCTACATTCTCCAAGAGTAACCTTCTTAGGGCAACATTATGCAACCCTTCCTCACATCACTGAGCCCTCCCTTACATGAGCAGACCCACCAAAATCAATGAGGCTAATGGTGCATAAGTGTTCGCAATGTGAGTGAAAGCTGCACAGTCTGGCCTTTATATCTAACTTTTCTGTACCCACTTATTCTTCTCCATATAAAGGGAGCGATGTACCGTAAATGGAAGGACCAGCTTGTTCATGATTACAGTGACTGGTAAATTAATATGCTACAGCCTAAAGTGGAATAATAACTGAGATAGATATCTTGGGGTGGGTCATGACTCATGCACATTCCTCTGTCAGATTCGCTTTTCTTACTTCAGGGGTTCACTCAGGTTAGGTATCATTGCTAGAACTAGCACTCTGCAGCCACAATGCTATTGCTTTCAACATTGGGATGCTCAGGTACACAGATCTGGAAATTTTAAGTGGCTTGATTAACTTCTTCATTATTGAGGTGGGGTGGGGTTGGGTTGGGTTGGGTTGGGTTCAGGACTCTATATCAAAGAAGGAGAAGAAAAAGAAATTATTTTGCAATTTTCATGCTGGCAGAAAATCCAACAGGTAATCTATAGTTACAGATACTGACTGAAGAGTATATCCTATGAATAAAGTGGTCAACAAGTCACTGGCTATCACACTCAGAGGATGGTCAACCCAAGACTTAATTTCTAGTCATCAGAAAATGAACATTTTAGTTCTTCGTGAGTTCATTCATGTTCAGTGTGCACCACAAACTATGCACCTGTTCCAGTTAATAGGTTGGATAGTTGGCTATTTTTTATTGCAGCTGTGTTATTTCGTTAACCTATGTTACTAGAAACTGCACGGAACCTCCTCTTGCTATCAGTAGCTGAGCTAACCTGATACGATACACTCTAACTTTTCAGTGGGAGATGAATAAAGCCTTCATTACAATGCATTGGAAAACTCCCAGCGGAGAGCCAGGTAGGCTATAGGAACATGGCAAAGCAATATATAGGGCAGGAATGGACAGTAAAAGAAACGGCTGAAAGGCAGCAGTACGTGGGAGGATTTTAGCACAGAAATGATAGCCACCGGCTTAAAACAACTTTCTTTCTTTAGGTTAAAGTGTCATTCATTGATGTGTAGCTGAAAGGAGTTGCAGGAGGTTAAAAAACAAAAACGGTGTCTACCAAAGTACAGTAAATTGATTTTTTTAAATGAAAATAGCTTTTTAGATTTTGTACTTTCAAAAGTTTCAGCTATTTTTGAAGGGATTATACAGCTCAGACCTGGAATGCACCAGGGCTACCTTCTACCCTCTAGCTATGTTTGTAACCTCCATTGACTTCAATATGAGTTGTGAATTTTGGATTGAGTGCAGCATATTGCCCTTCTATAACTGAGTGATTTTGAATTTCTTGATATGTTTGATGCTTGAGTACTGTTATTATAGGCACTAAGAGAGACAGGAAATAAATACATAAACAATACCTTAAATGAATGTAAACCTCATGTCTTCCATTGCTTAGCATGGCTGGTTTCATCCACTCCATGGTATGACATAGTACAGTGGTTTTCAACCTCTGGTCCACAGACTGCTGGGGGCCCACAGACAATGTCTAAGATTTCCAAAGGGGTCCGCAGCTCCATTCAATTTTTTAAGGGTCCTCAAATGAAAAAAGGTTAAAAACCACTGACATAGCAGCTTGATGTGTCTGTGCATGTGTCCATCCTGTCTTGTCTTATCTTTGTCTGTCCAGTTCTCCCTGCAGTTTCTTCCTGTGTGTGTCTGTTTGTAGATGAAGGGGCTGAGGAAAAGGTGGGACCTCTACACAGCTGCCCATGCTATAGGTCCGCTACCAGCGGGGAGAGGCGTAAACACCTAGCACCCTCCATTTCAGTGTCTGTGCCTGTTGATGACCCGTGCAATTCAGACGAGGAGTACTATGAGCACCCTTTGTTCAGCTCAGAGTGGACTGATTCTAATACACTCCCCAGTGCTACAGCGCAGAGTGCAGAGGCCTTGTTAGGCTGCGATGAAGGTGAACCAGGCATGGTCCCTCTTTGTTCTTCCTCCTTTCCATCCTGCTACATGATATTCATCCCATTATTGTGCCTCAAGTAACTTGTTTCTGTGGGAGAGAGTCTTTTGGATTTTTTTTTCACGTGAAGGTGAAGTCTCTCTGGAACCCACACACCCCAAGTGGAGGCTTCAGCATTAGAGCCAAATGCAGCAGTGCTATAAATGGACCCAAGTCCATGGTGGCCAACAGAGATGCAGCCACTTCCACAGGAGTTGAATTTAGTCCATAATTTGTAGTAAAATGGCCTTGATTATTGCAGTGAAAGGAGCAGCTAATTTTTAAAAAGTATAAATTGTTCCTTCTCCTTTTGGGAGAGGATCACTGCCAGAGAAAGTGTGAAAAGTAGGCTATCATTTGATACCTGAGTTAAGCCAGTTGTTAATGCTACCGAAAAAAACAATACCCATCCACTAGGACAGCCGTAGAAACTGACTGATCATCTTTGATTCATCAGGTAGGGCAAAGGAGGCCAGATTCATCCTTAGTGTACCTCTGTTGACTTCACAGGGATTAACTTGACCTATGGTGTCTTTACCAATATTCCACGTGTCCAGCTGACAATGTGTTTATCTGGTCATCAACAAGATGACCTGTAAGATAGACATTTACGAAAGTAAATACATTCTGTATCCCATCTCTTATTAGGTTGAACCCCTCGTTGAGTAAAATTAGCTGTATTATTTTATCAAGAGTGTTGAAGAAGGGTGGAATTAATTTTGTGGAGTCAGTTCCTACTCCAGATAGTGAAAAAGGTGTTCTTAGTGGCTCAACACTGTTGTGCTAAATTAGCCTGGGACTTAAACTGAATCTGAAGAATGATGACATTCTGCAGAGGTTTAAGTCACAGAAGAATAGCCCTGAATATCTGTAGTTGTTCAGTGAAACATATGAGAAGAACTGAGGAGATCATGTCAGTGACGAGCTTACCACATCAGAGAATTTAGCTTGATATTGAAGAGTGTATTGAATATTATAATATTATTGGATCAGATAGGTAAATCTATTTCCTAGAAAGGGGGGAAATAATAGAAAAGACAAGTGTTTCAATATATTTTTAGGTGGAACTAGTACTTGACTTTTGTATGTGTGGTTATTTACATCTGAAAATACAGATGCTTGTTCATTCAAGTAGAAAATCTTTTTTTCTGCAGATATAGACACACCCAGCAATGCAGCTATAATTAAGATTGTATAAATGTTTCCATTATAAACCTCATGTTTTGGAGATTGTAACCCAATAGTAAAATGTTGCTCCGTACTAAAGCAAAAATCTATGGTCTTGGTGAAGTAGGGGTTTTTTCCCCAATGTAAAAACATATGAGAAGATATTTCATGTAACTTTTGTTTTGGTAGTGTTTCTTTTTTAACTGTGTTCTCAAAATAATATTGGTATGATGGGCTGTAATAATACTGAAAAAGCCATTATGATCTATAATATTGACAGTTATTTACAACATTTAGCTAATTATACTTTCTTTGGACCAAATTGTTCACTTTGTTCCACCTATTCTGCAGCCGTGTTATTTGTGTGATAGCAATGAAGTTACAATTACATAAAAATGAGGTAGAGAATTGAATCCTTTCCATTTTTGATCTAAAATTTTAAAAAGAGACATAAATGCAAAAGAAAACAAAGCAAAACAAAGTTTAGTAAAGTGTTTAAGCAAGGAAATAAAGATTTTGTAGTTGAACACTGTCATTAACTTACCCTTATTGTGCCAATATATTACACTTTTTTGTTAGATAACACCCACCTATGCTTAAAGATCCCTGCAACACCTAGGCACCATGATCTGGTGAAAGACACAGTTACAGTTCTAATTCTGAATCTTCTGACTTCTGTTAATTTGAGCTGAATTACATAACTAATTTAATTTTTATATTTTAATTAATAATGCTGTATTTTGGATAACTATTTTCTCCTCACAAGCTAATGAACACATTCTTTCTTGTGGTTTATAAAGGCATAAATTTAGTTCTTTTTCCCAAACCAGCCTCAGGAGAAAAATCACTTCTTTACAGAGAGGTTTAGCATCAGTAAAACAAGGCCAGATACAACCACTGTTATTCAGGTTCAATAGCACCTTACTTCAACCTGACTCAGTGAGGGACTTAAGCACGGGGAATACTCCTGTGTAAGATCAAGATTTTGGTACAGGGATTTTTATTAAAATTCACGGGCAGAATGTGGGCAATAAACAATAAATCACGGACGCCCCGGGCCCCGACACCCGAGGCTGACAGCCGTTGCCCTACTGCTGTGGGGGGCTGACAGCTGTTGCCCTGCTGCAGCCCCACTGCTGTGAAGGGCTGACTGCCTGAGCAGGGGGCTGAAGCTGAAGGCAGAATTTACAGAGGTCTGTTAAAATCACGGAATCCGTGAGTTCAGTGAAAAAATCGTATCCTTTTATCGTGGGGTAAGGTACTTTTCAACCTGAGTATGAGTGCCAGAGTCCGGCCCATAATGAACAGTTCATTAATCACTCTTCAACCTTCTACTGCTGTGGCAAGAGAAGAACCAAAAATATGTTTAATATTAATATAATTATATTAGCACCACACCAAACTGGGTGCCTTGTAGTAGGTTAACTTACTAGGCAGTTAGTGCTCAATTTCCTCAAGGTCAGTGAGAGGAGTTACTTCCTGCATTGGAGAAAACAGCACATTTATCAAAAATTTCAGTACACTTTGTGAGTACATGGATGCATCAGACTTTTCACGGCCATCTATCACCCAGCACCATCTCCATTTCCAATGAGTATTCAGGGTGTTTGATCCACAGTCATTTCCGCGTTGGAAGGGCAGGTCTGTAAAACACTTTCAGCTCTCATTTTACAACCTAAACATGCTTCTCAAGGAGGCAAACAATACTGTTACGCCTTACGCATTGCCATGCAAAAGGCAATTTGGCAACCAGAAAATAATACATCCTTTTTCGTTCTAAGGCAAACTCACTCTCTTCCCCCCCTCCTCCCCCCAGCACTTGAAATGGGATGGAAGCTGACACGGCCTTGAGGTTGGCTATCTAGTCCACCTATAGAGCTGAAAGTGTTACTGTAAGAACAGTCCTACTGAACTTTGTACTTTGTGTTGATGTCACCTCCTTTTCCATCCCCCAAGAAGAAGAAACAGTAGAGAGTCCAATGGCTGAGGAAGAGAAACCAGCAGCTCTTCCTGGAAAGGAGCTGGGGAAAGACAGTGGGCCTGCTGAGCCTTCAGAGCAGACAGAGGGCCGGCTGGATTCTGGTTTGGAGGCCAAAGTGTATCATGAAGACAGTGTGCCAAGTGTGGCACCCAGCGGGAAGAGCATAACAGTTATCGAGGAGGTGCCACTGAAAGCAAAAATACCTTCCTTGGCCGAGGAAGGTGTGTCCTCCTTAGGATTGCATGTGTTTGCTGCAAATGAGTTCTTCTGCTTTCTCCAGTGCTTTCCAAGGCTGCTCCATTTCCTCCTCTTCTTGTTTATTATTATTATTGTTCTTGTTATTATGCTTGACGAGTATGTATCGGGTAACCCGATTTGCATAGATGCTGTATAACAAATGGTTTCCCACCACTGCAGCTGATTCCTGATTTTTTTTTTTTACTTTGCTATGATACAATGTGCTTTGCAACTAAGCTGATACTGCCACATCAGCCTTTTTTCCCCCATCTCAGATGTGTTTGCCAGTCACATTGCTAATCTATGTATATACATTTTTTCTTTTTGGTGCAGAGATCCATCTGGTTTTCTTTTTTTTAAAAAAAGGGGGAGATTTATTGACTTAGAGTATGACATAAAGAGGCTTAAACTGTAGAAATATTTTTGCTTGCTGTGTGCAGTATTATTATTTATTTATGCTTCAGTGCATTCTGGTTTCGTTTCCGTAAGGCTATTGCTTCTTATGTCTTATCCTTGCCATTCATTGCAGTCAGCTCCCCCCTTCCCTTCCCGCCTTGACCATTGCCAAAACTTTGAGTTTTCATTTATTTTAGCTTATTACAAGTTTATGGCCCAACCTGAAGTCTCTGCTCAGGCACAATTCCCATCGACCCCACTGGGATTTTTGCCTTTGTAATGAAGTGTGGAATTGGGCACTTAGGGTAAAATCCTAAAATGCTTAGGCAAAACTATCAATAGTTTTGGTAGTTTTGATCAAACTGAAATCAATAGTTTTGCTTGAATAAGAAGTAAGTCTTCAGGTTTTGTCCTTTTGACAGTATTTCTCATCAGTTGTTTCAGAGGGAAACATAGACTGCATTAAGAAAAGGAGGACTTGTGGCACCTTAGAGACTAACAAATTTATTTGAGCATAAGCTTTCCTGAGCTACAGCTCACTTCATTGGATGCATCCTGCATAGCGTATGAGGTGATGATGAGCCATATGCTTCCTAATTAAGGGATTTTGGGTGTTGGAGGCTTGTGTTTACAAAAAAGCCTGTCCTAGTAATTTTATTTGGCCCAGTTGAACCAGGTGAAATTCCTTTGGTATTGTGCCTGCTAATATCATGTGGTATGTGCATCAGCATTACCAGCAGAGGTACAGTGCTATAGGTGAAGAAAGTCTCAGTGAAACCACAGTGAAATCAGCTAATGGGCTTTGCTTTCGCACATTATATGCGTGGCAAATAATCACCACCGTCACCAAAACACCACAAAAACTTTAAAAATAGAGAGGAGGAGGAAGTATGACAGTTGTGGATGTTTTTACTTGCTACCTACAATGTTTAGAAGGGTGGTTAATATTTTAAGCTAAAGATAACCTATCTAAATATTTTAAATAATGATGAACACATTAATTCAAATTGCTTTAAAAATAATAAAGGGCCCAGACCTGTGTGCTATACTCACACAAATGGTTTCATTGACTTCAACTGGAGAACTTCTGTGAGTAAGGAGATCCAAATTTGTTTGCCTGAGATTTGTTGTAGCACGTTCTGGAAACATGCATAATTTTATAGACTAGACAATGTTATAACACATTCTGGCATAGATTTCATTATCCTTGTCTTATAATACACTAGGGAAAGATCAATCTATTGACTACTAATAAATCATCTGTAAATTATATATTAAAATGTTACCAAAGAATATTAACTATGCTAAGAATATAGCAGTAACAGATGTCAGAGTAACATTTTGATTAATTTTAAAATAATCCAGGGCCTCATTTTTCAGTGATGCTGCACACCCATGGTTTCCACTGACTTCATTTGGAGCTGTGAGTGCTCTGCATTTCTGAAACCAAGGCCCTGCAACTTTGGAAATACAAAGTTCACAGGTTCACATCCCGTGCATGTTGCATGAGGTCAGTTTCATGAGAATAACCTGCTGTTTGCTTTTTTGCTAAAAAGCAAATGTAAAAGATCAGTGATATTAGTCAGTGAGCGCCCTTGTTCTACACTTAGCCCATGTACTGTGTATTTTAATATTTCCCTTGATTAAGCTAGACACACAAAAACTCGTAATTTAAAAAGAGATGTAGTATTATGTAAATGCATATATTGTGTATTTCAAGCACATATACAAGGATACTGTTACTTGGCCAAATCTTGCAGACATTTACCAAAGCAAAATTTGTATTGACTTCAGAGTCTAGCAAAGCACTCAAATATTAATTGGGGGATATTACGATTTTACTGTTACAAGTAATGAGTATGAAGAAATCACATGAAACAAAACGGTATATTTCTCAATTCAGTGGAGACAGATTTATATGTTTCAGAGTAGCAGCAGTGTTAGTCTGTATTCGCAAAAAGAAAAGGAGGACTTGTGGCACCTTAGAGACTAACAAATTTATTTGAGCATAAGCTTTCGTGAGCTACAGCTCACTTCATCGGATGCATTATGTGTAACTCATATTATCATTTATGCACTGATAAAACCTTGTTCATCGAGAGGAAAGCGCAACACTTTAAAACAAATTTCTAACTGAATAGCCTTGCTGCATGTTTGCATATTTTCCCCTCTCCCTTCCATTAATCATACCAAAATATTGTTGTAAGCTAAATGACTGCCTATAAGTGTTTTAAATAATTTGTCATAAAACCCAACCAAACTACTTCAGATTTACTTACAGCCTCGAAGATGGAAATCCGTGACCAGGAGGGCACAGGCCCTTTCACAGCTGAGCCATTAGACACAAAGGAACATGAGTCAGAGAAAGACAGTAAGACTGGTGAGCAATCTAAACATGACGCCTTAGTTCCACAGCCAGCAAAAACTGAGACTCTAGATAAAAAGGAGTCACGGGGCAAAGAAGAAGAGAAAATGCATACAACTGTGTCGGGACAGACTTTGGATGCAGATCTGCAAAATAAAGGGGAAGTAAGTTTTGCAGACCCAGGTGCTGATTCAACTGCAGAGCCTCTTGTATCTCAAGGACACAGGGACTTGTCAGCTGACCTGCCGAAGGAGTGTAAAACAGATGGAAGGAGTACAGATACCCAGATACCATCTAGCCAAGCTATACCCCTGAAATATAAAGATGACTTTACAGACAGCCAGAAGAGTAATCTTGCTCTTTTGCCTTCAGAATCTAGAATTGACATTGCTGCTGCTGCCAAAAGTGAACCTCCTTCAGAAACTCCAATGACTGTCCCACCAAAATCACAACTTGAAGACAGTTGCAAAACAAAACAAGAGTCCACTGACAAAGAGATTGCCAAAGATCTTTCAAAAGATGAAAAGATCCACAAAGACAAAACAGAAAAGCCAGAGGGAGGAGAAGTCTCAGCAATGGCTGCAGATGCCCTCAAACCAACTACAGAGGAAAGACCCATCCAGAAAGTTTCTACTTGGGGGGAAGAAAAGGACATGACAAGGGACGAGAGTGATGAGGAGGAAAGATCTGGCTTCCTGGATTGGCAGCCCTCCAAAGTATTAGATGATAGTAAACTTTATGCAGAGCAGGAAGATAAAATAGTTGTTCCAGACAAAGCCGTTGTTAGTGAAGCTAAAAAGTCATCTGATGGTCTCAAAGCAGAAGAAGAGACTGATCAAACTGGGGTCTTAGCAGTATTAGATGCCAAAAAGGAAGAGCAGCAGAGCACAGAGACCCCCACTGGCAAGTTAAGCCATGAATCATTTCCTGAGAAACCAAAAGAACCTATAGATACAGTTCAGTTATCAAAAACAACAGAAAAAGCTCCTGATGCACCAAGGTTAACAAGTGAAAAGAGCCCATCTCATGAACTTCATGAAGACAGAGCTATTGAAAAGGATGCTAAGGAGGATACATTCCATATCTCAGATTCAGCTACTCATGAAATACAGGTAGAGGAGGATAGGTCAGGAATGTCAAAGTATTTTGAAACATCTGCTTTGAAAGAGGAAGCAACAAAAAGTGACATACAGCAGCAAGGCAGTGATTACTATGAACTTAGTGACACTAAGAAAAGTGCATATGAACTTTATCATGCAGATCCTCTAATATCTAAAAAGGAAGACAAGAAATTACAGCCAGAAACAGATCAACCGTCCAGTGTCCCTGCTCATGAAATAGGATATAGTACTCTTGCTCAGAGTTTTCCATCAGATAAGTCTGAGGAACCTAGCTCTCCACAGGAAAGGATGTTCACTATTGATCCCAAAGTGTATGGGGATAAGAGACAGATCCATAGTAAAAATAAAGATGATTTGACTCTAAGCAGGAGCTTAGGACTTGGGGGAAGATCTGCAATAGAACAGAGGAGTATGTCAATTAACCTGCCAATGTCCTGTCTAGATTCTATAGCACTAGGATTCAGCTTTGGCCGTGCTCAGGATCTCTCTCCCCTTGCTTCAGATATTCTAACAAATACTAGTGGGAGCATGGATGAAGGTGATGATTACTTGCCAGCAACCACCCCGGCATTAGAGAGAGCCCCCTGTTTCCCTATTGATAGCACAGAGGAAGATGAAAACATTGAGGAGGAAAAAGCAATGGAAGAAGAAAATATTCAGGTTGAATCCTTGTGTGAGTCGCCCTTCCTGGCTAAAGATTATTACAAAAACGGGGCTGTAATGGCCCCTGATTTGCCTGAAATGTTAGACCTAGCAGGCACAAGGTCTAGATTAGCTTCTGTGAGTGCTGATACAGAGGTGGCACGAAGAAAATCTGTTCCTTCTGATGCTGTTGTAGAAGACAGTGGTGCGTCCCTGCCTCCTGTGACTGATGAAAACCACATAACTCTAAAAGCTGAAAGTCAGCTAGAAGACTTAGGCTACTGTGTTTTCAATAAGTACACAGTCCCACTACCTTCACCAGTCCAGGACAGCGAGAGCTTAACCAGTGAAATCTGCCCCTTTTATGAAGGCGGGGATGAAAAAATGCAAAGGGGACTGGCAGCTGACCTCTCTTTGATAGAAGTGAAGTTGGCAGCAGCTGAAAAGTCTAAAGAAGAATTCAGCAGTGGAAAAGACCTGAGTCCAAACATCTCCAGTGACCCAACAGTTCTGGAAAGGGAGTTTGAGCAGGAGAAAAAAGGTTCTGATAAGCTAGATACTGTGCTAGAAAAAAGTGAGGAACAAGTTGATTCCAAAGAAATCTATTCCCTTGAAGATACAAAACATGAGAAAAAAAGGCCTGATGCAATTTTAGAAATGAAAGAAGAAGGTACAGTTGATAAACTTCATGTAGCTGGGCCAGAGAGTGATACTGCATATGACAAAGCATTAACAAAAGAGGTAACAAAAGAAAAAGATCTTGTTTCTTTACTGACTCAGAAACAGGAAAAGTCTCTTAGCATTGTTCCAAGGGTAGCTGAGATAGAAGCACCACACAGGCCAGATTACGATGCTATAAAACACGAGATGGATGTTGCTGCCAGGAAAGCTGACCAAGAATACCAGACTCAGCTACATACTGAGATCAGTGAGTTTGCTGCAGCTGGTTCAAAGCAGGACACAGATTCTGTAAAAAAAGCAGAGCCTGAAGCCCAAGAAATTCAGCAGCAGCAAAAGGACTTGGCCTCTTTGCCCAACAAACCAAAGGAGGCAGATGTTCTTTCAGCAACTGAGCCTAGTCAAATGAAGGACAGCATCAAACTATCTGAGTCTGAAATTAAGGAGAAAATGCCTAAGCCTGATCTGGTGCATCAGGAAGCAGTAGATAAAGAAGAATCTTACGAGTCTAGCGGAGAACATGATCAAATCCAAGAAGACTTAAATGGAGAATCTTTGAAACCTGATGATGGCAAAACAGAACCTCAGAAACCACCTGTATCAGAAGAAGAGATTACATCACAATTGCCAATGGAAGAGCCTTCCATCAAGCTTGCCATTTCAAAAGCTGACTCTCTGCAAGAAGACACAGCTGACATCCAAATGGAGAGCATACCACAACCTAAAGAAGAAATTAAAGAGCCAACTCCAGACATAGCTGTGAGACCTGCAGAAACCACAGAGCAGCTACTGTGTGATTTAACATCTGAGTCTTTAAAAGTCAAAGAGCATGAAGAAGAAGAAGAAAAAAAAGAAGATGATAAGCATCAACTCATGTCAGTCATGCACCAAGAAATAGAGTTGGAGGCGCCTGCTGGAAAAGAGGTGCCAACGGAGGCTGGCCTAGAGGAAATGCCTGAACTGAAAGGAGTTATTGAGTCTGTTGTGACAATTGAGGATGACTTCATCACGGTGGTGCAGACAACTGTGGATGAGGGCGAGTCTGCCTCTCACAGTGTGCGCTTTGCTGCCGTGCAGCAGGAAGAAATGGAAAGAAGGGACTCCCTGCCTGAAGAGGAAGTGGAAATGGAGATGGAGGAACCCGCTGACATCCAGGTAGAGCCCAAAGAGGGCTCGCCAGAAGCTCCTGCTTCACCCGAAAAGGAGGAGATCCTGCTAACCGATTACAAGACAGAGACGTATGATGATTACAAAGATGAAACAACTATCGATGACTCCGTCATGGACACAGACAGCCTGTGGGCGGATACTCAAGGTGTGCATTATCCTTTTTTAAAAAATGTTTTTGCTTCCCAACAAACCATAATGATTAAAAAGCAAAATAATAATAATAATAATTAATAATAGTAATAATAATTTTGGCACATTTCAGAAATGTTATAAAATAATCTGCCATTTATTTTAAACGATCTGCTGTATTTTCAAATTTCTTTCCCCTCCACCAAAGCATTGTTAACATTTGTTACTAATTTTCTGTTTGTTGTTATAATTTGCTCTGACCCTACAGATGATGATAGGAGCATCATGACAGAACAGTTAGAGACTGTTCCTAAAGAGGAGAAAGCAGAGAGAGAATTTCGAAGATCATCTCTCGATAAGCATAAAAAAGAGAAACCTTTTAAAACTGGGAGAGGCAGGATTTCTACTCCTGAAAGAAAAATAGCTAAAAAGGAACCTAGCACACTCTCCAGAGATGAAGTGAGAAGGAAAAAAGGTTCATTTAACACTCACTATTACCATATTTTTGCTGTTGTACAGTACTGCAAGGTTACTCTGTTGTAGAAGTTGAATGTCGTGATAGTACTAATTAATACTATTTAATCAGACAGTGTACAATTACGTCAAAACAAGGTGCTAGGCTCACCCCTCTGTTACTCCAGCTTTATGCCCATATGGCGGACAAGGCAACACATCTGGGGTTAATGCATTACTCCTTCACCTCTGCAAACTAATGAATTCATTAATTCAGTCCAGTGCAACCTAAAGCATCAAACTGGAGTAACAGAACAGTGGGTCTGGCCCCTGGTTGATTTGTTGTCATGTAAAACTGTTTGGGCTTTTTCCCTGATTGTGTGCTTTTGTGTTTTCTTGTCCATAGCAGTGTATAAGAAAGCTGAACTTGCTAAAAAATCTGAAGTTCAGGCCCACTCTCCCTCCAGGAAAATCATTTTAAAACCTGCTATCAAATATACTAGATCAACTCATCTCTCCTGTGTTAAACGGAAGCAGACAGGTGACTGCGCTGTGTTCAATTATGCAATGTGGCTGGCAAACATAGACACTTTTTTTTTAAAATCTCATTGCTGTAGTAGCTTCTCTATTTTTTTATTTTTATTTTTTCTCTGAGAATATCAACCTTCATGAATAATATTACTTTTTAGTGTTTTGTATCATTCTTCTTTTTTGGTATTTCTTTATTTCTCTGTTTTGTTTGGCAGAGGCCATGATCATATATGCTTGTCATTGCTCGGCCCTCCAAGTGCCGTAATTGTATCTTGGCATTGTGCTTGAATGTGGTGTTGTAGGAATCTTTGTTTTCGTTATTTGTATTTATTTATTTATTTTGGGGTGAATTTATGTGGTGGGAAAGTGTTGACAGCTTAAACCATGGTATACATATCCATTATTTTGCTTTTTTCTCTCATGCATAATAAGAAGACTTGTATATTACTCATTTATACTTATCTGCATTGGCACTTCCAAATCTGTTACTGATGTTTATAACTTCAAGCCAAAACCCACAGGGAGAATCTGGAATGCAGAGTACGACGCTGAGAGAGAAGAAATCTGGGGGTCAAACCACGAATGCATTTCAAGCAAAAATGGTTTTCAAAATCTTAGTATTTGATAGGGGAAGATGAGAGAAAGACAACCAGTAGTTCTCACAATATCTAAATAGATATGTCATTATTCAGAAGACCAGAATTAGAACATCTTCACTGCAGTCTCACAGTATTATTCTTGATTCCCTGTCAGATTCGGGTGGAAAGAGAAGTTTTGGACTCGTCTGTTTTTGTTTTTTTTTTAAAGGGATGGAATATAATTTTCCTATAACACAGTTTGATACCTCCATGTACTGCAATGCAGTTGCTTCTTATTTGCACCAGAGTAGGTGAGAGGAGAACCGTGCCCCAATAGTTTACATTCAGGGTATAATATTTGAAAATGGAAATATTTTTGTTTCTTGGTTCAGAAGTTAAAAATTATGTTCATTACTTTGGTTAGCAAGATATAAATTAAAGTAGTCTCCAGTGTACTCCAACTAGCTCCAGACCACAACTGGGAGAGTAAAGGTGGCTTAAACCCACTTCTGCCCCCCACTTCCTCTGCTCTTTCACAAAGCACAGCTTACTGAGACCAGAAGATGTGACCCATAATTCAAAGATTCTTCAAAGAACCCAAAGTGTGTTGTGGGATTAGGGACTAGGTGGCACAAGTTGGTTTAATGCTTTAGTCCTTCACCTTTGCAAACCAGGTTTCATATCCTGCATTGGTCATAAATGAATTTTTAACTATTTGACATGATTTGATTGCAACTTAGGGAGGCTTAGGGCTAAAACAATGAGGTGTTTCTTCATGGCATAAAGCATTTGCTTTATAGATTTACAGTCTTGCTAATATCCACACCTCTTTCTTATGTATACTGCTATTGTTCCCTCACATGGGCTACCACTAACCCTCAAAAAAAAATTTCTTCTTATGGCCTTCTAGTCAGAATTGAGGTGTGCCAGTAGAAATACATGGGGAAGCCTGCCCATTGCTTAGACACACTCATTCTGGCCTTAGGTAGTGCTATCTGCCCCTCATTGTAATGTATAAAGAATTCACTCAAATTAAAAACAAACCCAACAGGTAGCCAAAGTGGAAAATATAATTTAAGGACAAACTCCAAATTTATTCAAGCAGTAAGAGTTGAGATCAAATAAACACTCCTTGTCCATAACATCAGCAAACTTTGAGAGAGTTATGAATCAGATTACATTTTATGGCCTTTATAATGGGTTGAACCAGAACCTCAGATCTGAAATTTGGGATAATTTTGGTCTGGAACTGAACTTTGAGGTTTGAGCTCATCTGTAAAGCAGATGAACATGAACCAAATCACTGAATGAACAGAAATTCCCCACAACCTAACATTGGCACATCCTCAAGACAGCTGAAAAATCACAAGATAGCACACAAAAAGCCTGCTTTTCTTTTTCCTCCCCTTTTCAGTATCAGTGCAGTCACTCCAGTGATTGCTGCTGCGGGGGGTATGGGGACATAGAAGGATATTTCATAGACTTGCCCCCTGGGGTGTAGGCATCCAGGATTAAATATGCACACCCGTCAGGTGCACCTAACCAACACAGGGTCTGGACCCATCCCCATCCCCAAGCATCTACAGGATCTGGGAGCTGGAGGGGGATGTATATTTTCCTACCTGAATGGTGTAAACCAAGAAGCCTGTTTTCCATTCTTCCTTTTTGATGAATGTAGAACAGTTTGTTTGAGGCTAATGTCTACTCCCATTGAAATCAGTGTAAGCTTTCTTTTTGGTTTTAGTGAAAGCCGAATTGGATGCCTAGCCACAAATGCCCCAGAGTGTAACTCCGAGCACATTCTGAGCAGCAAAAACTTCCATGTTAGCCTTTTCTGTACATTAAAGATGAAACTTGTCCAAAGAGCAATCATGTGGGACACAGGTGTCTCCATTAAAAAGTCAAAATTGTGTCCACATTTACCATGGAGTGAGACAGTAAATGAGATATCATGGTATTTCCCTAGAATCTCAAGGGACAGAAAATAACTCACATCACTGTGTAGTAACTATGGGCAGAAGCTGACTATTTTAGTGGCAACCACAGTCTCCTCAAGAGTGGGATTCTCGGTAATTATGATTATTAAAAGATGCTCCTTCCTTGGAACATGAAAAGAAAAAGAAGGCCGAAGGAGAAGACAGTTTTATTTGATCATCTGAACTTTATCCTAATTTCCATCGTTTTGTTTGATTGGCTGAATTTAGAAGACACTGTTGCCTTTGTGACATCATATCATGGATGTCATAGGGCTGGCCAACGCAGTTGCTTAGCCTTTGAACTGGGGCAAACATGCATTAGGCTTGTCTTACTTGTCTTAAATATGTTTATTGTGTGATTAAACTGGTAGCGGAGCACGAAGGGACAGTGTGACGTCATGATCCAGGTGTTTTGCTCAGATGGAGGAGTTGTTATGTTTTCAGGTAAGTCAGTCACAGAAGCACAAAACTGTGCTGTTTACTTCATAGCTGCAGGCAGTTGGAGTTAAACACCAACGGAAAAAGGAGAAACATTTAAAACCCAAAAAACAGCAGTAACAGATGTGGTAAAATGTAATGCAGGAGGGTTTTATTGAATATGTTCAGCTATAAATGCAGAACTAAACTGTCAGTTT
Source organism: Dermochelys coriacea (assembly GCF_009764565.3). Lineage (NCBI taxonomy): Eukaryota > Metazoa > Chordata > Testudines > Dermochelyidae > Dermochelys > Dermochelys coriacea. The sequence goes on from NC_050078.2 coordinate 65,966,664, forward strand.
CTCTTTCCCACTCACTCTCTCTCTCAAGCTTTCTCTCCTACTCCCTGAATTTACAATCAAAGAAAAAGAACAAGACGAACGTTATTTAAGAGGGCAAAATTATTGAGTGGGAAAGGCAGCCTTGTTCACAATGGAGATTGGTTGCAGAATATCACACCACTGTTACAGGCAAGGGAACATGCTGGGACAACTGCTAAGGCCAAAGGGAAACCCATCTTTGCTGCCCGGGACAAAGTTTCAGGGTTGGTTTCACAGATGGAACAAAAACGGGATTATGGCTAAGAGAACTCGTTTGTGACCACCCAACCTTCCTTCTATGCCCACTCCAAGTCCAGCACTGTGCTGTGGCAAAGGATTTCACTAGTAACTAGATTTCACAGAACACACAGCTTCCTGAGTAACAGCATGGTGAACACTTACTTCACAAGTTTCTGAAATGCCCTTCAGCTTCTAGACTTTCCCCTAGGATGGAGACCAAGTCAAACGATATCATTCTCACCTCAAATGTAACTTAAATCATGTTTCATCAGACAAGAACCACAGGATAACGCTGAAAGAAGATAGATGCTAGTGCTTGAATAATAAGATATTAAACTAAAGTCTCAGGGTCTGATTGATCTCTGTGTTACTCCACTTTTATACCAGTTTCCAGAGTAGCAGCTGTTTTAGTCTGTGTCCGCAAAAAGAAAAGGAGGACTTGTGGCACCTTAAAGGCTAACACATTTATTTGAGCATAAGCTTTCATGAGCTACAGCTCACTTCATCGGATGCATACAGTGGAAAATATAGTGGGGAGATTTTATATACACAGAGAACATGAAACAATGGGTGTTACCATACACACAGTAAGGTGAAAAAAGAAAAGCAGTACTTGTGGCACCTTAGAGACTAACAAATTTATTAGAGCATAAGCTTTCGTGAGCTACAGCTCACTTCATCGGATGCATCCGATGAAGTGAGCTGTAGCTCACGAAAGCTTATGCTCTAATAAATTTGTTAGTCTCTAAGGTGCCACAAGTACTGCTTTTCTTTTTGCGAATACAGACTAACACGGCTGCTACTCTGAAACAGTAAGGTGAGTGATCAGGAAAGGTCAACTATTACCAGCAGGAGAGCGGGGACGGGGGGGACGTTTTGTAGTGATAATCAAAGTGGGGTACTCCTTTTCTTTTTATACCAGTGTGACTGTATTGACATTAGTGGAGTTATAGCAGTGTAAATTGGAGTGAATACACAGCAGTGAATCAGTGTCTTTTCATTGAGGTTTCTTGGCCAAGATTTTGAAAGATGGCTAGTGAGATTGCTTGAGATTCCTTAAAGGGGCCTGATATTCGGAGAGCAATTGTTCAGCATTTTCTGAAAATTAGGCCTCTTTAAGGTGTACCATATTGGACTCCAAAAATCACAAGTCACGCCTCAAAAATCTTGGCTCTCAATCCTAGACCACTAGGAAGAGGAAGACATAATTCTAATTTGCTGGCTAGAATTAATAGATTAACTGGAATTATCACAAATATGGTAACATGTATTCTTTTATTTATTAAGGCAGCTGCATACACTGCATACTGTAATTCACCAGATCATTGCTTTGCACGGTGTTTAAAAGACAATTGATTATACTAATGGTGTCCAGTAATTCAAAATGATTATTTTTAACCATCAAGGGTTTGTTTGTTTGTTTGTTTGTTTTGGGTCTAACAGCGGCAGGTGGTGAAACAAACCAGGCTCCAGGTGTATTTAAACAAGCAAAGGAAAAACTTTCAGTGAGTAAAATAATCCTCTCGTCATTCATCTTTCTAAAAACTCCTTTTTGTCCTGTCTCGGGTGGTTTTGTTTTAATTTCAGTAGATAACTGTGCCTTCCCTTTAGAATTCATTTGTCATATTCGTTTTTTTATTACAGCCACTTTCCCGCATAGCCTCTGAATTACAAAAATAGATAATTATATAGTTTTTGATAATTGTTTTTTATTATTATGTATTGTTTGTATTATTGTATCATCTAGGAGTCACGGACAAGGACCCCATTGTGCTAGGTGCTGTATAAACATACAACAAAAGACAGTCCCTCAATCCACCGTTGACACACAGCCTCTGAGTTACAATAAAGTTTAATATTGTGAAGCATTTAGGGCCAGGCCCTCGGCTGGTGTGAATCAGCATAGCTCCATTGGAGCGCACTGGAGCTGCACTGATTTACCTGCTCTGATGATCTGGCCGCTGTGGTCATCTTGCTGGATTGTTACATGCAAGAAGAAAATCCTGCCTCATGATTGGCTGAAAAGAGTCTTGTGATGAGTCATTACATTTCTATTGCTTTTCTCCTCAGAGGTCACAGATTTCTGGAAAATGTTAACTAATGACATCTCATATACAAATGTGCCTCCTGATTGGCTTAGCTGAGGTCATGTCCTGGACCACTCTCCACCTTAGAATGTTAGGTTTAAACAAAATTGTCAAACTTCCCGTCCTCACCTTCAAGGCTCAGCACAGCCTACACCACCACTTACATCTCTGCTGTCATCCACGCCACACCTCTGACTCCCTCCAGCCCGCCAGTGAGTATTGCCCCACCTCCCCTTTAGTCATTCTCTCCCGCCCTTCTCACATGTTGCCCATATACCCTTCCCATCCCAGCACTCCAGGTGCCCGACTTGTTTTCTTTCAAATCCCCACTGTGTAACTCTTTTTCCAAGAAGTCCACATGTGCTAGCTCACAACTGTAGCACTCTGATGACTAACCCATTATTGAACAACAACCACAACAAAAACCTCCAAGATTGAACTGTCCTCCTGGATCGCCCAGTGTGTTTTGTGCCCAATTTGTTTTGTCTGTCTAAAGAGATTGTAAGCTCCTTTGGGGCAGGGACCATGCAACATGCTAACCACACTGTCAGTTCTTAGCCTATAATAATAGATGATACTGTAATCAATAATGTTGAAGATGATGGCAACAGCTCACGTAATTTGTGGCCATCATGAGTGATGTACCAGTTGAGATCCAAATCCAGCTCTGAACTCTCCCCAAATGACTATTTGATCCAGTGCTTCAATTTTGGCCCATCTCTAGCCACTGTTGAGAGATCTGTAGATATTTCTCAGTCAAACATTCAGAAATATAGGTCACAATGCATATACTGACTTCCTGCTTGGGTCAACAGCAAGATTCGTTTTCCTCTGAGGTAAATGTCTATAGTCACCTTAGCAGAAGTCAGTATCTGCTTGTTGCCAAAGCCTTTGGTGCCCTTGGAGAACTACTGGCACAAACAAGCAGTGTGCATTCTTTCTCTGGGTCTGTCTCCTGTCTTTGTATCTTCTTTATTCTTTCTGTCAGTTGTTTTAGTGCAAAGAGCTGAAATCTATCCTCTTCTTGCTTCCACTATTGTCTTCCTTCTCAGTCCCCAGTGCATCCCCTTCCAGAAACACCCCTCCACCTTCTGCCTTTTCTCCCAATTCCCTGGGGTAGTCCACATCCTGACCTTTCAAGCACTTATCCCCTATTACTGTTGCATTCCCTCCTGCTTTGCTGTGTATTGTGTTGTGCAACCCTCCCAAAGTGGCCTTCTCATAATAACAGGTTTCAGAGTAGCAGCCGTGTTAGTCTGTATTTGCAAAAAGAAAAGGAGTACTTGTGGCACCTTAGAGACTAACAAATTTATCTGAGCATAAGCTTTCATGAGCTACAGCTCACTTCATCGGATGCATTCATCGGATGTTGTGTCAGGTAGAATTGCAGCTGAGTACGCTCATCACCCATTTGCAGTGCCTTAATATCTGATTGCAACATACATGTTGTACTTCTGAACAATGCTCAGGAAAAGCTAAGCAGTTCCACCCTGCTGGGGAGGGTCATGTCCACCTCCCAGGTGTGCGTTAAGAACATTGGCTAATTCATATTAGGAAGTATGCATTGTGACAGCCCCTTCCCTAGCTGGCTTATGATATAAAATGACATTTCTGTGTTCCATCTTGGGCAGTCTCTTAATTATTGCAAACGGTCATTCTTATTGTAAGGACCACATACTGCTCGGTCCTACATAAGCAGCCTGCCCTTGCAGCAGCAGGAGTTCTGTCAGAAGGTAGCATATGGCCCCCAATGGGCATTTGTTGGAAAGCAAAAGTACATTCAGTTTGGCCCTCAAACACAGATAGGACAGGATTTTGCAAAATATTTTCCCATCTTGGACAGTCAAGGAGGGAGGATGATATTGCAGATAAAGCACTGAGTTGGGCTCCATTGCAAATTTCCTGTGTAAATCAGTTAATCTTTTTGGGTCACATTTTGCCATCTTTATTCATGCTAAGTAGTACCTCACACCACAGTGCCAAAGGAAGTTTGTAGCAGAGTGAGGCGTAGACCTCCTGAGTCCCAGAGTGGTTCACAAGACCATCCTTTCTCCTTAACCGCCGTACCCTTTTAAAGACAGGAAGATATTTTGCAGTACTCTGTCCTGGCTGTGTTTGGGATCCAAATTAATGTGCTTTTACACAATGCAGCTACTCATGGAGTGAGATATTACTCAGTATGAGTAAGAGGGGCAGCATCTGTCTCTTTGTGCCTTCATTGCCCAGCTGTAATATCTTACCTACTAAGGGTGTTGTGAGAATAAATGTATTAGTCTTTATGAGGTGCTCAGGTACTATAATGATGGAGGGTATAAAAGTACCAGGTTAGACCATAGGACCCAAACTGCTGGTCCTCAACCCTCTCAAAATCAGGCACAAGGGGCCAGATTTGCAAAGGCATTTAGATGCCTAAAAATATGAGTAGATGTTTAGTGACTTTACAAAAGTGCCTCAGTGAGTTAGGTGCCTAACTCCCACTGACTTTCTGCATCTTGAGTAACCTAAGTACCCTTTGTAACTCTGGCCCAAAGTATCTCAGGTTGGGCACCCAAAAACGGAGTCATGCCTAACTAGGTGAACACTTCGCTACGATGGAACAGTTTTATGAAAATTATTTACTTTATATTTAAAGCAGACGTGCCATTGATCAGCTATATGCCTCCCTGTACTTTAGATAGCAAAATAATAAATATTTAACAATGAATAATATGTGTACATAAAAGCCATGTTTTATAAATACATTCACCATATTAAAGTATCTCCTGTCATTGAACTAAGCTAGTCTCCTACAATAGAGGCTGCCAAATTAACGATCCTGTCAGCAGGGGGCCAGTTTGATAAAGCAGCAGGACTGAAATGATAGCTTTTCCCATGAGAAGGCATTAGAATTCCTTTATTTCATTTCACAATTTAAAAATTGTTTTAAGCAATGTCAATATGCCTGATTCTGATCTCTTTGAAACTGGTGGACATGAGGAATAATCATGCACTGTAGTCGGTGGAGCTACATCAGTATAAAATGAGAGTAGGGAGAAAAGGTTCAGACCCAGTGTTTCATAAGTGATATAACTTACAGTACCCTGATTTCTTATGATGTCTACTAATAAAGCTGATTTTTTCAGTCCTACTATGCATTATTAAGAGCCCAATTGTGCAGCTCTTGCTTGTGCTGAGTAGTTCTTACACATATGTAGTCCCATTGGAACTGCTCACATGAGTAATTTCACCTCTGTGTGAATAAAGTGTTGCAGAATCAGGCCTTCATTGCCACAATAATAGCTTCCAATTATTCTTTTTCATTATACCTTATACCCTTTAAGAAAAAAAAATTAGAGCCAGATTGCAAACCCCTTACATTGGTGAGGCATTACTAAGCCAAGTAATCCGAGTGACTTCAGTGGAACTAGCTGTGACACTGCTTGCCAATGTTCAGTAAGGGGCTCACAATTTGATCATCTTTCTAAAGGAGTGTAATGAGTTCCAAATATTGCATATAACCCTGGATTTTAAGGGTTAATATGGTAGAAGAGGTGTTATCAAGTCATTTCCCCATTTTGAGTCGTACCATTCAATTTTTTTCTAAATCTCCTACTAACATTTTATTGTGGAACATTCCCAGAGAAGGAGATACTTCATATACAGGACTTGATTTTAAACAAGCAGGCTCTCTTTGGTCCTGCAAATTCCCACCTGTAGTAAATGCTTACGAACTAACCTTTGCGTCTGCACTTAATAGAGGGGGCAAACTTGCATCTGCAAAAAAGGAGGGCTGTATTGAGGCCCTTCTTAGGGTGTGTCTACAAAGCATCTGGAAGGTGATTTCCAGCTTAGGTAGACATACATCTACTCGCTCTGCTTTACCTAGTATCTAAAAATAGTGTGGATGTGGTGGCACAAGCAGCAGCTCAGGCTAGCCACCTGAGGACAATCCCACTCAACCTCTGGGATGCATACTGAGGCAGCTAGCCTAAGCCACTGCCCCTGTCACTGTGTGCACACTGCTGTTTTTTAGCACTAGCTTGAACAGAGGTAGCAGGTGTACGTGTACCTGAGCTGGGAATTGTGTCTGGATGTACCTGTAGAGTCAGTTGCTATCTCAGAGCCAAATGCTGCATTTCACAATACCGACTTGCATGTGTGTCTCAGAATTTTACATATGCTGGTTGGAAAAGGGAAGTTGAATTCATAGCTTGGCATTTTTTCATGTATCCATTTTCATGTGTTTTCCTTTCGTCTCATTGCTCAGCTTCATGTTATGTTTCTTTTGTTTGTTTTCTCATGACTAGACTTCCTCTTTGTCAAAGATTCCTGCCTCAAAGTCTAGAGCGAAGTCATTGCTTCCTCCAAGACCCAGCTCAGCTTGCTCACTAACTACTAAAAGAGCTACTTTTCTCGATACAGACAGTTACTTTGTACGGCCCTCCTCGGCGGGCCCCAGAGACTGCTTTCCATACTCAAAATCAGATGCTAAGGTAAGGTAGCAGAGTTAGAGAGAGGTAGCTCAGAGAGGGGCACAGGTGAATTCCATGGATCTTATTCTCTCCCTGCAGAATCTAAGTAAGTCTCAGTGAAGTTACCTGGGTTTGTCGTCACATACAGTGGTACAGCTGCACCGCTGTAGCACTTAAGTGAAGATGCTCCTACACTGACAAGAGAGTTTCTCCTGTTGTCATAGTTAATTCTTCTCCCCTGAGAGGCAATAGCTATGTCAACAGGGGAAGCTTTCCTGTAGACCTAGCGCTGTCTACATCAGGGGTTAGGCTGGTATAACTACATTCACACCCCTCAGTGACACAGTTATACTGATATAGGTCTGTAGTGTAGACCGGGCCTCAGGCTACGTCTACACTGTAGACCTTACAGCAGCACAGCTGTACTGCTACAACTGTGCCACTCTACGGTCTCCCATGTATCCTCTCCTTGCCAGCAGGACTTATACGACCCCCAACGAGCGGCATTAGCTATGTCAGCAGGAGAGCCTCTCCTGTCAACATAGTGCTGTCTGCATCAGCACTTTTGTCGGGGAAAGTTATGTCGTTCAGGAGGGGTGTTTTTTCACACCCTCAACCAACAAAAGTGGTTGTGTAGACAAAGCTTCAGTTACTTGGAGAAGTTAAGAACTTCAGTGAAGTTACTCAAATCCAGTGATAGGAGAGTTGGGCTCCAGGCTCTAGTGCCCAAGACTTGGGCTCCAGGCTCTAGAGCCTGATACAACATGTATAGAAACTAAGGAGATTATTACCGATTCTTCAGGATAAAGTCAGCTGTATCAAAATGACATAAATTATACCACTAACTCTCCTTTGTCCTCTGACTGTATAAGTATTAACTGGCCACTTCACCTGGAATGGTCTCTTTCAACACGTGTTAACTCCTTATCTTTTCCACCTTATATTTAGCTGTGACACTCCAAGTACCTTTCCCAGACCTGAAGAAGAGTTCTGTGTAAGCTCAAAAGCTTGTCTCTTTCACCAGCAGGAGTTGGTCCAATAAAAGATATTGCCTCATCCACCTTGTCTCTCTAATATGCTGGGACCAACATGGCTGCAACAACACTTCAAAAATCATAAGTTATACATGTAGGGCCAGCTCCACCCTTGGTGAAATGGACACAGCTCCCTTGACTTCAGTGGAGTTGTGCCTATTTACAAAAGCAGAGTAGCTAGCCCCCATGTAATTTGGTCATAAAATAAATGTAAGTGGCTAAGGACAGCAGCACCAACATGCCTTTCAGAAAGTTTGTAATTTACACTCATTTAGTATTCTGTGGGGACCAAATGCAATCCCTAGCATAAGAGGGCACAACTTCCAATGAAAGCTGAGACCAGTTACATTAGGGGCGAAATTTTGCCCTACAGGTGTTAAGGATGCTTCAGGAAGAGAAGTCTGCTTTGTCTTACGCTTTTCTAATGATGGCTTTCTCTTCCAAGCCTCCCTGTGCATACATTTCATTTGTTTTACTCATCCACTGAAGGTCACGTTGGTGAACACTACACTGCTTAGCCACTTTACCACACTTGCAACCATTTTCCCACTAACCCAACCAGATGTTTGGTGCACCAATTTAGTCAGTAGCCTAAATTCTCCAAATCTCTCATTTTGGGGGAAAATATAACGCTCCTTTAGTGCTTCAAAAGGCAGCATTTCAGCATTACCTAATAATGTAGAGTCTGAAAAGTCCTGGGGGCCCAATACTGCAATCCCACTGCAGGTGGAATCCCATGGGACTTCAGGATTGGGCTTTGGATCTTTGCTTACACTTGCACAACAAAGCCCATTACACTAACTGATCTTTCAGAATTTCTTGTTCCATGACTTCCTAACCAGAACTCCTCTTTCACTAAGGGCCAAAGCTCACTGAAACTGATAGAAAGACTCCCAGATTTGGCTTCATTGGGATTTGGATCAAGCTCCAAGAGTCCATTTTTGCCCCATTGAACTCACTTCGGGTTTTGACATTAACTTTAGTGGGAGCAAAATCAGCCTTGATACATTTTTGGTCAAATCAGTGAAACAGCATATATATTCAGAGTCTATTCAGTGAAGTTTGGAAATAAACAGAGGGGAGTTTCCCCTGAAATAGGCAACCATACATTTAATGAACCTTGTAAAAATGAGTTTGCTGGATTGTTCAGCATCGTCTTAGGCAAACTGAAAATCTAGAGTGGGCTTTCAAAAGGGTTCAGTATTGACCGAACTCAGCTCTCATTGAAGTCAGGAGGAGTTTTGCCATTCACTTCAGTGTGAGCAGAGTTCAGCCAATGCTGAGCACTTTTGAAATGTCTTCTCCTATGAGGCAGTCAGTCTAAAAGCAAGATGTCCAGAGTCAGTAAATCCCAAGGGATTTAAGTGACTCATCAGACCTGGATAATCATCAGAGCTTCCTGCATGAAATGTAAAGGAACTGGACATCATTTGATCTCAGTTGCATGGGGCTACCATGGGATCGCACTTGTGTTAAACTAGTGAGAGAACACAATCTGGATAATTACGTTTACTGTATAGCCATTTTTTTCGTTTTTGCTCCTATCAGGATGGAATAACCAAGAGTCCAGAAAAGCGTTCCTCTCTACCAAGACCTTCCTCCATCCTCCCCTCTCGGAGAGGTATATCAGGAGACCGAGACAGAGATGAGAATTCTTTCTCCTTCAATAGCTCCATCTCCTCTTCAGTACGACGGACTACCCGTATGTTTCTCTGCAACCTAACTCTCCTGGGGTCTTCACCCACCCTTGCTATATATTTCACACACTTGCTACATCCATACCTAGCTTTTCTTTGCCTTTAAAAAGTCGGCCTGAGTTGTACTGCTGGGACCAGAGATCTGGACGCCAAATTTGGGCATGTTCAGATATGGGGTGCTGTTGTGACCCAATATATCGACAAAGGTTTGAGTCCAGCTGTAGAACCGACCTTTCCCAAAGTCTGGGTTGCTCAGACTAGGGCTGCAGTTGAAGCCCTTCTCTTGTATAAAAAAATCCCTTTGCGTGGGTTTCCCAGTTGTGTGACACGTTTAATAGAGACCATTTATAAACAAACACAAAAAAAGAAACACACACAGTGTGAGCAGCATAATTTTAAAAAAATAATAATTCGGATGATCTCATGAAAAGGGGAGGCTTATTTAATAAATACCAAGATTTGTTAATTTGTTGTTTTGGTTTAATGGTCTCCTGGTGCTTAGTTAATGCCACGCCAGAAAGAAGCTTTACCTAAAAATAGTTGTATGTAAGTTATTGGGGTGACTCATCAGAAGAAAGACACAGCACTTAACCAGCCAGGTGTTTTTATCAGGGTGTAACAGTGCTGTTAGCAGCTATAAATAGGGCATTATAGAAGCTGGCACTTAGCACCCAGTGTACTGGGTGTGGTTAAAGTAAGAGGAGGTTTGGAAGGTTAGAAGGGAGCACTTGTATCTGCAGAGAACCAATCATTAGCTCACCAGTTGGATAGCAGGGAGAAGAAAGCAAGCAGTATAAAAGGCTGAGCCAGCAAGCCAGAAAGGGGGCTGCTTCTAGCTGCTGCCATCTTTGTGTTGTACCTGGAGCACAAGGGAGAAAGCAATAATAAAGACACAATGGAAGGTGTGTGCTATTTAATTCATCCAGAGGGTTTACCAGCTAGGATTTCCAGAAGTTGAAGTGGGGACCTGTTTGCACAAAGCAAACCTATAGAACCAAACATCTAAACAAGTTCCCCTAAGACCAAGGAAATGTAACCACCCCTCTCCCCAGACATCCTCCCTTGCCAGTCTAGCATTCAGCTCAGGCCTCAGAACCTGGCTTGGTACTTTCATGTCCCACAGGAATTCTTCTGTCTCTGCCTCTTCAGAAACCATTCTTTTTCAAAGAAGCCCAAGAACATAAGAATGGCCACACTGGGTGAGGCCAATGGTCTGTCTAGCCCTGTGTCCTGTATCTGACAGTGGCAGCTGCTTCAGAAGGAATGGACAGAATGGGGCAATTTTGAGTGATCGAGCCCCTTCTGTCCATTCCCAGCATCTGGCAGGCAGAGTTTTAGGGATACACAGAGCATGGGGTTGCATACCTGACCATCTTGATTAATTGCCACTGATGGACCTATCTTCCATTAACTAATTCTTTTTTGAACCCAATTATATGTTTGGCCTTCCCAATATCCCCTGGCAATGAGTTCCACATGTTGACTGTATGTTGCATGAAGAAGTACTTCCGTACATTAGTTTTAAACCAGCTGACTTTTAATTTCATTGGGTAATCCTTAGTTCATGTGTTATGTAAAGGGAGTTAGATACCCATATCCCACTGAAAATCCTTTGAAAATCTCAGCTTGAGTATCAAGAATAAAATGCAGCCCCATCTCAGTGCACAGTGACCCCTGGCTGGCATAGCAGCAAATGAACAACTTGCCCATCCTCCTGTCTGGGGCAGCCATATAATAGAGTGTGTTTGCAAAAGGGATGGACGCCTGAGGAATAAAAGATAAAGGCTGCAGGGAGGCAGAAAAATCCCATTCTCTCTCCTGCATAGTAAGTGCAGTGAGAGAACCCTGATGGACAGTTGATTGGGAGAGAAAGAGCCCAATCTGGGAAAAGCAGAGATGAGAGTAAAGAGTGCTTAATCCATTTAGTGTGTCATTTTCAACAAAGAGGCTTTCTCCTTAGCCCCGGGAGCACCGGTACCTTGAGTCTCATCCGTCCCCAGTCACATAAATAGAATGAGTCCCTTTGACTTCACTGGCTGTTAGTGCACTCAAAGGGACTGATATAAGAGGACTCCCCAGAAAATTCGGGGGAAGCCAAGGATGTGTGTCCATACAGCAAGGAAAAAAGTACAATGTAGACCTCTGACTTCATTCCGGGTTTTTTCCTTGCTGCCTAATTTAATAATTTTAGAACTGAAATTGTCTTGACTAAGCTTTAAAGTGAACACTTTATTGAGGTGAAGGCGGGGGGGCGGGAGAGTTCATGCCATGGCTACTGCTGTTTGTATGACCTCTATTCCAGGTGTAGATTAAATAATAATTGCGGTATTCTTGTAATAATTACCTTGATACTTGTGCTAATAGAACAATAATTACCTGGGGGCAGATCCATAGGTGGAGTAAATGATCATTGCTCTTTTGAAGTCAATGTAGCTATGACTGTTTACACAAGCCGAGGATCTACCCTCTGGATTCTACTGTAGATACAAAGCTACTAGCTATGGTACATGACTGAATGCAGCCATGTATTTGAAATCTACTGTTCAAAAGTTTACAATCGAAACCATCTCCACTATATAGGCTACATTCATGCCTAATCCAAAAGCCCACTTAAGTCAGTGTGGGTCTGTCCATTGAGTTGGTGGGCTTTGCTTCAGGATACTTATAATTATAGGTGTCATAGTCTGTGGAGACGTAATATGAAGAAAAGAGCGATTTATCCATGTGGTTTTAACGCTGTGGTGTCTTCAATATAGGATCGGAGCCAATTCGCAGGACAGGAAAGAGTGGCACTTCTACGCCCACTACCCCTGGATCCACTGCCATCACTCCTGGTACCCCACCCAGCTACTCCTCCCGTACCCCAGGCACTCCTGGGACCCCAAGCTATTCCAGAACCCCTCATACTCCAGGCACTCCCAAGTCTGCTATATTGGTGCCCACTGAGAAGAAAGTCGCCATCATACGCACTCCTCCAAAATCTCCAGCCACACCTAAGCAACTACGACTTATTAACCAGCCTCTGCCGGACCTCAAGAATGTCAGGTCCAAAATTGGATCGACAGACAACATCCGGTACCAGCCGAAAGGGGGTCAGGTAAGAATTTACTCTAAATGCACAGTGAAGGTATTAATGTGCTGGGAAGGTCACAATTTTGAGATGCCCCATACATAACAGAGCATTGCATCTGTTGTCACAGTTAGACACTTTTTATTTAAATGATTTTAAATTGTGAGGGCCTGGTTTATCTTCAGAAAATTGTCTTGTAAACTGAAAATTAACTCTGGGAAAGATTTTTTTCATACCTTACTGAGATCAGTTGAGAGGTCTGATGTACTTTCCAAGTCAAAGATGTGTTGTAGCCTAAAAACCAGAAGCTACTGCTTATTCAGTCCCCTGTTTACATAGCAACGAATTAATAAGCTTAACAGACAGACAGGTAGTAGCCTTAGAGACAAAGTGTTTTATTAGAGTTAAACAACTGTAAAATGCAGGAGATGAATAAGAGGAAACAGAAATATGTAAAATAATGAGTGGCATAGAGAAGATAGATTGGGAGCTTCTGTTCTCCCAATCTCAGAGCAAGAACAAGGGATCAGAGAATAAAATTAAAAGGGGACAAATTCAAAAGTTATAAAATTTAATACTATTTGACATGTTGCATTATTATATTGTGGAACTCATTGCCACAGGAAGTTGTTGAGGCCAAGACCTTAGTACAATTAAAAAAGGGACTGGACATTTATATGGGTAACAAGAATATCTAGATTTATTATAGTTAATTCTTACAACAATTTTGGAATATTAAACCTCATGCTTTTGGCCTTAAGCCAATCTCTAACTGTTAGAGTCCAAGATGGGGTTCTTATACCTTCCTCTTGAAGCATCTGGTATTGGCCACTGTCACAGGACTAGTTGGACATCAGGCCTGGTTCAGCCAGGCAGTTCCTATGTTCCTAGACAGAGTGTATCGTCTAAAATAATTACATTACACTAATGCACGTTTTGTTAGCTCACATTTTGCTTTCCAATGGCTATTACCTTTGGGTCACAGATTGGTCTGTGTAGCTCTTTGTTTCCATAGCAACTACTCCTGTTCTTTATCTCCTTTAAGGGAAAGGGGAAATGTCTGTAAATACATCAGTAGAGGCCAGAATTATCTGTAAACAATCAAGCTTTCTGCTCATAAAAGGCCATTGCTGTATCTTGTAACTTAGAGGCAGTGGCAATCAGTTTTATTAGTTATATTGTTTCAGAAAGGAAACCAATTTCGTGTAAGACTGGACAAGCTGGATCAGTAAAACTAAAACCAACCAGACATATGCCTAAAACATGGACCAAATTCAACCTCCTTTTGAGGTTATAAAAATTTTGGTTACTTTATTTATCATAAAATGTTCATCTGCCTTTCATGTTGACTCATGATCCAAATTTGCAAGGGTCTGAATGCCCCCCTACAAAGCACTCAGCGTCCTTAGCTCCCATTGGCTTCATTAGAAGTTGAGAGTGCTCAACACCTCACAAGAATAGCATACTGAGTGTCCACCACTCCAATGGACTCTGGGTCCAATTCTGCAGCCTCTAATCGCGTGTAGGGTCAGAACATTTGTTTGAGTCAGAAGAAGGCAGATATCAAAATGCTAAATATCCATACTGATACCAGAACCTGCTGGACAATCTTGCATGAAAGCCAGTTCTCACAAGGTTTCCAAACCTGTGATTCAGATAAATGTCCAAGCTTTTGGATATTTATCCAGACCTCCAAAACACTGAGGTTCACCCTTCATTAATTTTAAAGAAAAGTTGGATCTTAACATTTTAATTTTGCATATCCATTCATTGCAGGTATTTGTGAGTGAAAAAAATGGTTAATGATATATTAGATCCCAATGCAGCTCTCAGTATGTAGATTCTGATCCTGCCAGGTGCTTTAGCATGATCAGCCCCTTGCAGGATTGGGCTTGTGGCCAAATAGTCAAATAAGCCCAATAAGGATAATGCATCAACAAGTATGTTTTCTTCATTTATTATGACACATCTTTTTGATTATTTCTGATACTACTTCATCTCACCCTGTACATGTTCTGTAGTACATGTTGTAAAAGCTATATAAGACCTCAATACAGCACCCTGACAAACTTTTACTCTTAGTAATTTCATGCTGCATAAAATCTTTACTAAGCTTTAAGAAGGGACCTGAGAATAGTTGATTTTGTGTTTGTTATTATAAAGAACTATCAGGTGGATTAATTCAGTGAGGATTACCAATTTTTACAGTATTGTATGTATACGAGTGTCTCCAATCAGTTATTGTACAAGCCCATACTTACAATTTTATCTTGTTTTTCTGCCAGATGTTGTGGTCCTCATATGCTGAGATTTTTCCTCAAAAAAATAAGTATTATTTGTCCTTCAATGATATATAGCAGCTGGCAGTTCTTTCTTCTGGGGATCACAGGGGAAATTTGATGGGTGAATATAAAAAATATGATTGAAACTAAGGCTTTTGATACTTTATTCCTCAGTGGTTTGTGACCATTATATATGGCTTGGGCAAAGAGAATGACTCACTGAGTAATTCCTTTGTACTTTCTCTAGATCATCCTTCCTCAGTCTAAACAAGAGTTCGGGGTTGCTGTTTTTTTCTTTTCTGTTGTTCAGTCTTACGGCATTGGCCTATCATGTTAAAACGTGAAAAAAAAATCAATTTTATTTGTTGTTGCCTTCCTATATCATGTCTGGCAGTGTATATTCCAACAGCTGAAATGAACTGTTGTCTGCGCTCTGCTTTTAATGATGATGTATGAAACAAATAGAAGGCAATTTGAACTTTATAACCTGAGTTGAAGTTGCAGTACTGATAGTAATAACCATAGGAAAAAAACGTCTGGGCAAGTAAGCAAACATGACAGGGAAATTATATCAAGAGTATAGCTATGCAACCCTAAAGTGTCACTTAGAGACACAATCTTTTGTTTCACCAGAGGCATGTGTTAACCTAACACAAAGTCCATTCTTGGCTTACTGCGGTCCTGGGGAAAGCAGTTGCATTGCAACAGTGCCAGAGTTTGATGTGTATGGTTGAAGAAGCAGGAGGTGTTTGAATGTTAAATAAATCAAGAAAGAAATACAGTTTTTCATCCTTGAATCTCTTTAGAAGCTCATCAGCCAACAAATTAATTTAAATTCAGCTCTGTCTCACCATTTAAAAAAGGTTAAAAAGGAAAGCGGCTTTACAGGACAGAAGAAACATACTTCTGGAAAAACCAAGTTCATGTTGCATCATAATAGGTCCCTATTAGTAGCATGCATTATGAGAAGTATTTAATGGGTGTTCTGCAGCATTGAGAAGTGAGGGGGTTCTGTGCTCTGTGATGTTAGCCACTGGGCAGTTGTCTGGTTTTCTCCTTATAGAAAAGTATGATGAAATGTAGGATTCTTGGCAAAGCTCAGACATGACTTACTTATGGGTACATCTGTTGGGCATCAGATTAGGGTTGCCAGTCCTCCAGGATCGTCCTGGAGTCTCCAGGAATTAAAGATTAATCCTTAATTAAAGATTATGTCATGTGATGAAACCTCCAGGAATATGTCCAAATAAAATTGGCAACCCAACTTCAGATGGATTTTAGCCCTGCCTCAGCCATGAAGGAAATACTGCACTTTCAGAAGGATCCAATTTGCATATATTCTTTTTAAGATGGCCTTTGGGAAGAATGGGGGGAAAAATCTGTTACAGATATCAAGTGTGTTTTTGCTATTTTGTGTTTTCTTCATGGAATTATACCCATGGAAGTGAGAAAATGTTTGTAAAGGTACTGATTGTACCAAAAAACATTGATCTAATCACTGACATGGAATGTATGTTAAATACGATATGTCAGCAATCAACGATAAATCCAAATTATGTTTAAAAAAATAAAAATAAAAAAAAATACTAAAATCAAATCTAAGACATGGGCCAGATCCTCAGTGGTGTAAATCAGCATGATTCAATGAAGTCAATAGGTTGCACAGATCTATCCGAGCTGAGAACTTAGTCCTAAGTATTTATTAGCATCACTAACTTCAGGAATAGCCAAGCAATTGGTAATGAGTAATCTGGCAAATAGAGAAATATGTATCCACACCCAGTTGTGGAATGGAGTCTCTCCAAAAGCTTTTTGGAGATAAAGACAGAAATTCATTGTCTGCCCAAAGCTGTGGAGAATAAATTGCATTCAGCAATTTATTTGAAAGGGTTCCAAAGAGGATGGATCTAGACTGTTCTTAGTGGTATCAGATGACAGAACAAGGAGTAATGGTTTGAAGTTGCAGTCGGGGAGGTTTAGGTTGGATATTAGAAAAACTTTTTCACTAGGAGGGTGGTGAAACAGTGGAATGCGTTACCTACGGAGGTGGTGGAATCTCCTTCCTTAGAAGTTTTTAAGGTCAGGCTTGACAAAGCCCTGGCTGGATGGTTGGAATTGGTCCTGCTTTGAGCAGGGGGTTGGACTAGATGACCTCTTGAGGTCCCTTCAACCCTGATATTCTATGATTCTATGATTTAACTAAGCATCTCAGAGTGGAAGGCTGTGTAAACCAAGGGTTCTATCCTGCCTCATAAAATTCCCATTAAGGCCCCCTTAATTGTGTCCAGTCCTTCTTACTTTCAAGAGGAGTGGTGAGGGCAGAATCTGTTCCACCAGGCGCATTCTGACTCAATTTTCTTTAAACCAGCTCTGAAAAAAATGTACATGCACTAATGAAAGGAGAAAAATAAAACTTAGGGTCAAATTACATGCTGCTTCAGTATTTGTGAGCTAGCAGGTGAAGCATGCAGAGAATCCCCACCCTCCTCAGCATGCAGGAAGCCATCCTGCAGCCAGGGCTCTCCAAGTGTAATGGCTGGGGAGCTGCTGGTGCTGCTGACAGCATGAACACCGTGGAGGGGCGTATCTGGGTGGGTTGTGGCTATGGCTACAGGTGAGTGTGTTCCCAGGAGCACCCCTACCAACAGAGAGATTGTGCTAGATTCAACTCTCAGTTGCATCAGTGTAAATGGGGAGTAAATCCACTAAAGACAGTAGAGAAGACCAGTGAAATTCAGAGCAGAATCTGGCCCATTATGCCCATTCCTGCCCTACCCAGGCACAATATCTCAGTCACCTCTAGCCTCCACCAACCCTCCTCTGGCTGGGAGACATAACTGAGCCTTAAGCATCTGGGCCTCGATTCCGGAAAGCATCTTACGTATATTTCAGTTGTGCTTAAGTTAAGCGTGTGAAGAGGTGCATTCCTGAATCAGGGACATAGCAGGCAAATTTAAAAGAGTGTAGATCTACTCTGAAACTTGGCTACTGCCAAGTACTTAGCTAACACGTCTCTATAAGGCAGTTGTGTCCGTATAGTTAGATCTAGTTCAACTGTCTCCGTTTGCATATTTACCAAGGCAACGGTTCATCGGAGTAAGACAGTGTCACACAATTGCATTTCCATCATCAAGGGTCTGTTTTTGTGGATTTAAAAAATAGCTGGAGAGATTCCTTCCACGCTGGAAGTTGGAGAAGATGTCTGAATCCAAGAGCATTTTTTTAATTTGAAAATCAGACAATCAGTACATCCCTTGTTAAACAGAGGTGTGCAAACGCAGGGATAAGTAGAGATTTCAGGCCCTATTTTAAAACTCTCCTTTTGTTCAAACAACCTCTTTTTCTAAAAGCTTTTTTTAACTTTTGAAATTTGCTGACTATTAATGGTTTGTACAAAAATAATGACGGGTAGCCCTATTCTACAGTCCTTTTTTACAAAAGCTCCCATTGATTTAATGGACGGTTTTTTGGAATCATGACTGAAGAGTTAGGTCCTGAATTATTTAATTATTTTGGCACGAAAAAAGTTACTGCTACTTGTAACATGTATTTATTTATTTTTTTTACAGACACTCTAGCAAGCAGGTGGAGGAGTCTCTTCGTTTGTGGAAAGTGGGAGGGTAGGTTATAGGAATGAGATAGAGTTGGGAATCTGAATCCTGATCTGCCACTCACTTGCTATGTGATCTTGCGTCAGTCACTTCATGGATAAGACTTAGGGTCAGATTGTGAACCACTTTCTCACATTATCTAGCTCCATTGACTTGACTGGAAACTATTCACGTGAGTAGCTGCTACCCAGTGGGGCAGGGGTAGGGCCCAATCCACAGCCCATTGAAGTCAATGGCAAGATTCCCATTAATGCAATAGGTTTTGGATCTCACAGAGGAGTAGTGAGTACAAATGAGTTGCTATATGTTTGAAAATGAGAAATGCTCTCATGCGCACTACATATGTTATTGTATAATAATCATTTCAGTAATTCACGGGAGCAGCTTGGCCTGTTAGTGAGCATATTCAGTAGCCACATTGATGTGCATCTGGATAACCTGCTTTGTGTCAATTTGAAACAAAAACGGAGGTTCACAGAATGTGCTTCTGCCCAACAAAAACATGCATGCACAAACGGATCAGATTTGTATAGTTAAATGTTAAATACCATGCTCTACTCTGGGTCAAACGAGATGAAGTAACATTATGTTGCTAAAGTGGAAAGAGAATATTCTGTCGGGCACTGTTTTCATTTTAAAATTGCAAGATTTGAAAGGGAATGATAGACACCAAGGGTACGTCTAGACTGCAAAAAATAAACCAATGCAGCGAGTCTCAGTGCCTAGGTCAACTGACTTGGGCTCACAGGGCTTGAGCTATGGGCTAAAAATAGCAGTGTAAATGTTACTGCACAAACTGGGCTCAGGCTCTGAGACCCTCCCAGATACCCAGGTTACAGAGCCTAGGCTCCAGCCCGAGCAGGAACATCTACACTGCGATTTTTAGCCCCGCAGTGCAAACACCATGAGCCCAAGTCAGTTAATCCAAACTCTGAGACTTGCTGCTGTGGGGATTTTTTGGCAGTGTAGACATATCCTCAGAGCCTGATTCTCCATTCCCTCACCTCAGTACACAAGCCCTAAAGATTGAAAATCACCCCTTAAACATGTTGGGCCTAATCTGTATGCCTAACTCCATCCCAATGCAAATACTTAAGATCTTGACATCAATGGTACTGTTTGCACGAGGAAGGATTATTGGTAAAGTTTATAGGGTCAGGCCCATTATTCATGCAAACTTTGAATCTATTTTTTGAAGTCCAGTACCAGAAACAAAATGTGCTGAATTATGGCTTTTATTTTTGATTGGTTTAATTCAGATCTTCACTTTTTGTGTGTGATGGGGAATGTTCTCTAAGATTCGTTTTTACTATTTATTTTATTTCTATCAGACACCCTGAGTTACTGAAAAAAGGTGTAGAGAATACCGATCACAGCTATCTTATTGTGACTTTGCACTCCCCTTGTCTGTTCGGTAAATCCACCTGCTGTCTCTTTACTTATACTTAGATTGCAAGCTCTTTGGTGCAGAGACCATCATTTTGCTATGAGTTTTGTACAGCACCTAGCACAGTGCGGATAAGGCCTTTAGGTGCTGCTGCAACATACACTATAAACAATAAAGATAATCATTCTAGTGGTTGGATTTAAAGATCACATACAGATTTTTGTTCCCAGCATTAAAGAATATTTATAATTTCCCCCCACTTGTTAATTTGGAGGGAGAGCTTTTCCATATGATACACATGAGAACACCATCTTTTAACTCTCTTCCATGTGATTTGAGCATTTAGGAATTTCATGGGTTTTAAGATGTTGACTTAATGTCACAATTTAAGCATTTAATTTTCTTTGGTGCATAAGAGTATTAGTACTTAAAAGATTTATACTCCCAGCAGTTATTACTTTCCCTGTTGTATTCTGATGACATGAGCTATTTTTTGTTGTTCAGGGAATAGCTGATTCAGTGACCATATGATTACTAGATAAGTGCCTTTGGGTGGCTTTTTGCCGGCTTGACCCTCTCCGGGGCGGCGGGGAGCCAGACCACCTCGCTACTTCTGTCAGGTGTGTCGGGGAACTAGCCTGGCTGCGGAGCCAACAGTCAGTAGCTCAGGCCCTCAGGCGGGGCTGAGCAAACAGTTCACATAGCAAACCCAGGCTCCTGCTCCGAGCAGCCTGGGAGAGAGGGAGACAGCCACCCGCGAGTTGGCCCACCCACTCCACCGCGTCCCAGCCTGGGGCCCTAGAAGCGGCAGAAGACCCGCTGCTGTGTCAGTGAGAATCCTGGCCACAACACACTGACATTGGCTCTGGCAGTGTTGCAGCCTGACTAGGGTCGGCTGCCTCCAGGCTACCTTCCTATCTCCCCCTCTAGAGGTACCTGGGTCCAGCCGGCATCCTCCAAGGGCTCACACACCATGGGCTCCTCGGGGTAACTGGCGCATGGTTGGCTTGACAGCTCCTCGGGGTAACTGGCCAGCGGCAAGCTTGGCAGCATCTCTGAGCTCAGGCTAGCATCAGGCATTGGCTGGTCTGGCCAGTCTCGGGTTTGGCCGCCGATCGCCGTGATCTCCCAGCTAGAAGCTCCACCACAGGCGTCTGGCCTCTCCGGTGACTGTCTTTCAACGAGAGCTCTGGGGTCAGGCTTTTATACTTCCTGTCCTGCGCCTTGACCTCCGAGGGGCGGGTGCAGGGTTCACTAGCTCCACCCACGTTGGTGTCCAGAGAGGCTCATCCCTCTCCAGGCAGTGGGGAGCCAGCCCACCTCGCTACAATGCCATGATTTGGTTTTTAGCTATAATGAAGCTTTGCAAGAACCAATAAATGGCATCCTTCAAAAGATGTAATCAGCGATCATTATGCTTAAAAAATGATCACAGGCAGGGCTGGTAGTACTGCCTGTTATTAAGCTTGCCTGACACATCCTTTCCATTGCTTATAACTTGCCAAACTTTAATTGTTAGGGCTGAAATTTTCCAAGCCAAGTGTCTGTCTCAAGCTGATTTCTTTCTTCTTCTTCTTTCTTTCTTTCTTTCTTCTTTCTTTCCTTTCTTTCTTTTCTTCTTCTTTTCAGCCAAAACAGTTCAGCTGTTTCCAAGGATGAGACTAGGAGAATAACACACTGGTTTTCCCACAGTAAAATTCTTTTTTTAACAGCACCGCACTCCCATGCTCTGGAGGAGGGACTTGAATTTGTGAGGGACTGGCCTCGGTGTCAGGGATGTGTCTGCTCAAATTTGGCCTAAGTATAAGCCTATATGAGGCATGGTGGCTGAGTGCTCCAGGTGCTCGGCTACAATCCCAAAAGTAAGGGATCGGAGGTCTTGCTTGATCTCACACAGAAAGGCTGCCTCCAGTCCACCGAGATGCAAAAAGGTACCTGATTCACTGGTTTAGGGAAGATGAAGGCTGGTGGTGGGGAAGAGAGAAACTTGGACTGAGAATGAGATGGGGGGATATTGGACCTAGCTGAGCAAGGAGACTGGGAGACAGGGGGAGTGGGACTCGTAAGCAAAGAGACTCAGACAGGAGCTGGGAGGGCAAAGAGACTAGGATTTAGACTAGGACTCAGTGGGGCAGAAGGAAGAGGTGAAGGGGGAAGGGAAACAGATGGGATGAGTAGCCAGGGTGCGGGGGAGACTGAGCAGGCGGGCAAAAAGATGGAGACAAGGAGCTCAGGAGGCAGCGATACTAAGATTGGATGAGGATCTTGGGAAGGTAGATTGGGGCTAGGAGCCAGAGTGAGCAGAGAATGTGGTTGGGTGTGGGGGGGGGGAAGAAGAGGAGGTCAGTGTGGAGAAGAGAGACTGATCGAATGAGGAGCCAGGAGGTGGGGGAAACTGGAAATGTCTGGGCAATACAACTGGGAGTGGGGTGGGAGACTGAAACTGGAAAGGGAATTGGCAGGGGGACACTAGCTCTTCATGGGTAAGGAGACTGGGACTGTGATGAGAAGCCTGAGAAGTTGAGACTGGGATTGCATAGGCCAGGAGAATGGGATTGGGACAAGCAGCCAGGAGTGGGGAAGAGACAAGACTGGGACAGGGGAAATTTGGAGGGGACAGGGCAGCAGGGGACAAATTTTGGAGGAATGGACAGAGGAATCTATGACCACTAGAGAACACTCCCTTCCAGAGCCTAGATTTTTGAATCTCACCATTCCTCTGCTGTCTGCGAACGTCTGTGAAATCTCCCTCTCGTTCTGGTCCATATAGAAGATGGCAACCTATTACTGCTATCAGTTACTCTGTTAACTCAAGTGGACGATTTGTGTGGTGGATCTAAAGATTCCAGCCCTCCAGATGACCCATGTGGGTGTCAATATGATGCCACATAATGGAATTTCTGGGCAGGTTCAGTTTGCTTTTTTAAAGACCTAGGAAATTGCACACACAAAAACCTGTCTAGTGTGCCATCCCCAGAGTAGGTCCTTACTGTGCACAGACTGAATCGGGGGCCCTGTGGGAAAAATAGTATGTGACCATGTAATTAAAGATGGACACACACAAGGAGATTGAATTAAGGTTGGCCAGAGATAATTCTGCCATTTCTTAACTTTTGAGTGCTTGACTTTGCAACCTTAATAATGTTCTTTTAATGTGTGTGTGTGTGTGTGTGTGTGTGTAATATAATTATATGTTCACCACAAATTTAATCTTTTTAAAGGGACATATTAATTTAAATTAAATATTCTTTTAATTACTACTGTATTTATTACATGCCTCTATATGATGTCTATCACCACTGTTTCTGGGAGTTCTTTACAACATTTTGGCCAAACTGCCCAAATTTAGGACGTATTCCAAAGTGAGAGATTTTGGGTGCCTAAATTTTTAGGCCTCATCTGAGTCACCTTAAAGTCCTGATTTGCAGAAAGTGTTGAGCACTCACTTGAGCATACCACAGTATCAGACCTTCTTATTCGACAAAGAACAGGGAACTTTCTTGTTGAGCAAAAGGCAGATGATGCTCATTCTTCAAGAGTTGGTGTGCCCTGGGACATTCCAGACCTTTTATTTAGCCACCCTGAACAAAGTGATGTGTTTTGAGTCTCCTGAGAAAGGTGCCAGTTTCACACTGGATCCCAGAACATTTTTGATTTTGTAGATAGTAGCCAGCACCTTGAATTTCTCCTGGGATAGGCCCAATCCTGCTGCCACTGAAGCTGTAAAGAGTTTTGCCATGTATGTGAATGGCAGCATGGTCAGGCCCTCTGTGCAGAGTACAGGTTTTCTATGTTTTCAAGGGTCTGACCCGCTTGGAAATAGGCAGCCCCATTCTGCACCAGCTGAAGTCTCCCAAGTGGCCCTGGTTGCCAAAATGAAGATGAACATATTATCAAGATCATCACTAGAAGTGACAGACATGGAGATCACTGTAGCCTGGTCCCTGTCTGACTTGGTTGGACATAATCTCTTAGGCAGCTGAAGATGAAGACTGGATTCTTAACCACAGCTGCCACCTCAGGGTTGATCCAAAGCCCATTGGAATCAATGGAAACACTTCCATCGTCTTGAGTGTAGACTGGAGTGATAGTTAGAGGATGAAATTTAATAGTGAGAAGTGTAAGGTTGTGCATTTAGGGATTAATAACAAGAATTTTAGTTATAAGCTGGGGATGCATCAATTAGAAGTAACGGAAGAGGAGAAGGACCTTGGAGTATTGGTTGATCATAGGATGACTATGAGCTGCCAATGTGATATGGCTGTGAAAAAAGCTAATGCGGTTTTGGGATGCATCAGGAGAGGCATTTCCAGTAGGGATAAGGAGGTTTTAGTACCGTTATACAAGGCACTAGTGAGACCTCACCTGGAATATTGTGTGCAGTTCTGGTCTCCCATGTTTAAAAAGGATGAATTCAAACTGGAGCAGGTACAGAGAAGGGCCACTAGGATGATCCGAGGAATGGAAAACTTGTCTTATGAAAGGAGACGTAAGGAGCTTGGCTTCTTTGGCCTAACTAAAAGAAGGTTGAGGGGAGATATGATTGCTCTCTATAAGTATATCAGAGGGATAAATACAGGAGAGGGAGAGGAATTATTTCAGCTCAGCACCAATGTGGACACAAGAACAAATGGGTATAAACTGGCCACCAGGAAGTTTAGACTTGAAATTAGACGAAGGTTTCTAACCATCAGAGGAGTGAAGTTTTGGAATAGCCTTCCCAGGGAAGCAGTGGGGGAAAAAGATCTATCTGGCTTTAAGATTCTACTCGATAAGTTTATGGAGGAGATGGTATAATGGGATAATGTGATTTTGGTAATTAATTGATCTTTAAATATTCAGGGTAAATAGGCCAAATCCCCTGAGATGGCATATTAGATGGATGGGATCTGAGTTACCCAGGAAAGAATTTTCTGTAGTATCTGGCTGGTGAATCTTGCCCATATGCTCAGGGTTTAGCTGATCGCCATATTTGGGGTCGGGAAGGACTTTTCCTCCAGGGCAGATTGGAAGAGGCCCTGGAGTTTTTTCGCCTTCCTCTGTAGCATGGGGCATGGGTGACATGAGGGAGGATTCTCTGCTCCTTGAAGTCTTTAAACCACGATTTGAGGACTTCAATAGCTCAGACATAGGTGAGGTTTTTCGTAGGAGTGGGTGGGTGAAATTCTGTGGCCTGCGTTGTGCAGGAGGTCGGACTAGATGATCAGAATGGTTCCTTCTGACCTTAGTGTCTATGAATCTATGAATCTGTGAGTGGACTTTGGATCAGGCTCTGGATGTCAATAGCAGAGTATAATGATATCATGTAGCCTCCTCTCCCCTTCCATGCAATCATGTTCATACCACTCCTCACATCTATGAAGCTGGTGCCCCTCCATATATCACTGTTCAGAGGGGTATTTCTGCTAAAGAGACAAAGAAACATGGGTTTGTATGAACTGGTGGACCTAGATGCCCTCCTCATAAGGCCTAGCCCTGCTGTTCTTATTCCCAGTGATATCAATATCACTTGGAGAAAACACATCCCATTGAGATGAAGTCAGTGGGAGTTTTGCCTGAATAAAGGCTACAGGATTGGGCCACTGACCTTTGCAGAGAGATTTTTTACGATGGAAAATTCACTGCAGGAGGCCTGACTCTCTTCTCAGAGTGGGTGACGTTCACCGAATGCAGAGGGCCACCATTAGGTGTATGCACCAGTTAAACCCCCCTTTATTGGGGGCTTCATAGTGGGATTTAACTCATGCAGAAGCCTTGTATTGTCCTTCTACTCAGGGTGAATACACCCATTGGCTTTAAACCAATCACTCCACTAACCTCCGTGAGGCAAGAGCACGATCTAGCCTCAAGTTCAGTGTGTATGTCTCTGGAAAGTGCTGATCACAGTAATTCTCTTCAGATTCTTGCCCATACAAAAGAACCAAACCCCTTTCCATAGCCTCTGCTAAAAGCCCTGAAAACTATGAGATCAATGGTCATTTCCAGCACACGTTTGGAATCTTGCTTGGTGCTGATCAGGTTTTCATTTACCCACTCTCGTAACACTGTTTTCCACAAATGAGCCTGATTTTGATCTCACTTAACACCAATGTACATCGGGAATCACTCCACCGAAGTAAGTATAGTTACACTGGTGAGTAACTGATGTAGGTAAGGAGAGAATCAGGCCCCCTATTTTGATGAGCTCTGTGGGGTGCCTAAGTAGTGTGACTGCTCTTAGAGAACTTTCCAAGACCCCAATTCTGCAAGGTACAGGGACGTGGGTATAATTTTAAGTATGTAAGCAGTCTCATTGACCTCAAAGGAGCCCAAGTCTGAAGTACAAAAAACCTGAGAAGGTAATATGGTATAAAGACAGAATAATAGATCCCAAACAAATCTTACAAAAACATATTAAGAGGTAGGGCTAGGATGTAAACATCCTAGGGAGAAAATCATGAACAGTGGCTCAAAATACATGAAAATTTTCTCTTTTTGCTGAAGAGTACATTAATGAAATGAAGCCAAGCTGGAATATTTTTAAATGGCCTAGCTTTAGTGCCTGTGGGGAAGTTTATGAGAGACCATGCACAGCCATAATTACAAGGTATGGAAATTGGGGAGAACATAAATGATCAGTTTGGTGGAAAATGTATTCACAGCCTGTAATTTCTTCTGTATCTCACTTTTTCTTCTTTGTTTCAGTGGGCATCCGGGTGGTAGGGTAGGCCAGGGAAATCAGATAAGAATAGTCTGCCCAGCGGTTGGAAAGTAATTTGAACATTAGGGAGAAGGGTTCTCAGCAGTCTTGTTTTTGCTGTGAATGGCATCTGAAAAGAATTAACATTGGCAAGGATGAAATGCGGTTCTTCTTTTCGCCGGCTGCACTCAGGCATGGACACTGCCTTTGGCTGTGGAGCAAAACTGAGCTCGAGTCTGTCTTCCAGTTCTTCGTCTTCCACTCTGTACTTCTACATACACATGTCCATTGTGAACATAATTCTCTCTTGCTAGCAGAGATGGGCATGAATGGAAATGCCAGGTCTGAATGCCCTTGCACATTGGGATGTTTGAAATCCAGATTCAGATTCTGTGACGTGAGCATACCCCTGTGTAGGAGCAGAACGAACTGGTGAAATCTGCACCACAGATCCTCCCTACCTGTCTCTTGGTCTTCTCCTGTCTTCCCTTCTACCCCTACTCCTGCTAAAAAAACTCAAAACACATACACATACCACCCTCTCCCCCAATATGGATGGTGCCCCCTCAGTGCCCAGCTCCTTGCTATTACAACTGCCATTCAGGCCCTCTGTGTCTATGGAGGGGGCTTAGGTTTTACCTCATAAAGTGCAGGTCTCAAAATGTACTGAGAGAACCAGCAGTTGTAAAAGTACTTTAGGCATTTTCCCCCCATGAAGCTTTCCAGAGATGAACAACTTCCTCTGATGTTCAGACAAGTGGAATTCAAACTCAGCAGAAGCAGCTAGAGCTTACTGGCAAATGTCTGCCCTGATCTACACAGGATGCAGTGCTACAGAAGTCAAGGGAAGTGCCCTGAGTGGAGCTGCCATGAGTGTAAATCAGAGCAGAGTTTACCCAACCCTACCTTTTCTGGATAATAATATTGCAGAACCTAGAGAATCCAATCAGCCAAGTTTTCATTCAGAAACCTGTTGTGCCATCGGCTGTGCCCTCTCTGTGTGTTATCTCAGAATTCCTGCTTCTGATGAAGCCAGGAATTGTTGGACTCCAACGTCCAACAGCAGGGACAGGGAGCAGTGTAATTCAGTGGAAAGCTCATTGGGCTGCGATTAGCTTAAGCATAATGCAATAAAACCCTTTCCAGCCACACAAACGCAGGGGGCCATTGTCAGAAAAATTTAACTTTTTCAGTACGCTTCATTTGGATTGTTATTGTTAAGGAGAATGCTGAAGGAATCTCTCCTCCATACTGTAGGAAATATTTACTCCTCCATGCATTCCTAGATACCATGGTAATTTGTGACAGAAGAATAAGAGGAAACCCAGCAGTTTCAGTCCAATGGGGGTACCATAAAGGTTATGAAAAAGTATGCTGCCAAATCTGTGCAGCAGGAAGCTGGCACATCAGACGAATGGTGCTGTTCTCTCGTTCACATCCAGTTTGGCCAGCGGCTAATGTCAGCATTGCACCAGATCTCAGGTAACCAATCACATATTGCTGTGACATAATTTTAGCTATCAGGGAGAAACCAGACATGGAGAGGAGATTAGCAGAGAGGAGTCTGCCAAAATTGAGGCTGCTGATATTGGAGGCTCTTAAATGCTCGCATGATGTTGTACATAATTGAAAAGCTGTAGAAGGAGTTTCTGTAGATGAATCTTAACTTCCTACTTTTTCTTTTCTGCCTTATTGGTACTTACTTCTCAGGGAATTTTCTCTTCGATTCCTAAATGGTAATTCACTTACACTCCTTTGGCAATTCCAGCCCTAATATTCATATTGTATATTTGTATTTATTATGTGTTTCGTTTAGTGTTCATTTCTATTTTTCATACTACAGTATCTTATAATCTTGGAGATTTTGATGACGGTGATGTGGGGTGTGATCCTGTTTCTATTGCAGAGCATGATGCCAATTGACCTCAATGGGAGCAGGAGCAGGCTAAGAGAGCGCACTAACAGATGAAAGCTTTAATCTTATTCTGTGTGAAACAATTGAAGTATGTGACAAATATTCAGTCTACTTTAGGAGAGACAGACACTCACAGAGAGCCAGTGAAATTCAGCCTTGTGCAGAGAGCCAGCAGAAGGCATGCACACCACTTAAATCCCATTTCAATCCTCACCATAGGACATAATGGTACATAGGCCTTATGCTATCCCGCTGCACAGAGTGAATTTTACCCAGTGAGAAGATAATTACAGTGATTGTTTCTTTACATCTTGCTAGCAAGGCCCTCAGGCAGTGGGATCCCTAGTTCAGTCTAACTCGTAACGGTGTGTCAGGCTAGAGGAGACTTTTGCCACTTGCTTTCAGGTGGTCTCCAACTTTATCACCTTGGGTTGGCTTTATTTAACCTAGATTTCATAGTGCCTCTGCCAACACACACGCCCAGCATTGCCTAGTCTTCAGCCTGAATCAGCGTTTCCAGAGCTAATTCTTCCTGCTGGTCATTGCTAAGAGGCCCTGCTGATTCATTACTGAGGGCTGGGTGTGGTCAGAAAATGCTAAAAGGGCTTTGTGTTTTTTCCAGCACTATCTGGCTTAAAGTTCTCCAGGAGCCAGACCCAGACTCCTCATCTGACACACATTCCTCTAACTGATATGACACCTGTCTTGTATATCAGAGGTGTTTTTTTTTTAAAAAGTGTGTTGAAATAAAATACAAAAACATAAAACTCCTAGACGGTTGGCTTTCATGTTTCAGGAAACATCTATTTAGTTTGATCTGCTGAAAAGAAAGGGCGGGGGTATAGAAATCATTTCACTAACCACAGACATTCATGAAGCTAATCATGACAAATGATTGCAGGAGTTTCTGAAGCTATAGAGGTGCTTACTAGTATCAGTCCTCTCACCATGGCACCCATTGACACAGATCTTTTTTCAGTCAGTCCAGAGGGCACTCCATTTCCTGATGTTCTGGATTAGCATAGTATCTATATAGAGGAAGAAAAGTCCATGCAACAAGCTCTTCATGCTGAACAGCTTCTCCTTAGCTGCAAAACACGGCCCAGTGGAAAATAACATTAGCCAGCTGTCAGGCTGTCTAGAGTGGCTCACGGCTGTGAGTGCCAAGCTCAGGGCAGATTGTCAAGAACAGGGCACGAACCCCAAACTGGTCGTGAGTTCTATACTTAAATTTTATCAGCCACGTAACAAGTGTGGACTGCTCAAGCATGATAGCAGCCTTAACATGGAATCACAGACAGTGACCTTGGTACTCTGGTCTATCTTGCCACCCAGGCAAGCCTGCCTTTGTGATCGATGGTCCCTTACACCAAAAATCACGTCACTATTCAGATTACTCCCAGTCCCAAAGGACTAGTCACTTACCCCAGGTCAAGTGCACCCTAGATCTCTCACTAGAGACAACGCTTATAGCCAATCCTATAATAAGCCAATGAAAGGTTATTATCTAGGAAAAAGAAACAAGAAAGTTATTTACAAGGTTAAAGCAGGTAAACATACACACACAAATGAGATACAGTCTTAGGTTCCAAAAGATGATAGTAGCTGCTATAATATGCAAACTTTGTACATCCTTTAGGGCTAACCCAAGCTAAACAGCTGGGGACCCCCTTAGAAATCTTTGCCTCAGAGTTCAAGCAGCACAGGGATACAAATTCTCCTTAACAGGATGTGACTGGAGTCCCAGGGGGGAGCCACTTGAAGTCACTCAATTATGGTGAACTGTAAAGAATGGGGCAGACAATCCCCAAAGCTGGTGGATATTCCAATATTTAGATTTACCACGGCAGCACAAAACAGCTTCTTTATTACCTCACTGGTTACTCAGAAGTCAACAACACAGTTCCCTTAAAGTAACCCTAGGCCTCCACCTTGACACCCAAGTCAGATATGATGAGGATTAATGAAAATCTTCTTCATCATATAAAAAAGTTCTACAATCCCAAAAGATCGGACACATTATCTCCCAGGTTAATGAATATTCTGGATGTTACCCAAATACACGCTTACAGCCAATTCTTAACACTAAACTAAATTTATTAAAAAAGAAAAGAGAGAGAGTATTGATTAAAAGATCAATATACATACAGACATGAGTTCAATTATAGTGCTTCAGATTCATCGCAGAGATGGTGAACTTAGTAGTTGCAAAGAGTTCTTTTAGAATTTAATCCATAGGTTATAGTCCAATATCATATTCAGGGTGTTCCAGCTTAACCAAGATCTCAGTCTTGTGACTCAACTTCCCCTGATGAAGCTTAAGCAGATCTGAGATGACAGGATCAGGACCCAAGGGTCTTTTATACAATGTTCTAGCATCCACTTGACCATACAGTCCTGGGTAAACAATAGGCAATCAGGGCGACTTTGAACTAGGTATATTTCCTAAGCATCACCAGTAATTATTCACACAGATTAGCATAAGGCAATTGCCTGTTTTTCCACCATTTGCAGATGATTCACTATACATTTCAAAGAGAGATGAATACAGTGACATCCTATGTTTACAGTTCATTTAAATATTAAGATGTTCTTTTGATCTCTGAATTAACAGAATACAGCATAGACAGGGACTGTTTGATTACATTGTTGACCACAACTAATATATATGTAAATACACAAAAACACAAACATTATCTCCCCATATGTCTCTAAGGGTTGAATTTGAGTTATTCATCCTACAGGATGCTTAATCCTTTCTGGCCATGCTTCACACAGGGATTTCCCCCTGCGGTCAAACTGATGGGATGGGCATTTGGTGCATGTTTCCTCTCCATGGATGTGGGAGGAACAATCAGCAAAGTGTTTTGTCCACTGATGTTGCACAGTGGCTTGTCTGATGTCTGTAGACCTTCTTTTGTGAGGAGGAGATGACACCTCTTGTGATAAACTAGTATTTCACACTTGCTGATGCTTCTCCCCTGACGGTGGGAGTTCACAGTCTTAGCAAACATTTTTATAGTTACAGAGCAAGCATTTAAACATTATCTTATAACATGGGATACAGATGTTATAAGGAGAATTAATATTTGCAGCGTCCTACAAGTATCCCATAAAGTCTAAACACTAAAGACATTCTTATAACTCTAATATCTATTTTAATAAGAGTAACACATAGGTGAGGCAGGTTGGTTTCCAGCTACGCATTTGTCAGTGTTTAGTGAGGCCCAATTGCCTTGGCATGACACCATCACACCAGGGAAGGAAAATAAATAGCATAAATGTTGTGCTCAGGTACAGGAGCACGGACAAAAGACCTAATTCAACAGTACACTCCAGTTTAGCTATCTACTAAAATTTTGACATGGCCACCATGATTATAGTAATTGAGAGCGTCACAAGCATTAATCCTGGCAACATACCTGTAGGGCAAGGAAGTATTATTGTCCCTAGTTTATAGATGGGGAACTGAGGCAGAGGGAGATTAAGTGATTTGCCCAACGTCACAAAGGAAGGCCATGGCAGAGCTGGGAATTGAATCCAGATTACATATGTCCCAGTGTAGTTTCTTAGCCACAAGACTGCCTTCCTCCCACTGGACAGTTACGCTGGGTTTGCATCTGCTTTGTGTTACCAGATCGACAGTAAGCAGCTAGAGGGTACCAGTGAATCTGTCTCTATTAATCTACCTACCTATCAGCTAAATATCAGTCAGTCAACTTAGCTTTTCCTATTCTGCCTGTCAGCTACGTTATAGACATGACTGTGATGAATGCTGTGTTGAAGAGTGATCTAGAAATGCTTATCAGCAAGCCTTACAAAAATATAACGCTTACATGGAAAGACATTGTAAATTCCAAGTACATTAGTTTCAGAGTAGCAGCCATGTTAGTCTGTATCCGCAAAAAGAAAAGGAGGACTTGTGGCACCTTAGAGACTAACAAATTTATTTGAGCATAAGCTTTCGTGAGCTACAGCTCATTTCATCCGATGAAGTGAGCTGTAGCTCACAAAAGCTTATGCTCAAATACATTTGTCAGTCTCTAAGGTGCCACAAGTACATCAGTATTATAAACCAGATCCTGAGGTCCTCTTATTTTACTCAGGCATAGCTGAATAAAAATCATACAATATTTGAGTAAAGATTTTAGGATGCGGCCCCCAAGGAATTACACTGGGCCACACCAGGCATTCAATTTTTAAGCAGAAATCCCTCACTGGGGATGCTCACTTGGTTTATATTGGCATGAAGTCAATGGAGCGACACTGATTTATCCAGCTGAGGATCTAGCCATAGAGAAAAACATAACAAAAAATATGACACTCCTCCACCACTAAGACTCTAACACGAGACCCTAACCACCATTTGGATGCAAGGATGAAACCCAGACATTTGGTGGTTATATGGGAGAACCATAGGGTGAGCGAGTTTATGTGCCTGCGGTTTCATGGTCTGATCTAGCATAAGTCAGGAAGGAGCACTGTCAGACACATGCTTTTCCCCATCTCCACATTGCCCAAAGGGACATGATTTGTGTGATACACTAACAAGCTATGCCACTGTGGCAGCTTGACCCAAGTAGGAAGGAGCTTCCTCAGATAACCAGATCCCAGATCAGGTAGGGCTTTATATATTAAATCGGCGCCTGGATCTCTCCTTGGAAACATAGTGACATCCCTTGCAGCTCTGTGGAGCATTAGTGTAATACGCTCCTTTCATGATGGTGTATTGCTCAGCCTATGGTCAGCTTTATTCTGTGTAAGCTTCTAAGCCTTGTTCCCAGTGTGTGGCCCCAAGTAGAGGCCATTGCAGTCGCCATTTCTTGAGGCGACCGGTGTGGATGAGGCTCCCAGGGGTCATTTGGAAGGAAAGGTGGCATTGTCTTACCCAGGTGCAGATGGAAACTTTTTTGGCTACAACTGTTATTTAATGTTCCAAAAGCAGCCCTGGATATAGTAAAACTCCTTGATTACAAACCTGAGTCACAGGTGGCAGATGTGCTCCCGCAGCCTCAGGTGTGCTTCTTGCCTGTTCTTCTAGTGGTCCCCCCCCCCCGCCCCATCCACCAACATCGTCTTTCTCTTCTCTGCAGGAAGTCAGCCATCTTGTCCTCATTCGTGATTTCACAGACTCTGGGTTTTCTGTTCCACTGCACCAGCCAGACTTTCTGTAGTGGATGCTACATATCTTATCTAATCTGTCTCTTTGTTTGAGGCTGTCATTCGCTATGATATCTAAGACCTGTGTGTGACAAGATTGCTTGTCATTGTCTTACTCTTAGGGCTTTGTTTCAGGCGTACTGGGGTACGTACGGCTTGTGGGACGAGGTGTGCACTGCAGAGGCTGCAGTGCTGTACCTGAGTCGTTTTGGCTGGAGGCATAATGACTGTGAGGGACAGTCAGGCATAATGCCGCCAGCGAAGCGAGCGGGGAACATGTTCCGAAGTTGCATTTGCTACACTTTTTAAAAAGCGCAATGAGGACTCCGGGCACCGACAGAGACCTGTGGAGCTATGGGCACTCTCCAGAAATGTCGGCTCACGTCCCCTCTTGGGAGCTGAGCACTAGCGGCACTAGTCCCCCTTCCCCGTGTGCTCAGGGCTCACAAAGAGGGGCACAGGGCTGGTTGGTGCAGATGTGAACTTCTGGTGGGATGGAGCCTCCCCCCACCACCCCCAGACACCCACAGTTTTGCCCTGCATTGTTTATTGGAAAAACAGAAGCACAATTACCGTAACAAAATTATTGGTGTCCCAATAAGCTCCTCCTTTTGCCGGGTGAAGATGCTGCTGTAGTGGAGGGATCTGAATGGAGCAGCTGTGGTCCAGTGGGCTGAGGGAAGGGCTAGGTATTTGGAGATCTGGATTTTAATCCTGGCTCTGTCGCTGTCTCACATAGAGACAAATGATGGCTACTTGAGTGTGTGAGGGGAAAGGTACAGGGATTCCTTTTCCCCCAGAGATGTGTCTGACAGTGATGGGAAGCACAGAGGAGCAGAGCCAGTGGCTCCAAAGAGGTGTGGTGTCCATATGGCAGGGCAGCACTGGTTACACTTTACACAGGTGTAGCAAATCTCACTGGCTGTCATTCTCCTCCCAGTGACCTGGAAACTGTGACAAAGGCAAAAAGCTCCCAGGACCAGGTGGTGCACCCCTCTTCCCTGTCACAGCTTAATCTGGTGAAAGGTGTAAGTGAGCCCTCAGCCTCCCCATGGCTCAGTTTTCCCATCTGTAAAATGGCAATAAATATCACTGGTTACCTTCGTAGGCAATCTGAGGGCTCTTTATGAGTAAGTGCTAAGCAGGAGACCAGAGTCCAACTCCTGACTCCATGCTGCCTGGGCTGGCTGGATCTGGTATTGTTGTCCAGGAGGCACAGTCCTCTGTCCCAGATCTCTCTGCACGGACGCCCTCTGGCAACTTAAGAGAGGTGCTGGCAACCTCCCAGGAGCATCCACTCCAGTCTTTCTTGGCCAGGAGGTTAATGGCTATATACATTGGAGACAAACTGGGATCCTTAGGACTAACTTAGGGAGAACTCCCAGAGTATAACTACCACCGATTATATTTCATTTTACCACCAACCAGCTTGGAAGGAGGTGAAAAGAGCAATAGATTTAGTTTAACATTGAGGCTGCTTTCCATAGTTGGCTGTATCCATTTGGCCAACATTTAAACCTAACTGCCCACACCAGCAGTAGCAGTCACAGCCATCTTGGGTCCTCTAACCTGCAGACTGAAAAAACATGTGTACAGCATAGTAAGTTACCTCCAATTCCTTTTAGGTTAGAATTTTAAATAAGAAGATCGATTTTAGCGATATTCAGTCCAGATGTGGTTCCAAGGATAACATCAAACATTCTGCAGGGGGAGGAAATGTAAGTAGTGATGCTACCTCAGAAGGCGTCCTGACTGTGATGACACACCTTGCACAGCCAGCAGTCTGTCTCCCCTCCTTCCAAGCACTATTTTCCTTCTTGCTTATGTTTCACTTGTTAACTTGGTCTGGTAGTCTGTCAACCAGGTGGTGTTCAGTGGTGGGCTTCTGATCCTTCCCCACAGACTGCAGCAAATGGTTAGGACTCCGCCAGGAAATGGATTAGGAGGAAGAGGATGAGATGCATCTTTACAGCCACAGGCTTTGTCCTGCAAGGAGCCGAGTGCCCCTAGAGGTGCTAAGCGGCTACAGCATCTACTGAACCCCAAAATAGGAGCCCAATGAGAGCTGAGGTTGCTCACTTCTTACATGATCTGGTCCAAGGTGACTAATTTCAAGGAAGTGACAAACACACTTTTCACTTATTACATTTTTCTTAAACTGCAACGTTCTCTCTCCCTCTATCCCCAGAGAAAAGGCCAGACTGCCTAGATGCACACTGCTGCAATGTGGCTTCATTCAAATTTGCTCACAATTCCACAGAAGGCAGTCATTCAAGCTCCTGGAAGTACCAGGGGAAGCCTGTCCTGGCTGTACAACCGATCTGTATATTTGCCTTCTTTAGGTCACCCCAGATAAAGTAACAGAAAGACTGAAAGCGTAGCCCATATGTCATTCAAGGTTGGGTGTGCGCTTGGTCCCAGAGTCTTTCTCTCTCTTTCTCTGAAGACTATATAAAATTAACAGAGTTAGATGACAGATAAAGAGACAGATAAAAGAAATACAAAATCAGGATAAACAGGGTTTAGACAGAAGGTCTGATTAGCCACTGTGTTACTCCCGTTTTATGCCAGTGTAACCCCATTATGGATTTAATCTGATGTAAAACTGGAGTAACTCAGTAGTGAATCACACTCAGTGTTTACACTGTACTTATGGGGACAAAGGGACATAGGAAGAGATTTGAATCTGAAAGTCAGGATAAGCCATGTGAAAGGGATGGTATTAAAAGCCCAAATTCCCAGGAAATAAGTATTCAAGAAAGGAACAAAGAAAGCAGACTAGAACAACAATATGTATCATGCTACACACAGCGCTGTGTAGAGGCACTGCCTTTCACCACAAGAGGAAAGCTCAGAAGCATCTTAGAAAATAACCCTTGTTTATCTTCTTGATTCACATCTTCGTTTTACTAATGAAAAGACTTAACACACCACTGTCCGGTTCTTTGGTGGAATGGAAGCTTGCTGTATAATCAGATGTTCTCACCTTTCTGCATGATCTGTCCTCTGCTAACTGTTTCTTCTTTTTCAGTGTTTTTCGAAACTAGTGCTCTTCCTCTATGCCCTTTTGCCTTCCTAAAATTTGTTTTGTGCACTTTCAACAGATACAAATTGTAACTAAGAAAATAGATCTGAGCCATGTCACTTCCAAATGTGGCTCCCTGAAGAACATCCGTCACAGACCAGGTAATGTAGGAATTATTTGGACTAATATGGAATATTAGGGGGCAAATCTTGCTTGCCTATCTCATGTGAATAGACCCACTGAAGCAATTTGCTACTCATGCAAGTAATGTGAATGAGATAAGTGGAGGTTCTCTAATGTACCTACTTCTTAGGGGCTGGATCCTGCAAGATGCTAAGCACTCTGGCCTAATCTAGCAAAACCCTCACATGCTTAAAATTCAGCATGTGTTGAAATGTGTTGCTGGCTCAAGGCTAGAGTGTTCAGCAATGCATGCTCAAACCCACAGCTCAAGATGCTAATTGGTAGGTACCAGAAGAAATGATAAAGATACTGCTTGCAGTCCATCATGAGCTGATTATTAAGTGACAGCATTCTGGAACATTAAAAGCTCTATTCCAGTTTCAGATTCGCATATACATAATCCCAGAAAGAGTATTTGATGAGCCAGCATCCTCCCTATAAAACTTTTCTCCTCTAGAAAGCGCATTACCCAAATCTAATAAACACACATCCAATGTGCCTGTGCTCATGGTGCATGATTCGACCCCCAAATGGGAAGTTTTTACCCTTACATAAGTGGGGACTAAATTCAGGGATATAAGTAGACCTCTGTTGAGGTCAGCGGAATTGCACTTGCTTACACCAGATCTGAATTTGGACCTAGCTATTTACATACTCCTGTCAGAAACCAGAATATGAAATATTTCAGATGCTCAGTATTCTGGATTATATAGTGTACACAAGCTTCATATATGCAGTCAATAAAGAACTAAATGATCATATATATATATGTGTGTGTGTGTGTGTGATTTCACATATATAAGCTAACAAATTTATTCAGATGCAACTTACATGTGATCCAGAGGATTTTGAGTCCATATAGCAATGAACGTGTTACAGGCCTCCACATGTTGGGTTTGTGCATCTACGAAAGAAAGATTGTGGTTACTAATCTTCACTTAATAAATAATCCAAGTACAAATCACCAGAAGTTACGAATGGAAATAATATTCTTTGTTTTATTTAATTGAGACATTTTCATATAAAGAGAGATTGAAAAAGTTTGGGACTGCTTAGTTTAGAGATAAGATTAATAAGAGGGGACATGATAGAGACATACAAACTAATGATACAGATGCACCTATTTACCTGTTCTCATATTACAATACAAGGGGAATGCTCCATTTAAACTGAAAGATAACAATTCTCTGTACACAGTTCAAACTTATCTGTGGAACCTACTGCCACAAGATACCATTGACCCAAGTGGGAGTTTCAGGTTCTCCACTGAGCCTCACTTCAGCAAAGTACTTAAACACATAGAATCATAAAATTGGAAGGGACCTTGAGAGGTCATTTAGTCCAGTCCCCTGCACTCATGGCAAGACTAAATATTATCTATAGCATCCCTGACAAGTGTTTGTCTAACCTGCTCTTAAAAATCCCCAATGATGGAGATTCCACAACCTCCCTAGGCAATTTATTCCAGTGCTTAACCACCCTGACAGTCAGGAAGTTTTTCCTAATGTCCAACTTAAACCTCCCTTGCTGCAATTTAAGCCCATTGCTTCTTGTCCTATCCTCAGAGAGAACAATTTTTCTCCCTCCTCCTTGTAACAACCCTTTTTGTACTTGAAAACTGTTATCATGTCCCCGCTCAGTCTTTTCTTCTCCAGACTAAACAAACCCAATTTTTTCAATCTTCCCTCATTGGTGATGTTTTCTAGACCTTTAATAACTTTTGTGGCTCTCCTCTGGACTTTCTCCAGTTTGTCCACATTTTTCCTGAAATGTAGGATCCAGTACTGGACACACTACTCCAGTTGAGGCCTAATCAGTCCAGAATAGCGCGGAAGAATTACTTCTCGTGTCTTGCTTCCAACACTCCCACTAATGATCATCCCAGAATGATGTTCGCTTTTTTTGCAGCAGTGTTACACTGTTGACTCATACTTAGCTTGTCATCTACTATGACCTCCAGATCCCTTTCTGCAGTATGCCTTCCTAGGCGGTCGTTTCCCATTTTGTATGTGTGCAATTGATTTTTCATTCCTAAGTGGAGTACTTTGCATTTTTCCTTATTGAATTGCATCCTGTTTACTTCAGATCATTTCTCCAGTTTGTCCAGATCATTTTGAATTTTAATCCTATCTTCCAAAGCACTTGCAATACCTTCCATTTTGGTATCGTCCACAAACTTTATAAGTGTACTCTCTATGCCATTATCTACATCACTGATGAAGATATTGATTCCATCCCTATTCAGCAAAGTACTTGAGCAAGTGTTTAAATCCCATGGAAGTTAATGGGATTTAAGCATATGATTAAGCATGTATAGCAGAACCTCAAAGTAACAGGCATCTTGGGAATGGAGGTTGCCCGTAACTCTGAAACTTTCATAACTCTGAACAAAGTGCAGTTTGGGTTCCAGTTCCAGCAGCTGACATTCCAAACCAGGTTCAAGCAGCAGCTGACCTCCCTCCTCAGTGCCAGCAGCTTCCTTGCAGGCAGTTTCTTTCCCTGGATCAGACCGTAAACCTTGTCCCCCTTCCAGCCAGGAGGATGGGGTGAAAACAGCTTGTCCCTCTCCCGTTCAGAGGAGAGGGGCTTAAAATCATGCCCTCCCCTCCCGGCTGTGAGTGTGTGAAAACAGCACCACCACCCCACCACCCCAACTGAGGGAGAGGTGAAAGCAGTGCAGATTCTCCTCTGCCGATGCCTTAGGCTGGCAGCCCCAGCGCCTTCACTACTAGATGTAAGTGGCTACTCCACGCATGGGGTTGGGGTGGGGACAGGCAACCCGGATGTGCCTACCTTTAAGATGCAGTACAGGCACAGTGCAGTATTTACTTTTGTTTGTTTTGGTTTGTTTGTTTCCGCTGCTGCCTGATTGGTTACTTCCAGTTTCACATGGTGTTCGGTTGACGGGTCAGTCCATAACTCTGGTGTTCGTATCTTTGAGGTTCTACTGTATTGAAATGCTTTGCTGAATAGAGGGCATAGTGCTCTTCACCTCTCTAAATCTGGTCCTTTATAAATTATTAGATCATATTTGACAGAGAACTAATAAATGTCTGTGTCTGGACAGAACTGGGAGGGGCAGAAAAAAAAGTCTCCATGGCTAACCCATGAAAAAGTCCCATGTGAAAATTACTTAGCATGATTAAATTTGTCCAAAACGAAACCACTCATTGGAGCTGTAGAACCTCAAAACAAAATTATCTACTTGACTAAGTCAATATTGTGCTTGTCCATATCTCTTTGTGTCATTATTACTGCTACTATAGCAATAGATTGTTTCCCAGAAAAATAAGACACTAATAGCTACTGCTCTCAGTTGACTTGCCTGGTTGTTCCTCAAGCTACATTTTCAGGAAACAAAACAAAGTGTATTTGAAATTTAGGACTATTTCATTTTCTTAATTGTATTTTATTTTGCTTGAATAGGTGGGGGACGTGTGAAAATTGAGAGTGTGAAACTGGATTTCAAAGAAAAAGCTCACGCTAAAGTTGGTTCCCTGGAAAATGCCCACCATACACCTGGAGGTGGCAATATCAAGGTAAGAAATCAGCCTGATGAACTGAGCTTCTCTCTTTGAGAATGCACTTCTGCCCAATATCAGCAGTGACATGAATCGTGGTGTAAATTACACAGCAGGTATACATGGGTCAGAAAAATGAGTGTCACTTATATACAGGGCTATAGAGGTGAGAGCAGGAAAAGCAACTAACAGGAGAATATAAGATAGAATAGCTTACTTTTCTGTGGTTGATCCTCTCAACTTGGAGCCAGTGACTCCCAGTCTGCTCCTCCTGATGCCCAATGCTTTTCCCTATCCCTAGTTGAACTTCTGTTTTGCCTCCAGACCACTCTCTACCTTTGCTGTTATTCTAAATCCACACTGGGGTTTTATGTATATTCCCTTCCCTTCAGCCATGCTCACTGGCCTTTTGTGTATGCTCCCTGTGAACATTTGAACAACATTCAAACAATGCAAATATAAGAATCACATACACACACGTGCATGTTCACTTTGCACAAACAAGTACTTACACTGGCATTGCTTGTGTGATCATCCAGTCAGAGAACTGAAACAATATCAGGACTGTTGTAACCAACCACAGCAAACCAATGCAACTTAAATAGGGTGAAATTCACGTCTGTGCAGAGGGCCAGCTCAAGGCCTATGCACCACCTAAGTCCCACTTTAAGCCTTGGGATGATGCTCTGCACAAGGGTGGATTTCACCCATTACAGATATTGAATGCTCACAGAGATACCCTCATGTTCAATCCTTACAAGGCTTTTTTAAAAAAGAAAAGACATTTTAGACCAACAAAATGTAGAATAATATATTAATTTGATGAAGACATGATATGTTCATGGATATTCATAAATAGAGGCAAAAGATGGGATTTTTCAGTCCTGCCCAAGGGAGTTAGGTACTCAACTCCCACTGAAAGTCAATGGACATTAGGTGCCTAATCCCCTTAGGCAGCTTTGGAATCCCAGCCTAGATTGAATTATTCACTCGGCTGTCGCCTTGGTGGGAATCATTGGCAGGCTTATAGGACAGGGCCCATCTGCTAGAGGACGTGCTCCAGCAGTGGTGGCCCAGGCAAAGGTGGTGAGTGACTCCTGAGTCCAGTGCTGTGAGGCTGTTGATCACCTTCTGGCAGGGACTGAGCTCTCTCAACTCCCACTGACTTCAAGAACTGAAGGTGCTCAGCATCATACAGCAACAGGTCCTATGTGGGAAGGAGAGAGTTGGCCGCAAACCAAAAAGGTGGGATGGTGTATGAATAGGAAAGGTTGTCACCACCGAAGACCGGAGTTTCAAATCAAATCAGCAATAGAAGGTCATTACTTAAAAGCAAAGGTTTAAATACATTTTGCCTTTCTTGAACAGATTGACAGCCAGAAGCTAAACTTCAGAGAGCATGCTAAAGCCCGTGTAGATCACGGGGCTGAGATCATTACGCAGTCACCAGGCAGGTCCAGTGTGCCTTCACCGCGCAGACTCAGCAATGTCTCATCCTCTGGAAGCATCAACCTGCTGGAATCCCCTCAGCTTGCTACCCTCGCTGAAGATGTCACGGCCGCCCTTGCTAAGCAGGGCTTATGAATTTACTCCATTTAGCAGTGTATGAAGTAATAATATTTAGACATGAGCTCTTGGCAGGAATGGGCTCAGAGCAGGTGTTACATTCATTCTTTATCATGTCTAAAATTAAGTCACATCCCAAGACTGTAGCAACCATACAATAAAAAACCCCAAAATAATTAAATAGATGCAGAAATTGGCCTGATCTCCATTTACAGCAGGAAGACACTGGGTTTACATGGGTATGCAATTGCTGTGTATGACATTGGACGATTATTGTTGCTCTGCTCTGTCTTGCATGGAGTACCATAC
Organism: Dermochelys coriacea; assembly: GCF_009764565.3. Lineage (NCBI taxonomy): Eukaryota > Metazoa > Chordata > Testudines > Dermochelyidae > Dermochelys > Dermochelys coriacea. The sequence goes on from NC_050078.2 coordinate 66,008,899, forward strand.
TACGATAAAATGCATTTTTACCTTTCCATGTACCTTAGGGCCATCCACCTCTTTCTGACTTGTTACTATCCCAAGTTGCTCATTTCACGGTTCTGTTGATGCGTGGGAGGAAAAAAATCACCCATTGTAACTTATTACAGGTTAAATTAAACTGAAGAGCCTAGTTAACGGATGGGAATGGCATATAAAGGAAATCAAGTTTAATTTAAAAAAGTGTTATTTGTATAAATGGGTAGAAGGAGAAAGACTGGATTAAGTTATTAACGTTTTGGGGTCTGGATAATTATGTCAGTGTATAGCTGATTCCAATAAATTATTTAACTGATAACTCAAAATAGTAGTTGAAAAACATTTGAATTGTGCTTGAGGAAGTGGCATTTTTAAAACAAAAATACTATTGAAAGGAAGCACTTCCATTTCAATGGGCTTGTGTCTGATTAGAATGTCGGTTAAGCGGCTAGATTTGTGTACACACTACCGGTTTCACATCCTTTCCATCTGTTTGATACAGTATTATAGATATATATATTTCTCTGTGGCCATTTGTGATACGCCCTCATATACTTGAATATTATACTTCTTTATTCACAGTATCTGTGTCTCTTGCACCCTTTGGTGTTGCAATTTTAGGTATGTAAAAGTAGATGTTAGCAGGGTTTTTTTTCCCCTATTCAGAAAAAAATACATAAAACGACAAAAACGTTTAGCATGAAATTGCTTTCTGTAACAACTAAAAGCCGTGACCCTGTTTTAGTGTCAGATGCAAGTCTCTTCTGTAATGCTAGAAAAATTATTCCTTTTCCCCACCCTCCTTTTTTCACCAAGACTGATTTTGTGAGTTCCAGATGTTTAGAAAAAGGGTTTCCAAAGAGGTGGGTTTGGATTCTGGATTTTTTTAAAATCAAAGAACAGTTTGGGTTTAGCTTTTTTTAAACTTCTATAGTAACAATGAATGTTGGATTTATTTTATTGAATTTTTTTCTTTTGCTAAAGTTGAAAAAAATATTTGGGTGTCATTCCATACCTTCAGTAGTGTCTTATGTGTACACTCGGGCACTCAGGTAGTATAACAGTAAACACTGTAGAGATGCCAATAAATTATAATTAATAAATTAAATAAATAAATAAAATGAACTCCCTAGCCTGGATCACCAAGGTGACTGAATAGATAAATAGGGCATCTTTAAATCTCAACAAAGAAGTAGCAAGTGTATGTTGATTATAAAAAGTATAAGGAAAGTGTGCATAAACTTGCAGAGAGATACATAAACATCAGATCTAATGGAGTTACTTGTGAGAACTCCAACACAACATTATGGGCACTAAGAAAACACTGCTGAAGGTAATATAGTGGTATTACTCATCAGTGGATAACAAATCTGCTGATGTTATATACAGTAGATGTTATAAAATGACAAATTTACACACTTGTTGGCTCTCTTTTGAAATCTCTAGCTAATCTTTACACTGTCAACTGAAAGAAAAGGAGTACTAACACGACTGCTACTCTGAAAACTGTCAACTGAGCTAGACATGAATTGTGTATTAAGTCAACCTTGTGTATTGGAAGCTTTTGAGTACTCTGTTCTTTTTACTATGTGTGTGTGTGTGTGTGTGTGTTGGGTATTGATCTGAAAAGAACAGAGAGAAGAAGTTTGTGTCTGTGCAGAGGATTCTTATAATTAATAGCAAACGATTCCACAGAATTAAATTCACAGTATTAAACTGCACAAATACTAAAGAGTAAATCTTCAATGTGATGAATGGAGATTTTGGCCAAGCAGTTGTTCCCCGTGGCATTAAGATGAATTACATGGCTCAGACTCCATGCACCTTACTGAAGATGAACTCCTAAATAGCCCCACACATCAACTCTGCAAAAAGCTTTTTCACACTATAAAGCACCTAATGCTGTTTGTAAGTCAGTTATTTTATACAAAAGACAGGGAGTTTAACAAACATGTTAAGTGCATCAAGAGGATTCCGATTTCTGTCTTGTAATTGCTGTACTGTTGCTTAGAATAACCAATGGGAATTTACATGGAAATAATGTTTGGTGTGGTCCATAAAAATGTCTTGCCATTGTTTAAAAAAAAACAAAAGGAGGGAGAAGAACAGTATTTTTCATCATGTTGTTCTCCATCAATTAATGCAAATTAGCCTTGCAGTGTTTTTATTATGCCTTTTGCCAATGTTAGGAAGAGCCTAAGGTACTACTGAACTCAGCTTCACTGAAGTTGAATACAGCTGGTCAGAACAGTATTTAAACTGTGACTCAAGTACTTTGTATCCTGCTTTTAAAAAAAGCCCCACATTCAGTAGATGGTGATGTTTAGTTATTGCACATACACATCCAAAGTCAAACTGATGTAACACACCAAGTCATTTACTTCATGCTTTGAAATGAGCTTTCTTATCTTCATTCAAGCAAAGTCCTTGTAATCAATAATTGTCCTTCCATAGAAAGAGTTCTAGAACTTTTGTGAGGAGCTAGATGAAGATAAAAGAAATCAAGAGTTTATGTTAAATAAAATGCAAGTTACATTATGCAACTCTAGATATTCACTGAAAAAAGCTCATACGAATCTTAACTTCTCAAGAAGAGTATCAGTTTAAAAACTTTGCAAGCACTTGGTGGCCATGTTCCAGTTTTCTGGAACGCACGTCTTTAACAGTTCTATTCTATTGGCAGGTTTAGCCAGTCAGTGACATTTAAGAGCCAACTTCTCTCTATTTGTAACAGTGAATAAATAGAAAATTTAAATCATTCCAAATCGGATAGTCATGGGAGAATCAAAACTGAGTATGTTTGTTGAGTGGTAGGACAATGGAAAAGGCACTCTGGGCATCTCCACATCTGCAAAATATCTGTTTCTACGTAATCTAGGCAGGAAGAAATCCAGTAAAAGTTGAGCAGATCTTGGTCCAGCAACAATGAAGGAGAAACTAATAATGATGAGGATACTCCTCTGTCCACTAGACAACACATATTTTCACTGTATAGCAGTAAATGGTATTAGCCAGCTAACACTATGTTAATGTACAGTAGTAACATTTCTTCCCTCATTATGACTGCTTGCAAATATATATAAACTGGCCTATCTATACAACCCAAAGGGAGTTGAAAGGCGGTCTATGTGGACTACTGTATATGAGAAAAGTTTTTGCTGGGCTGGACCAAAATATTTTCTGAAAATCAAGTATGAACATCCCTTCAAAGACAGAGGTCTTTAAGTGTAGATCACTTTTGTTATATAAAATGAAGCAGACAGAATTTTAGCCTAGGTGTGTGTAGAGCTCACTCGCTAGTAGTATTAATCAAGCAATGCCCTCTACAGGAAAATAATTTACTTTCAGATTTGGAAAGGTCAGGCATAAAAGCCACTTCAACTTTAGCAAAGAGAAAAAAGAAACAAAAAAACCAACATATTCTGTATGCTGGGATTTGGAGGAATACAGTCTGCTGTTACAAACCTGTGTTTTTTCTGATAATTCTGTTACCATAAAGAGACATTTCTTGAATGGCTGGTGGTAGTTAGTTCATGTTTTTCAATCCAATTTGCAATTGTATTTGTTGCTGTATAGTGATTGTTTTGCAAAATAAAATTGCTTGTCATCTAACCGCTTGTATCTTTTATTTGTGATGCAGATCATATCCCCACCCACTCACTGCATATCATTGTATTGCTATTAAGAAAATATAAAATAACATAGACCTACTAGCAATGCATACAGTCAGTCTTAAGACGAGTCAGAGCAGATGCAGTAGTGGCTCTCGCTTACTCCCCCTTATTTCTTGCCAAAGTACCCAGTTTTACAGCCAGCACATCAGCCTTTAGGGAAATATTTCTCTGCTTCATATGAATGAGTTACTTTCTTGTTTATCCTGGAGTTCTAACCCAAATATTAAGTTTACCTTGACTGTGGATTGAACAGTTAGGTTCCCAAGATAAATAACTGACCTCATGAGTAAATCAACTTCAAAATTTTTAGACTGACTTTAGTACTTTTGAAGATGTCTCTGGAGGCTGAAGTCATCTATTGCACCCCAGAACAGGTACAGCACAGACAGTGACTTTACCAATTATCCTGTACTGCCCCTCTGGTGTACCTCACTCCAGATTTGGAAAGAACACCTGTAGGAGAGAATGGATAGGTTCCATCTCTAACTCTTAATCCATGGTGTGTCTGCCAAGGGCATATATTAGTGCCAGGCATGATGGTATTTTTATTCTATAAGAATGTAAGAGCTACCATACTGGGTCAGACCATGGTCCATTTTGCCCAGTATCCTGTCTTTGACAGTGGCCCACACCAGATCTTCAGGGAGACTATACAGAACAAGTCAATTATGAAGTGATCCATCCCTGTCTTCTGCTCCCCACTTCTGGTAGTCAGAGTTTTAGGGTCACCCCAAGCATGGGTTGCATCCCTGACCTTCTTGGCTAATAGCCATTGATGGACCTATCCTCCTAAATTGCCCAGTTCTCTTTTGAACCCAGTTATTCTATGCACACTTGCCCCCCAGGAACTGGAGTGAGAACTGTCAACATGTTCTACAAGTCAATTTTCTTTACAAAGTAAACAATGACACTGGGGCCCTCAGGTGGTCTATTGAGAAGAAAAGTCCAATAATAAATTTGCCCTAAGTGCAACACTGAGCCATTCATATATTCTTAGTTGTTTGTTTATTTAGATCTCAGCCTTATTCAATCTCCACACCAAAACTTGCCCATGTTTTCCAAAAGGCTAAAGTTGCTACTGAGTACATGCCACCATAAGTCAGCACCTTGTTTTCTTTTGCAAACGCTTACAGAATACACATCTTGGATTGGAGGGAAGAAGAAAGAATCCCCCCTCTCCCCTCCGAGTTTAAATATGTTTTGTTTCCACACCATGAACGGGACTCTCATAGCCAGCTGGGCAACAAGAAGTCCTGCAGGTTTACTTACCCAATCTCACAAATGGAATTTGTTCTGAGGAAGAAGATATGGAGAGGGTTGAGGTCTACCTAATGAAGGGAGGAAGTTATCTTCAGTATTCTTCCTTACACTACATACTCTTTGGGCTAAGAACCAGGTCATCCACCTTCCTGTGCTGTTGACTTGTATAAGGAAAATGTCCATCCTGCAGCAGATGGATTTGCCTCTTTACTTCACTGTCCTAACATGACATTTGTAGCTGTTATTACTGCTATCTTAACTCAAGTTTTAGGCCTGATTCTGCAATGCTGACTCACATATCATTGCTTTATCTTCAGTGGAACTTCTTATACAAGTAAGGGTGGTAGGGTCAGGCCCTTAAATTGCAGAAGGGCTGAGATAGCCTTTCCAATTACACATTATTAGTATTGATATTTATTATGAACAATAATGATTTGCCAAAGTGTTTCTCATTTAAAACATCCCTTCCTCTCTCAGTATTACTGTATTTGAAATAAAACTCTTTAGAATCATACCACTGAAATCTATTTCCTTACCAAGGTAACAACTGCTCCCTTCTGCAGGAAAAAAAAAAACGTGGCACAGGGCTAAAGGGATGAAAATCTCCAGAAGGTTCTCCTGACGCAGATTGGTACTGATTTCTCCACTGGTGGAGGGGCAGGGATAGCACTCCCCAGAATAAATCACATGTCCTACTTTCAAAATCTTCGGGAAATATTGGAAAGCAAGGACCATCCCAATAGAGAACCCATGTCTGGCTGCTTCTGTGCCACTAGCCCCTGTCCTTGTCCCCACCCTTCCCATCTGCCAGCACAGATCCAACAGAATTACCCCATCTGAGCTTCATCAGCTGGAACTTGCCCTGGGGACACCCATAAAGGCAGATCTCCCTCAGAAGGCGGGACAGCAGGAAGCTGGGGCTGTATTACCTTTCTTAAGGAATATTTGCAGCATTAGTGCTGGGATGACATGTACCCCCTTCTAACTAATTTCCTGTCCTCCCCATTCCTCCCCAAATCCAACCACTACCTGCACCCTCTCCACTCACAGAGCCACCAATCTGTAGAAAACCCTTGTGCAGCTTGGAGGAAGGGGGAAGACAGTGCCCTGGAGCTGGCTGAGCCTACATTCTGTGTATAAGGGATATGGTCCATGAACATACAATACGATGGGGGCTAATTTAGCTACAACTAATTAGGAGAAAGATCTTGGAGTCATCGTGGATAGTTCTCTGAAGACGTCCACACAGTGTGCAGCGGCAGTCAAAAAAGCAAACAGGATGTTAGGAATCATTAAAAAAGGGATAGAGAATAAAATGGAGAATATCTTATTGTCCTTATATAAGCCCGTGGTACGCCCAATCTTAAATACTGCAAACAGATGTGGTCCCCCCATCTCAAAAAAGATATACTGGCATTAGAAAAGGTTCAGAAAAGGTCAACTAAAATGATTAGGGGTTTGGAACAGGTCCCATATGAGGAGAGATTAAAGAGGCTAGGACTTTTCAGCTTGGAAAAGAGGAGTCTAAAGGGGATATGATAGAGGTATATAAAATCATGAGTGGTGTGGAGAAAGTGAATAAGGAAAAGTTATTTACTTGTTCCCATAATATAAGAACTAGGGGCCACCAAATGAAATTAATGGGCAGCAGGTTTAAAACAAAGAAAAGGAAGTTCTTCACTCAGCACATAGTCAACCTGTGGAACTCCTTGCCTGTGGAGGTTGTGAAGGCTAGGACTATAACAGGGTTTAAAAGAGAACTGGATAAATTCATGGAGGTTAAGGCCATTAATGACTATTAGCCAGGAATGGTGTCTCTAGCCTCTGTTTGTCAGAGGGTGGAGATGGAGAGATCACTTGATTACTACCTGTTAGGTTCACTCCCTCTGAGGCACCTAGCCTCGGTAGACAGGATACTGGGCTCGATGGATCTTTGGTCTGAGCCAGTATGGCCGTTCTTATGAATGAAGGGACCCCGTGCTCCATCAGATCATGAGGGCATGCTCTGTTCCCAAATTATTTTTGTCTTCCTTGAGCATATTCCCTGGTTTGTTGGCATGCTCTGGGTGCAAAGCAGCTGGCATGGAGGGTATTTTTAAATAGAAAAACAAAGTGTATGGAAGCACATAGCTTTTGAGAGGGGAAAACATGGCACAAACTTTACTAACACAATAAAATGAAGGAGCCACTGCCCTCCTTTTAGTGCCCATTAGCTAATAAAATGCTATGGGTGGACAATCTGCACCCTGCCATGGATGTCAGCCTCTAGTCTCAAGGGAGAGTCAAGCAGGGATGTTCAGGAGTGAAGACATGAATTGATTCTCCACTCGCATTGGTGCAAATCAGACTTAACTCCACCGCAGTGAATAGATTCACATCAGTGTAAGAGAGAGGAGTATCAGGCCCAAAGGAGGTAGGATGGCTTTATGTTAAAAACAAAGCTGGAATTATAACCCAGCAGGACACAGCACCACGAGTAAATCTAAGACCCCGATGCACCAGAATGCCAATGGGATGCACTGGCATGAACTGTCCTGCCTTCTGCAGCTTTTGCCCTCCTTCCCTGCCCCATCCTCTCACTGGGGCTGGCTGAGGATCCGAGTGTGGGTGAGCTGCTGAGACCCTGTAAAGCTACTGCTTAGACAGACCACGAGGGGGCCTTGTTGGAAAAGTATAAAAGCTGGCAGGCAGGCCAGGAAAGGACAGTGATTCTCCCTGAGTTTCTGTGCTCAGGGGAGCAGAATAAAGCTGCTGATGGGTACGTGTCTGAGGCAAAGGGAGCCTGAAGGGGTGGCCTGGAGAGCAGCAAAGCTACTGAGGAAATTACCTGCCCCAGTGGTGTGATGGAATCCCTAGATGAAGGGGGAGAATGGGGTGTGGGGGGGAAATGAACACCACCACCTGGGCCTATTAAAAGAAACCACCACTGGGTGGGTGTTTGGGGCGGGAGGCCACAGACCTGTTCCACAACTACTCAGCTGCAGCTGGGGGAGGGGGAAGCCACACCACTTTCCACCCACCCCCACCCCTGTTTGACTGAAGCAGCTATGTAGAGGAGAGCCCCACTTGCTCTGTGAACCCCTTGGTCTGTGTGCTTGCTGTGGATGAGGGCAGGGGAACAAAGATGCTGGTGATCTATTTTGCTCACTTCCATTGCTGGGTGTGAACATGTTTAACCAGGAAGCATGGACCTGCATTAGGAATTACTAGACACATGCAGGCTACCAGAGCCCACTGGCCTGTGCCTTCTTGGCCTGGCATGGCCCCTGCCCACTTCCCTGCTGTGTCACTATCTCTAGCAGCTGCTCTGGCCATTGTGAAAAGGGACCTCCCTGTTATATTTCAGCCATTTGCCTGCGTGGCCTAATGTGGGGCCATATCCTGCAGGGCTTAAAGTGATAACAGTGAGAGTTTCACCTCAGTGAGGCATGAAAGAGGCCAGCAAGATTTAGTCCTTGGGAGAGCCATGTAGTTGATTTGCTATGAAATATTTGTGCTATTATTCCTGCTCAGCTCTAACTTCCTAAGGGGGAAAGGTGCCTAGTCTACTACTTAGACTTGTATTGAAGTTTATTTTGCAGCACTTTATCAAACCTCTTACCTGTACCCTGAAGTTCTCTATCTCCTAGTAAGAAAAAACTCCGCTGCTTTAGCTTTGCTTTATAACTAATATCCTTTAACATGGGAATCTCCTTGCTGATCCTACTTTATTGTGCCTCCAAAGCACTCCTGGGTTCTGCATTAAAATAGAGACCAAAATTAGATAGAGTACTCTAGTCCCTCATTATATGGTGCCCTATAAAGCTTAAAATCACTTGGGAATGCCTCAGACTAAAAAGCAGTGTCTTATTTGCCTTTTGACTGCAATTGGCCAGATGGTTGTAGACTTCGGGGGAGAAGGGGGGGGGGGGGTTCTGAGTAATTCCTAAATCCTCTTCTCACTACACTGATTGAGCTACATCACTGAAGTTCAAACTCCCTTTTTTTAGAGCTTATTTAATCAATAGATATTTAGAGACCAATGCTTGCCTGAGTTGCTTGGTGATCTTAAGGAAACTTAAGCGGGGGCGGGGGGGGGGAGAGAATCAGCCTGATGCAGCAACAACTTCAAGCTAAGCATATTGTCACCATAGTGAAGATAGCAAATTCTGTAAGACTAGTCTTTCTAGAAAGTTCTATTCTACATTGTCTTCTAAACCCCTCTGATGGTGGTTAAGCTGCTTATCTGTACCATGTAGGCCTGCTCAGAGCAGGATTAGATGACATGGCGCTTATTACCTCTGTTCCTGCATGGAGCCCTGTCTATACTAGTGCTCTGACTGATAGAATTTTACTGTTGCTATCCCCAAAAACATCCCACTGTAGACTTAGCCATGGATGCCTGAAGCCATGCTTCTGCATGGTAGACATAAAGAAATTAAAGTGGGTAGTTGAACACTTATGCACTAGAACTTCAGAGCCCTTGGATGAGAATGGGTTACAGCCCACATGGCAAATACTGCAAGCTCCAGAAAGAAAATGTAACCGAGCTGCTCTGAACTGCCCTGCACAAGGAAGTAGGTGCTATTAATCATCTACTGAAAGGAAGAGCTAATGCTAGTAGCATGCTTCAGTTGTGGGGAAACATCCCCAGTGAAGGAGTCAGCACTGAGAACAAAGACCGTGGATAAGGCAAAAAAAATCCTGCTTTAAGTAGGTACAGCTAAAGCAATCCCTGAGTGCAGCTGGAGAGATTTGTCTTGGCACTGTCAGGTGAGGAGCAGTGATTATTTAGTGTGACAAAGCTCTGGCCTTGCCTCCGTGGGTCCCATGTTTCCTGGTGGATTTCGCTAGCCTCAGAGGCTCACTGTGACCCTCCACATAATCCTTCTTTCTCTAGAGACAAGGGTCACAGTCTACTGAGCCATTTTCATCATAAGCCAGCAAGGGAGACGAGGAGAAGTTATCCTTCCTTGCACAGTCTCTGTTATCTCCCAGTCTCAGTGATTAAACAGGGGGCAAAGGTGGTGGGGGAGCCCGGGCCTACCCTCTACTCCGGGCTCCAGCCCAGGGACCCTAATAGTATCAGCTATGGTAGCTGACCTTTTAGAAATATGACATGTACAATTCCCTGGGCTACTTCTCCCACAGCAGCCCTCACTTCCTCAAGCTCCACTTCACCCTTACCTCAGGGCCTCCTTCCTTGTGCCTGATATGGTGTGTACTACTCAGCCTCTCCAACAGCGCAACTTCTTCCCACAGCTCCTGACATGCACACCCACCTGACTGACTGGAAGGCTTTTAACTAGTTTCAGCAAGCCCCTGATTGGCTTCAGGTGTCCCAATCAACATAGCCTTCTCCCTGCCTTCTGGAAAGTTCTTAATTGGCCCCAGGTGTCTTAATTGACCGGGAGCAGCTGCCATTTCACTTAGGCTGGTACAAGGAATTTGTTTAGCCTGGAGCTAATATATCTATCTCCCACTACTTTTCTATAGCCATCTGGCCTTGCCCCGTCACATATCCCGCCCCCCCTGCCACCGCTCAACACCATAGAATTGGGCAACTTGGGACGCCAGGCAGTATGCTCCTGACAGACCATCAGCGTTGCCATGGTGGCATCCAGCCCTGTGCCATATGTTGAACTGGAATGGTTGGAGGGATAAGAACCACCTGGTGACCCTTGCATTCTTTTCCTTATTCTGCTGCATCCACTGGAGGGGTGCATGGTCCGTCAAAAGAGTAAATCACCGACCTAAGAGGTAATAACGCAGTGTCTCCATAGCCCATTTGACAGCAAGGCATTCTCTCTCGACTACTGCGTATTTCTGTTCTCTTGGGAGAAGCTTTCTGCTTAGGAAGAGGATCGCGTGTTCCTCTTCTCCCACCATTTGCGACAGAACTGCTCCCAACCCCACCTTGGAAGCATCTGTTTGTAAAATAAATTCCCTGTTAAAGTCTGGGGTTATGAGTACGGGGTCATTACAGAGGGCCATCCGAAGGTCTGTAAATGCCCCCTCTGCTGCGTCGATCCACTTCACCATGTCTGGACCTCAGGCCTTCACCAGGTCTGTTAGGGGACTTGCCCTAGTGGTGAAGTGGGGAATAAACTGCCGGTAGTAGCCTACCACGCCTAGGAACGCACGGACCTGCTTCTTTCGGGTCGGCCGGGACCAGTTTTGAAAATTGCCTCTAGCTTATTCGTTTGGGGCTTCACTATGCCCCTTCCCAAAATATATCCCAGGTACCTAGCCTCTGCTAGCCCTATGGCACATTTAGCGGATTAGCAGTGAGGCCAGCCTGCCTTAAGGTGCGCAGTACTGCCTCAACTTTCTCCAGGTGGGTTCCCCAGTCTGGCGTATGGATGATGACATCATCTAGGTATGCAGCTGCATAACTAGTATGGGGGCGCAGCAGCTTATCCGTGAGGCGCTGGAATGTGGCTGGGGCCCCATGTAGCCCAAAAGGGAAGACGGTGTACTGGAATAGCCCATCCGGGGTGGAGAATGCTGTCTTTTCTTTAGCTTCTTTGGTCAGAGGAATCTGCCAGTACCCTTCTGTTAGATCCAGTGTAGTCAAGAATCGGGCACTACCCTGTCGGTCAACCAGTTCGTCGATGCGTGGTATGGGGTATGCATCAAACTGGGATATTTCATTCAGTTGGCGAAAGTCATTACAGAATCTCATGGGACCGTAAGGTTTAGGCTCTAGAACAATTGGACTGGACCACTGACTGTAAAATTCTTCAATAACCCCTAATTCTAACATTTTCTTTACTTCGGCCTTGATTTCCTCTCCTTTGGCTGCTGAGATTCGGTAGAGTCTCAATGTTACCTTGGCTCTGGGGATCGTGCGGATATAGTGATAGGTCTCAGTCGTCCGCCCTGGTTTTGTAGAGAACACATCTCTGTTGCGATTAATCATGTCGGCTGCCTCGATCTTTTGGATTGGCGTCAAGTCGGATGATAACCTCACTTGCTCATGTAAGTTATCCTCCTGGGGAAAGGTCTCCTGTGTGACTAAGCATGCATCTCGATCGTGCCACGGTTTTAGAAGATTGATGTGGTAAATTTGCTCCGATTTCCGGCGGCCTGGCTGCCGCACCTTATAGTTCACCTCTCGGCTTCGATTATTTCGTAGGGTCCCTGCCACTGGGCCAACAGTTTACTTTCTGCTGTGGGCACCAGTACCATCACCCGATCCCCTGGTTGGAACCGTCGAAGCTTCGCTTGGTGGTTATAATGGGTTCATTGGGTCTCCTGTGCTCTCTCCAAGTGTTCCTGTACAATGGGTGTAACTTGGGCTATCCGATCTCTCATCTGCAATACGTGGTCAACTATGTTCCTTCTGGGATTTGGCTCCTCTTCCCAGGCTTCTCTGGCTATATCCAATATGCCCGAGGGTGGCGCCCATATAGTAGTTTGAATGGAGAGAAACCCGTGGAGGCTTGCGGAACCTCCTGGATGGTGAACATGAGGTAAGGCAATAGGGTATCCCAATCTTTCCCATCCTGGCTCACCACTTTCCTGATCATGGCCTTGAGGGTCTGATTGAACTTTTCTACAAGGCCATATGTTTGCAGGTGGTATACAGAGGTCCGTAGGGCTTGTACATGGAGCAATGAACAGAGATCTTTCATCAACTTGGACATGAAAGGTGTCTCTTGATCAGTCAATATCTCCTTGGGTAGCCCAACCCGGGCAAAGATCTGTACTAGCTCCTTAGCTATTGTCTTGGAAGCTGTATTGCGCAGGGGAACAGCTTCTGGGTACTGGGTTGCATAGTCCAGTACAACAAGCACATGTTGGTGGCCCCGAGCTGTCGTCTCTAAGGGCCCTAACAGATCCATGGCTATCCGTTCAAAAGGAACCTCTATTATTGGAAGAGGTATCAAAGGAGCCCGCAAGTGCGGGCGAGGGCTGTGTAATTGACACTCCAGACAACAGGTGCAGTATTGCTGGACATCTTCATGTACTCCTGGCCAGAAGAACCTCTGCAGGATCTGTGCCTGGGTTTTCTCTACCCCTAGGAGTCCTCCAAACAGGTGACTGTGGGTGAGACTCATTATGGCTTTTGATGTTTTCATGGCACCAGAAGTTGTTGTATCTCTTGCTCCTGCATTTGCACCATGCAGTACAGGAGATCTTTCTTCACTATAAAGTAAGGTCCGGGACCCCGGACCTTCCCATCCACGGGTATCCCATCGATCTTGGCCACCTCTTTCCTGGCATATCTGGGGTCCTCTGCCTGGTCCCGCCCAAAAGTCTCTCTCCCGGGACTAACCTGCCCAAGCTCCCAGGGGCCAGCTTCTGCTTCTTCCAATGGCTTGCCACCGTCCTGGCTGGGGGAAGCTTCTGGCTCACCTTCTGTGGTGGAAGTTTCTCTGTTGGCTGCTCGCGTCCATCTGCCCACTAGGGAGGTCTTCTGGCCCTGGGTCAGGATCCAGTTTCCCAAGGCCTTTGTGGCCTTCCTCTCTTTTTTTGTCTTCCGGGTATTTTGGGGGGCTGAGAACAGATCCTGAGAAATCTCAGCGAACATCGGGGGTTGACATTCCCCTGGTGACGAGTCGCTGTCCTCAGGGTCCCCACCTCCCTCCAGCCTCTCCGGGGGGAGTAAATTATCAAACCCTGGATAGTCCCTCCCAATGACTACAGGATATGGGAGTTTAGGAACTACGCCCACAGTTACCTCAATGCGGTTTCCCTGAACCTCTATTTCCACTGGGATGGTGGGGTAATGGCTCATGGCCCCATGCACGCACATCACTGCTATGCGTTTGGCCTGTAGCAGCTGACTATTTTTTACCAGCTTACCCAATATGGGGGTGATAGCACTCCCAGAGTCCACAAGCACTGTAGTCTCTGCTCCATTTATCTTCACTGGCCTGGTGTAATTATGCGGGGCTAATGCAACCCCTGCGAGGTGGATAAGGGAGCATGGGACCTCCCAGTCCCCCAAGTTACATTGCATAGGTCCTCGGTTCTGGGACACTGTACTGCTATGTGTCCCCACTCCCCACATGCATAACGTCTATAATTGCTTTTAATCACTCCCCTATCCCGGGGGCTAGGGGGTTTAGTCTCAGGGTTCCCCCCACTCAGGCCAATCCCTTCCTTCTGGGGTCCCCACTGGTTTTCGGCCCCCACTTTTTCCACCTAGGACTCCCCAGGGGTTTGGCTGCCCAAACTTCCAGGGTTGGGATCGGGTGCTTGCTTCGAAAGGGGCCTTCCTTGGGGAGTTGGGTCAGTTCCCTGGTTGTCATCCGTCTTTCTACCAGTGTGATCATCTCGTCGTACATGGATGGATCATTCTGGCCTACCCATTTGCGGAGATCTGGCAGCAGTCCCCGCATGTAATGGTCTATGATCAGGGTCTCCAAAATCTCCTCCAGCCTGCATACCTCGGGCTGTAACCACTTCCGTGCGAGGTGTATGAGGTTGAAGAGCTGGGACCTTGGGGGTTTGTTCTCCTGGTATTTCCACTCATAGAACCTCTGGACCCTTACCGCTGCCTTTACCCCGATCGTGCTAGGATCTCTGCCTTCAGACGGGTATAGTCAGTGGCATCCATGGCAGACAAGTCAAAGTAGGCCTTCTGGGCCTCTCCACACAAAAAAGGGGCGAGAATGCTGGCCCACTGCTCCTGGGGCCACACCTCATGCTGAGCAGTCCTTTCAAATGAGAGGAGATATGCCTCTACGTCATCTCCTGATGTTATCTTTGGCAGACAACCAGTGGCCCTCAGGGTTCGCGTCCCAATGGACCCCTGGGTCTGGGTGGTGAAGATCTTCAGCTGGTTCACCACCTCTCTCAAGAGGGCACGATCTTGGGTCGCCTGGCTCATCAATAATTGATTGGTTTCCTGCTGTAGCCGCATAGACTCCTGTTGTGCCATTGTCTTAACCCGGGTGGCCTCCTGCTGGGCTGCCATGGCTTGTACCAGAGCTCTTACCACCTCCTCCATTGTGGTATAAAGCAAACAAACAAAAACCAAAACAAAAAAAAATCCAAAACCCCAGTGCACTTTTTTTTTTTAAACCTCTTTCTTCTGCCATGCTGTGAACGAAATCCCACTCCTGACACCAGTTGTGACAAAGCTCTGTCCTTGCCTCAGTGGATCCCGTGTTTCCTGGTGGATTTCGCTAGCCTCAGAGGCTCACTGTGATCCTCCACGTAACCTTCTTTCTCTAGAGACAAGGGTCACAGTCTACTGAGCCATTTTTATCATAAGCCAGCGAGGGAGGTGAGGAGAAGTTATCCTTCCTTGCACAGTCTCTGTTGTCTCCCAGTCTTGGTGATTAAACAGGGGGCAAAGGTGGGGGGGGGAGCCCAGGCCCACCCTCTACTCCGGGCTCTGGGACCCTAATAGTATCAGCTATGGTAGCTGACCTTTTAGAAATATGACATGTACAATTCCCTGGGCTACTTCTCCCACAGCAGCCCTCACTTCCTCAAGCTCCACTTCACCCTTACCTCAGGGCCTCCTTCCTTGTGCCTGATATGGTGTGTACTACTCAGCCTCTCCAACAGCGCAACTTCTTCCCACAGCTCCTGACATGCACACCCACCTGACTGACTGGGAGGCTTTTAACTAGTTTCAGCAAGCCCCTGATTGGCTTCAGGTGTCCCAATCAACATAGCCTTCTCCCTGCCTTCTGGAAAGTTCTTAATTGGTCCCAGGTGTCTTAATTGACCTGGAGCAGCTGCCATTTCACTTAACCTGGTACCAGGGATTTGTTTAGCCTGGAGCTAATATATCTATCTCCCACTACTTTTCTATAGCCAGCTGGCCTTGCCCCGTCACACTAGGCACTTGAATTAGCAATCCCGCCTTCTCTTGCTGGCCTATCTTATTTTTAATAATATCTTATTTTTAATAGTACATGGTATGTAATGTACATAGTACATTAAAAATATCTTATTTTTAATAGTACATGGTATGGGATATACCTTAAGCCAGTGCTTCTCAATCCTTTTTGGACCAGAACACACTTGCATAGAAGGCCCTAAATGGAATGACACCATTGCTATGCCAGACAACTGAGCAGCAGAGAACATGTCTCTCTTCCCCTCCGCCCCCAACTCCTGCCCTGGCATGATACGGAGCTTGGCTGCATGGTGCTGCTTGCAGCAGCAGTGTGGGGTGAGGAAGCTGGTGGCCTTTAGGAAGAACCCAGAGAATAGATAATGCATTTTATATTGTATAGCGAAACAGTTGTAGTCCCTTATGTCTGGAAGGGATTTATGTGGAGATGCAGAGTCCCCAGGGCTTGTCTACATTACCTGCTAGATTGACGGGAAGCAATTGATCCAATGAAGGTCAATTTATAGTGTCTAGTCTAGACATGATAATTTGACGGCCGAGTGCTCTCCAGTACTCCACTAGGGCGAGAGGCGGAGTTGATGGGAGAGTGTCAGCTGTCGACTTACCACAGTGAAGACACTGCGGTAAGTAAATCTAAGTACGTCAACTTCAGCTATGTTATTCACGAAGCTGAAGTTGTGTAACTTAAATTTTTTTTCCGCTCCGCACCACAAGTGTAGACCAGGCCCCTGTTGCTACTGTAAAACACTACAAGAGGAAGTGTGGTCTAGTGGTTAGGGCACTACACTGGGATTCTGGGGGCCTTGGTTGTCCTCCTATCCAGCTGTGTGATCTTAAGGATGTTGCATTGCTTCATTTTCCTCCCTTCCTTTATCTGTCTGGCACTGCTTCTAACTATATATTTGAACAGCGCAAATTGCAGTGCGGGCCTTACTTTTGGGGGATGTGCTACTAGGCTACAAATAACAGATTAATACTGCCCATGATATATAGTAAATGCAGTGGAGTAGGTAGGCTTCTGTTCTGTCTTAAGCCACCATATTGGAAAAGGGCATTTTTTCCCACCCCAGAGCACTCCTTAAGAGTCCCTAAGCCAATCCTGTTACTTCAGCTGTGTAGTGGGGACAGGTGGCTCAACATGCCCTTCATAATCTCGTTAAATCAGGTTCCAGCTGTGATCTCTTGCTGTTACCCCAACCTCTTCTGGCTATCTTGAATCATGACAAGAAATCAGAACTGGTTTTGGGCCCTATGTGGGGAATAATTACCTCAGTATCTGTGGCATTACATAGTTGTTCCCAACGCAAAGTGTCCAGTCTCCAGAAGAGCTTGCTTCTCGTTTAGGGCCCAAAATAAATGGTCAGACTTTCAAAAGAGCTCAGCACTCCTTGAAAATCTGGACCTAATTGTGGGTTCTGAACACTTGAAAACGTAGCATTGAGGTCTCTTGAAAATATGGGCCAAAGTGTGGGGGCTACTGTCTTGAGGCCCACGCTATTCAGTTATACCAAGCAAAAGTCACAAGCTATTTAGACTCCTAGACTTTAAGGTCACAAGGGACCATTATGATGGTCTAGTCTGACGTCCTGCACAACGCAGGCCACCGAATCTCACCCACCCACTCCTGTAACAAACCCCTAACCTATGTCTAAGCTATTGAAGTCCTCAAATCCGGGCTTAAAGACTTCAAGGTGCAGAGAATCCTCCAGCAAGTGACCCGGGCCCCACACTGCAGAGGAAGGTGAAAAAACCCCAGGGCCTCTGCCAATCTGCCCTAGAGGAAAATTCCTTCCTGATCCCAAATAGCATCACAAGCCAACAGGTCACTATTCTCTTTTTAATACACTGCAGAGGTTGCCCTATTAGACTCCTCAGTGTATTATGCTGTGACACCCCATGTAACTCATTTACTTGTCTCCTATTCTATAGGCCTACTGCATATCGGTGTCTATCTTGTGCTCAAACAAATTATTCAGGTTGATCCTATTTACTCTGACTGCCATAAAACACAAGTAGGTATCATAGCAACTGCATGTCACTTTGTTCTGATTTGTTTCCTGCATGTCTAAGCTGCAAAACAGCACCAGAGAGAGTCCCTGTATAGTTTCTTTTGGTAACTCTCAGTGGGATCAGAGGGTAATGGCTTGTAGAAAGTGGTGTTGGAGAGCTGCCTAGTAGCCTCTTGTTCATACTCCGACCTATTCATGATGACGACAGCACCTCCTTTGTCAGCCTTTTTGATTATGATGTCAGAGTTGTTTCTGAGGCTGTGGATGGCACTGTGTTCTGCATGGCTGAGGTTATGGGGTAAGCGATGCTGCTTTTCCACAATTTCAGCTCGTGCACGTCGGCGGAAGCAGTCTATGTAGAAATCCAGGCTGCTGTTTCGACCTTCAGGAGGAGTCCACCCAGAATCCTTCTTTTTGTAGTGTTGGCAGGAAGGTCTCTGTGGGTTAATATGTTGGTCAGAGGTGTGTTGGAAATATTCCTTGAGTCTGAGACGTCGAAAATAGGATTCTAGGTCACCACAGAACTGTATCATGTTCGTGGGGGTGGAGGGGCAAAAGGAGAGGCCCCGAGATAGGACAGATTCTTCCGCTGGGCTAAGAGTATAGTTGGATAGATTAACAATATTGCTGGGTGGGTTACGGGAACCATTGTTGTGGCCCCTTGTGGCATATAGTAGTTTAGATAGCTTAGTGTCCTTTTTCTTTTGTAGAGAATCAAAGTGTGTTTTGTAAATGGCTTGTCTAGTTTTTGTAAAGTCCAGCCATGAGGAAGTTTGTGTGGAAGGTTGGTTCTTTATGAGAGTATCCAGTTTTGAGAGCTCATTCTCAATCTTTCCCTGTTTGCTGTAGAGGATGTTGATCAGGTGGTTCCGCAGTTTCCTTGAGAGTGTGTGGCACAAGCTGTCAGCATAGTCTGTGTGGTATGTAGATTGTAATGGATTTTTTACCTTCAGTCCTTTCGGTATGATGTCCATCTGTTTGCATTTGGAGAGGAAGATGATGTCTGTCTGTATCTGTGCGAGTTTTTTCATGAAGTTGACAGATTTCCACTCTATACGGCTAAATTCAGTGCCTTGCATAATCACAGGTTTCAGAGTAGCAGCCGTGTTAGTCTGTATTCGCAAAAAGAAAAGGAGTACTTGTGGCACCTTAGAGACTAACAAATTTATTAGAGCATAAGCTTTCGTGAGCTAGAGCTCACTTCATCGGATGCATTTGGTGGAAAAAACAGAGGAGAGATTTATATACACACACACAGAGAACATGAAACAATGGGTTTATCATACACACTGTAAGGAGAGTGATCACTTAAGATAAGCCATCACCAACAGCAGGGGGGGGAAGGAGGAAAACCTTTCATGGTGACAAGCAGGTAGGCTAATTCCAGCAGTTAACAAGAATATCAGAGGAACAGTGGGGGGTGGGGTGGGAGGGAGAAATACCATGGGGAAATAGTTTTACTTTGTGTAATGACTCATCCATTCCCAGTCTCTATTCAAGCCTAAGTTAATTGTATCCAGTTTGCAAATTAATTCCAATTCAGCAGTCTCTCATTGGAGTCTGTTTTTGAAGCTTTTTTGTTGAAGTATAGCCACTCTTAGGTCTGTGATCGAGTGACCAGAGAGATTGAAGTGTTCTCCAACTGGTTTTGAATGTTATAATTCTTGACGTCTGATTTGTGTCCATTCATTCTTTTACGTAGAGACTGTCCAGTTTGGCCAATGTACATGGCAGAGGGGCATTGCTGGCACATGATGGCATATATCACATTGGTAGATGCGCAGGTGAACGAGCCTCTGATAGTGTGGCTGATGTGATTAGGCCCTATGATGGTATCCCCTGAATAGATATGTGGACAGAGTTGACAACGGGCCTTGCTCACAGACAGCCCCCCAATCTGAAGCAAATACTCACCAGCAACCACACACCACACAACAGAACCACTAACCCAGGAACCTATCCTTGCAACAAAGCCCGTTGCCAACTCTGTCCACATATCTATTCAGGGGATACCATCATAGGGCCTAATCACATCAGCCACACTATCAGAGGCTCGTTCACCTGCGCATCTACCAATGTGATATATGCCATCATGTGCCAGCAATGCCCCTCTGCCATGTACATTGGCCAAACTGGACAGTCTCTACGTAAAAGAATGAATGGACATAAATCAGACGTCAAGAATTATAACATTCAAAAATCAGTTGGAGAACACTTCAATCTCTCTGGTCACTCGATCACAGATCTTAGAGTGGCTATACTTCAACAAAAAAGCTTCAAAAACAGACTCCAACGAGAGACTGCTGAATTGGAATTAATTTGCAAACTGGATACAATTAACTTAGGCTTGAATAGAGACTGGGAATGGATGAGTCATTACACAAAGTAAAACTATTTCCCCATGGTATTTCTCCCTCCCACCCCACCCCCCACTGTTCCTCTGATATTCTTGTTAACTGCTGGAATTAGCCTACCTTGCTTGTCACCATGAAAGGTTTTCCTCCTTCCCCCCCCCCCTGCTGCTGGTGATGGCTTATCTTAAGTGATCACTCTCCTTACAGTGTGTATGATAAACCCATTGTTTCATGTTCTCTGTGTGTGTGTATATAAATCTCTCCTCTGTTTTTTCCACCAAATGCATCCGATGAAGTGAGCTGTAGCTCACAAAAGCTTATGCTCTAATAAATTTGTTAGTCTCTAAGGTGCCACCAGTACTCCTTTTCTTTTTGCAGATAATCTGTGGATTTGATTATCTTTTACAAGTAGGATAAAGGTTAATAGAAAATGTGTTCCTAACTTGCAGTCTGATTCTCTCCTGTTAGTTGCCAGTTCCCCAGCCAGGGAACCCCTGCAGAGCAGAGGCTGCTGTAAATTGCAGCAGGGACCAAATTGGCCTGCAGCTACTCCAGAATTTGGGAACCACATAAAAAGCATAAAGCCACCCTTGCCTCTCTTCCTTAGTCTTGTGCTAATTACAGCTTGGCCAGACCAGAGAATCTTCACCTAGATCTGAGATCCTTGTCCTTCCGAAACTCTTCTTCCTCACTGTTCCTTTTGCACCAGCAGATGGGAATCACCATGTTTTAAAATCCTCTGTTTTTCTGATGACACTTCAGATTTCTTCCACTAGTTTGAGATTCCCAGTACTTAAAATGGCAAGTATGGTAGAACAGGTAGTAGAAACTTTACAAGTTTGCACAGGTAAAGAGCCAGATACTCAGCTGGTATAATTGGCATAGATTCATTTGAAGACCACAGCGGCACACCAGCTGTGTATCTGGCCCAAAGTGTCAAAGTTGTGTTAACATATTTTTGGCATATTTGGAGCATAAACTGCACAATTAACCCTTTCACTCAGACTTTTCAAGCTTTCTACTTGCTTTTACGTCTAGTTGTGTGTGGGGTTTTTTTTTTCTTTTTTTTTAAAAAGAAACCCTAGTCTCTTTAAATATGTAGCTTGTCTGGGGAATTCATCCAGTCTCTTATATCAGTTAGCCTACCTGATATTGGGTTTATATACTTTAAAAGACATCTTTCCCACTGGCAAGAGCATATCTTGTCTTGGCAGGGCATAAGACCGTTGAGATCAGCCAGGTTGTCCCAATTCTCCATCACACTGTTGAATCTGGCTCGGGCAGTGGAAAGACTTGTTGGTGATAGGCTCTGCCTGCATCACTCTCTCCTTGAGGATGTCCATTAGAATTATTCTATATTGTCATCTTGAGTGCTGTCATGTGACAATGCAAAGCATTGCCGTCACTGAACCAGGAACATAATATTGTCCCTAAAGCTTCTCCTAGAAATTTCCACAGCCCTATCCTTCCTGGCTTGCTGTCACACTTTTAAAGAAACAGTACACTTATTGTCATCCTCCATCTCTTTTATTATTATTATTATTTTTATTATTATTATAAATGAGAACTAACATTTGTAGCAAATTACAGTTCCTGATTCTCCACTGGCCTCATCATTCATCCAAGTCTATTCATCTTCTGATCCTAAAGAGTTTTATCCATTTCCATTGGACTATACCTCTAGCATCTGATAGCCTTGTCGAGAAGGGTTCAAAAGCAGGAGTCTCTCCCTTCCCTAAGGCAGCAAGGTCACATGACCAACATCCCACTTTTTTGGGTCTGTTCTTAGAACCTTTATAATTCGAAACGATATAGAATCTCATGGAAAGAATCTCATAGTGACAACAGCTGGTGTAAAAGACTTTCTTGGTGGTCAGAGTAGACCTGAAATAGGAAGTGAACTCTCACTAGACCAAGGATTGTCTTCCACTTTTAGCAGGGCTAGTTATCCTGGTTTAAATTTGAGTAAGATTCAGATTTCATTCTAACAGTCAAAGATGATGAACTCAATTTGCCAGTTTTCAGTCTTGCATCCTTTAAGGAGGGCCACTTATGACAAAGATTTGTATAAGGCTGGTAGCATTGTCTATGGCTACTGACTGTTAGCCGACCTAATGTGGGATCTTTCTGTTAAAATTCTCTGAGCATTCTGTACTGCTCTTTCCCCTAGTCCAGGGATCGGCAACCTTTGGCACATGGCCTGCCAGGGTAAGCCCCAGCTGGCCGGGCTGGTTTATTTATCTGCCGCGTCTGCAGGTTCGACTGATCGTGGCTCCCACTGGCCACAGTTTGCTGTCTCAGGCCAATGGGGGATGCAGGAAGGGCGGCCAGCACATCCCTCGGCCTGCACCACTTCCCACAGCCCCTAAAGATTGCCAATCCCTGCCCTGGTCTATGCTCTTGTGGGGACTGGAACTAATCTGCTCAAAATGATCAAGTTATGAATTCAGGGTCCTATTGTCAGTGACTTCTTTAGAAAGGAAAAGGCTGTAAAATAGTCACAGAGGATGGGCAGGATGGGTTGGTCCATTTAATTATCAGGGAATACAGAGGTCTCAAACCTGATTCCCCCTTGTATTTTGGCACTAGTGGCTATTTTAATCCTAATCTCAATGGTAAGACTGGCTAGCCACCCAAAATGGCATCCACATATGCTTATATCATCCTGAGCCTCGAAGAATGTGGTTGATCCCATCACAAGGTCTAGTCTATGCCCCATGCTGTCACCAGTCTCTGGGGAGTGACCACTTTAGTGTGCTAGCACCCACAGAGGCCAGGGGACTCTAAAACTCGCAGCCTGGGCCTTCCCCTGTCTCTCCCCATGGCTCCCTGCAGCAAATCCAAATCCTTCTGTAGAAGGTGTTTGTTTACTGTGCCCCTCTTTACATCAGCATAGGCAGCCTTTACAAAACAAGGTAACCATCTATTAGTCACCTGGCATCTGAGTCTCTAGGTTAGCACAGAGGGACAGAACTTAAGCTATAGTTCACTCTGGTCAAACCAGTGCCACTAGGAGCTCGCCAAGCTGTGATGAACTCCATCTCTGGCTCTCCCTACCTGTTCCTCCTTTTTGTCTCCCCTAGGTCAAGGCTCCTGAGTCCCTCCAAAAGGGCGACCCTTCTGGTTGCCTGACACCTTGTTCTCCTGCTTAGTTCCCGAGTCCCACCCTGCTGGGGTTTCCTGTTGATTGCTCAGTCAGCGGGAGGTCTTTGTCATTCTGGACCCTCTGTTGGTTTGAAACAGTTCTTCAATGATCCTGTTAATTCCTTCCAGACAGCAAGCATGTGGGCACACACCCTTCCTGCACTATTCCAAGAACAATGTTAACCCTTTTGAACCTACCTGGTAGCAATGCAATGTACAGAGGAAAACTGAGGTATGCCTAGGATTAATAAAAAAAAATTTTTTTTAAAACTCTCTCTTGGTCACAGGTTTCAGAGTAGCAGCCGTGTTAGTCTGTATTCGCAAAAAGAAAAGGAGTACTTGTGGCACCTTAGAGACTAACAAATAAATTTGTTAGTCTCTAAGGTGCCACAAGTACTCCTTTCCTCTTGGTCACAGATCAACTGGGCTCCTCAGTAAGGTCGGCCAATGCAAGGACTACACCAGGCTTACATCTGATCAAAACTATTGGCAATCTCTGACATCTAGGGGGCAGGGCACTTTATGTAGGTCGTAGAGCATAAGCTACTTGTATTGTTTATCACAAGCTTGTCATGAACTTGTCATGATCCTGCAGGTAGCTTGTGGCCTCTTTACTTGATGTGCCCATCCAGGGAGTTGTGAGCTCTAGGCTTCTCTGAAAATCAGGCTATTTTTATTTCAGTCCCCCAGGTTTGAAAACTGTAGCCGATATTACCTTTCACTTCTAGAGCACCTTGGCTTTGACATTGACTTTCTTTACACATTTAGCCTCCCAAAATGCTCTGTGAAGTAGCAGATATGGATAGACTTGGCCCTAGGAAAGTCTTTTACAAAACTAGTACCATTGCAAAGAAGGATGCAGGGTCCCTCGTTAGCCACTGCCACAGAGGCAGCAAAAAGACACTGCACAGAAATATTGCAGAACACACATTATTTCACGAAAGCATCCCATGCAGCCCTAGAACCTGGCATCTCTTACTGTAAGTTAGACTCTTCGCTGAGGCCTCTCCACACATCAGAAAATAACAAGCTAAGAACAGAGGTAGTGTGGATTTCAAGAAGCTGACCCCCTTTGACAAGTTAGAGTCATGGAAACTCTCATAGTAAACAGGGCTGCTACCTGTCTCTCTGCCCCGTCTTGCCTGGATTGCTAGAGAATACCTGATCCCTCATGCAGAGACCATCCTCTTCTGAGGGAAATCTACCATCTACATTAAAACATGGAATAGCCTTACCAAAACTAAAGAAACAATAATTCTTTGCTGAGTCCTTGCACTCTGCTGCCCACTGTAACTAAACTTAGAAGGTCCCAGAACATGCTTCAGCAGCCGCTCTCCTGGATTCCTCTGTTAGAAAAGGGTTGTGGCATGGTGCATGACACCCTCCTGCCCAAAGGCCAGGGCATAAAATCATAGACCTCCTGCTGGATGACTAGCATTTGGTATTGTTGGTCACCACATTTCTGCAGTCCCATCTCTAAGAAGATGCATGAATGAATGGTTTGGGTCCAAACAACAATATGTTACAGGCAACTGTTCTCTACCTGCGATGGCCTTGCCTGCAAAGTCCCACAAGGCTAAATCTTCTCCTTTATCACATTTGGCATCTACATGGAACAAGTGGGGCAGTTAATGAGGCAGCACAGGCTGAAGTGCTGGCATTATACAGCTGGCACACATATGTATGGCTCCTTCGTATCAAGTACAAATAGCAACCAGAGTTCCCCACCCTGTCAGGCATGGTGGGGCTCAGGCTTCTGCCCTGGGGTGGTGGTTAGCAGACTTAAGCCATGCAGCAGCAGGCTCCATCGCTTCGCGGTCGCGTTTTGGTCTGGGGTCCCAAGCTCACCACCGCACCTGGGCCCTTGCTGCCTCTCCTGTCCCTTCACCAACACCAGCCCCCACTGTCTCCCTGCCCACCTCCCCATCCAGAACTTAATTTGTCCCCTGGCTTGCCAGGGCAGGGTCAGGCTGTTGTGAAAAGTGATGTTTGTTAATATCACTTTTCACTGCCTCCTAGCTAGCTCCTCTGCTGTGAAAAGTGATATTAACAAACACACAGATACCACTTTTCACAGAAACAGATTTACTAGCTGGCATGTCAAAAGGAAAAGCGGGGGCGGGGGGCAGGGGGGAACAACCGCACAGGCAACAATGACAAAAACATGCAAAGCACCTTATTTGTTTGTATTCTGTGTAGGTCCACTAAAGAGTAGACAGGTTTCAGGTTTCAGCGGCCGTGTTAGTCTGTATTCGCAAAAAAGAAAAGGAGGACTCGTGGCACCTTAGAGACTAACACATTTATTTGAGCATAAGCTTTCCTGAGCCTCAGCGCACTTCAGAGACAACTGTACATAAATAAATTACAATGATTTGGACATGGCCACAGGCATATTTATTTGTTGTTCCAACAGTTGAAAGCCGAGGGTTTCAGAGGCCCCCCCAAGAAACTTTTTGCGAGAACCCCTCCCTTAAAGCACCCTCATAAAGGAGCAGGTCCACCTGAGACGCTCCCGTCCTTCTCCTGCCCTGTCAACAACCCAAGGTCCCATCCTCTCTAGAGCAGGGGCCCCCCTTTTTCATCCCCTGCTGCCACACAAAGGTGTGAGATCCCCCCCCCCCCCGCGCCCCATGTCGCTTCTCGCCCTCTAACGGGGGAACTCCCACACGCCTCTTGATGTCCCGCAGGGGGAGGACCCCTCTCCTGCTGCTCTTTTTGGGTAGTTACCCAGCAGGCACCCTTGAGGGGGCTGCACACGGTTATTACTCGCAGGGGCAGAGACCCCGGACTCCTGCGGGGAGAGCGGGCCGCTGCTCGGGAAGGACGGGCCGGGCTTGCGCTCGCCACAGCCGGCTGAGGGCTGCCGGGGGGGGGGGGGGGGTCGCAGCCCGGGCGCGGCAGGAGAGCGCGGCCTGCCCCGGGGCTCGAGGGGCGGCGCCCGGCGCCCCCCGGCCGGGGGCCGGCCGCTGTCCGCGGAGGGAGGGTGCTGAAGGCCGGGAGGAGGCGGGACGCCGTCGCTCGCCCCTCCCGCCCGCGTCCTTGCCGGCTGCAGCCATCTTGCGCGGCGCGGGGAAGCAGCCGCGGGCGCCCCGGGCCGGGCCGCCGCCATGGTGAAGAGGAAAAGCGCCGAGGGCCCGGAGCAGGAGGGCGGCCGCGGCGTCCCTCTGCCCATCCAGACTTTCCTGTGGCGGCAAACCAGGTGCGGGCGGGGGGTAACCGGGCGCGGGCCCCTGTCGCGCTTGGCCGGCCTCGGGGGCCACCGCCGCGCTGCTCCCGCCGGCTGGGCTGACGGGCCGGCCGCCGTGCGGCCAGCGGGCTGGACGTGACCGGCGCTCCGCCCAAGTCGGGGCGCCCCTGGTTGAGCTGGCGCGCGGTCCGCTGGAGGAGGGGAGGGCTGGATGAATATGGGGGGAGGGGTTCCCCCACTTCAAAACCTGGGCTATCTTTATGCAGCTAGTGTTTCTAAACCCCCCCCCCCCCAAAAAAAAACCCCACCTCAGACCCTCTGGCTGTCAATCTGTTAGTGTGAGGTATGTTTTGGTAGGGTCTCTGGGGGGGAGGGGGGGTTGTTGTTGTTTATCCCAGTGGTAAAATGCTAAGGCAAACTTCCCAGCGATGCCCGAGTTTGAGCAAATCCTGTATTATGAGGTCCTCAATGGCCTCAGACTTCAAGGCCAGAAGGGACCATCCTGATCTAATCTGACCTCCTGCAGGCCCCCACAACCCTCTCCTGTAACAGACCTTTAACCTCTGGCTGCGTTACTGACAGTCCTCAAGTCTAACTACTTCTTGTGGGGTGGGTCCGTTTCCTAGCTAAAGCTTGTGAGGAAGTGGAGGCCTCCAAGCCATTCAGATCGCTGTGTATTAATAATTAGAGGGAAAGAGAGAGAGTGGAAAAGATCATTAACACAATCTACTAGAAGAAAAGGAGGACTTGTGGCACCTTAGAGACTCACAAATTTATTAGTGCATAAGCTTTCATGAGCTACAGCTCACTTCATCGGATGCCGAAAGCTTATGCTCAAATAAATTTGTGAGTCTCTAAGGTGCCACACGTCCTCCTTTTCTTTTTGCGAATACAGACTAACACGGCTGCTGCTCTGAAACAATCTACTAGCAAACTAAAGCTGTTCAACTCATAACTTCAGTAATACTTAGTATAGTCTTATTCTCCTAAATACTTTGATAAATGGTAACTGTGACTACTAGAAAATGCTTCGTTCTGATGAGTTAAAATGGCTGAATTCTATTTACCTTTAATGGAAGAAAATCATGTTTTTAAAATGTCTTTCTTTCATATTGGTATTTGCATGGTATTTGTGAAAGCCTTCTGTTTATGGAAAAGGTAATAACATTCTGTACAGTGCTTTCAACAGGTATCTGAGTTTCTCACGGCTTCATTCCTGTTTGTTACATGGGTTTATCAAGCCACTTAAGTAACATTGTCACGCTGACAAAATAACTTAATTAAAAATGACTCAATAAAAAACGTGCTTAGTGTGCATATCTATAACTACTGTTATGAAAACTAACTCTTGTTTTTGTTGTTTGTTGGATTTTTAGTGCATTTTTGAGGCCCAAACTGGGAAAACAGTATGAAGCTTCCTGCGTGGTATGTGAGGTTTTTTTTTTTGTCTTAAACTCATCATAGTTTACTAGTTTTATGCAGCATTGGCTAAATATGGAAACTTGATAAAAGATTGAACTCAAAGGGCCAAATAATCTCTTGTGTAAATCCATTTACATCAGTAGTTACCCCAGAGATGGAAAAATGTTCCAAATACCTATGCAAAAAAAGTCAAACCAGACATGCAGCCCAAAATGCACTTAAAAGTATATTAGTTGAGAAATCTGTCATGTTCAAAGACCATAGTAAAATATTTGGGTGGGGGCGACAATATCTTGGGTCCTCATCCTGCAATCACTTATGTGCTTAACTTTGTGCATATAATTAATCCCAGTTACTTTAATGGAAATATGAATATGTATAAGAAATATATTCATAAATATTTTCAGGAATAAGGCCTTAAAGTGTATTTCTGTAATCCCATATACAAACTACTAATGAAACTGAACAAATCAGAAAATAGAGAACACAATATTTTAACAGTACAGTCAAATACAGAAGCTGTTATAAAATAGTTACCATTATCTGTATATTACCAGCTGTGTCTTTAAAGAGCTTGACTTCTGAGAGAGCTGATTCGCTAAGAAAATTATTTGCCAAGGTCAAATTAGATGTGTCTAGGACACTTCATGATTCCTTGAACAGTTATTGTGCACTCCAGTTGAGCTTCCAATGTATTAAACTGAGTCAGTTGTCAAATTTGGATGTAATTCTTTTTTTTTTTTTTTTAAGAGTTGAAATAGCAATCCTGACACAAATTGAGAGACTAGAGTATTATTTTTTTAAAAAGTCTTTAACGGATTCTTTGACTCCTCCTTACAAGATGGAGAATTGGAGCAACCCTCAGTATGTGTGCCACATATCACTTGGAAGATATAGAACCTTTTTTTCTTCTATCATGCTGTGAATTCTGCAATGTTTTATTTTCAAATACTGAAAAAGGACCACTGAAAAAGTAGTCAAAGGAAGTGCTTGGTGTGGGGGAATGGAGGTGGGGGAGCTGGGTAATATATGCTAATATGGCAGATCTGGATTCCTAAGCACCAAGCCATTGTCAGTAGCAATATCTAGCTGGATATGTGTAGGATATATTACAGCTGGCTGCACTGCACTCCTTCACCAATTTGGGGTCTCATGAATTTGCACTAGTCATGCCCTAACACATCAGTGGTCCATTATAGAAACTCACTTATACGAGTTCTCTGACCTATGTGCTTATCCCACCAAGTACAGGTCCAACAGTCATCCTGTTGTGTAAGCCCCTACAATGCTCATGCACGCTCACTCAGCATTTGTCCTTCTATGTGTGTATCTAAGCACTTACAGTTGTCTATATTTGTAACATGGATGGCTGAAGAGGTTTCATGCTTCTGAGAATAATTCAGAAACACATTGATATTCTTTCTGTATTTACTGGTAGAATATCTCTCCTGCAGACATTCAGGCAACCTACTCCAGCAAATGAATTTGGCATTACAAAGGATTTGTAGCCTTCATGCTTATGGCCACCTCTCAGCACACTAAAAAAAAAACACTTGTTTCTTCAGCTGCATCCTGCAGTTGTGAATTAATGTCATTATGTAGTTTATGATAGGAAATTTCCAAAGGTGAGACTTAACTATGAGAAGTTGCGAAAAGAAGAATATAGGACCTGATCTGTTGAATCAAGCTACTGATTCCTCTAATCAGTCTCTTACTCTTGGTAAAGAAAGATAAGCCTCTTTCCATGCCAATAATGCACCTATGCAATTATATCATGCTGGGTGGGGAGGAGGAAGGGGGGCTTAATATTTCTGGATCTCTGCAGGCAATCAGCTCATGCCCTGAAGGATGTGATGTGATTATCATATAGTGTTATTGGCTGGCACAACTACACAATGTTCCCGTTACTGTCTATCATAGATTCATAGATACTAAGGTCAGAAGGGACCATTCTGATCATCTAGTCCGACCTCCTGCACAGCGCAGGCCACAGAATCTCACCCACCCACTCCTATGAAAAACCTCACCCATGTCTGAGCTATTGAAGTCCTTAAATCATGGTTCAAAGACTTCAAGGAGCAGAGAAGCCTCCCTCAAGTCAACCATATTTAGTATCTCAGACATATTTGATTCAAGGACTGTTTTCTATAGACGGTGAATTTCATTGGTTGACTATATATATATCATGCAAAGAAGTGTCACTTTTTTCTTGGCTCTAAATTCACTGCACTTTAAGTTTTGGTTTCACTTGTTTCCATATTAGGGTATAAAACAGGGGTGGGCAAACTTTTTGTTCGCAGGGCCACATCTGGGTGGAGAAATTGCATGCAGAGCCATGAATGTAGGGCTGGGGCAAAGGGTTGGGGGGTACAGTGTGCAGGAAGGGGCAAGGTGCATTGGGGGCTCAGGGCAGGGGGTTAGGTTACAGGAGGGGGTGCAGAGTGCAGGAAGGGTTTGGGGTGCAGGCACCAGCCCAGCGCCACTTACTTGGAGCGGCTCTGGGGTGGCAGTGGCGAGCAGTGGGGCTAAGACAGGATCCCTGCCTTCCCTGCCCCCGCGCCACTCCAGATGCGGCCAGCACTATGTCCCAGCGGCCCCTGGGGAAGGGAGGGCAGAGGGCTCCACGGGCTGCCCTCGCCTGCCAGTACCTCCCCCAAAGCTCCCATTGGCCACGGTTCCCTGTTCCCGGCCAATGGGAGCGGCAGGGGGTGGTGCCTGCAGGTGAGGGCAGCGCGTGGAGCCCTCTACCCCCTCTTCCCCAGGGGCCATAGGGACGTGGTGCCGGCCGCTTCCGGGAGCGGCGTCATTGGGATGGCAATCCCGCAGGCTGGATCCAAAGCCCTGATTTGCCCTGACCGATCTGGTTTGCCCACCCCTGGTATAAAAGGACTCATTGGTTCTCCTTAGATGCTTCATAATTTTTAATATCCTTAGTGGAGTCTTGCTGCAAGGGCCAAATTCTTCTGGTCTTACTTACACCAGTAGTCCTGTTGACTCTGGTGGATTACTGTGAATTAGACAGGCATACTTTGTCTCTAAATCTTAGTAGATTAAATAGCTTTTTTTTTTTTTTAATCTTTTCAATTTCTCACATTGTGATAAACTTCAAACAAACCCTGTTAGAGGTACCGAAAGATTTACATTCTTCATGTCTTTCCTAAGGTGAGGTAGCCAAAACTGCAATTATTGTTGTACATGGTAGTGGGGGCAGAAGGAGGGGTACTATTGGTAGATGCATCTGACATTGTCTATCTGTTTGGAATGATATAAGTATAAATGTTTTTAAAGTTGCTGCCCATTGGGCAGACAGCTTCAGTGAGCTATCCACTGAAAACCCCGTCTCTTTCTGCAAAGGAGCATGCAAATTCAGAGCTTATCGTGTACAGAAGAAGGCTAATGCCTTATTTCTCTGTAAACTTACACTTCTTTAAACTATTATGCTGCCAAACTGTGTCCTGTTCTGACTGGATCTGCCTTTTTTATGGTCCTATATACATTTTGATAAGAGAAACAGTTCTGCTGTCATTGACAAATATGGCCCATTCACTGTTGCCTTCTTCCTCCAAATCAACGGGCTACATGACATGGTCCTCCTCTAGTGCCCCCTGCCTTTCTTCACATCAGTTTGAGGAACATCAGCTCCCATTGGCAATTAAAAACATGCAGCTGGCCCATGTCAGCTGACTCACGCTCAGGTTCAGGGGCTATCTATCTGCAGTGTAGACATTTGGGCTTGGGCTGAAGCCCAGGCTCGAGGACCATGCAAAGCGGGAGGGTCCCAGAACTTAGGCTGCAGGCTGAACCTGAATTTCTACACCACAATTAAACAGCCCCTTATCCTGAGCCCCGTGAGTCCATGTCAGCTGCAGTCTAATTACAGTGTAGACATACCCTTGATTTGTAAACTGATAGGAAACTTAAGTTTTTCCCCAAACAACCTCTGAACAAACTCACTAAAGCTTTTTCTGCTATTGAGTATAATGAAGACTGAGCATTAAAGAATACTTTAAGTTTTTATGCTATCTTGCTGCTTAAGAGTGTTTTTTTTTTTAAATGTCACAATACTCTTCTGTAGAACTATAATCCTTTTTTGAGGGGGTGAAGATGGTGGTAGTGGTGGAACAGAAGCATGGAGAGTGGAGTGCCTTGTCAATGGTCCCTTACCCTAGTAAATCAGTAGCAGAGGCAAAGTAGAATGCAGATCTCCTGATTTCTAATCCTGTACTTCAAACCACTAGACCATGCTCCATCTCCACACCATTAAACAGAGTTTTTTAAAAAAAAATACTCCCAAGTCCCAGGAACCTCACATATTGTGGAAGAGCATGAACTTGCTGCCAAAGATGGGTACGACAATATTCAGTATGAGATCACAACATTCTCGCATGTGATTTGAGTAGGGGGCTGTAAACAGTGTCTTAAGCACCTGAGAAGCATAGTTAGATGAGACAGTGAGGGTATCCCATGCTAATATAAATGGGGTAAATACAGCTTTAGATATGGACAGGCTGTAAGTAGAGAGCATAAGGCCCTAAAGAGATGTCATGCTGAAAAATGGTCTTAAGTAGATATCCTCTCATATGTAGTATTTAGTCAGAGATTGAAAGTGGACACCAAACTTTTCAGCTTGTTCAACTCCAAATTGATTCCTTAACTTTTGAAGGAACTAGTCATTCCACTGAACTAGCTGAATAAACTGACATAAAGAAAATATTCTCTCTGAAATTGCGGAAGAGGCTACTGCTGTCAAAAATCTAGTTTAGCACTTCACCAAACTCTGGTTCCAGGTGCCTAGACAATGACCTTCAGCTGTTCAGTGGCTTGGCTTTCTTGAAAACTTGACTACAAACATGTACCGATTAATTTTTTTTGAGGGGGGTATTTAACTTAAATGACTTTAGAATATAATAAATTAGGCCTCATCAAAGAGTGTCAGTTTCAGATTTAATTAAGTTTATTTTTTAAATAAATAAACCTGTTTAACAAATGTTTCTTTCAATTTATAATGCCCCTGAGGTCCTGGCTCAGCTACCCCTACCTCTTATTACTGGTGGCAGCTGAGTCTCTTCCTCCAGGAGGGTGCTGGGGCCTTCCTAAAGGACCCTTTCATTGGGGAATTCTGTGGAGGACCCCTGCCCATTTGGTGGTCCTGAGAGGTAGGATTGCTGGGGTCACATGCCCCCAAAGTCCTGGCTCTGCAGTGGTTGGGGTTGGGACTTAGCCCACAGTTTGCCTGCTTGTGCTGTTGGCAGCAGGTAAATATTATCTCTGTTTCACTCGCACATGAAAGATCATGTGACTTGAGTAATGTTATACTGTGGCAAAACCAGTCCCAAAAGCACCTGTATCATCCTGTCTGGTATTGTAGCCCCGTGATTAGCCTTGCTCTGACAGAATGTGTGTAAACTTCAGGTGTAAGGAGCTACCTGGCTCCTATAAGGAAGTTCCCAAGGGAATGCAAAATACTGCAGAGGGAAATAGACCAGAAGGTCACTAGGGAATAGGGTGAAGAGAGAACACTGATGGTACGAACAAACTCAGAACAGGTTGTTGGCACAGAACAGATGGCCTCAAAAGGAAAATCATAATGCAAGTGACCCTGGGGGACCAGAGCACACACCAGGAACAGATTCAACATTGACTATGAGTTTGCAATCATTATAATCAGTTTATGACATCAGCTTTCAATACTACTTTCCAGATTGCCAACTCTGCAGATGTTCCCTTCCTTTCTGTAATTCAGGTGGCAGTGGAGCCCTTGTAATGTGTCAGTCTGCTGTGAGTAGTTGGTCAGGCTGCCTTCTGAAACCTATTAAGGCAAAGTTACAATAAAATGTTCACATACTACATCATAACTTTTTCTGGATCAGGTTAATATTCAAAGAACCTGACTACAGCACCTGACAGGTGAGCCATCCTCCTGTGTGTATGTTGAAAAGGGTGATCATATTTCTAAATACCTGTCCTCTCGTTGGCCATTCTCTTGTGTACATACTTGGGATGAAAACTTTTCTATTACAAGGACCGTCCATACCTTACAACATCACAATTCCATAGGAGGAAGAGTTACATTTTTCCAGTAATATAAAGTCTAGCCGCTAACAATAAAGAAGAAATTAATTGTTTCTGTTTAATATGTAGATCCTCTCCTGGAGCATTAAGTAAGGAGGTCAAGGGGGCTCTAGGATACTAGCATTTTGTCAGAAAATGGATTTCTTTAATGACTTCTTCCACAAACCATCTAATTCCTGCACTTAACCACTATGTGTGCAAGTATGTACCCCTTTCCTTGCAACCCATCCAACTGAGCGACTCCCTGTTAGCAAAAATGTGCCAGATCTTAACTAGACTCAAATGCTATCTATACAGCAATTTATAAATATGGGCTACACAAATTGAAGATGTATATCTCATTTCCCATATATAGACCCACTCCTCCATATCAGGTTTATTTCCAAAATCCCTCTCCCATCTTTTCATCTGGGTTGTCTTTTTATCAGTATCTTTTTCAGTCAAAATAGGTTTGATTTTTAAGATACATACCATTCTTTATCTTGCTCCTGGTTGAACTCCTAGAATGTGGTTAAAGGTGTACAGAGAGCTGCCTTGCATCCAGATTTCACAAGAAAATGTTTGACTTGTTAAATACAAGATCTTTATATTATTTTAGTATATCATTATTTCATATCTTTTGGTATGATTTCAAATCAGGACCCAGTAACAGCTGTCTGAATGGAGCAATCTTGGCTTTTACCCACAACTAGTAACTTTGATAATTTCTAGGGATAAATTTCTGATTATTAATGAAAGTAGCTAAGGGAGAAGGCCTCCCTGACAGGAATTTTTAAAAAAAAAATAGCGTAAAACTGCTGAGATGGTCTGGATGAATGGGTTATTTTTTTTTCTATATTTAATTACCTGGATTTCTTTTAACCCAACAATTACTATGAGTATTTGGGCTCCAATCTTGATTGAGTTTTACCTAGTGTTTAGATGGTCTGTTAACCCAATTAATCTCATTTTAATTGTGATGGATAATAAAGAAAATTAGGGAAAGTTAGTCCATCCCACTTTTGAATGTTAGAGTTCATCCTTTCTCTTTTTATGTTTTAATATGAATTTAAATAGTGCTTCCTGCTATATTTTTAATGTCTCATCTGGGATGTGCTAAAACAAAAGTAGTATTTTTTGGAAGGACATTCATCTTTACTGAGGCTACCCTACCTAGCCAAAAAAAATCATATTTGTTCCATTCCTTCAAGTCTTTTATTATTTTATTCCACATTGGAGGATAATTTACCTTAAAAAGGTTTTTCTCCACAATATTTATTCCTAAATATTGTAAAGACTTTTTTATCCATTTGAACGCAGCTGACAGTTTGATTTGGCCCTTTCTGGAGCATTAATTTCTAAAATTTCAGATTTATAATAGTTTATTTTGAAGCCTGCTACATGCCCAAATTCCAAAGTCAATTGTTTTATAATTTTTAACGAGGCTTCTGGATCGTACAAATATAACAAGACATTGTCAGCATCCAAAGCTATTTTGTGTTCTAATGCAGAAAGCATTTTGATGCCCTTTATGAAGGGTATTTCCCACATTTATTGCAAATGGCTTCAGAAGGAATATATAGAGCTGATACACACTTATGAAACTGATTTCCAAAACCAAACCTTACCAAAATCTGTCTAAAGTACTCCCACTACAGCTGGTCAAAGACTTTCTCAGCATCCATTGAAAGCAGCACACAGGAAAAATTGCCAGAATTAGTATTTTTAGATCAAATTCGGAGTTTTTCTGATATCAGAAAAATGTCTGCTGGCAGTGAATCCAGATTGGTGTGGGTGAACGCATTTCGGCCAGGTGACTCTCAATCTGTTTTCTAGCAGCTTAGCATAAATTTTAGCATCTATATTAGTTAAAGCAACTTGTCTGTATGATTCATGGTTGGTCAGATCTTTTCCTTCTGTAGGAATGACCACTATTTTTGTCTCTTTCCCTTTATCTGGCATCTTGTTTCCCCAGCAAAACAACATTAAACAGTTCAGTTAAAATAGGGACCAACACTTGCTGTAAGGATCTGTAATACTCCCCAGACACCCTGGGGCTTTATTGGATTTTAAATTCTTAATTACAGCTTCAGTTTCCTCTGCAGCAGTTTGCCTATCGAGAGCTGCCACATCAGTCTCTGAGAGCTGAGGTAATGTCACACTTCTCAGATATCTACTTATAAGTTTTTAGGATTTGGATGTTCTGAAGCATACAAACTGTGGAAAAGTTAGCAAATGTTTCAGAGATCTGTTTGATGCCAGTTACTAAATCTCCCTTCGTATTTCTAATCAGAGGGTTCGCTGATTTATCTTGTTTCTTTTTCAACGTTTGACTATCAGCTTTATTGGTCTGTTCATAATATTTTTGTTCAATATATCTAAGTGTTTGTAACTGGCTAATCTTCCTTCTTACACATTTATTTTGTTGAACACTACATAAATACTCCTGTAGATTTATGTCTACCTTTCAAAACAGAAAGTTCTTTAACCCACTTCTCTTCTTCAAGACCTCCCATCTTTTTTAGGTATGATGCTTTATTTTTAAGGATCTCCATCATTACTGCCATTTTAGCATTCCAGAGAACATTTTTATTGATCTCTTCCTTATTGTTTATTTCTGTATATTTCTGGAAATTTTCATCTAGCTCTTGAATTCTAAAGGGGTCATACAACCAAGTTTATTCAAGAACCAGGCTCTTTGGGACTCGGTGAAAAAACAAACGTTCAATCCAATAAGTGGAGGGGCATGATCAGATCCCCTTATAACTCCCAAATTAGATTTTTTTTTCTAAATTAGCAGAGATCCTAGGAACAAAAATCATATCGATCCTGGAATAAGATCAATGAGGAACAAAATAATTCAGATGTCAGAACTGTATGTATTCATCTCCCACCACATCCTCATATTTTAAGTGATGCAACAAATTTTCACTAGTTCCTCCTGACTGTTCTTTGTGTACATTCGATCAATCCAAAGTGGGATTAATGCACTTTAAGACCCCCTCCTCCAGAATAATATTCCCTTCTCTAAAACTTCCTACGTTCCTAAAAAATTGATCTTTTTTCAAGAAAAAAATCTTGTTTTTGATTGGGAGCATATTTATTAGCTAAGGTGGGAAGTCTATCTTTCAAAGACCTCTTAATTAAAATCTGTCCTCTATATCTGTGAGTTATGCTGAAACAATAAAAGGGAAGTGTTTACCAAACAGTAGTGTCAACATTCTTCTATTAGATTGACCTGGAGAGATGTATGGTAGCTGTGTCCACGAAGTATTCAAGTATTTATCATTTTTAATTAAGGTATGTGTTTCCTATAAATTGATTATACTAGAAAAATCCCTTTTCAGTGAATAGAATACTCTTTTCCTTTTTGTGGTATTGTTCATTCCTTTCACATTAACAGTTATAAGAAAAGGAGCTACAGCTCACTTCATCAGATGCATATGCTCAAATTATTTTGTTAATCTGTAAAGTGCCACAAGTACTCCTTTTCTTTTTGCGAATACAGACTAACACGGCTGCTACTCTGAAACCTGTCATTAACAGTTATCACACTAATAAATTCACCCATTAGTTCCCACTCTGCTCTTGCTCAATATATCACCCTTTGTTAAAAGCAGTGAGACTCCCCAGTCAGGTGCCAGGTCTCCATTACATTTATATCTCCTCTTGAAATATGACATTTTTAGAGTTCCCATCATACACAATAATTTTAAAACTCTGACATACATTGCTTTTCCCTTTTTTTTCTCTCCGTTTGTAACACCTGTATTGGTGTACCCTGATCCTGAGGCTGATTTACCATATTTTTTTTTAATTCTGAGCCCTAACACTCTATTAATATATTTTTCTATTAAAACATATAACAATATTTAACATCTGTTTATATTCTTTTGTTCCCTTTTTCTCTCCCACCTCCCTCCCTATGTATTTCCCCCCTCTTGCCTGGTCCTCTCTAGTTGTGAGAGCCCAGGCTACCCTTACTTCCTCCATGGGTGTGCAAATTCCCTGCAACGGGGAACCATTCTTTATATATTCTTAAGAACCAAGTCTTATCTTATCAAACATCTTTATAACATCGGGCACTATGAGATTATTATACCATTTTTGAGTTCACTTATTCTGACATTTTCCACCATAGGTGACCCTTATCCAATTAATATACATTTGGAATGTTTTTGATAACTCAAGTCAAGCTTACTTCATTAGGGGAGATCTGGGTCTTTAGCTATTGTATTATTAACTTAGTTTATAATGTTGTGATTTATATTACCTATAATGTTATTCCCATTAAGTGTACTGTATCCACACAAAGTAAACTATCCAAGGTGCTATACACCCCAGCTTCCATTTAACTATATCCCTTTGTCATAATAACCACATGGATAAAATATCATTTTTTATTACAATGTCTCAGCCCATGTACTAATCCTGTTCTTGTCCAACTGCCTCCATGGTTTGTTTGGTGGAGGGGGAGATTTTATTTTTGGGGGAAGTGGGATGGACAGATCTTTGTAGTGGAGGATTTCTTTCCTTTCCTAGACATCTAGATCTTCTGGTCTTTCCTCCTGGCTTGATGCACTTCTTTCAAGATG
The DNA here is from genome assembly GCF_009764565.3 of Dermochelys coriacea. NCBI lineage: Eukaryota > Metazoa > Chordata > Testudines > Dermochelyidae > Dermochelys > Dermochelys coriacea. The sequence goes on from NC_050078.2 coordinate 66,047,405, forward strand.
GCTGTTGCCACCATACTTCCCCTTTGGTTTGTCCTTTCCAAAATCGCCACTGCCACACTTCCTCCCCCAGCCACAATAGTTCCACTTTATTTTATTTTTTTCATCTCATTGCACTCACACACTAACTCCTTACAGGATAAGGAGTGTCCAGTTCAACCTCTTTGAGCTTTCCGAGTCAATTTTAATATGTTCTTTAAGCTGATGGTACTGGATTCTGTGGCTGGATTTGCTTCCCCCCGAGGCAGCTCTCTGTTACTGGCATCTGCCAGCCCTCTTCAGCCTTCCTTTTCTTCTTTTCAAATCTGGTTCTATGTTTGGTTGTTCTTTTTAGGGTACAAATCTGTGGACTCAGGTTGGCCTGGTTCTCTTTATCTTCTCATATTGCTTTAATTTATTCCCTGTATTGAAGAGACCTGGATTAGGTCACCACTATATTTGCTAGATTAGCCATGCCTCTATAGGCTGGGTTTTTGTTTTTTGTTTTGTTTTGTTTTAGCCTATTATAGCTACACCCTTTGATTTCAGCTACATTTATAGTTCCCTAGGATCCCTCTTCTATTTTACACATTTCAGCATTGTCCTCCTGCCAAGGGTATATGTAACTGAGAGTGAATGGAAGGTAAAAAGTGGGCTGTTCATCTTGATTTTGCATAATTTTCAGGCGAGAATAAAGGAAATGGAGTCACTGCACACCTACATTGCTGCAACTGAGAGCAGAGTCTGACCAGAAGCACTATATCTTGCCAATCAGTGTGCAGGCAAAACATGAGCTGAACTTGCAGGGAGCTGTGCTTTCATAAACAAGGCAGGGCAAGGCCGAAGGAAGTTGAGGGAAGGATCCAAATGTTGCTGTCACTTGTGTTAGTGTGAGCCAGAGCCAGAGCAGGGCCTGACACTGTAATCATAAGATTTGGTTCTTCCATACAAAGGGGAAACTTTGTACCACACAATCATTAACTCGCTGTAAAGTTTGCTTAACTGGCCATTGGAGAATCCCTCATACACAGGGGAATCCTCTTGAAAACCTACACTAGCATCATGGCTCATAGGCCATCCCCCTTCAACCCACTGGCATAAAGGTTGAGTCCTTTTAGCTCAATTTATTCCTGGCAGCTGGTGTAGGTTAGAGCAGTCTGAAGGAGGCTCCAATCTGACGGCCTTCCCAAGACCCAGATGCCCTAAAGATTGCAGGAATGTAAAAGTGCTTTTTTCCCTTTATAAAACAGATGCGCTAGCCCCCAAATCTTGTGCTACTTGAGGCAACAATAATCAACATGGTCAGCCCACTTATGCACACTCCCTTTCCCCCTCCTGAATTGTCCTGCGTGCTCAGAATCTGGGCTGTGTTTTTTTTTTAAAGAGGCTGTTCTATAGCTTTTAGGTCGTATGCCATTGTGATCTTTTGAACATGAGGACAAAAACTTGAATTGGATCCAGTGCTGGATGAGAAGCCAGTACATTATACAGAGCAACAGAATGACCCCACATCTTGCCCCCCGCCTCATCAGCATAGAATGGCTGCTTTGTGGTTTTTTTAATTCCTTCCCTTATAAATTTAATGTACTCTGGCAATTTACGCAAGAGTGTGGGCCTCTATTATTTTGTTCCTTTGTTAGGATGATCTATTAACAAATCAAACTTAATGTTAAGTAATGGCAGATAAATGCCCTGTTTATTCTAGATTGTACACAGAAAGATGTATGTTTGAGCAGTCCCTTTCAGACTTCCTTGTGGGACAAATTGTATTGGCCTTACTCACAGTTAGTGGTCCCTTATTTCTTGAATAGGCCCATTGATGTGCATGGGGTTACTGGCTGAGTTAGTTACTACTCACTCTGAATGAGGGAAGCAGAATCTGGTCTATTATGTGTAGCTGCCAGAGTAAATAAATAGATTTAGGCTACAGTAGTCCAGCACAGTCATTTCAGACTACTTCAGATCAGGCAATAACTTCTCCCAGCTGCATGCCAATATATGGAAGTAAGCACATTTTATTCCATTCTGTTGCCTGAATGAAATCTCTGCGGAGAGAACAGTCATGTTAACAGATAAGAAGGTTTGACAAATGGTGATAAAATCCTATCTTCCTATTCTGCACTAAACCCATCACAACCACTTTTTCTACATGGAAAAACATACTGTTGCCCCTTCTGGCCCGAGCAGTTACCTAAAATTCAGGGGGCTTGTGGATTGTTTACATTAGAAGGCGAGATTAATTATATGAGTCAGATATATCTTTGGTGCAAGTCCCGTTTCCCTGAATACAGTAGGAACAAATAACAGGAAGCAGTTTTTTTGTTCAGGAATCCAAGCCTGCTTCTACTCAGTTCTGTGCCCAAAAGATGCTTTCTCTTTTGGCTAACTCCCAGCATCATGCTACCAGTGCCGCTCTGACTTTCTATTTGCTTACTCCCTTTGAGGCATGCAGAAACAAACAGCTGCAGTTCAACCACTGCCCCAGTACTGAATTTTCAGTCAGTTTTCAGGGAAGCCCCTTTTATTCTGTCTGAGTTAGTTCTTGCTCTGGCCTTCCATGTGGCCAGTGCTTTGGATGGTGGCTTCTATTGTTTCAGACAACTTACTCCATAAAGGAGCTTAATTGCTTCTCAGCTGAGCCAGAACGAGGGGCAGCTAGCATTCCATCAGTGTCAGTGAGATTTTTGACTGCCCGTAGATCAGATATGTTTGCTGGCAGCTATAAACACCCTCTAGCATAACAGTAAATGTCTTGCCAATGTTTGACTATTATTTTCAGCATCTGATTCATTATCGTCATATTCAGTCCTGCATATCCACCAGTATATGTCTGTCCATGAGCTGACTCTGCATAATAGTCACATGGTCCATTTTCACTGCCCTGAACTCTGCCTATACCCAGCACTGTTAGGGTATTTCTCTCTTATAGAACAAACATATGCAAAGACTACTTTCCTGCCCTTGGTGTATGTAAAGGAATATTACACAGCCTGTTTGACTGGTAGGTACTGCACACTTTGAATGGTGGTTGAGTTTTGATGGCCAGATTGAAAGTCAAGTTTCTTTTGCTTTACTCCTTTGTGATTAAGCTTATTTCTGATAAATTCAGCTCTTTTACTAAGGAGGGAATTTTGTGCCTCTTGCTGAGGAATTAATTTTATGAATTTGGTGTGATGGCATTTGAAGCATCCTTTAGCGTCATGTACATTCACTGTTACTTATCTCCATGAGCATAGTAAAATTGGCTAAACAACTTGTGAATGAGTAGATTGCCAGAAGACTACATTGGTTTGTGGCAAGGGCATGTGATATCACTAATACAGTCCTTGACTACAGTAACTTCAGAGGAACATAATTGCTTCAGTGACCATATAAGGAGGTCTTCTGGCCATATGTGAAAGAATGGACTGTAGAAATAGCTTGGCTGTCTAATAATAAGCTTCTGTAAGGATTTTTTTCCCCTCTATAAAACAGATGTGCTGGCCCCCAAATCTTGTACTGATTGAGGCAATAATAATCAACATGGTCAAGCCAACAACTGCAACTGTTTGCAAAAATACTATATAATGTCCTGATAAAGGATTTTACACGCTGATTAACTTTTGTAACAGGGTGTGAAAATATTTCCTAAGGCCTATGTACTTTTAACAGGCTACTCTTTATGCTACACAAAACCTTCAAAGAGAGTGTCAAATCCTGCTCTGAGTCACGTTGGTGTAAATCTGGAGCAGCTCCACTGACTTCAGCAGAATTACTCCAGATTTACACCAGCATAACTGTACGCCAGGTTTGGCCCAGAGTACTTATGTTTATATGGAATTTGATAATCATTTCTTTCATTCTTTTGACTAAGGAAAGTATATTAAATGAACCATGCTGCTTCTGAATTCTTCTAACTGCTGTCTCCTGATTAACCATCCATTTAGTAAGCTTTGGCTATGGTCTTTCTCTTTCAGGAAAATATTTTAAGGAATAATTTTACTGAAAGGAACTGTAAAGTATATTTTATGGAAAATAGTATGTGACAGCTGGAGCTTTAGAAGAGAATACACAGTCTTGCAAAGCATGTGCTAGGATAATATTTTTTCTCCTTTTTTTTTCTTAGTCTTTCGAACGAGTTTTAGTAGAGAACAAACTGCATGGTCTTTCTCCAGCCCTCTCTGAAGCCATCCAGAGCATTTCTCGTTGGGAACTGGTTCAAGCTGCCCTACCACATGTACTCCATTGCACAGCGACCTTGCTTTCTAACCGAAACAAGCTAGGTTGGTACTTGCGTTAGTTTGCTTTTTACTATTACCTAACCTTTCATTAAAATATCACAAAGTTGTGCTCAACATACCATAGACCATACTCTCCCAGACCCCAGGCTCCAGCCTGAGCCCAAACATCTACATTGCAATTTTATAGCTCTGCAGCCCAAGCCTTTGAGCCTCAGTCAGCTGACGCGGGCCAGCCGTGGGTGTTATATTTTAGTGTAGACATACCCATTTTCTACAAGATATAGCACCCAATCCTGCAAATCCATGTTCACACAGCAGTCCTTACTCAAGCAGATAATTTCCATTTAGGTCTGTGGGCCTACAAGTGTTAGTAAGGATTATTCACATAAGTAAACTTAGCAAGATAGGTTCTCTTATTCCTCTTGTTTGTTGTATTTCAACCTCAAAAATATGATGGGAACCCAGTCCTTGATGGCTTTATTCTTGTGGACAGAATTCACTTATGTGATTAGTTACATTAATTATAATATCATTGTTCCTGTATGTAAGGGTTTGTGTAATCTTACGCTTAGTTACTTTGCAGGCAGATGTAGTAATCAGACACCGCTATATGTAAAATTCAGCACAGCTAAAATAATACAAAGAATTATCAACCTCTTGCAGAAAAAAACCCAACCCTGTAGAACTGGATATTAGTTTTATTGAGGTAGATGCAAAAAGACATTAAAATAAATATTTTCTCCAATTTGGAGTTGTGCCGTAAAAACTTGATATTACACCAAACCTTTCTCTGTTTTTAAAGGAAATTTTAACACTAGATCAAAACTGGGGGTGGGGAACCCAAACAGAAGACTAGCGCTACAAAAATATATGCCTCATAAAATATTAGCTCATATTTTTCTACATTTTCTTTCTCACTGAAGAGATTTGTATTTTATATAAACACTTACCCAAACAAAGCTCCATGAGTCCCCTTCTGTTTAATGCTACAGTTAAATCTTGGTCCCACAGTTTGGGAATGGTGATGTAAGATGCATCATTTTGACTTCACTGCTGGATAATGAAAAGTGAGAAGAAAGGTCCTGAATGATGAAATCCTTCTTTAAGCATGAAATCCGTCCCAGGATTGTAGGATGCCATCTAAATGAATGAGTGACTTCTTGGAAATTGTTTTCAACAGCGAGTCACAATCTTGAGAGTCAAATTAGTTCAGTAGTGTTCTCCAAGAGCAGGGTGCCCAGATGTCCCGATTTTATAGGGACAGTCCCAATATTTGGGGCTTTTTCTTTTATATAGGCACCTATTACCCCCCCACCCCCATCCCGATTTTTCACATTTGCTATCTGGTCACCATATCTAAGAGGAACTGGAATGGATTTCAGCAGTAGTCTTGCCACCTACCTGAAATAGCCCTTGAAGAAGCTTATTAATTTTCTGCAAGACATACCCCATAGTAGTCAGATTTTGAAGGCATTGAAAGTGTTGTCATTTGTTGTTGTTGTTGTCTTTGTCATCATCATCATGGCAAATCTTAAAAAAGATGTGGCCTCCTTGCCGATAGGGCATCGCCTAGGTTGATCTTGGCTAGGTCCTTCAGGTGGTCTGGTTTATGTCTGAAAGTTCTGTATTTCACATGTAAGTAATTGTTGGCCTTGGTCCAGTTCCAGGTGGGTAAGTATCCACATTACAAAATCTGCCACTACAACTGACACTAACTGGTTCACAGATTGACAGTCTTAATGGAAAAAAAAAAAACCCAATGAATTCATGAGCATAGGGCCTGATCCAAAGCCCACTATCATCAATAAGAATCTTTCCACTGATGTCAGTCGGCTTTGCACTATGTTCATCAAGATCAAACTACTTTCTCATCTGGCCTGGTTTCTCCAGAGTTGAAGCATACTGGTGGGGATGGGTAGCAGAGCACAATCTAGGAAAGCTTGCAGTACTACAGCTTGGGGATCAATAGAAGTGTTTCAAGATCCAGGGCTGTCAAGTTAGCACCTTTTATGAGTACTGTATTTTCACATATGCAGACACGCACTGAGTGATACTTCAAGGAGCAGGCAAGGGTAATGTGCAGGGACATGTAACATTCTGAATCAGGTGATTTTAACCAAGACATACTAGGAACAACTCGATACTTCTAATTGCAGGGGTTAGATTTTCAAAGCTACATAGAGAATTTGTGTGCCCAATTTCCTATGCAGCTTTGAAAATCTCCTGTACTGATCCTGTGTGAACAGAGACACCCACTATGCTACATTTTTCCATTCAGGACATCAGGACAAGCTTGGCGTAGCTGAGACTAAGCTTCTTCACACCCTCCATTGGATGCTACTAGAGGCTCCTCAAGACTGCAGCAGTGACCGGTTTGGAGGAGAGAGAGGCTCCAGCTGGGGAGGGAGCAGTAGCGCCTTGATTCATCAGGTTGAAAACCAGGGATCTCCAGGACACGCTCGGCGTGGCAGCACTAATGAAGAGGAAGAGAATAACCGAAGGAAGTTCTTTCAGAATTCCATGGCAACAGTGGAGCTCTTTGTGTTCCTGTTTGCTCCTCTGGTACACAGGATTAAAGTAAGTGGAAGAACAGTCAGGAGTGGTAATGTAGTGATGCCAGTGTGAGGAGACTGTGATTCTGCCTTGGTTGCGAATGGTCATAATAGTGGCTAATTGAATTTAGCATACAGTGCAGAATAAAGGCCCAGCCCTGTTGCCCTTACACAGGAGAGCAGTCCCATGGACATATTAGAATCATAGAACTGTAGGGCTGGAATGGACCTCGAGAGGTCATGTAATCCAACTCCCTGCGCTGAGACAGGAACAAGTAAACCTAAACCATCCCTGACAGGGGTTTGTCTAAGCTGTGTTTGTTCTTAAAAACCTCCAATGATGGGGATTCCACAACCTTTGTTGGAAGCCTGTTCCAGTACTTTATCTTTATAGTTAGAAAGTTCTCCTAATATCTAACCTGAATCTCCCTTCCTTCAGATTAAGCTGATTTCTTCTTGTCCTACCTTCAGCAGACATGGAGAACAATTGATTACTGCCCTCTTTGTAACAGCCCGTAACATATTTGAAGATGGTTATTGGGTCCTCCTTTAGTCTTCTTTTCTCAAGACTAAACATGCCCAGTTTTTTTAACCTTTCCTCATAGGTCAGGTTTTCTAACCTGTTTATCATTTTTGTTGCTCTCTGCTGGACTGTCTCTTCTTTGTCCACATCTTTTTTAAATTGTAGTGCCCAAACTGGGCACAATACTGCCATCGAGTCCTCATTAGTGCCAAGCAGAGAGGGACAGGTACCTCCCAGTGCTTGCAGAGAACACTCCTGTTAATACAACCCAGAATATTAGTCTTTTTCACAATTGCATCACATTGTTGATTATGAATTTATGATCCTCTCTAACTCCCAGATCCTTTTCAACAATACTACTGCCTCGCTAGTTATTCCCCATTTTGCATTTGTGCATTTGATTTTTTCCTTCCTGTATGTAGTACTTTGCATTTATCTTTATTGAATTGCATCTTGTTGATTTCAAATTCTCCAATTTTTCAAGGTTATTTTGTATTCTAATCCTGCCCTCCAAAAGGTTTATAACCCCTTGCAAATTGGTGTCATCTACACATTTTATAAGCATACTCTCCACTCCATTAACCAAGACAGAACAAAGAGTAATGGTCTCAAGTTGCAGTAGGGGAGGTTTAGGTTGGAAATTAGGAAAAACTTTTTCACTAGGAGGGTGGTGAAGCACTGGAATGCGTTACCTAGGGAGGTGGTGGAATCTCCTTCCTTTGAGGTTTTAAAGGTCAGGCTTGACAAAGCCCTGGCTGGGATGGTTTAGTTGGGGTTGGTCCTGCTTTGAGCAGGGAGTTGGACTAGATGACCTCCTGAGGTCCCTTCCAACCCTAATATTCTACGATTATTGGAAATTTTGAATAGTACTGGACCCAGGACAGACCTCTGCAGGATTCCACTAGAAACATTCCCCCAGATTGACAGTTAACCATTGATTACTACTCTTTGAGTGCAGTGTTTCAACCAGTTGTGCGCCCATCTTTTACTAAAATTATAGTGCCTTAGAGTAAAAGTATCAAAAGTAATTCCAGTGATATGAGTACAGGTTGTAGTACTGGGAAGACACTAAGGCAAGAATATCCAAAGTGAAGCACCTGCATCTACATTTAGCACCTACATAAGTGGCCTGATTATCAGAGGTGTTGAGTACCTGCAGCTCTCATTGAAATCTGTGAGTGCTGAGGGCATGAGTTCCTCACTGTTTCAGAGCTGGAGCAAGGATTCTGGAATTTAGCTCAGTCTGGTTGACTCTCATTCATGGTTAAGAAATGCCTTTCTGTCTGCTCAGTAATTCCAGAAGTGGGGTTGTCACTGATTTGTTGTTGTTATTACTAATAGCATTGATACTAATTAATTAATAGGATCTGTGATAGTTTTAGTGGCAGGTGCAAATTAAGCGCTTCTTTGTTCTGATATCAGAAGTAAGCTGCAGGCTTCTTGTCAGCTGAAGTCCTTCTCTTTATTTTATGATGTATAAGCCAGCTTTGCAGAACTATGTAATCAGGAGTTATCTCACTGCACATTCTGATTCCTGCCACTTGTCCTTAGCTTCACTGGAGGGCTACCTTTCAGCCTTAATGTTTTAAGGCTAGCCTCTTAAGTGAAATTGGCTGTTCTCAATCAGACATTCCTAGAAAGTAAGTTATTAGGAAATGGCTGGGTTTAACCATATTGCTGCTAAATAAAGCTCACCACCCTTTTCTCATCCCCTCTGTGAATCAGAACTCTCACAGTACATGTTGTAACTAATTATCCTGACCGTAAAGTGCCTGCACAGAGGAGTAAGATTTGGCCAGCCCTCTGGCATGGCCTTTCTGCAGTCTGACTCAGGCGTTGTGGAGGTGTGTGCCTTGTACTCCCTATCCCCTTACCAACCAGGGAGTGGATGGAGCGTCTGCTACTTATGGACACGTACACGCACCAGTCATCAGAACTGAGCCAGCATCGGAGTCTAAAGTTACTGGTACTTGGTAAAGAGGTGGCACAAATTTCTTTTAGCTGGTAATCTTTGAGTCCCAGTTCTTCCCAAAGCTCTTCCAGGGCTGATACAGCAACATTTCACCTCTGACTCAGGGCAAGCAGCAAAAACAAAATCTAATCCCAAAATAAAATCATTAACCTTGTGTTCATAATTATACAACTACAGTGTAGCAGGGCCAGTGCACCACCAAAAATTTAACAGAGCACAGGGGAAAGCAATGTCTTGCTTATGCTTATTTCTACAACACCTCAACGCATTGCTGGGTGCTTTCATACAAATACAAAAGGCATGATAGCTGCCTCGAAAGAGGTCACAACAAAAAGTAGGGAAGGGAAAAGGTGAAGAATGACAATATTTTCAGCAGTCAGATCATGGAGCCACTTAGTTTAAGTACATACATGCTTGGACCCTGGTCCTGCAAAGATTTACCTGCATATGTAACTTTACTCATGTAGATAGTTCCATTGACATCAATAGGGCTACTCACATGAGTAAAATTACACACGTGCATAAATCTTTGCAGCATAACGATTCTGGTGTTTAAATTAAAAATTAATAGTAATAATAAGACCATTATATGTTGGCACTTGTAATAATTTGTAAAAATGTTCATATTTCCTAAATGCATATTTTTTATAATAATTATTATTTTTGGCTCATTTTGTGCAGGCAGGCATTGTAGGAAAAGGGAGCCTAAAGGAAAGATTGACATACTAAATGATCTAAAGCAATAAGCAGAATAATGTGTACAAAGGATTTTGCTGCAATGATGGGTAGGTTTTTCAGTAGTAGCAGAGATCCTGGAAAAAACAGGTTTTGATCAGTATAACTGATCAAAGGCACAAAGGCCCTTTACTTAGCTTTGTACTGAGAATTCCACGTTGCTTTATTACTAGACCATTGGGTAGGTATTTATGCCTTCTTTGAATAGTTACAGTAGTGACCTTTATTGCACACAAACAGTGTGTGATCATTGTTATTGCTTTCAAGGTCCATGTCGCAGTAGGAGGGACAGTCAGCGCACACAGAAAACGATGCTCTTCTGTGTCAGCCTGATTAATCCACATATGGCATGATGATCCCATTGTGTCTTTCTAGGAGTCTGACCTGACTTTTCGGCTGGCCAGTGGCCTTGTTATTTGGCAGCCCATGTGGGAGCACAGACAGCCTGAGGTTTCTGCCTTCACCGCTCTGGTAAAGCCAATCAGGAACATTATTACAGGTGTGTGACTTTGCTGTGTAGTCACAGATGTTAAGCATCGGAAAGTCTCTTCCTTGTGGTACGGTTATCTGAGCCCCATTTGCCATGCGTGCAAGATCTGTGTGCAGTCCTGTGTTTTTGTTTTGTTTTTTTGTGCCTTATCAAAATAAACACTCTCTTCATGGCCAAGTCTACATTTAGAAATGGCGTAGATTTTAACTAAATTTAACCTATTTCATTAAACTGGTACAACTGCTGAGTGTAGAGAAGCCCTCAGTCCAATTCCCATGAAAACTAATGGTCCAAAATCATCTTGACATAATGAGTCTCCCATTAACTTCAATGGGAGTTGCACCATTTACACCAGGATCAAAATCAATCAGATTTATTGCTATGGTTCCCAATTTTTGGTCTCTCTACTCTTAGTCCTGATCTATCCATACAAATTGCACCAGTTTAACTAAAGGTTTGATTTTAATCCATCTTGATTAAATCAGTGCAACTTTGTGTGTGGACACCCTTACATTGGTTTAAATCTGTTTTATATACATTTAACTAAATTGGTTTAACATCAAGCCTTTTTACAATTTATGTGTGTAGACAAGCCCTTGGAAGTAAATATGTAGCACAGAAGTATCAAATCTGTATTGATACTACTTCTCATGTACTGCCATGTATCTACTGTAATGCCAGCTGACTTAATCTCAGATGCTTTCTATATCATCTAATCATACAGGCTTTCTATATATAAGAGAAAAAGAAAAAAAAGTCTAATTCTAGATCCTAAACTGATGTAAATCACTGTATTTCTGTTTACTTCAGTGGAGCTATACCAGCTGAGGAGTTGAACCATATGTTTTAAATGTCCCTTAGCTTAAAATAAATCCTTTAATATTTCCTGTAGAGTTTATCTTTATGGAATATGTTAAAATTACAGGAATAATTTGAACTCTTGGACAATATTTTAAGACTCTTTCCCTAAATGCCATCAATATTTTAAGACTCTTTCCCTCAATGCCATAAATTTAGAAGGAAGCAAGATCATTTCCTGTCAGTTTCACGTCTGTTTCCACATATACATTTCTAAGAAGTAGAGACAATGTTTGGCGACAGCTTGACGCTGATGAGGAAGATACAGAAGCTAGCAACCACATACTATTGGTAGCAAAGGGATAGTCAATGATACAGATGCTCTTTCTAACCCAAATCCTGATTTTATAGTATTATAACAACATGGGATTTGTTCAAAAGGCCTGGCCAAGATGATCATGTAAAATCTTAATCTGATCTTGCATGCTTCAGTGCAGTTGCTCCTTATTTACATCAGCATAAATGATATAAAAATCAGCAGCTTATGGCTCCCCAAGTCCTTGTATGTCTTTTGAGTCCAGATCCTCAAAAGTACGTAAGCTCCTAATTCCAATTGATTCTAGGGTATATGCAGGTATTGAAATAAATGGAAGTTAAGAGCCTAAATACCTTATAAGATCTGGGCCTTTGTCCTTACTTATACCCTGTTAAGTATTCTTTCATCCTGGAGGTACAACACAGAATCTCAGCTCAGTATCTTCCTCAGAGGGTCTGATCCAAAGTCCACCGAGATCAATGAGAGTCTCTTTCCACTGATTTTAGTGGACTTTGGTTCAGGCCCCTAACATGACTTCAGTGGTTGATTCTGACATATAAAATGTTACATTTTGAAAACATTCCCCATGGAGCTGAGCAAACATTGGATTTTTTTTTTTTGATCCCATGGAAAATTACAACGTCTTGACAGTTGTTTTCATCCTGAATTAGGATGAACAGTAAAAATACTCAGTAAAAATACAGTAAATAACCAACCTTCCATACAAATGGACTTTACTAAAATAAGACAGGAGATCAACATTACACACTTCACCTCTCTACAAAGGAAAAAGTACTGTAAGCTGTCTAAAATCCTGCCTGCCACATGGAGCCACAACAATGGTACCCCTAACTCACCCAGTAATATCGTCAATCTGTCCTGCTATGCACTCAGCCCGGCAGAAGAGTCTGTCCTATCTTGGGGACTCTCTTTCTGCCCCGCCATGCCCCCAAAACATGATACAGTTCTGTGGTGATCTGGAAAGCCTACTTTCACCGTCTCCGACTCAAAAAATACTTTCAAGATAACACTGAACAGCATACTGATACACAGATACCCTCCCACCAACAGCACAAGGAGAAGAACTCCACATGGACTCTTTCTGAGGGTCGAAATGACAGTCTTGACCTATACATAGAATGCTTCTGCTGACGTGCACAGGCAGAAATTGTGGAAAAACAACATCGCTTGCCTCATAACCTAAGTCGTGCAGAACGCAATGCCATCCACAGCCTCAGAAACAACCCTGACATTATAATCAAAGAGGCTGATAAAGGAGGTGCTATTGTCATCATGAACAGGTCTGACTACCAAAAGGAGGCTGCCAGACAACTCTCCAATACCAAATTCTATGGGCCACTTTCCTCAGATCGCACTGAGGAATAAACTAAGAAACTGCACCATCTACTCAGGACATTCCCTACACTAACACAGGAACAAATCTACATACCCTTAGAGCCCTGACCGGTTCTATCTACTACCCAAGATCCACAAATCCGGAAATCCTGGACGCCCCATCATCTCGGGCACTGGCACTCTCACTGAAGGACTGTCTGGATATGTGGACTCTCTACTCAGACCCTACGCCACCAGCACTCCCAGCTATATCTGTGACACCGCTGACTTCCTGAGAAAATTACAATGCATTAGTGATCTTCCAGAAAACACCATCCTAGCCACCATGGATGTAGAGGCTCTCTACGCTTCGGAGGGGGAGGGATAGCTCAGTGGTTTGAGTATTGGCCTGCTTAAACCCAGGGCTGTGAGTTCAATCCTTGAGGGGGCCATTTAGGGAGCTGGGGCAAAAATTGGGGATTGGTCCTGCTTTGAGCAGGGGGTTGGACTAGATGACCTCCTGAGGTCCCTTCCAACCCTGATATTCTATATTCTACACAAACATCCCACACTCAGATGGAATACAAGCTGTCAAGAACAGTATCCCTGATGATGCCACAGCACAACTGGTTGCTGAGCTCTGTGACTTTATCCTCATGCATAATTATTTCAAATTTGGTGACAATATATACCTCCAGACCAGTGGCACCGCTGTGGGCACCTGCATGGCCCCACAATATGCCAACATTTTTATGGCTGACCTGGAACAATGCTTCCTCAGCTCTCATCCACTCATGCCCCTTCTCTACCTACACTACACTGATGACATCTTCATTATCTGGACCCATGGGAAGGAAACCCTGAAAGAATTCCACCACGATTTCAACAGCTTTCACCCCACCATCAACCTCAGCCTGGACCAATCTACACAGTCACGTTAACATCACCCTATACCGAAAACCCACTGACTGCTATGCCTACCTTCCTGCCTCCAGCTTCCATCCCAGACACACCACATGATCCATTGTCTACAGCCAAGCGCTGAGGTACAACCACATTTGCTCCAGCCCCTCAGACAGAGACCAAACCCTATAAGATCTTCACCAGGCATTCTCAAAACTACGATACCCGCACGAGGAAATAAGGAAACAGATCAACAGAGCCAGACGTGTACCCAGAAGCCACCTGCTGCAAGACAAGCCCAAGAAAGAAACCAACAGAACTCCACTGGCCATCACATACAGGCCTCAGCTAAAACCTCTTCAATGCATCATCAGTGATCTACAACCCATCCTGAACAATGATTCCTCACTTTCACAGGCCTTGGGAGGCAGGCCAGTCCTCACCCACAGACAGCCTGCCAACCTGAAGCATATTCTCACCAGCAACTACGCACTGTACCATAGTAACTCTAACTCAGGAACCAATCCATGCAACAAACCTTGATGCCAACTCTGCCCACATATCTACATCAGCAACACCATCACAGGACCTAACCAGATCAGCCACACCATCACTAGTAATATACGCCATAATGTGCCTGCAATGCCCCTCTGCTATGTACATCAGCCAAACTGGACAGTTGTTACGTAAAAGGATAAATGGACGCAAATCAGATATTAGGAATGGCAATATACAAAAAATTTGTAGGACACTTCAACCTAGACACACAATAGCAGATTTAAAGGTAGCCATCCTGCAGCAAAAAAACTTCAGGACCAGACTTCAAAGAAAAACTGCTGAGCTTCAGTTCATTTGCAAATTTGACACCATCAGCTCAGGATTAAACAAAGACTGTGAATGGTTCGCCAACTACAAAAGCAGTTTCTCTTCCCTTGGTGTTCACACCTCAACTGCTAGAAGAGGGTCTCATCTTCCCTGATTGAACTAACCTTGTTATCTCTAGCCTGATTCTTGCTTGCATATTTATACCTGCCTCTGGAAATTTCCACTACATGCATCCGACAAAGTGGGTATTCACCCACAAAAGCTTATGCTCCAATATGTCTGTTAATCTATAAGGTGCCACAGGACTCTATGCTGCTTTTACAGATCCAGACTAACACGGCTACCCCTCTCATTGTGAAAAATTTCAGTATTTTTACTATGTCAAAAGTTCAGAAAAATTCAAATTTGGAAATGTCAAAACATTTCATATTGAGTCAGACTGACATTAAGTTGCATCTGCCATGGTTCCTCATGGGAGTGGTAGTTAAGATGCTTCATGGCCCCATTCTTATCTATGGGCTGCACGGCCTGGCCAGACTATCTCTCCCCAGATACAACACAAACTCCCATGCATCATGTGGCTCCATCAGAGAGGAGACCAAAGTGCATCCTGGTAGTAGTAGTCTGGCCAAGGAGCCCAACCCATGAGAGAACTGGAGCATGAAGCACCTGAACTACAGCGCCCTTGAGTCACTGTGGCACACTAGACAGATGCAATTTATTGTCAAACTGTCTTGGAATGAAATGTTTCAGTTCAGCTCAACAAACCAAAATTATTTTGCAAGGGGCAGCAATTCCCACAGGAAATTTTGATTTTATGGTAACTGCGCTTCCTGTGGCCCCCCCCCCAAATCAACAGAAAATTGCCAACTAGCTATAGTATCCAACCGGTGTAGCTAACGTCTGGTAATGAGTGAGGGGGATGCCATTTTTTACAATGGCAAATAGTTTATTTGTTTGATTAATACTACATGAGCATTACATTTTTTAAAATTTCTCTTTTTATTTTTATCCCAGCCAAGAGAAGTTCTCCGACTAGCAACCAGAGCCTGGCTTGTGAATCCCCTAATCTGGACACTGGACACACAGAGGTGGGTATATGGCTATACAAGCAAGAGTGGGGAGCTGTGGGGAGATTTTTTTTTTTTAATTGATGGGGTCTTTTGCAGGGAATTTTGGAGTGACAGTTGCAATTACTGTGCAGGTCTCCAAAGCGTCTTAATGCTTTTATTGAATTGTGTATTTTATAATTGGATTTATCATTTCCAAGGCCTATCCCCTGCAAAGAATGAAGTTGGGGCTCAGGGCAAAGGATCAATATAAAACTTGCAGAACCTATATAACAAGAGAAAACAAGCCATCATCAATATTGTAAAGACACATGGCAGAGCTAAGAAGAGAGGGCCAGTGCCCTCCATTTTCATTTAAATAAAAACACCTTTTTGGATGATTTGGAGCCATCACGGTGTGCACTATCCAGCTTAAATTACTGCATGTTCAAATTACTGTTCTCCTCTGTTATAATTAATAACAACATATCATCACTCGTGATGTCTTATCTTGCATTAGGCCCTGACCTTGAAAGCAACAAATAACTTTCCATTGAAGTCAATGGAACTCCATGCAGGTTTAAGGGTTTGCCCAGGTGAAATAGTTTACAAGATTGGGGCCTTACCTTATACACTATCTGGAATGAAAACCATGTGTTTGCACAGTGTCTAGGACATTGGAGCCCCAATCCTGATCGAGTCCCCTCAATGCTATCTTAGTATAAATAATACTAATATATAAGTACATAGTAAGAGGGCTAATGTGGAAGATCCAAATCTATTTTTAAACTTATTTCTCTATATTGAAAATATCCTAAGGGACTTCAGGTGGTGTGTGAAACAGCCCAGCCAGATGCTGTGCCTCCCATGGCCACTGTTTCAGGCTGTCATCGGGGAAACTCCTTTGATGGAAGTGTGTCGTCCCAAACATCCCAAGACAGAGGACCTCTGCTTTCCAGGTACAGAGTCCTGCGAAAAACTATGTTGGTATAACTTTCTGGGGAGTGTGTGTTACAGGTCCCCTCTGCCCAATCCCCAAAGGATATAAGTCTTACAGTCCCAACTAAAGAGCCTTGTCTCTTCAGCTCAAACTCTAACAGCTCATGCTTTTAGCTCTGGAAGTCCTCAGTTTGGTTGCCGGTGTGTCATCTGAGATGGTGGCAGTCACACTGTCTTTATTCCATCTCATTTACAGGACTGCCCAGCTGGCCTGTTAGGATATCAACTATAGAGCAATGGGGACAGAGCAGAGGACAAGGCCCTTTTATATTTTGGAGTTTGATGATTTAAAAAAAAAACCCAAACTTTAGGCTCATTGCTCCTTGGCTGGGCATGTCCTCTGGGGCTTGATCTGTCTTTGCTGCCCTTTGGGGCAATTTTCTTTCCCTTTGTGGCAGAGTATTTCTTACCTCTCCTCCCTTTTAGTGCTGCTTGGCTGCTACCTCCATTTCCCCATCTTCACGTACAGCTGTTAAGTTCACTTACTGCTGGCTGGCTGGCAGGGAGGCAAAAGAACAGCTACTCAAATCTCTTCTCAGCCATCCTTGCAGGGCTTAGGCAAAGATTTTAAAATTCAGGAGCCTAAATTTAACCTCCTTAATTCGTATTTGGGGAAGATAAAGGTACAGCCAGATTTTCAGAAGGGCTGAGCACTCGTCAGCTCCCATTAGAGTTTGTGAATACTCAGCATTTTTGAAAATCTGACCGTATTTTTCTTAGGCTCCTATTTTTTAAAAATGTTGGCCCTCATGTTCAGGTGCACCAGAAAATTTCAAACAAAAACACTCAAGAGTTTCAGAATTTGCTTCATTACAGTAACACTTTATCTCTGTTTCAAAATTTCTCTGAATCCAAAAACGACTCCCAACTATTTTCTCGAAATACGTATTATTGATCTATCTTGTCACCTGCTTCAGTGGGTAAAACCATTCTTTAGGAACCTGATCTAGTTGGCAGTCTTTCTGTTGACTTCAGTGGGTTTTGTGTCATATAGATTCTGAGTTTTTATTTCATTGTATTAACATTGCCTGGTAAAACTAAGTCATCTGTTACTTCTGAGTATTGTCTTACTAAATTTAAACTGTTCCTCATGTACGGCATAGTTCAGCGTGCATTCACACACCCATAAAAAGTAAGGGAGCAGGCAACCGTTTAGAAGACTGAATCGGGTGATCAGTTTATCCAGCTCAGTCTGGTGGTTGCTATGGAGATGAAGCTTCAGACAGGCTTTGTAGAGAGTGTCACTAATGTCTCCTCATTTGGAGAGCTCATTGATCAATTAAAACTGAACAGGGAGTTTCGGTTGCCAAGCAACAGGCAATTCAGAAACAAATGTTATTTACTCCTGTTATCAACGGCCCAGTATTCCTTTGTCCTTGGGCCCACTGCTGGACAATATATGCCACCCACTCACCTTGCAATTATCTGTCAAGTACCTGATGAAATGTCCACAGGGTTTAATTCAAAGCAAAGCACAATATTTTAAATGATGTTTTCTTGGAACCTCATTCAGCAAACCTCCAGTTTGCTCCTCTGATCCTGGATAAATATCCCCGCTCCATTCAGTGAAATTCTTCATTTCAGTGGAACCGTTGCAGTAGTAAAACCCCAGCCATTTATTCTGCAGCTGGCTGTCAGTCTCTGCCTTGGAAAAAGACTTTGCAAGCAGGGCTTGAATGGTAAATGTTTCAGAAGAACAATACTTCTTTAGATTGTGAATTGGAGTTCATGCCCATGTAAGGGAGTATGAGAGAATACATATCCCCCTTACGCTCCAGTAGGGGCTCCCCCAGACCTTGGGTCTGATCGCAGAGGAGTAAGCAGAGAAAGATGCATCACCTTACTCCTTTCTACAATGGGGTGGGAATAGGCAGAGTCCTGGCTTCATCCTCTGTGCTTGCTGGTCAGTTCAGCTGAGCTGGTCCGGGAGATATTGGCAGGCAGATTTTATTTTTCTTTGGGATAATTCTTTTTCTGGGATGCTGCTGGAGTGGTGCAGCAACCCTTTGTACAGGCTGTCTTTCTGATCCAGTCTTGGCCCTTTTGTTTTCTCCTCGTGCATTTCACTCATTTCTCTCTTTGCAATGTTTTGAGAAGGGTGTATTATGGGAGCCCTGATGTCAGGCTGGTGAGAAAGGTGTTTTTAAATTATCACTGTTTTCTTTTTGTTCTCTTATTTAAAGTCTCTTTTTAAATCACCCCACTTGTAATCACTATTTATCTTGACTGCAGCATTAATGGAAACATTTGAACTCTTGACTGAATAAAGCAATATATGCCAATACCTAAGGTCTAGTTTTCAAAAGTCAGTGCCTTTTAAAAAAAACCCCCAAAACCTAGAGGAAGTCTATGGTGTCCTCCATTGACAGAGGCTGGCAGCAAACCATCTCCTGCTCTGTTTCAACCATCTCCTGCAGATTTGCTTGGACGTTTTGAGTTCTAAATGAAAACATTTCTCGGAGATGAATCCTTCCCAGCCACCCCATCTGCAACTGTATCCCAGGAAGAAACTGCCAACCTACCCTGATTGCAGGTGGAGTCAGCATTGCAAACCTTTTGCTGAACCCTACTTAACTGAATATCCAAAAACCTACATTTGAATGCTCAAATTGGCTTATATTTTTATTATTATTTGTATTATCATAGAGCTTTGGTGCCCCAGTCATGGAGTAGGACCCCGATGTGCTAGGTGCTGTACAAATGGAACAAAAAGACAGCACCTGCCCCCAAACAGCTTACAATCTAAGGGCTTGTCTACATGACTATTTAGTTCGCTGCAAGGTGGACTTTGATCTATCCCACAGTAGTCTGCTGCAGACAGACCATCCATGTGGACCCTGCTGATGCACATTAACTGTTCTAGTCCTGGACTAGATCAAAATACATTAACAAACTGTTAATGTGTGTCAGCAGAGCCCCAGTGGGCAGCTTGTCTGCAGCAGGCTACTGTGGGGTAGATTCACACCCCAGCTTGAAGTGAACTAACTGTTCATTTAGACAAACTCGACTATAAGACGAGACAACAGATGGATATAGACAGACTGCTTAGGGAGTACAAGGAAACAATGAGACAAAATTGGTCAGCCGGATAGGCCATGGTCCCAGCACAGCAGCAACCTAACTCTGTCAAGTGTCTTGTATCCAATTAAGCTGTAATCTAGCAAAGCACTGAAGTGTGTATGTAACTTTAAGCACTAGCACAGTCCCACTGAAGTCGATGGAACTACTCATTCTTAAATGTTTTGCTGGGTTGAGCTGCTCAGTACTGGGCTGGGTGTCCAAATGCAGATATGGATATCCTGCCTGGGTGCCTGTCTTTGAAAGCCTGCCTCCTCATGTGGCTCTGTAGACCTGTCAATATTAATGGTAAAAATTGTGGGCTGTTGTTGTGATTTGTCCCAAATGCACAAGAACATCATTGATGAGGCAGTTATTGATTCTTTTGATTATTTTGTGTCTTATGGAAAGTTTTAAAATGTAACAGGTACTCAGTTCACACAATTATGCTTCTAGAACTGCATCCAGAAATCTTCCAGGTTATGAAATAGCACATCAAACCACAGATCTGTTCAATCTCCATACACAGAGGGAGATCAGTCATGTTCACCTGGGTCCCATTAAAGCAATGTGGGGCTCAAGGTCACCACAGCACTGGCCCCCCACCTCTTGACCCTGCCCTGGCCTGGCATTATGGCTCCATCTGCTACTTGGAGTGATGATGGCAGAGGATCCCCCTTCCTGCCAAGAAGGCAGGGTTAGCAGCAAGGGGTCCCCCAGTACTTACCCCAGCTGCTGGGTGTTTGTTTAAGTGAGAGGCCGAGTTTGCTGCGCTTTTCTTCCCTTATGAGTGCTCTGCTGGGATAGTGTTGGTCAAGGCCCCGCAAAGCAATGGGCCTTGGAGTTAACTCCCCATAGGTGTGAATGGGACAGTTCACCCCTCTCGGAGCCGTTGTTTCATGCTGTCTGCAGACTTAGGCAGACATCACTGTATCAGTTACACTGAAATCAGATTTTCAAGCTTTCCTTTGCAGCTATGAGGGCTAGAATGTTTCTGATGAAAGCTGAAATTCTGATCTGAATGCCTCCCGCAGGTGCTGGGGCACTAGGCACAGGCCTGGAGCGCCCATTCCTTAACATGGACCAGATTGTTCTCAGTACCA
Organism: Dermochelys coriacea; assembly: GCF_009764565.3. NCBI lineage: Eukaryota > Metazoa > Chordata > Testudines > Dermochelyidae > Dermochelys > Dermochelys coriacea. Next base: position 66,068,258 of record NC_050078.2, read on the forward strand.
TAGAATTTTGCCAGCACATACTGTTGCATCACGGGCAAAAGTTTCTTTGGGGCCACACCTAGTTTGTAGATTCTCAGTGAGAGGGAATTTGGGGTTTACCCTTTTGCTTGAGAAGATTAACAACAAAAATATAATTTAATATTTTCTGATGGTTTTACTGAAAAAAGAACCTTGCATGTGTGTGAGTGAGAATTCATGGATAGCAGCAACTCAGTGGAAGAACCAGGGCTCGTCCTTTGAGGCTCAATAGTTCATTCTTTTCTCTCTGTCCAGTACATTCAAGTCTGGAAACAAAAATACCAGGGATGTTTCACACTAAAAACCATATCAAAAGAACATTTCAGGAAGTGACACCACCAAAAGCATCCAGGAAACTCGTAGGGAAAAGTGACATATGTCATATTTTCTAGTACTCAGGGGCAAAAAGGGAGGTCATCTTATATAGCAGTAGCACTTACTCACATGAGAACCACCAGATCTGTTTCAATTAGTTTAAGTGATTATTTTACCGGGTATTCCCAGCATGCTGCCTTTTTTTTTAGTAACACCTGACTGTGTAACCTGCTCCTTCACATGTTACATATCCTCCCATTAGAGCCTAACCAGCAGGGGTTTGAGTCTGCTCCTGATTCCTGCTCGAGGATTTAGTCATTGATTGCAAGTGGTAGAGGCCTGTGCTTTTAGGCCCTGATTTAGGAATGCATCTCTGTTCAAGAAGACATCTAAGCGCATGCCTAATGAAACATGTGCTTGAGTCTCACTGGGGATTTAAAGTTAAGCACATGCTTAAGTGCTTTCTTCAGCAAGGATGCTTTCCTGAACCAGTGCCTTATCCCCGGATTCGAACCTCTCTGTCAGCCCAAACAGAATCAATTAGCGCATCCTGGTAACTGGAAAGTAGCTTAAAGTTCTGCAGATGTGAGGAGAGTGGAAGAGGCCTTAAGACTTTCTCTTTAATGAGGGGGTGGATTTTAAGCCTGTCAGTTGTTAGTGCACTTGAGTCTCTGAGGAGAGTGACAACTTCAAAGTCTCTGAGGAGAGTGACAAGCTCCGGTACGAAACTGTGGAAAAACCTGAGTGTCTCTGGATTAAGTTTAGAAGTGTGTGCAACAAGAGTGATGTCATGGTGGGAGTCTGCTATAGACCACCGGACCAGGGGGATGAGGTGGATGAGGCTTTCTTCCGGCAACTCACGGAAGCTACTAGATCGCATGCCCTGATTCTCATGGGTGACTTTAATTTTCCTGATATCTGCTGGGAGAGCAATACAGCGGTGCATAGACAATCCAGGAAGTTTTTGGAAAGCGTAGGGGACAATTTCCTGGTGCAAGTGCTAGGGGAGCCAACTAGGGGGAGCGCTTTTCTTGACCTGCTGCTCACAAACCGGGTAGAATTAGTGGGGGAAGCAAAAGTGGATGGGAATCTGGGAGGCAGTGACCATGAGTTGGTTGAGTTCAGGATCCTGACGCAGGGAAGAAAGGTAAGCAGCAGGATACGGACCCTGGACTTCAGGAAAGCAGACTTTGACTCCCTCAGGGAACAGATGGCCAGGATCCCCTGGGGGACTAACATGAAAGGGAAGGGAGTCCAGGAGAGCTGGCTGTATTTCAAGGAATCCCTGTTGAGGTTACAGGGACAAACCATCCCGATGAGTCGAAAGAATAGTAAATATGGCAGGCGACCAGCTTGGCTTAATGGTGAAATCCTAGCGGATCTTAAACATAAAAAAGAAGCTTACAAGAAGTGGAAGGTTGGACATATGACCAGGGAAGAGTATAAAAATATTGCTCGGGCATGTAGGAAAGATATCAGGAGGGCCAAATCGCACCTGGAGCTGCAGCTAGCAAGTGATGTCAAGAGTAACAAGAAGGGTTTCTTCAGGTATGTTGGCAACAAGAAGAAAGCCAAGGAAAGTGTGGGCCCCTTACTGAATGAGGGAGGCAAGCTAGTGACAGAGGATGTGGAAAAAGCTAATGTACTCAATGCTTTTTTTGACTCTGTTTTCACTAACAAGGTCAGCTCCCAGACTGCTGTGCTGGGCAACACAAAATGGGGAAGAGATGGCCAGCCCTCTGTAGAGATAGAGGTGGTTAGGGACTATTTAGAAAAGCTGGACGTGCACAAGTCCATGGGGCCGGACGAATTGCATCCAAGAGTGCTGAGGGAATTGGCGGCTGTGATTGCAGAGCCCTTGGCCATTATCTTTGAAAACTCGTGGCGAACGGGGGAAGTCCCGGATGACTGGAAAAAGGCTAATGTAGTGCCCATCTTTAAAAAAGGGAAGAAGGAGGATCCTGGGAACTACAGGCCGGTCAGCCTCACCTCAGTCCCTGGAAAAATCATGGAGCAGGTCCTCAAAGAATCAATCCTGAAGCACTTAGAGGAGAGGAAAGTGATCAGGAACAGTCAGCATGGATTCACCAAGGGAAGGTCATGCCTGACTAATCTAATCGCCTTTTATGATGAGATTACTGGTTCTGTGGATGAAGGGAAAGCAGTGGATGTATTGTTTCTTGACTTTAGCAAAGCTTTTGACACGGTCTCCCACAGCATTCTTGTCAGCAAGTTAAGGAAGTATGGGCTGGATGAATGCACTATAAGGTGGGTAGAAAGCTGGCTAGATTGTCGGGCTCAACGGGTAGTGATCAATGGCTCCATGTCTAGTTGGCAGCCGGTGTCAAGTGGAGTGCCCCAGGGGTCGGTCCTGGGGCCCGTTTTGTTCAATATCTTCATAAATGATCTGGAGGATGGTGTGGATTGCACTCTCAGCAAATTTGCGGATGATACTAAACTGGGAGGAGTGGTAGATACGCTGGAGGGGAGGGATAGGATACAGAAGGACCTAGACAAATTGGAGGATTGGGCCAAAAGAAATCTAATGAGGTTCAATAAGGATAAGTGCAGGGTCCTGCACTTAGGATGGAAGAATCCAATGCACCGCTACAGACTAGGGACCGAATGGCTCGGCAGCAGTTCTGCGGAAAAGGACCTAGGGGTGACAGTGGACGAGAAGCTGGATATGAGTCAGCAGTGTGCCCTTGTTGCCAAGAAGGCCAATGGCATTTTGGGATGTATAAGTAGGGGCATAGCGAGCAGATCGAGGGACGTGATCGTTCCCCTCTATTCGACACTGGTGAGGCCTCATCTGGAGTACTGTGTCCAGTTTTGGGCCCCACACTACAGGAAGGATGTGGATAAATTGGAAAGAGTACAACGAAGGGCAACGAAAATGATTAGGGGTCTAGAGCACATGACTTATGAGGAGAGGCTGAGGGAGCTGGGATTGTTTAGTCTGCAGAAGAGAAGAATGAGGGGGGATTTGATAGCTGCTTTCAACTACCTGAAAGGGGGTTTCAAAGAGGATGGCTCTAGACTGTTCTCAATGGTAGCAGATGACAGAACGAGGAGTAATGGTCTCAAGTTGCAATGGGGGAGGTTTAGATTGGATATTAGGAAAAACTTTTTCACTAAGAGGGTGGTGAAACACTGGAATGCGTTACCTAGGGAGGTGGTAGAATCTCCTTCCTTAGAGGTTTTTAAGGTCAGGCTTGACAAAGCCCTGGCTGGGATGATTTAACTGGGACCTGGTCCTGCTTTGAGCAGGGGGTTGGACTGGATGGCCTTCTGGGGTCCCTTCCAGCCCTGATGTTCTATGATTCTATGATTCTGTCTCTTTCTCAGTCTATAACCATTTCTTAGTGGCCGGTAAATGGAGCATCATTAGTGTTGGTCTCTGGGGTAACTTCTATTCCCCAAACTGGAGGGTAACACAGCAATAGTTTCCACCTACAAGAAGAAGACTAATTAAGTGGTGCCCTAGAATGAATGATGAAAAACAAACCCTAAGGGTATGTCTACACAGCAATAAAAGGGCCACAGCTTGGGGAGGGGAGAGGTTACCTGACTCAGGCTTCCAGGGCTCGGGCTGTGGGGCTATAAAATTCAAGTGAAGTGTTGACATTTGGGCTTGGGCTGGAGCCTGGGCCCTGAAACCTGACAAGTGGGGGAGGCTCAAGCCTGAGCCTGAACATCTGCACTGCAATTTTTAGTCCTGCGAGCCCAAGTCAGCTGACTCGGGCTCTGAGACTCTGTTCCAGGGGTTTTTTTTATCGCAGCATAGACCTGCCATAAGTGTCTTTCTGGAAGGAACCTTTAGGGAGAACTTTGCACCTCAAAGGAAAGTATTAGCCCTAGCTGATTTCTAATGCTTCTCCTTTTATTATTTGGAACAGGGTATCATTGGTGATTCCGCCTTGCCAAAAGTCTCGCTATGCCACCTATTTTGATGTGGCTGTACTGCGCTGCCTGCTGCAGGCACACTGGTCTGAGGAGGGTACACAGTGGTCTCTGATGTATTATCTACAAAGACTGAGACACATGCTGGAGGAGAAGCCGGAGAAGCCACCTGAGCCGGAGACCATGCACCTGCCCAGGCCCCGCAGCAGTTCCATGGTAGCAGCAGCAGCACCCTCTCTGGTGAACACCCACAGAACTCAGGTCAGAGACCCTCATTTCAAAGTAATCTTGGTAACTCTTTACAGTGATGGCAGGATTCGTGGTGATTCAGCACTGTGGTTTTAATTATATCATGAACTGTGGTGAAGTCACTTGTAGCATCGGAAATGTCCATATGTGGATTGCATAGACAGTCTTATTGCACTGGAATTCAGCATTCAGGTCTGATTTAACTATATACCACATTGCTATCCCAAGAGAAATAAAAAGAATAGGTATCACAGTCTCAACACAATATTCTCCTTGAAATGAAAAACAAGACACAAGACCGCTTTCTTTAAAACATTGCAGCAAACAGCACACCGTGGGGTTGGAACGCAGCAAAATACACTTGCTGTTGTGCATGTAATTTCCCGAATGCTAGTGCAATAATAAAGTTGTTGTTCAAAGGTTCTCAGCAGAGCAGCTGTGTGGATGGATGTGTTATTTGCATTAGCTAGATATCACACTGGAGTTCTGGAATCAGTGTTTCTGTACATGACAGGAGATCCCCTGGCAATGTAGCAAGATCTGCCTCTCCCAGCTTCACATTCTCAGGTTCTACCTGGTTTTTAAGTACTTTTTCTCCTACAGGAGAGCCCTTTACTCTGTTTTTCTTTACTAACATCTTTGTTAAATCCATTTGGTTATTCACAGTTAAATGTAAATGTATTTTACTTTGCTGGTTGGTTTTTTGGGGGTTGGGGGTGGTCTTTTGGTCATTGATGTGAGGGTTCCATCCAGAACAGCAGTTTTTTTCGAGGCTAGACTAGATTGCTAAAGGTGACTTTCTCATCAGAAAGAAAAGGAGTACTTGTGGCACCTTAGAGACTAACAAATGTATTTGAGCATAAGCTTTCGTGAGCTACAGCTCACTCAAATAAATTTGTTAGTCTCTAAGGTGCCACAAGTACTCCTTTTCTTTTTGTGAATACAGACTAACACGGCTGCTACTCTGAAATTTCTCATCGGAGTTTCATACCTCATGCTACATGGAATCAAAGTCCCTCTTAAAATGAAGGTGTTTAATAAACAAAGCAGCTGCAACTTCCACACAGCTGGAGTTTCAGCTTTGTCTCCCTTATTCACCAGGGACCGCTCCCTGTCTGGAGCTCTATACAGCATTGATTTTCAACCTTTTTTCATTTGCGGATGCCTAAGACATTTCAAATGGAGGTGCGGACCCTTTGGAAATCTTAGACATAGTCTGCGGACCCCCGCCGACCGGAGGCTGAAAACCACTGCTATACAGGACACAGCGACATCTAGTGTCTGATTAATATTCTGCAAGTAAACATATCATGCACGAATATGTCAGTAATTGAGGCAGTTGTGATGGGTTTAGGCTTCTGAGGCACAGAGATGAAGAAGTCATGTTCTTCTCTGTTTTTCTGCCTGCTTGGCATTTCTTTCTCAGGAAGGCTCTGCGGGCTGAGAAATCGTTAACTAGTGAGTGAGTTGTGGTGCTAAGCTGAAAAAGTAGGCTAGCACCATATTTCTTACATTTCTAGCAGGAGCCCCATCAAGTTGCATTCTTCCTCTGATTTTACTTAACCCAAGTTATTCTTTTCCAATAGAAAATCAAGCTTTCAGAATAAAATATTGGGCATCCATGCTCAGATGGTACAAATTCAAAATGTGAGCCCTAAATTGGTTCTGAGGCCATGGCTTCCTCTCATTAGGGCTTCATGCTGCAATATAGGAGAGACCCACACTTTTAAAGTGACAGCACTGGGTTTTATGGTACGTTGGTCATCTTCTCTATCATCTGGTCCTTTTGTCTTCATTAACTGATGTTAGACATGGCGAAAGAAAGAACTGCATAGAAATCAGCTTAGGAACAGGCAAGTAAGTAGGTTTGGTGATAGAGTACAGAATGTACAGAAAAGATGTGGGGTTGCCATGTAACCTCTTCCACCTTCCTAAGCCTTAGCATGTCTGTCATGCAGACTATTTCTATGTGAAATACCATTAAAATATAATTCTGTGCATATCACAGCAAACTAGATCTGATCAAATGGTTATACTGTTGTATATCTAGAGAAAGAGAATCTCAGTTCAGGCTGTAGGGGAATGAAGGATATATTTTAATATTTCATGCAGCATGCCATCAATGACATAGCCTGTTCCTTGTTGCAAAGGAGGACAGCAAGTGAATGAAGGCGTATGAATAAAACAAATATCTTCTCCATGACTCCAGTCAACATGTATTTCAGTGTAAGGAAAAATCTGCAGTGCACCTATATGCAGTGAATCCAGCATAGGGATGGAATTAGGAAATAAAAACCTTGAGGGCTTTCAAAACTGTACAGCTTTGCAGTAACACTTCAGGAGCTAAAAGCAAAAACTTAAATTAAACCTAAAAACAGCAAAGCTGTGGTGACTAGATGTAATGATAATTTAAACCCAAGAGTTTCAAGTGTAATACTCAGAAGCTGATAGAAATACAAATGAATTTGTAGCTAAACAGCCAGGCCAATACAGGGCAATAGGAGAAAAGGTTTATAAGAACAGCCTCTAAACAATTTTGTGGGTTTTCTTATTAGCTACACCTTATGTGTACTAGAGATGCTGAATGATCGACTATGATGGTAGCCACATTTTTAACCAGTCTTCAACTAGAACATTAGACTAATTTCTCAAAATAGGCCATATCCCGTACTATATAGTAAAGCTGACTGTGTAACTCAATTCATATACAATGGTTTGTTTGAATAGCTGACTGTGAGCTCTTCTGTGCAGGGTGACTTCTTGTGTGTTTGTACAGTGCCTAGCACAGTAGGGACCTGATTTTTGTTTGGGTCCTTTTCACTACCCCAATACAAATAATACAGTGATTATCACTAATACACAGTGATAATAACCCTGAGTTAAATTTGTGTAGTGCCTTCCTTCCACAAGGATCCCAAAGCACTTTTGCAATCCAAGAGCCTGATCCTAGGAACTGCTGATGCCCTCAGCTGCCACTGACGTTAATAGGAGTTGAGAGTGCCCAGCACCAGAACCAAGCCCTGATTACCTTTTTATTGGATTTACTCTGTCATGTGCCGCTTGTAATCTGTAGTCAAATTTGCAGATGGTTTTAAGAGCTCATGCAAAACTCCATGTGTCCAAGTTGGCCAAATGTCCGTTGTACTTAAATAACTCCCTGAAAAAGAGCTATCTCCTTAGATGACTCCCTCGAACCTGTAGCGGCACATGAGCGCTGCAGAGTGTTCTGGTTTTTATCACATGGAGGTGTGGGGAGTGCGTTACTCAATGGAAGGCTGGCAAGTGAGAATGCCCTACTCTGGGCATAAAGCTGTAGGGGTTACAGGGATCTTTAAAGCTGGAAAACAGTATGAAGAGACAAGAGTCTCAAGGGCCCAGTCCTGCAGACACTTAAAAACACACTTGACTCTACTAATGTGAGTAGTTCCACTGACTTCAGTGGGATCAATCACATGAGTAAAGTTACACACATGCTTATGTGTTTGTAGGACTGGGCCTAAAATAGCCAGGACTTGAACCTGTTACTGTACAGAAATCACTTCACCCCTGACTGAGGTGCAGCCACCTCTGGAGTGACAGGCAGGATTTCTTTTAATATCATACAGCAGCATTACACACTAGGCCTGGTGTGGGAATGAAGAGAGTAGCCTCTCCAGCTGAAACAATATGGTGATATTTAGACAGGCAGAATGGAATTACCTGCATGGGATTTGATCACGTCACAGGAGCAAACAGCCCTGCTCCTGTGACACGTGCCAAACAATCTTTAATTACGGCAAGTGGACAGGACCAGGCTTTATGTTTCCCTTGAAGGATGCCACCTCCTCCTTCTTTACCATCATATAGCTATAGCAGCTCAGGCTCAAGAGAGAAACCTGCTGAGTTTCCAGTCAACCAAGGGGTTTGGATACGTAGAGATAAGTGGATGCCTAGGATGTTTTGAGGCCTGAGGCTTTTAAAAAAATAAAGGGGGTAGCAGTAAGTAAAGATATACAAGTAAAGATATCCCAGAGCACCATTGCTGAAATTAAGGATGCTCACTGCAAACATCAGCTTTGTTTTTTATTCATTTAACAAAGCCTGAGCCTCTAAAAAAACATTTAATAAAATGATAAAAATGTATGTATTTGTACAAACCAAGTAATTCTTAACATTATTTAGATGGAGAGGGTGATGACAATGCTGCTCATCACAATCCAAACGCTAACTTGGAAACATTAATGCAGTGGTTCCCAAACTTTTGTACTGGTGACCCCTTTCACATAGCAAGCCTCTGAGTCCGACCTCCCCTTATAAATTAAAAATATATATATTATATATTTAACACCATTGTAAATGTTGGATGCAAAGCAGGGTTTGGGATGGAGGTGACAGCTTGTGACCCCCCATATAATAACCTCACAACCCCCTGAGGTGTCCCATCCCCCAGTTGAGAACCCTTGTATTAATGTATTTTGGAAATTATTGGTATATTACATGAAACTAACACTTGTCTCTTACACATCACTTTTTAGTCATAGATTTCAAAGCACTTTATAAGGGAAGATAATTATAATTATCCACAGCTGCTGGTGAAACTGGTGAAACAACCTGCCCAAGCTCATACACTATGCTAGTGTCCTTGCTGGGAATAGACTGCATGTCTCCTGACTCCCAGTCCAGTGCACTGCTTCCAGCCATTGATGTTTTTTGTGGTGGCAAAATGTTGTCATTTTAAATGATAAACTATTAGAACTAATCATTCGTCTCTGAATCTCTAAATTTATTTAACCCTAAAATGTGAGAGTGGAGTTTTGTCTGATGGAATTAAGGTTCTTCTCCTTTGGAGCTGACCTTGGATGGGATTGAAGTAGATGATTTAGTTCAGCGGTGGCCAACCTGTGGCTCCAGAGCCACATGCAGCTCTTCAGAAGTTAATATGCGGCTCCTTGTATAGGCACCGACTCTGGGGTTGGAGCTACAGGCGCCAACTTTCCAGTGTGCCAGGGGGTGCTCACTGCTCAACCCCTGGTTCTGCCACAGGCTCTGCCCCCACTCCACCCCTTCCTGCCCCCTCCCCTCAGCCTGCCATGCCCTCACTCCTCCCCCTCCCCCATGGAGCCTCCTGCATGGCACGAAACAGCTGATTGGGAAGTGCGGGGAGGGCCTGATCGGCAGAGCTGCTGGTGGGCAGGAGGTGCTGGGAGGTGTGGGGTGGGGGAACTGATGGGAGGGCTGCTGATGTATTACTGTGGCTCTTTGGCAATGTACATTGGTAAATTCTGGCTCCTTCTCAGGCTCGGTTGGCCACCCCTGATTTAGTTGCTTACTTGCTATTTCTACTTGTGCATATTTTTCTTTTGGGGAGTGAAGGATCTCACAATGAAGTGCAATGAGGAGGAAAAATCACTAAGCACTGAGGCCTTTGCTAAGGTGTCACTCACCAACCTGCGCAGGCTAGCTGTGCCAGATCTCTCCACAGACATGGGAATGAACATCTTTAAGAAGGTGAGTAGCACAGTAATGTGTTTTTGGTTTATCTATAATCCAGTGCCAAACACATACCATGTATACAACTGTTAAAAGCTTACATTGACTCTATATTTAGGTTGAACATGAGGCACACATTTGTTTTTTTCAATGGACATGTTATGTGTCCATGTATGATATATACATGTATGTATTCGTATTTACTCTATGAGCCCAGTGATGAAATCTGTACTCATATCAAGCTCTTATTGAAATCAATGGGAGTTTTCCCTAAGTGGTGGTGGTTTGCAGTCAGATCCTCAAATTACATTAATCAGAGGACCTCCATCAGTTTCAATAGATGTATGTTGGTTTTACACCTGAGATCTGAGTCTAAATCTGTAAAGCACTCTCCCTGGAAGGCCCTTGCCTTGGAGTTGAAGGTTATACAAACAAATTAAGATTCATAATATAAAAAATTAAACAGATTAATCAAACAAGGGAATCCAATGCAAAAAAAAAGGGAGGAGAGAAATGGGAAAAGAAAATAAATATAGGTCCAACAACAGTAATAATGAAAAATCTTTGAAATAAAAAATGTCTTAATTATAAAACTGGAGGGATGGGTTGAGACAGATGTCAAGGAAAGTAAGTTATCACCTTAGCATTTCCCGTAGCAAAGCGTGGTTGCTCTCCCAACATGAGGTGCACTGGTGCGGTCCTTAAATGTGGGTGGTGCTGGAGTGCAGATACCCATCATAGACAAAGGGCTAGAGTGGGGAAATTTAGGATTGGGCTCTGCATGCTTGTCCTTCATCTGTTTGTATCCTTCCCCTCTAACTGTAGTGAAATCCCTGTAGCCTTTGCCTGGCTCTAACCCTTCTCCTCTTCCTTCTGCAGTTTAAGAGCCGCAAAGAGGATCGAGAGCGTGAGCGCAAGGGTTCTATTCCTTTCCACCACACTGGGAAAAAACGGCAGCGAAGGATGGGGGTGCCCTTCCTGCTCCACGAGGATCATTTGGATGTGTCACCCACTCGCAGCACATTCTCCTTTGGAAGCTTTTCTGGGATCGGAGAGGACCGGCGCAGCATTGAGAGAGGAGGATGGCAAACTGCCATACTAGGTGACTGATGGGAAAGGATTAATATCGCAACCCTGTATTCTGATGAATTGTTCTGCTCCAGAATGTTCCAAGAATAGCAGAGTGGAATGGAGGCTCTTTATTTCTCCATTACTCTGGCACGGGAAAACAGCCCCTCCCTTTGATGGCTGGTTATGTCCTTTGCCCTGACTTGCAGTTTGCCACACCTGTTGTAGAAATGGCATAGTCTTTCTGCCCGCTTCTAAGGTAAAGCTCGTTGTTGTACTGACTGCTAACCTTGAATGACCATGTTTAGGTCAGTTTGTTTCTAATAATTAAATAGGACTTGGGCAAAATATATTTCCAGTCAGTCCCAGGAGACTGACCCTCCCCCAACCTTACTCCTGGCATTAGTGGGAGTTTTGCTTGAGTAACTAGTACACTAAGTACACTAAGGCTATGTCTATACTATGGACACAGCTGTGCCACAGCTGTGCCTCCGTAAGGTCTCCCGTGTAGCCACACTTTGCTGGCAGGAGAGAGCTGTCCTGCTGGCATAATTAAACCACCCCCAACGAGCGGTATTAGCTTTGTCAGAAGGAGAGCTTCTCCTCCTGACATAGCGCTGTTCACTCCAGCACTTTTGCCAGGGAAACTTATGTCAGTCGGGTGGCGGGGAGGGGTTCACATCCTTGACCGACAAAAGAGGTAGTATAGACAAAGCCTAAATAAGGATTTTCCACTTGGGCTCTGTTTCACAAAATTCAAGTGAGGTCTGGACTCCTGCTAATCTCAGTGAACCCCATCCCCCATTCTCGCATCTTAACTTCTAGCCCTCACGCGTTCCTTAGACTTGCAAAGTAAATGTCTGTTTGGTGTGTTCATCCTAGGGAAATTGACCAGACGGGGGAGTTCTGACACAGCTACGGAGATGGAGAGCCTGAGTGCTAGACATTCTCACTCTCATCACACCCTGGTCGCTGACTTGCCTGATCACTCAAACAGCCACGGAGAGAATACTGTCAAAGAAGGTGTGTCAAATATAGCGATGAGCAAATACCACACTGGAGTGTGAACGTCAGGAGGCTGAGATAGTTTTATTTTTTTAATTTATTAATATCTGATGAATCCCCTCTTTCCCATTTTGGTTTTTCTATATATCTCATTGTTTCTTCTTTTTGTCCTATTTAGGATTATCATTATAATCTCTTACAAAGGACATGCACCCACCTCTAGGGTGGGACACAGCATCTTTTTAACAGAGTACAGGAACACTGCACAGAAGTTTAGGGCAGGAAGTCAATCTTGCTAACTCTTGTGATTTCATTGTGTGTCTCACAATATTTGATGGTTTTCTGAAAGACCCAACTGCTGGAATCAAGAGATTGCATGAGAATCTCAGCTTTCATCTTATTTTTAAAAAGTTCATTTCTAACCCACATGATTTCAGGGAAAAGCTCAAAAAAATGAAGCAAGTGAAACCCTAAAGGCCCAAGAAATAGAAGGCAAGGAAAAGGAACCCAGAATTTGACTTTAAAATCATGAGGGTTTTTTAACAATAATCTCATGATTGTTTTTTGGACCTGACTCATGATTTTTGAGCACTTGGGGTTGGCAGTTCTGGGAAGTTGATAAAAGTGCTTTATCCATTTAAAACTGCAAGAGCCATAAAGGTAGGAAGATTGTAATTGCTCCTATCAGCATATGGCCACCCCATCAGAGCTAAGACCCCCTCCTCTTACAATAACAGAACTGGGTACCATTAGAACAAGAGCACTGCCACAGTTTCCCTATAGTAGTTAAAATTATACAAGACGCCTCAATCTTAACAGGCTGGCACTTTACTAATGAGAAGTTTTCCTGCCTTAGGGTGGGGAGGGCAGGAATCAAGCATAGACAGCTGCTGCCTCCCTTTTAGCCAGGTGCAGAAAACATTTAAGCCTTCCATCTATCATTGGTAGAGTTGAACCACAGAGTTACGAACCCCAGAGTTACGAACTGACGGTCACCCAGACACCTCATTTGGAACTGGAAATACACAATCAGGCAGCAGCAGAGACAAAAACAAAAAAAGTAAATACAGTACAGTATTGTGTTAAACGTCAACTACTAAAAGAAATAGAGGGAGAGTAGCATTTTCTTCTGCATAGTACAGTTTCAAAGCTGTATTAAGTCAATGTTAGTTGTAAACCTTTGAAAGAACAACCCTAATGTTTTGTTCGAAGTTATGAACAACCTCCATTCCCGAGATGCTTGTAACTCTGAGGTTCTGCTGTACTCAAATGGCCCCTGGAGTATCTGAGCACCTCTCCGATTTTATCCACAGAACACCTCTGTGAGGCAGGAAGTGCTGTAATCTTTGTAGATGGAGAGTTGAGGCACAGAGAGGCCATGTAACTTGTCCACGGTCACACAGGAAGTCAGTAGCAGCACAGAAAATTAAACCCAGATTGCCCAAGTTCTAGGCTAATGCCCTAACCACTGGACCATCCTTCCTCTTCCGTTGTCATTTGACAATATTCTTCCTATAAAACATAAAATATAAAATCCATTAATCCTGGCAAAGAAGGGGGCTCTGTTCCCACGCAGATACTTAACTCAGTGGCAGTCCACTCTCACTAATATTGGTGGTGCATTGTCCACCTCCACATAGGAATTTGTCAAGTTGCTGAAACTCTGCGTCTTATTTGTTCTTACTTGATTAGCTAATCTTTTTGTGTGTGTGCAGCCAAAGTCCAAGGTACTAGTGAGTGTGAAGATTTTAGCAAGGAAAGAAATAGAGCTGGTCAAGAAGTTTCAAAATTTGAAATTGCAATGAAATTTTTCATTCAAAATGTTGATGTGCCAAAAAAAAAAAAGGAGGATATCGTTTTTGTGAAAATGTCCTCCAAATGTTGACCCACTCTTCACCCAGCCATATGCTAAAAGCGTGTTTTAAAGGAATGAAAGAAAACAAGGCAGTTTTTAGCCATAGAACTGAGTGCTTGAGTCATTCTGCCCCAAACAGGGCTCAGGGAGGGTTTGCAACACAACACTTCTCACTAGATAAAGTCCTGACCGCAGCTACAACATGGGTATTCCGGACATAGCCCCTAAGGGAAGAATCTGAGTAGCAAAAAGCAGCTGCGCACCTTCAATCTAGGCACTTGTTATAATCTTCGCCACTCCTTCCACCTGTCATCACTTCTCTGGGTTGCACTGCAGCCAGTCTCATTCAGATGCTAAATACATTGCTCAGCTGGGTCCTTAAAGATGGAGATGTAAAGCAGGTTGTCACCAACATCCCGAAGGCACCATATGCTGAGCGTCCTAATGGCTTGATGTGCCATTGAACCGGAAGGCGCCTTGCAGTACCCACTGAGCCTTTAGGGTAGACCCAATGCAGGTCTCAGACTCAGCTGAATTCTTTTTTTCTTTCAGAAAGGCTGGATTTGTGTCAGCTAGAATCTAGCATAGGCACGTCTCTCTCTTCCCTGGTGCTTACACATTTCAGGGAAATCTCTCCTCTCTGGGCTGCTCTGCAGATTCCTCATGTCTGAGCTGCATTCGTTCCGGGAGCATTTTGCCATGCATTAGGTCAGCTCCGTATCTGAAAGGCTTACTAAAAGTTGGAGAGCTGTGATTCTCGCGTTTCTAACTGATCCTTAAGATACTTATGTGCTGACAAATTTAGAAATAATAAAACAAATTACACTATTGCCTGTGGTGCTAATTACAGTAATAAGCACAGCCTGAATAGGTAATTTTGTCACTAAAACGGGAAAGGCCAAGATACCTGTTTTCTGTCTTACAGTGCGATCCCAGATTTCTACCATCACTGTGGCCACCTTCAACACCACCCTGGCCTCATTCAACGTGGGCTACGCGGACTTCTTCAGCGAGCATATGCGGAAGCTGTGCAACCAGGTGCCCATTCCAGAGATGCCCCATGAGCCGCTGGCCTGCGCCAATCTCCCACGGAGTTTGACTGACTCCTGCATCAATTACAGCTGCCTAGAGGACACAGATCACATTGACGGCACCAACAACTTTGTCCACAAGAACGGCATGCTGGATCTCTCGGTAATTGGCAAAGGAACAAGAAAAGCCTCAGCCCTCTTCTGTCAATGCAGCTGTGCCATTGAGCTAACCTGAGAGAGCTTTTTCCATAGTCTCTTTATATACCTATCCATTCCAGCATGGCAGGAAGGTCATTCATGACCAATAGGGTACATTTGAAAAATACTAAAGGGCATAGTCTTTCAGGTAATGCAACTTCTGTTCTTCTTAATGAGAGAGTAATACATGTGCACAGAGGGAGAATACACCTATAAAGTTCTGATTGAAACCTAGGAAAGCAAAGAAATTATAACAGAAAACGTTTCCTTCTCTTTCTTCTCATTTATGATCCTTCCTCTGGCATGCTAAAAGGCTTGTCAATTGTTTGGAAGCAGAGAATTCCTCAGGTAACCATCTCACTGCATCACTCTCACTGCATCTGCCTTACAGATCCTTGCAGTTGGCTCTAACGAAAAGAGAGATTATTTCAGTGTACTTGCTGAGATGAATCCTTCACATTTAACAGGATTTAGTAACAATTAAAAGAAGTAGTCAAGCATGTAGGCATCTGCCTTGCAGATCCTAACATATTCAGTGATACAAACACATAGTAAGAGATAGTCCCTGCCCGTTGGGAGGGAAAGTAACTTGCCCAAGTTTACACAGTAAATCCGTGGCTGAATAGAATCCAAGTCTCCTGACCTGCATGCCTGTGGCCTACCCAGTAGACCATGCTGCCTTAACTATCTGAGAGTCATTTCCTATTGCTATCACAGAAGTTTCTGACACTGGACTAGCAGAAAAGATCTTTGTGAGGGAAATAGACTCCCTTGAAACGTGAGAGATTCATCCATGTCAAAATTTCAGTAAAGCCCACCACCACCCAGACTCCTGGCTCTGGTAGATCATTACCTTCTTCCTTCTGTTGAGTGAGCGAGCGGATAGAGTTGGGTAGTGAATCCAAAATCTCACGTTAGCCGAGGAAGAAGAAGACATTCAAAATCAAACCCTTGCATTTAAAATATTCACTGCTTCTTGGAATTTTGTCTTCCCTTGGCTTCCGTGACTGACCTCTTCTGCTTCTCAATCCCGCCTCTGTAATCGCTCCTTCAGCATGTCCTTAGGAGGATCCTCCTCATCCTCTCCACCAACTTTCTGGGGAGATTCCACAGGGCTCTGTCCGGGTCCCCTTCTCTTCTACCTCCATTCATTGCCTCTGGGCAATCTCATCCGCAAACACAAATTCAACTGCCTTCTCTATGCTGATGACTCACAGATCTACCTTTCCACTCCAGACTTTCTCTCCTTCTGCCCAAAATAATATTTCAGCCTGTCTCACAGACATCGCCTTGTGGATGTCTAGCCACTAGCTCAAGCTCAACATGGCTAAAACTGAGCTCTTAATCTTTCAACCCCCACAAGAACTTCCCCCTCCGCCTTCTAAATCACTCTGAAAAACCTCAACATCCTGCCTGTTGCTTGTGCCCATAACCTGGGTGTCATCTTCAACTCAGATATCTCTGAGGGTCTTCACATCCAGATTATATCTAAACCTTGCGGATTCTTTCTGAATGACATCTCTGAGATCGGCCTTTACTTTCCATCCATACAGCTGACATTCTTGTCCAGGCTGTCATAGTCTGGCATCTCAGTGACTGCAATGTCCATCTCTCAGCCCTTGGTAAATGCAATCTTGCCCTGCTCATATCCATTCAGAATGCTGCTGCAAAGATAATTTTTCTAGCCCATTGCGTTGACCATGTCACCCCTCTCTTTGCATCCCTCCACTGGCTCTTCCTCCTCTATCACATTAAACATAAAGCTGCTTGTCTTCACTTTCAAGGCCCTTCATAGCCTATTCCTTCCCTCTCTGGCCTCTCTCATTCACCATTGAGATGTTTGTTTGACTTCCACCTCCAGTTGGCCTCTAACACCATCCTCCATTGACCACTTGTTACATTTGTGCTTTTTCCCATGCTGCCCATTACATTTGGAAGGAACTCCCCATAAACATCTGCAAAACAAATGCATTATCCTCCTTCACATCCCTCCGCAAAACTCTCTCTTGCTGGGATATCTACAGAAAACTTGATGATGGTTAGGCCATTGGTGTGCTGAGACCACTGCCTACCATGATGACCAATATTGTCTGATTATTCCCTTGTGTTCCCCGACTGTGTGTCTGTGACAAGACACCTTGTCTCTTGACTTGCATCTAGATTGTAAGCTGTCCATGGCTAGGGCTCTTATGTGCCATGGTAATACAAATACGAAATGATGATGATGATGATAATGTAGAAAACAAGTCTGAGCAAAACATGTTGTTGTCCTCTTTCTCAAGGTGGTTCTGAAGGCCGTTTACTTGGTTCTGAACCACGACATCAGCTCCCGGATCTGTGATGTGGCGTTGAACATCGTTGAGTGCCTGCTGCAGCTTGGTGTGGTGCCCTGTGTGGAGAAAGTCAGAAGGAAGAGTGAGAACAAGGAAAATGAGGCCGCGGAAAAGAGACCAAGTGAGGGATCCTTCCAGCTCAAGGGGGCTGCTT
Source organism: Dermochelys coriacea (assembly GCF_009764565.3). Lineage (NCBI taxonomy): Eukaryota > Metazoa > Chordata > Testudines > Dermochelyidae > Dermochelys > Dermochelys coriacea. The sequence continues at coordinate 66,085,856 of NC_050078.2, forward strand.
CGGGCAGCCCAGCCTGTGGATTCGGGGCCCCCCCAGTCAGTGGAACTGGAGATGGGGGAGGAGAAGAAGGTGGAGGTGGAGGAAGTAGTGGAGGAGTAGGTGGCGGCGAAGCTGATGGAGGCGGTGGAGGAGGAAGTGGAGGGCCTTATGAAAAGAATGATAAAAATCAAGAAAAGGTATGTTTGGGTACTATGTAATATAGAGAATACATGCATGTGGTATGTCAAGTCTCTGTGTGTGTGGTGTGTCTGTGTTTGTATACATATGTGGGTGAGTAATTATCATTTCCTTTTTCCTCTCTGTTTTTGGGAAACCACTAGGCTTTCTTTTCTTTGCACCTCTAAGATATATTCATTTGTGTCACTGCGGTACCCACATCAAACCCAGTGCATGCGTCACCATGGAGAATTCAGCACCCTTTGCTGTGGTGACCCAAGCAAAGCAACTCTGCTAAGCAGTCCTAATTGGCCTAGCGTGGCTGCATTTTTAAGATAAAACAATTATTTCTGATGCCTTGAATAGGTGCTGTTTTACATGCTGTACAAGTGCTTTTTTTAAAACAGGAAAAATTATTGCTGATTTTTTTCTGCTTTTTATTATTTATCTTACGGTAGCACTTAGAGGCTCCCACATTCTAGTCACTGTGCAAACAATCAGCAAGAGACAGGCAGTGCCCTGAAGAGATTACAATCTAATGAGACAAGACAGACGAAGTCACACAGCAGATCATGACAGGGCTAGGAATAGAACCCAGGTCTCATGACTCCACATCCTGGGCCTTATCCACTAGATGACAACTCAGACTTCATTTTGTTACTAGGGTTCTGATCCTTGAGTTCCTTAGGATTTGGTTCTGCCCCACTTACTCATGTTCAGTAGTACTTTATGAGTAGTCCCATGGATTTCAACGGGAGTACTTTCAGTAAAGTAGTACTCACTCTCAGTCCAGGTAGCACAATCTGACCTTTACTACCTGGCAGATAGCGGAATACTAGGAGTACCCCAATTGACATCAGTACTTGTTGTAGTCAGAATTGCACCTGATAGCAAGTTTTTGAAGGATTAAGTCCTGAGCTTAAAGAAAAGCAGTACTTGTGGCACCTTAGAGACTAACAAGTTTATTAGAGCATAAGCTTTCGTGAGCTACAGCTCACTTCATCGGATGCTGTAGCTCACGAAAGCTTATGCTCTAATAAATTTGTTAGTCTCTAAGGTGCCACAAGTACTGCTTTTCTTTTTGCGAATACAGACTAACACGGCTGCTACTCTGAAACCAGTCCTGAGCTTGAATAGGTAAAAATCGATAGCATTTTCAAGAGTTACTTAGCTATTCAGACTAATATTGGACTGTTTGCCAGCAAGAATGTGCAGCGGTATGTTCTGAGCAGATGCTAAAGGTATGCCAGTTACCTGACCTCAGTGTCACGTGGTGTCGTTTCCCCTCTGCGGCTCTTAGGATGAAAGCACTCCCATAAGCACCCACAGGCTGGCATTGACGATGCTGATCAAAATAGTGAAATCCCTGGGCTGTGCTTATGGCTGCGGAGAAGGACACCGAGGGCTCTCTGGAGATCGTCTGAGACACCAGGTATTCCGGGAGAATGTAAGAGAACTAAAGCAGATTCCAGCTCTCTCTAACCCCTTCTTTCTGAAATGAGTCTGCTGATGTTGAGAAGCCCACACTCTCCCCCTCAACACAGCTTCCTTTATATTCGTCATTAAATACTGTCCCCCAATCTCAGCAGCACCTACTGAGCACTGCAGCCGAGCCAAGGCAGCTTTAAGCCATCTTTGTCCCTTTCAAATTCCTGGCCCTGCTAGGGGCATGTCTCGGGCCCAACACAATTTAGAGCAGGCCCAGGGGCTTCTCTGCCATGCAGATTTGCAAAGCCCTAGCGTGGACATACTGCACTAGCAAGAGTTACTTTGTACACTGGTGCAGCATGGCTACACTGGGGAGGTTTACAGTGGTGACTATACTAGTTTGATTACATTGGTACAAAAATCCGTAAGTATAGACAAGCCCTGAGTTACCTGCTGGTGGCCTTGAATGTCTGGTTATGGGCTGCTCCAGCAACCCCGAATAGCCAGGGTGCACTGTGCTCCAGGCATGCTCCCATGCTGCAGACCCCCTCCTCCATTATGAGGTAGCTTTACCTAGTTTGCTGGCCCTTTGATGCCATGCGAGCAGCATAAAGGGCCCAGAATTGCTCAGTTATTGCTGTGATTGCATCCCAGAGAATTAAAACCCAGGTATAGGGGATTTCAATGGGAACACAGTGCCCAGTGTCCTGCCAAACAGGTGCATTCTAAAGGCCCAGTCTGGCAAACACTTTTTACTGGCCATCATGCTTGCTACAGTGAGCATTCCTATTGGCTTTGTTAGTGGGTATAGACTGTGCCCGCAAAAATGGAGGTGGAGGTAGGATTGAGACCTGGCTATAAACCTGGCCTAAAGTGGGAGATTTTATATGATCCCCCCCGTTAACTGTCTCAGTTAGTTAAAAAGTTGACAGTAGACGTGCATGCAGCATTTTGTATTTTGATAATGAGCCTTGAATTCAAAACGTTAGCTGTATATCCTGAACCTCAGAGTGATATGAGCTCAAGGCTAGAGCGGAGCAAGTAACTGATTTTTCGGAATGGTGGCCAAACTGAAAAACTTGGGGAAAAAATGCATTTGTTTCGAACTGAAACTGATTTTTTTTTTCTTGTCAAAATGAAAAACTGAAAAATTTTATTTGGGTTGAATGAAACATTTCAAATGTCAAGTCAAAATGAAATTTTCAAAATTATTTCAACATTTCCAAAAAAATTTTTTCAGCTGAAACAGTTTGCCAAATTTGCGAATAGTTTCAGTCCACCCCAAAAATGCATTTTCCAGTAAATTTTATATTTGCTGCAAAAAAAAAAAAAATTTTTGCCCAGCTCCAGTCAAGATCAGGAACAGTTAAACTTCTCTAAGTGTTTGATTACATTGTAAAATGCAGATGTATTTCTATTTCCTTCAGTTTACTTTGCAGTTTGTTTGCATGCTTTTAGTTCTGATGAATGTTTCCTTGCCATTTACTGAGCATTTTTTATCAGTTTTGAGAGATGGATTCACGCTGTAAAACCCCAGAATAAGGACTAGAACTTTAAAAGATAGGACTCCTGAAGGTACTCGTTGCTGATTTTTATCCTGGCTTTTGTCAGCATGTTGGGTCAGATCTTCCTATCTAAGTACCTATATGACCCCATCACCATAGAAGCTGAGCGCTTCATAGTCTTCACGACACCCCATGAGGCAGGGAAGTATTACCCCTATTTTACAGACACACATAGACTAAGGCCCAGGTTTTAAAGGTATTTAGGCGTTGCTGTGCTCAGTGTTATAACGCCTAAGTCTCACTTTTAAAAGCAATTTAGGCACTTAAGAACCTAAATCCCTTTTGAAAATAAGATTTTGGCTCCTAAATAAGTTAAGCATTGCAACACTGAGCACAGCAATGCCTAAAGACATTTAAAAATTCAGGCCTACCTGACTTGCCCAGTTTTACACAGGAAGTCTGTGGCTGAGCCAGGGATGGAACACCGAGCACCTAAGTAGCAGGTCCTGTGTTTAAAATTCTCCTTTGCATTCTCCTGCTTCTGGTCCCGCTGCTCTGGTTTGAGCAGTGAAAAAATTGCTTTAATTTATGCTGGGCCGTAATGGCCACAAGAGGCTGAAGACACAAGTAAGGATTGGTGTGGCATAGGGATGTCTTAGCAGTGCTTCCTTGTCCAAACCGTACTAGAATGAGGAGTAACATCAGAGTCCCTAAATCAGATCTACACTGCTTTGTAGTAGTGTGATCCTCAGACTGGGTTCTACAGCTTTAAATTCAGATTATGCTGACAGTGCAATGCAAAGCAGCTGCACCACATTAGAGAATCTAGCTAGTTGTTTTCCTGGAGACAAAAATTGTAATTAATTTTGTTTTAAACTGAAAATACAAAATAGTTATCAGGCAATTCCAAATGTCTGTGTGCTGGATTTTTTTCTTTTTTTCCTTTTTAAATCCTAATTCACCAGTTCTCCTGTTTCACTGTAATTTGCGCCATCGTTTTCCTGTCTATATAAACCTCCAAAGTCAGGGATATGAAACTAAGAAAAAATAGAAAAGAATTTATTTTCATATAGTGCCTTTCTGCAAAAGCAGCAAGAAATATACTGGTCATGACTGTGTAGGCAAACATCACATCCATGATGCAGTCAACAATACTTCACAGTATACTCTTGAGCATTAAAGGCCTGATCCAAAGACTGTTCAAGTTAATGGGAGCCTTTCCCTTGGGCTGATCAGTTTGTTTCAGTGGGAATTGGATCAGGCCCTAGAGTAGGGCTGTCAAACTCACTCTTTGGAGAGGACCAAATTCTGTTTGCCATTATGGTACCGGAGAGACAGGGCTACAATGCTAGTGTCATGTACAGCCATCACTGGGTGACAGAGAACCCAATGATGGCAACGGGAGGTTTGCACAAAGAGCAAGGATCCAGAATGGCCCATATGTAGCAACCAAGCTATTACTTAGTAAAATTGCCATTAAGTTTTACATCGTTTGGGTCCTGATCCAGCAAAACACTTAGGAGCATGCTTGAGTTTAAGCATGTGAATAGTCCTGTTAGCCTCAGTGGGACATGCTTAATGTTAGTATGTCCCTAAGTGCTTTGCTGATCTGGGGTCTTTATGGAAAGAGATTTGTAGTGCATTTTTGGGATGACTGCCACTTCTGCTGTTTGTTTATTTGGCCAGGCTGTTTTGGATGCACCATTGTGGTAACTGCATGCACAATTGTGCATCTAAGTTATTAGAAAATCACAGTATTACCATTGGGCTTCAGAACTAATACCACACTGTGAGGAAATGGACAGTTTACCCATCTCTTGGAGCTGATATTTCAGGCTTTCTAATACCTTACTGCATTGGGTCACACCTAGGTAGTTAACTTTGCAATAATGACTCAACGCTGAATTATTTTTATAAATAAAAGTTTGCATTCTGCAGCATCTGAATTGGTCACTGGAGTCAGATAAACACATGAACAGGGTTGGATCTGAGCTATAGGCTCAAAATCTGACACCCCTTCACCACAGTCTGTTTTATCAACATTATACTGTAAGTGTTGGCCAGAGTAATTGGGTTCCTACGTATTTCATCAGGTGTGAAATTTTAACTTCCATTTGGAGGACTGCAAGAGGAGGGCAGAAGTGACCTTGATTTAACATCTTCTCCAAAAGATAATGTGGTGTATGGCTCCTATGACTGAATTGCATGGTTGGCATTAGCTGTGAGCCCATATCTTGTTGTGGTATTCAAACCTTTTGACTAGTAGGTGAGATTAGTTATGACCCCACAGCAGTGGTGAAACAATGGCAGAAATGCACCTGAAGGACCCTGCAACTGTCACCAAAACTCAAGCAGATATTTCTCATTTTTCTAATATCTTCACAGGCTCAGAATTGCCTTACAAAGCTGTACAAGCTGGATAAAATGCAGTTCCGGCAGACCATGAGGGACTATGTAAACAGAGATTCCCTCAATAATGTAGTGGATTTCCTTCACGCTTTGCTAGGATTCTGCATGGAGCCGGTCACTGACAGTAAGTACAGCTGGCGTCACAAGCCCCAGTCACGTTGTCCTTGATGACACCACCATAGGGAATGCTGGCTGCCACTATCAAAAAGTTGCACTGAATTTCTAAAGGCAAAATGTAATTGTAATTACTAGGTTAAATTCTCAGTGGGTGTAAATCAGTGTAACTCTATTAAAGTCACTGAAACTACTCCGAATTACACCAGCTGAGGGTCTGGCCCTATAAATTCTTTTATTTCCAGTACAAATGGAATTAGAGAAGCAGATGTGCTCTCTCTTTTAATGCATCCTGCCTGTTTGTTTATGGCTTTGTGAAAGAAAATTTTCTCTCAACTATGCCTCAGGCACAAGGTTTTCTGTTTGACCAAATGCCAGCTGGAGTGGACTGTGCGTTCTTTGTTTATTCTGAATGGAAATATAATTGAGCATTAAATCTCTCTGCAGAGCCTAAGGTGAGTCAGCAAGTAGATAAACAGATCATGTAAACAAGAATAGTTGCATTCAGATTTATGTGCATACAGTGTAAGTCCATTTTTTTTCAGTTAGGCAAACAATTCTGTGTACCATTATGATGATGGTACATGTACATTGGTCATTGCGTGCAAAAGTAGCTAATTGTGGGCATTTGGAATATAGGAATTGCCATATCAAAACACACAAGTAGTTTATCTCCTTGTCTATGATCCCAGTCACTTCAGAGAAAGGTGCAAGAAACAGCACAGTGGACAACTGTGAAATAACTGGCTCATAGGGCAAGTTTCTTCTTAACATCCATCAGCTACACATTGGCTTATAGCTTCAAAGGATAAGCCCTCTTTTGTGAATGCTTTTGCCCTGTCTAAGGAACTGTGGATGTTTTTATTATCCATATAAATGTTTAATCTATGGTTTGAATTATTCTAAGATCTTGGCCTCCATAGTATCTTGTGAGAGCAGAGTTTCATTGGTTAAAAAGAATTTCCTTTCATCAGTTTTAAATTGCTTTTAAATTTAGTTGAGTGTCCCCTTGTTCTATGTTATCTGAGTGGGGAAACAGGAATACCTGAATTGCCTTTCCTATTCCATTTGTTATTTTGTATCCCTCTGTTTTAGAGATGAGATAAAGGGAGAGGATAAACAATTTTGATCATTTCAATCTCTCTTCAAATGGCAGATTTTTCTATCCCTCTTCTTATTCGTGCCACTTATATCTGCTGTATTGTTTATGAGGTTGGGTCACAAAAATTGAACATATGATTCTGTGTGAATTACATCTTTTAGTACATTTAAAAAGTAATTATGTATTTAATCTGTAATTTGTTAACACATCTCAGCCGAGCCGAATGGTTTATTGTGCTTGCATTTTGCAGACAAGGCTGGATTTGGAAATAACTTCACCACAGTGGACAACAAGTCTACAGCCCAAAGTGTGGAAGGTATTATTGTCAGCGCCATGTTCAAGTCACTGATCACTCGCTGTGCTTCCACTACGCATGAACTGCATAGCCCTGAAAACCTGGTGAGGATTTAGGTGCAAGTTTTACAAGTTGAATTTCCTCTCTTCCCCTGTAAAGCAGCTGGGGGCTTGAAATCAGGGCTCAATTCAATGAGACTTTATTGGCATGGCCAGCTACACAAGTTTAAGAAAAAATCATATCCTTCAGATGTTTGTCAGGGGCAAATCTGATCCAGACAGCATAGGGTTATACACTGTGTTTGGTCTTTGATCCCCTCTGTTTTCAAATGGGGACTCTATTTGTTTAATTGTGAATTTGACATTAATGAAAGGGAAAAATGAATAGCACTAAACTGGAGCCAGGAATAATGGGCTAGATCCCCAGCTGGGATAAATCAGAGTAGTTCCATTGCCTTCAATGGAGATATGCTGGTTTACATGAGCTGGATGTGACCCAGTTCTGGTAGGTGCTGTGCAAGCTTCCCAAGTACAGTCCTACTAAGGTAACTCGGTCCTGACCTGCAGTACCTCTGTATTTCTCTCTTGGAACTCTCTTGGCAAAGGCTGCCAATCGTACCGAACTAATGTGTAGCTTTGGGAAGAGGGCAGACATCTGCTAGGGGCTCAATTAGGACCAACAGGTATACTTTTGCTTGAGAAGATGTATGCCTTTCCAGAGGTGAAGAGGTAGGTGGTTGAGACTCCGGTTCAGCCAGGTACATAAGCACATGCCTAACTTCAAACATGTGAGTAGGCTGCGTAGTTCCACTACACACTCTGTAAAGATGGTGGGCTGATGTGAGAGGGCTACGTCTGGGATTTTCCTATTGTGGGATTACATGCGTGCTTAAAGATGGGTGTGTGCGTAAGTGTCTTGTGGAATCGGTACCTCAGTCAGGGCACCATCAACTGATCTGGTGTTTGTAGAGTACTGGCCACATAGTTCCACAGCTGGAATTTTCAGAATAGACAGAGGGCTCTCAAGAAAGCTCCTGAAACAGAAGTCGGGTCCTTTGGAAAGTTCTCTCCTGCAGAGATAGGGGTGCCCTTTCCATACCAACTCCTCCCAGGGGCTACAATTATGCACGCAAATGTAATGAGGTAAAAAAAAATCTAATTGTGGGAGTTAGATTGGTGAATGTATGAGTCATTCCTCTCTATTGTCATGATGTAATCCATTCAAATAATTAAGAAAAAATCTAAGATGCTGCTTTTTTCACTAGGATTTTTCCTGCCTTTTAACATTTTGGATTAGATGAATGGGTAAAAGAGGCTTCAAACCAACTTCACAGCTCCCAGATCCTCTGATCCAGAAGCCCTGGCATAAGTTAAAACTGCCTTTTTCCAGTACAGAATATGCCCTATAACAATAATGACATGCTTATGATAGTTAATAGATTGATGTGAGGGTCAGCAGCAACTTTGCCTTAGTTAAATTATTTCTTTACAGCCCCCTGCTCCACCTTTAATAATGATGATAATTTAAAAACTAGTCATATACACCATCAAGCAGATCAGTAACTCATAGATTACATTATCAAAAGAGTTCACCCCGATGGTTACAGAGTCTCTTAGAAAGAAAAGGAGTACTTCTGACACCTTAGAGACTAACAAATTTATTTGAGCATAAGCTTTCGTGAGCTACAGCTCACTTCATCAGAGTCTCTTAGCTGGCTCCTGGATTGACTTTCCTCTTACAAAGAGAAACATTTGACATTAACAAAAAAACATAAACCTGTAAGTAAAGAACAGTTCAGACAACAGCTGGCAAAATTATTGAGGTATGCAATTCTTTATGATCTAATGCATCACCCTGGCTACATACAAAAGGAATATTTGTTTCCCTCCCTGCTTGTATACAAACTGAGTAACACAGCTCTCTCTTTCCCTCTGTCTCTCCTTTTGTTATTCAGGGATTGTACTGTGACATCCGGCAATTGGTCCAATTTATCAAGGAGGCTCATGGTAATGTTTTTAGAAGGGTGGCACTGAGCGCCCTTTTGGACAGTGCTGAAAAGTTAATTCCAGGGAAGAAAACAGATGAAACAACTGAGCAGGATCTGAAACCTCCGGGGAGCAAAAAGTTTGTGTCCGGGAGAGATTTGTGTCTGAATGATTTATATACTGTTGTATAACTTATTATGCTGAACACTGTAGTAAGAGGGCCTGAAACATAAGGCCTTGAATCAGAGGCCTGATATGAGGCCTGAGGCCTGGGCTAAAGTAATGGTCAAAACTTGCTAACATAAAGCAGAGTTAAGTTGTGAACAAGAGGCAGGCCCTGCTCACAGAATTTGGCATGCATAAGGTTGAGATTGTAAAACCACATATTCCTAAGAGGTGCTTGGCACAAAACACTCACGGAAGCACATTCCAGAAAGGAAATACCAGAATATCTCAATAAACAAATTCCCCAAAGATAACAGGACCATGCTGACCCATCTTAAGGATAAGGTCAGGATGACAGCATGATGAATATAGATGTTTTGATCGAACCTATAGGTACAAGGCAATGGCTGGCACCCGGTATGTCAGAGGGTGGCACCCTGATAAGTCAAGAGTGATATGTAACTTGTTTGTTTTGGTGTATAAAGATGTATCTCAGAGGCAATATCTTTGTCTGCCCTCAGGGATAGTGGAAAGTCCCACCATTAACTGAGCCGGTCCACTGTCACGAGCATACATGTGTTAGTGTACCTGTAACCATTGAGCTGGGGCATTATCACTGTGCTTTGTCGGCAATAAACCAATAAAGGCAATCCAAGCGCCTTCATACCTTAATGAATTTTGTGGTTATTGGGCGGTTCACTCGAGATCTGCTGTGCCAGCTGTTGCACAGAGCTGGGACAGCACACAGGGAAAACACACACAGGCAGCCAAACATCTGACGACAGACACAAATGTAGGAAAGTACAAGGGGTTGTTTGTTTTCCATCTTGTTAGCACATGTCCCGCTCCTGATGCACAGGACTTGAGTGTGGCAGTGACAGAAGCCGTACTTAAAATTTAATAAAGTGAGGGCAGCTGTGGGAGTAGCCATGAAAAATGTGGATCCTAACAGAAATAACTGGTACAAAGGAAGTAAGATAGCAAAGCAGTGGAAATTCACAGGGAAGGAGAAAGAAAGAGGAGGGATGGAGGTTGTGTGTGAAGGGATGATTGCAACCCCCACCCCCCAACATCATGTGGACATGGCTTAGTATTAGCATCAGTACCTTGAGGTGCGAAGAGCTGTTGGTCTGAATACCTGTACTCAGGTGTGGGGAGCATGATACAAAAGAAACCTAGCTTGCTTTATTAATTTGACATGCTGTCTTGAGATGTGGGATGTGTTGCATTCAAGTGTGAGACAAAAGAAGTAGTATGGATCAAAAAGGGAGCTTCAAATGGAACTAAATGAATTCATCTCATGTAAACTAGCAGCATCAGATTTGTCGCATGATTTTCTTGGCCTCGGAGACAGGCAGACCACACTGGCCAAGATTACCAAAAGTATGTGGTCAATACTTTCTGATGATCTGCCTTCTTTAAGACACCTCACACTGAGCACTCACAAAATGAGGCTCCAACGTTGCTAGTAGCTTTTGAAAATCTTGGGTAGAGCCCTGTGCGTGACTAGTGTAGAGCCCTGCAGTGGAACTGGAATCCTGCAGGTTCTGAAGAACCCACTGCCATAGCAGCAGGAGCGGGATTTTAAGAAAGTCCCGTGCAAGACTCTAATCTTGGCCTTAGGTCCCTGTCCCAATACATTTTTTATATGTGCATAGGCAGGCCAGTTGCTGTAATATGTTTTTCAGAAGTGCTGGATTCAGTGATCAGGGAACAATGTTAATTATATGAGAAGCAAGATATGCCATCTGTTAACGTTAGTTGACTGTCTGTATTATCTGCCTAGATCTGAGGTGGGAAGTGTTGTTATTGATAAAGGCCAGGCATCATCTGCCCCTGATGAATGTCGTAGTTACATCTCCAGTCGTCCTCAGCAGACCCCAGAGCAGTAAGTAAATATTTAGTAGTTTGAATGTGTTGTACCAGAGAATTTCCCACTGTGGTAGTAGCAATCAGCTGTTCAGTTAGGGTTCTTCTCTGTGGGCGATACAAGTAATGTACTGAGTGTTTAAGTTGTTGCTGAACTTACAGGTTTTGTCCAACAAATGCCCACCTTCCGTACCAACGAAAGGATAACGGGGCAAAAACTTGATTTCAGAGGAAGATACATTAAAGGGGGCACCACAGGCCAACGCAAAATGGAACAGCACAAAATGAAATTGCAACAAAATTTGCCAATGCATTTCTAACAATGAGCAATAAATAGAACGTTTATTCTCATCATCAGAGCAATTCCCTGTTTGTGCATCCATGCTCCAAACATGATCCCAAGTAGGTCTCAACATTCTAAGCTGTTGCTCCTGCAGGAAATCTAAAAATGACACTGGTGGGATAATTACATGCCCCTTAATTCATCCAGTGGTTGGTTCATTTCTCACCCTTGGGTTGTTGCACTTGCCTTATCAGCAGAGCTGCACCAATGGCTTTCTGATTATTATTTTTGTATTTGTATTGGGGCAATGCCTAGAGGCCCCAGCTATAGACTGGGGACCCATCATACTAAGTGCTGTATGCATACATAATGGAAAGATGATCTCTGCCCAAGGAACTTGCAGTCTAACAATAAGTGACAATTCTCAAGAAAACCCTCCAGCTTGAGCATCTTCCTCTTCTTTGTTTTTCCCTTTTTTGAGTCAGACTGATTTTATTATTTTCCCCCCCAAAATGAATTGAATCATAGAAATATTCATAGAATCTTAGAAATAGAGTACTGGAGGGGAGCTCTAGAGATCATCAAGTCCATCCCCCTGCCAAGTAACCTAGGCCATCCCTGACAGGTGTTTGTCTAACCTGTTCTTTAAAACCTCCAATGATAGGCATGTCACAACCTCCCCTTGGAAGCCTGTGTCACTATTTAGCTATCCTTACAGTTAAAGTTTTTCCTTATAGCTAACCTAAATCTCCCTTGCTACAGATCTTGTTTAACCTTCAATGGACATGGAGATCAGTTGATCACAGTTCTCTTTATAACAGCCCTTAACATATTTGAAGACTTTTGTTATTAATTCTGTAATTAAATTATCTTTAGTTATTTACTGCTACCTCTTGCATTATCTGTCATATTTTTTCAGTTTTCTTCTCTTGGTGGAAACTTGCTTGGCTTTTTTGGTCACCAGTAGTGGAGATGTATGAAGATGGGTGTCTTTAGAGAAGATAGCGGTAGTTCACTGTATCTGTTCTTCTTTGAAGACCTAACTGATCTTCTGAATTCAGAGGAAGCTGTTCATATCCTGTGGTGGGACAGTAGGCCCCAGCTGGGGTATTTCTTTCTCTCTCTCTCAATCTTTCCTCCTCATCCTGATCTACTTGAATCTGCAGAGAATAATCTCTTTCGCCATGGAAATGATTGTGTAATCACAAATGCAATGTTATGACTTGATTGCAAGATCAAGTGGGAGAAGATGGATTGTGAAGGAGCCAAGCCCTGCTTTAAGGGGAAATAACATTTTCTAATTAGCAAGCATGGTCAGAGTAGTTAAGCAAAACAAATGAATGGTGAATTGATTTATGTTTTCGTCTGATTTATTTGGAGGTTTTGCCCAGCCCGAAGACCCATACTTGGTGAGCAAAATCAGGGCTCTTGAAAATCTCACATTGATAGACCAGTGTCCCAACTGATCAAATCTTTGTTCAGTTCTTGTTTTTGTTCTTTACTCTTAGAAACCTGTAATACAAGATTAATATATGGCTCAGAGAGGTTTTCTTTAGGCATTGCTTTCCCATTCATGGTTAAATCATCATGTCCTAGGAGAGTGGTAACCCACACATTCAAATGATGTGCCGATAATGAAATAAAGACTGTTCCTAACATTCAAAATAGTAGGTTGGGAAAGGTAAAAACTGTGGGCCAAGAGACACCACAGATGGTGCAAGGTTGCGCAAACAAAGTTGCCCTGCACCAGGATGCAGTGCTGTACTCTGGGGGTGGATTTACCCCAGGGCTTATGTCAGGTGGAGCGTAGCTTTAGTCCATAGAAGCTCTGCCAGTAGATGCATTGAATCAACTTACCCTGATAAACTTAGCCACATCCTTTCCCAGGCTAACACTGCCCAGTTTTTGATGCATTCTGGACTCAAATGGGTCTTCTTACAGATAAGTTTGTCATCTTATGCCACGGCAGCTTTCCCACTGGACATTCCACCCTGAGGGGCCCAGTGGCCTGATTTATGCTGGTGGGAAAGAAGAAAAGGAGATAACTCTCCTACATCCATAGCATCTTTAATATCAGCTAGAATACAGGGTTCAGCAATAGATGAGTCCTTTAGTAGAGTAAGCTGAGGTGAGTTAAGAGCAGTATACTGAATCTGAACCCATCTGAGTTTAGTGGAAGCTAGGATCTAGATTTTGGAACAAAGGTTAGGCCTTGGGCCCATTTCTAAACACTCACTGTCGTTCTGACTTGATCAGAGGTGAAAAAGGAAGCTTGTGTATATTTTATGCAATAGATTTCCAACTATTGCTGTATGTGCTGAGGTCATTATTTCAATATTACTCATGCTCTCAAACAATGGAAAGATACCCGCAGCAATACAGAAGATCACCCTTAGAAACATTTCAGTTGCCTTAAGGCTTGCCTACATAGGGACAGCCAGGAAAATTAATCTGAATTAACTAAAAGTGTGGATTTGAAGTGGATTAGTTAAATTGCATTGAATCCCTGTGTGGATGCTGCTGCTCAGAATTAAAATGACTTTAATTTGGTTTAGCTAAATTCACTTTGGCAGTGATTCGGATTAACTTTCCTGGAAGTTCCAGAGTAGACAAGCCCTTATAAAGCTATATAATTTTTCTTCAGTATTTGCAGTATTCCCTATATCAAGTCTAGGGAAGTGTGGGGAATACTGCAAATAATGGGAACAGTCTAGTTATTTTAAGTCAAAATTAGACAGTGTTTAAGGATGATTATTATATTGTGCTGCTCTGTTAAATGTTCCAGAGTCATTCTTTAGTCCAGAAGTTATTCAAACTTTCTGTAGCAAAAGAAGATTTGTTGAAATTAAAAGCTAAATCCTAAATTTATGAAAAAGAGGTTGGCTTTGAGATCCGAATGTTGTAGTTAGTTCTTTTGCCCAGCCTTTTTATGTCTCTCAAATCTGTATTCTCCTGGAGTGGAGATAGATTTGCCAATTAAAATCCAGAATACAGAAAAGAGGAAAGTCCAGAAAGGGTTGTTTATGAATATGAAACTTTCTGAAACTTTCCTCTGATGGTGCGATTGTAAAGAGAACAGAAAATTTGGATCTCCTGAGAAAAATTAGAATTAGTCATTCTGCTCACAGTCCTGCCACAGAACTTTGGGGTCTCAGGTATGCAGCAGAATATTGTGTCACTATTCTAAAAGATTGCTAAGAATTGTGATTTCATATAGTTACACACAGTATTGAAATGATATTTTGATATACAAACACTTTTGTAAGGGACACAGTCTTGAAAAGCATTAATCCTGTACATTAGTGGTCACTTTGACCAAATAGAGGATGATTCTTTAGCACAGCGGTTCTCAAACTTTAGCAACCCAGAGACCTGCATTATGATTTTAAAATTTTTCGCTGACCCCTAAACCCCCTGCTTAGCCCCAGGCCCCGTCCCCACTCCATCCCTTCCCCCAGGTCCCACCCCCACTCCATCCCTGCCCCTCCTCTTCCCCACCTCTTTCTGCCCCCTCCCCTGAGTGTGCCCCATCCCAGATCATCCCCCTCCCTCCCAATATCTCCTGCATGCTGCTGAACAGCTATTCCATGACATGCAGTAGGCACTGGGAGGGAGGGGGAGGAGTTGATCAGCGGAGCCAGTGGCCCTAGGCATGACTTGCGGACCCCCTGGAGTACCAGGTCCGCAGACCCAAGTTTGAGAAACGCTGCTTTAGCATAATGACACAAAAACAGAATGTCTTTTTAGACTGTAAACACTCCAGGGTAAAATGTGTCTTCATTGTGCAATACTGAGAACACTGTCTAGCTTAACAAATTACATCAAGAAGAATAAGTTTAAATTTTTAGAGTAACATATGACAAGGAAAAAAGAGAGGTTAGAAGAGGGGAAATTTGTTCAAATGTACTTAGCAGCATACAAATCACAGCGAGGTATTATTAACCCTGTGTTGTTCTCTCGCAGCGATGAGCAAATGCAAGGGGCAGTTCTGGGACGCAAAGACTTCTGGCGAAAGATGTTCAAGTCACAGAGTGCAGCAAGTGATACCAGCAGCCAGTCAGAGCAGGACACATCAGAGTGCACCACTGCTCACTCTGGAACGACCACCGACAGGCGCTCTCGCTCCCGCTCCCGCCGGATCTCGCTCCGAAAGAAACTCAAACTCCCCATAGGTAAATGTATGTCCCTTTATATTATATCCACATACTGCATGTGCAGATAGAATAGATCCGTTCTGTGTGTGTGTTGGATACTGTATAGCAAAGACAGGTAGTGTCTGAGTGCCTTACAATCTTTAATATATTTATTCTCATAACACCCCTTGTGAGGTAGAGAACTGCTATTTTCTCCATTTTACAGATGGGGAAGTGAGACAGAGAGAGACTAAGTGACTTGTCCAAGGTCACACAGAAAGTCTATGGCAGAGCAGGGACTTTAACCCAGGGTTCCAAAGTCCTAGACTGGAGCCGTCACCACTGGACCATCCTTCCTTTCTCTCTAAGAGAAGCTTTCCAAGCAGACTTCAATAAGAAAGGAAGAATAAATGTAATTTATCCTTTCTCACTGACCCGTGTTGATTTTCAACTTTTACAGTCCTAAAACTCAGCCTCTCATGTTATGAATTCAACTATGATCTTTGATGCATGTAGCATGAACACGCCTCGTCCTTCACCCTTTTCTCATGTCACGGTATGACTGTTTCAGCGCTATAGAGAAATATGCCTGTATTGCTGATGTATTCAGCTTGGAACAATTGCAGAATTGTCCTGACTGGCTTTATCTGCATCAGGGAACTGGCTGAAACGCTCTTCCCTCTCTGGGCTGGCCGACGGGGTGGAAGACCTCCTGGATATCAGCTCTGTAGACCGTCTGTCTTTCATCAGACAAAGTTCCAAGGTAAATGTGTTTTTTCAGATTAGTAGGGAGGATAAAGGGATAGGGTCTTGCTACTTCATAGAACACTTCTAGCTCCCAGAGAAAATACTATGATTAGCATGGATATTGCAGCTGATGGGACCCAGGGACAAAATCCTCAGAAGCTGGGGCTTTAGGTAGAGTGCCCACAGTGGTGCAACTCCTCACCTGCAAAGGCTAGTAGGAGTCTGTCTTTCCATATTTGGGAGCATATCTACTGCTCAGCATCCAGCATAATACCTTGGCTGCAGGAGGTCTGCAGGAAGGTGGGGGTGGGGGGTGGGGGAAAGAGAAATCCTTCCCCTGGGCCATGGAATTGTAGCACAGCTGCTCCTTGGAAGCTGTTCCAAATAAAAGGCAGGAATAGTCTCTTTTATGTCCTAGCATTCTCCCACTCCAGCCCTCACAGAAGTGAAAGGCCAGAGATTCTGTTCAGTGGTGAGTCTGTTAGCAATGCTCCTCCCTGCCCTGCGTGCTTCCATGCACAGAGATCCAGTGGAGCTGCACTTGCACACTCCTGTGCAGACCTCCCAAATCCTGCTTCTCCCCAAAGTCCAGCATAACCCCACCATGGGGGAGGCAGCAGGATTTGTCCCTTGAACATAATGTAAGACAGGTCCTCCCTCAAGGAAAGAGGTTGAAAATGGCAAGTGACTTTTTTCCTTCCCTTGAGAGGAGGGCGGAGCAGAGTGGAGATGGTTCATAATTGGACAGAAATTATTCTCCTTCCATATTTTTCTAAGCAGTGCCCAGTGCTGTAGTATAGGACACACTAGAAATACACTGAAGAGGAGCTTTGGAAGCAGTCGGTCTTTGGAAAATCAGGGAACAGCTGAAACACACAGTTTTGTGAGGATGCATGTGATTTGAAAGGCTAAGAGGCAGTGATGAGGTAATAGAATAAGGATGCAGTAAAATGATGTTATCATAGCAATGAGGAGGGGGGATGTGTGTCTAAGCAATAACAGAAAAGGAAGAGTGTAATGACTGGTGTCTAGCACCATCTCAAGACTTCCTTCTGGGGAAGTGAAGAAAACTGGGTTAAATATGCTCCATGTTTCATTCTTGTTATAGGCCAGCTAGAGATTTGTCATTGTACCTTCTTTGGTCCTCCATATGAACAGTGTCACAGGAATGTAGTGTCAGTGTAATTAACATTTCATTTCTCCTGGCAGTTCTTTTCACTCAGAGAGTTATCTGGGTCCTCTGAATATACTGAATGTACTTTACTAGTTGGTCATGCTGCTTTTTCCTTACTTGCATCTGTATGAACCCCTGTGAAAGAAGGGGAATGGCTACCTAGCCAAATTACAGAATACTTAATATCCTCAGCTGGTGCATATGGGCACAGTTCCTATTCGGTTGCTATAGTAATGTACCACACTACTGCCTGTCCTTAAGTGGTGCATTGCTATGGCAAAGTTGGTAGAGAAATCATAACACATCAGAACTGAGTCTTGTCTCCTCATTTGTTCAGGTGAAATTCACTAGTGCGGTGAAGCTGTCAGAAGGTGGACCAGGAGGTGGCCTGGAGAATGGGCGAGATGAAGAGGAGAATTTCTTCAAGCGTCTTGGTAAATGGCGCATCTGCCGAAGATACCCATCCAAGCTTCATCACACAGAAGAAAAAGATGGTTAGAAATCAGGGTTTTCTCTTTCTTTCTTTCTTTCTTTCTTTCTTTCTTTCTTTCTTTCTTTCTTTCTTTCTTTCTTTCTTTCTTTCTTTCTTTCTTTCTTTTACCCCTTCCCCACTCCTTACTTTCTCCAGGGTTTTTGTATCCATTCTGTTCTTCTCCAACTTTTCATTCTTAGTAACCATTTTCTTTCTCTTCCTTCTTTCTTTCATTTTGATTTAAAAAAAAAACCTCTAGCAAATGTGTAGAATGTGAAAATAAAAAAAAGCAAATATGTCCAAATAAATTAAGCTAATGTAACATTTGGATTTTCAAAAATGAAGTCAAATTAAATCAAATCAACACACCTGAAAAATTTATATTTACTTCAAAACAGTAATTCAGTCTAAAAGGTGGTGTGTGAATCTTTCATTCCATAATATAAAGATGGATGCTCCATCAGTTCTTTTTTCCAATTAGTGACCATATGACAGTTTTAGAACAATTCAGCTCCGATGAAATGGAAAACCCTGTACAAACCTTGTTTTAATTATCTCTTTTCTTCTGTGTTTGCATGTCTAATGTCTGCATGCCATTCGTTAAAGAGATGCTGTCCCTTTTTCTCAACAAAAGAAATAATTATAATAATATTTTATCATAATGCAATTTTTTAAAAAGCAGTGATGTTTGTTTAAAAAGTGCCTTTATTAGGGGGGTATTATATTTTCAAGTATTATACAGCCATCCAAACTCAGCTCAGAAACCTGATCCTTGTTACCAAGGAGACAAACCTTGCATCTTGACATTCTATTATTTTTGTTTTAAAAAAACAGTTTGATCTCCCACCCCATTGCTTCTGCTATTTTTATAGTATATTACATTCCCTGACATTACATTTTACATCATCTGACATTACACCGTGGCTGTATATGCTCATTTTGCCATCATGTGGCACAGGCTTGCACAGGAATCACATGGTCGGGGATAGCAATAGCAGTCAGCTACAAGTGTGCTTTCCAAAGTTAGCTTCACACAGAAAGTGAGAAGGCCTGATTTTTTATCTCACTAACACCACTGAAGCATCCCTGACTTACAGGGAGCTACCACGCTCCTAATTTACACCAGTGTAAATAAGATCAGAATCAGGCCCATAGTCTTGTCACCAGAGATGTCACACTTGATATGAATAATATCTATGCATCTCCACTGAAAAACTAAGTCATTAAGAAAGTATCCATGTTCAAACAGGCCACATTCTAAGGATGATACACAGCTTCAGTCCATGGGCCAGAACTTCAGCTGATGTAAACTGATGTTGCTCCCTTGAGCTGGCATTCCCTCAGCTGAAGTTCCCAGTTACACCAGTGCGTGTCACACACCCAGTAGAAGAGGTGTAAATAGCCCGTTTTTACATACATTTCAAAATGTGGGCTGTCGGTAGTAAAGTGAAGTCCTGTTTGATCAGCTATTTCTAGTATATGTTGATTGATTTTCTCATACAGCATGACTTTTATCAACATACCACATGCCTAAGTATTGTCGTGGCTTCTCTTTTCAGAACTGATAGATGCACCCTCAGATGAGTTATCAGATCATAATATGCATGGCATGTTCCCATGTATTATGGAGGTATATAAATGGGATTGTTTCTGTAGTGCATGTGCAGTTGCATTAACTGGGTTCATATGGACTTCAGGCCAGACACAGGCCCCTGCTGCAGCTCCCCTGCACCAGTTCTCCAATACACAAAGGCTTCAGTGCCAGCCCAATCTACAACCTCAGCATTGCACCCTCATGGGAAATACTCTGGCACGCTCAGGCTGGTGTGGTGGCTTCTCTGTCACCCTCACCGTGGGCCCCAGGGTTGGGGGCATTACCAAAGAAAAGAGCCTGCATGAAGAGCTGCTTCATTCAGCTCATCTCTGGCTGCCATAATGGCACAAGGTGGAGCAGCCCTGAGACTACACACTAAATTGTATTTTGGGACTGACCCAGCACCCACAGCCCTAGAATTGGGAGGGGGCATGTAAAGGTGGCTCATGGCTATCTTTGCACCCACTGTCCACAAACTGCACTGTCACTGAAAAAGTCATCCCAGTGGAATCTGGCCCTAAGAGCCTCAGGAACAGTCCTTTTCCCAAAGCTCAGATGCAGCTGTACCTATCTGCAAAATAATGTACCGCCCATCGCTTACATTTCATTAGCATCTTTTTGCCTTGTTTGCTTTTATCTATTCTTGCAGCTTTTCAACACCTGTCTCTTCCCAGCTATTAACTTCAGATAGGCATGTCTGAGCAAAATATGGCCAAAAAATGTCCAGGAAGAGGCTAAGCCAACATGATGTTCTCCTCATTTATCATAAAATGCAAAGAGCCTTTCTTTATTCTCAGCATGGAGTGATAGCCAGAGAGCTCCTGTTGTTACTCTTTGGCTCTATTAATTTGATATTGCAAAGTAAGGGCATAAGGCTAGGAGCTAGAGATGTGAATGCAATAAGTTATTCAACGTCTATTGCTTTTCACAAATGTCCAGACTGGAAATCTAAGCCTGATCTTGCACATCCAAAATTCCCATTGAATTTAAGTCACCAACATTTCATGCACAGAATTCAAAGTATGGATGCAAGTCAAAAATAAAGTTTGTTTATTCTGTGTTATGTTATATAATCGTGTATGTTACGTGTAACATATCTTATGCATTTGTTCTGCTACGATGTCACACTTGTTACCTATATGAACTTTGAACTATCTAAAGTATTTCAGCACTTTGTGATTAATATGTTATGTAACTACTTTTATTTTGAAAAATCGGAACATCTCTTTCACCTGCCCAAGAGCAATATACATTAATATTTATTTGTCTGCGCGTAAGTGGAGCTAAGTGGGCCATATCTGGCTTTTAAACACAACGTCTTTATTAGAAATGCGTAATAAATGAGAGTTAAGAGAAGGTCCTTATGAAAAAAACCCAAACAGGTAAATCAGCCAGTGATGTTCATGAGTATAGTTTGTCACCTGTGAGTTTCTCAAAATCAAGGGAGCTTAAAGACTTTTTTTTTTTTAAATCTCTAGTTTGAAAGGTAAATTGTGAAAGTCAAGGGAGCATGTAATCATATCAGAACGGAATTTTTATACATGAGATGTAGCTCAGCAAAATTTGTACGTGTGTGTGTGTGTAAACATATACATAATTTTTACGTGTGTGTGTGTGTATTATATAAAATTACCCCAGTCTTGCAAGTTACTGTGCATGGGCAGACCTCCTGCAACCATATGCATAACTTACAGCATCAAGGCCTGTGTGGATGTATATAATATACATACGTACGTATATAATAATACTGTATAGTGCACACACACCTTATAGTATATTTTGTGCTTCAGATGTCAATTTCTGAATTAATGATTTCATTTGAACATGAGGTTGAATTATCATAACATTTGTCAGGTCTGAGTTAATCATATTCTGTGCAAGACCTTTTGGGGCATGAGTGTTAACAAATATCAAAAAAGTAATAGAAAGATCAAAATATATACAGGGATGAAAACTTTCCTTTGCATTCATAATTTTCCATTGAGATCAATGGGAATTATATTTTTAAGAGGGGAGAACAAAGGCTTATTAGACTGGATAGGTGCTATTAAATCATGAAGAACCTGATGGCTGGATGGACCCGGGACAGTGTTTTTTGTCAATGTGCTGTCCTTTCTCCTTTTCGGCATTCTTGATGCTGTGCTATGACATCATTCTGCTCACATTTTCTCCGTGTAGTGCTTCCTTCCGTCTTTGTTTTAAAAATATGACAACTGAGTAAAACTAGGAGAGAAAAACAAACATGCATTACAGTGAACAGCAACAAAAAACCTATTAACCTATAAACCTGGAGTCACTTTGTCAAGTTCTTTACGAGCTGTTGCTTTCATCATCATTTGTCATCTAGGTCATTGGGGGGGTCTATATATTTCAAATATATGTATGCATTATACAGTTCATCATTTATTTAAAAGGGCTTTTACCTATAATCAGAATACAGCTAAACTGGCAAGCAGCAATTGAAGAAGGATGTTAATAAATTGGAGAGGGCTCAGAGAAAAGCCATGAGAATGATTAAAGGATTAGAAAACGTGTTATAATGACAGATTCATAGAATCATAGAATATCAGGGTTGGAAGGGACCTCAGGAGGTCATCTAGTCCAACCCCCTGCTCAAAGCAGGACCAATCCCCAACTAAATCATCCCAGCCAGGGCTTTGTCAAGCCTGACCTTAAAAACTTCTAAGGAAGGAGATTCTACCACCTCCCTAGGTAATGCATTCCATTGTTTCACCACCCTCCTAGTGAAAAAGTTTTTCCTAATATCCAACCTAAACCTCCCCCACTGCAACTTCAGACCATTACTCCTTGTTCTGTCATCTGCTACCACTAAGAACAGTTTAGATCCATCCTCTTTGGAACCCCCTTTCAGGTAGTTGAAAGCAGCTATCAAATCCCCCTCATTCGTCTCTTCCGCAGACTAAACAATCGCAGTTCCCTCAGTTTCTCCTCATAAGTCATGTGTTCCAGTCCCCTAATCACTTTTGTTGCCCTCCATTGGACGTTTTACAATTTTTCCACATCCTTCTTGTAGTGTGGGGCCCAAAACTGGACACAGTACTCCAGATGAGGCCTCACCAATGTCGAATAGAGGGGAACGATCATGTCCCTCGATCTGCTGGCAATGCCGCTACTGATACATCCCAAAATGCCATTGTCCTTCTTGGCAACAACGGCACACTGCTGACTCATATCCAGCTTCTCATCCACTGTAACCCCTAAGTCCTTTTCTGCAGAACTGCTGCCTAGCCATTCGGTCCCTAGTCTGTAGCGGTGCATGGGCTTTTTCCGTCCTAAGTGCAGGACTCTGCACTTGTCCTTGTTGAACCTCATCAGATTTCTTTTGGCTCAATTCTCTTAATTTGTCTAGGTCCCTCTGTATCCTATCCCTACCCTTCAGCATATCTACCTCTCCTCCCAGTTTAGTGTCATCTGCAAACTTGCTGAGGATGCAATCCACACCATCCTCCAGATCATTTATGAAGATATTGAACAAAACCGGCCCGAGGACCGACCCTTGGGGCACTCCATTTGATACTGGCTGCCAACTAGACATGGAGCCATTGATCACTACCCATTGAGCACGACAATCTAGCCAACTTTTTATCCACCTTATAGTCCATTCATCCAGCCCATACTTTAACTTGCTGGCAAGAATACTGTAGGAGACGGTGTCAAAAGCTTTGCTAAAGTCAAGGAACAATACGTCTACTGCTTTCCCCTCATCCACAGAGCCAGTTATCTTGTCACAGGAGGCAATTAGATTAGTCAGGCATGACTTGCCCTTGGTGAATCCATGCTGACTGTTCCTGATCACTTTCCTCTCCTCTAAGTGCTTCAGAATTGATTCCTTGAGGACCTACTCCATGATTTTTCCAGGGACTGAGGTGAGGCTGACTGGCCTGTAGTTCTCAGGATCCTCTTTCTTCCCTTTTTTAAAGATGGGCACTACATTAGCCTTTTTCCAGTCGTCCAGGACTTCCCCCGATCGCCATGAGTTTTCAAAGATAATGGCCAATGGCTCTGCAATCACATTTGCCAACTCCTTTATCACTCTTGGATGCAGTGCATCTGGCCCCATGGACTTGTGCTCGTCCAGCTTTTCTAAATAGTCCCGAACCACTTCTTTCTGCACAGAGGGCTGGTCACCTCCTCCCCATGCTGTGCTGCCCAGTGCAGTAGTCTGGGAGCTGACCTTGTTCGTGAAGACAGAGGCAAAAAAAGCATTGAGTACATTAGCTTTTTCCATATCCTCTGTCACTAGGTTGCCTCCCTCATTCAGTAAGGGACCCACACTTTCCTTGACTTTTTTCTTGTTGCTAACATACCTGAAGAAACCCTTCTTGTTACTCCTAACATCTCTTGCTAGCTGCAACTCCAGGTGTGATTTGGCCTTCCTCATTTCACTCCTGCATGCCCGAGCAATATATTTATACTCTTCCCTGGTCATTTCTCCAATCTTCCACTTCTTGTAAGCTTCTTTTTTTGTGTTTAAGATCTGCAAGGATTTCACTGTAAAGCCAAGCTGGTCGCCTGCCATATTTACTATTCTTTCTACACATTGGGATGGTTTGTCCCTGTAACCTCAATAAGGATTCTTTAAAATACAGCCAGCTCTCCTGAACTCCTTTCCCTTTCATGTTATTCTCCCAGGGGATCCTGTCCATCAGTTCCCTGAGGGAGTCAGTCTGCTTTTCTGAAGTCCAGGGCCCATATTCTTCTGCTCTCCTTTCTTCCCTATGTCAGGATCCTGAACTCGACCATCTCATGGTACCTGCCTCCCAGGTTCCCATCCATTTTTGCTTCCCCTACTAATTCTTCCTGGTTTGTGAGAAGCAGGTTAAGAAGAGCTTTGCCCCTAGTTGGTTCCTCCAGCACTTGCAACAGGAAATTTGTCTCCTACACTTTCCAAAAACTTCCTGGATTGTCTGTGCACCGCTGTATTGCTCTCCCAGCAGATATCAGGGTGATTGAAGTCTCCCATGACAACCAGGGCCTGTGATCTAGTAACTTCCATGAGTTGCCGGAAGAAAGCCTCGTCCACCTCATCCCCCTGGTCTGATGGTCTATAGTAGACTCCCACCACAACATCACCCTTGTTGCTCACACTTCTAAACTTAATCCAGAGACTCTCAGGTTTTTCTGCAGTTTCATACTTGAGCTCTGCGCAGTCATATTGCTCCCTTACATACAGTGCAACTCCCCCACCTTTTCTGCCCTGCCTATCCTTCCTGAACAGTTTATATCCATCCATGACAATACTCCAGTCATGTGAGTTATCCCACCAAGTCTCTGTTATTCTAGTCACATCATAATTCCTTGACTGTGCCAGGACTTCCAGTTTTCCCTGCTTGTTTCCCTGCTGTCCAGGAAATCTTCAGTTTCTCTTATGCAACGCAGAGTTGATACCTGTTGCTCCAGACTTTGAACCTTCTCTTCCAATATGGAGACCAGCTTGCACTTTGTACAGACAAAGTCGCTTCTGTCCTGTGGAAAGATTCAAGGAGTTCTATCTATTTAGTTTAACAAAGAGAAGGTTAAGGATTGACTTGATTATAATCTATAAGTACCTACATGGGGAACAAATATTTAATAATGGACTCTTCAATCTAACAGAGAAAGTATAACATGATCCAATGACTGGAAGTTGACGCTAAACAAAGTCAGACTGGAAATAAGATGTAGATTTTTAATGGTGCGAGTAATTAACTATTGAAACAACTTATCAAGTGTTGTGGTAGGTTCTCCATCACTGACTGTTTTTTAAATTAAGGTTGGATGTTTTTCTAAAATATGTTCTAGGAATTATTTTGGGGAAGTTCTATGGCCTGTGTTACACAAGAGGTCGCACTATATGATCACAGTGGTCACTTCTAGCCTTAGAGTCTGTGAATATCTTTTGTATTTAATAATATTTTATTCAATGCAAAGTTTATAATATTCTTCAATTTATACAACATAGAGCAAAAAAAAATTAATGTGCATAGCACCCACCAGCCCTGCACAGAGAAGAGATCTTGCGTCCATCCAACAAATGGGACTGAAAAATATAGAACTCCCTAAACAGGTGAAGCTCTCTCATTAGGATAGGCAATGATTTCCATTAACTGAGCCAGATCCTCAGCTAGTGTAAATCAAAGTAACACTGTCGAAGCCGATGGAGATATGTCCATTTACAACAGCTGAGGATCTGCCCCATTGGCTATTGCCATCTTGTCCTCCATTGATGTTGGAGAGGAACCAATTTCTGGATTATTAACAACAAGGACTGATTGTGCTCTCATTGAAGTGAATGATAAAATTCCCATTCACTTCAGTGGGAGCAGGATCCAGCCCAGAACAGTAGGTAAGGTGATCAGGAATATAGAAAGAACCAAAAACAGAATGGTGACTTGTGCCCCTCCCTCCTTTTTTTCTCCTTTTCCCCCCTCCCTATGATATATCAGAATGCAGTCCATAGTTAAGACCGCAGGCCCAAAAGTCAAGGTTGAGATCCTCTCCACATCCTGACCCTTTTATGAAAGATAAAGAAGGACCCTCAAAGCTCTGTTGTGTCAGGGGGGATTTTTCCCTGTGCAGGCCATGAGCTAGTCATAATGTTGTCTCTCCAGGACCTCCTCACAAGCCCCAGAAAAGAGTCAGGGCGGGGATGGAAAGCACATGATGGGGACGGGACCACAATATGCAGAACTTCGGAGATTCTGTTCATCATTGCCACCCATACAGAAAACCAGGGTGGACACAACAATTGAGACAGGGCCCCAGAGGTGTCTAAATTATGCTGGTGGCTGTGGCTCCGCCCCAAATTAGGAGGGCACAAAAGTGGCTTAATGCATCCTTAGCTGTGCCCTCCACCAGGGCAGTGAGTTTCTGTGCTGTACTTCTTAGAGATTCTGACACTGAGAGATTGGTTAGACATGTTTAAGGGAAAACATTATTTGTCTATACCCTGAACAGGATATTGTGATACAATGCCCATTAATTGTATCAGTTGAAATATACCAGGTAGTTCGGAAACAAAGGCATTGGAAGAAAAGGCAGTAATGTCCATTCAACTAATACGAGTGTCCTTGTTCCTTCTCTGTTTTCATTTGGATGAAATCTGTCCCAGGATAGAAATGTTTTGCTGTTGGGCACTATGTAGCTTAGCTGGACATAGGACAGCCATGTACTTTCATTCTTACAAGAAGATTTTTTTAAACTTAATTCATCTTTGTTTGCATGATTAGGCTTAATAGTTTGGAAAAGATTTTACGTCTATCTATTCTGGGGTTGTCATTGTACTGTATAAGGTAAATCTTCATGGCAAGGTCCCTTAGTGGACTTGAAGTTTTCTGCTTTTCTCCTCTCCCTAGGTCAAGAATGTCCTTCAATGCTGGTGCCCTGCCTTTCTGTTACATCCATGTTAGAAACAACTAGAGTCCCCAGCCCAAAGTTCTAAGTTGCTTTATTATTGAGCATTCTGTAAGATTCCTCAATGATGAGAGGTTCTTCCTTATGCCCATAAATCAAGGAAGTTGGGATAGTTTTGTGGACAAACCAGGAAAGCCCATGAGCTGCAGATTCTTGACTTTGGCTTGATTCTGCATATGCTTCTGCAGAGGGAGGTGGAGAGTTTATACTTTTGATTGTGGTGAATGGTAATCATCTTAGACTTGAAATTACTTTTCAGATTTATCCTCTGAGTCCTGTCTAGTCCTCCGTCTGTTCTACTGAGGTACTCAGTTTTTCTAGCTTTGTTCCCTTAGAGGTGATAGAAGTGCTCGTATAATGTATTATGTAGATCTTCTCTCAAAGCTTTCAGAAGAGCTTTCCTTTGAGAAGGCAAAAATGGCAGCTGAGCCATGTGCCATGTTGAGGTCATGTGGGTGAAGAAATCCAATTGATCTCCCTTGTTTTTGCCTTTAGGAGGGTGTCTGGCTGAAACGAAAGCTCTTGGCTACTTCCCAGCGGTGCTTTAGTTTAGAATATTTTTAATTTCATTGTGTTTTCCCAACTAATTAATATTTCTTTTGTGTACCTTTCACAAGCCACACCAACTCTGTAACTTGTTAGGCTTTGCCTACCTGCTTACCTTCCTCAGGGGAACTTTGGTTCCAGACTGCATTGTTACTAGCTGATGTGTCCCATACAAGTAACATGTTAATGTGTTCAAAGGAGGCTTTATGGGCTTCATTTTCAAAAGTGACTAGTCATTCTGGGTGCCTCCATTTTTAGGTGCACTGCATATGAGACATCTTAAAGGATTTACAGAAGGTGAGTGCTGAGCACTTTCTGAAAATCAGGCCTTGACATAAGGTATCTCAAGGTGGGCTCCCCAAAATAACTAGTCACTTCTGAAGATTTAGGCCTATATAAGTAACAGCTGATCCTTGCCTTGTCCTTTTGGAAGAATTATTACTCATGTTTGTCTGCTCACATATAATATAGCATTTGTTAAATTCATAGGTAAGGATAAATGCATATCCTTTCTTAGGGAGAAGGAAGATGATAAGCTAAGATAGAGACAGATAAATGAAAATAATCTAAATAGACTGACCAGGAAGTGTGAAGAGGGAGAGAGCCTGAGAGCCCGAACACGCAGAAGACTTGATACTGTATTTACATATTTGAAAAAAGGCCATGGACCAACCATATTCTGATCTAATTTACACTGGAGTAAATCTAGAGTACCTCCATCCACGTCCAGGGAACCACTTTGGACTTACATCAGCATAGCCATGTTCAGAATCAGGCTCACAGTTTTCACAGTCACTAGGTGCCATGGAAATTGTCACATATGCTCAGATTATGTATCAAGTTGAGGGAAGGGAACTGGGTCAGGATCATGCACACCAGAATTCCTGTACAACTTTTTTTTTTTATCTGTGAGGTATTATGTCCCCCTTCTCTTCCCTTCTTCTCATCCCCCACCCCCCACCCTGGACTCCCTTTATACTCTCTACCTCCTCAGGTTGCCACAGTTTTGATGATCACTTGGCCTCCAACCAGGAAGCTGGAAAATCCAAGAATGTAGTGAACCTGGGAGCAATCAGACAAGGCATGAAACGCTTTCAGTTTCTCTTAAACTGCTGTGAGCCAGGTACTATCCCCGATGCCTCCATCCTGGCAGCTGGCCTCGATCTTGTAAGTTATTGCGCAAGCATTCATTAACATAGTTCTTCCCTGCTGAGCAATAATGTACAAACTGGAGTGTATTGAGATGCTACTGTCATTAGTTAATGTCTATAAAGCACTTTGAACCGGTAAATCACTATATAAATATGAAGTGTTGTTAATATTAGCTGAAGTTTTAATGTGTGTGACTGTATAAATATGCACAGAAAATGGATCTCCATTATTATACCAATCCACTTAATAAGATTACTGCTAACATGAAGTTTTTATATTCATGCTGCAAATTGCACTAACAGTCAGAAGCTATCCCTTTGCAAATAGCTTATAACAATACCAAGATACAGGATATAGAATAAAGGACAGGTAACTGCCAGATGTGGGGCCATAATTGCACTGAGGGCTTCTGATGGTCTCGTTAAGTAAAGTGAAGCATGTCTGTTAGTCACCAGAGACGCTCAATGGAAAAAACACCAAGGCTCAACATTTGGCTGTTTTTAATGTATATACTAATAACTCATGGATCCAAGTCCCAGACACTCCAAGTTGACTGTTCCATCGTTGCTCCCACTTGTATTGTCATCTCTTCCACTCCCTCCCTCCGTTGCCGTCCTTTTCCCCTTTCTTCCATTTGTGCTGCTCGCTCTCTCTTTTCCCAGCCCAGTCTCTGAGGACATCTACAGCTGCTGACTTCCCACACCCCTCTTTTCTCTGTGACTGTTGCTGGATCTGTGTTCATTTGCAGCCTTAGCGTCCTCCTCTTCACTACTCTCTAGATTTGCTCAGTGGCTTGTCCACCCAGGCTAGCTTTCTGTTCCGGTAGTGTTGGTTGGGTAAATCTCTTAATTCATGGGTTGGATATCACACCTGTGAATTACACATTTTTTTTACATAGGTTGTATTGTTTTTAACACTGTAAACCACAGCCTGCCACCCTACTATGCTGCAGGTTCAAATCCAACCTAGATCAGTATTGGCCAAAAGTTGCTGTTGCCATCTGATGGCTGTTCAGTTTTCTGTGTGCAATTAGGGAGATGGCCTCAGTCCATTTCCCAGTGGACAGGTGTGTGCTTCACTAAAGCCCACCACCATGGCTGGAATTAATTGGCACCTGGGCTGGCTGCAGTGCCAGCAGAGTAGGGGAATGCTGAATCATCCAGGAGGTTGAACTACCTTTTCACCCTCAGTCATGGGGTCCATGCCAGTCAGGGTTGAGGCAGGCTTGCAGGGCTGGATGGGAAGGCACTCACTCCAAATGCCTGTGCTATAGCAAAAGGACTTCATTCTCCAAGACTGTCAAGCTTCTACCCATCACAAGCACTAGATTAACAAACACAAAATGTAAGAAAAAACTTTCACTACAGCCTCAGAGACGCGGCACTGTATCACTTTAAGACCTTTCTTGAAATCTGTATGGCATGTACTGTAACAAATTATATCACCTTCAAGAGCTGTGTAAGAGAGAAACATGTCATGTGACATCAGTCTGGCAAGTGACAATGTCCTTCCTTATTCTTAAAATGTGTCCTGTGTTTAAACCACAGGACCATTCCCTGCATTCTCACTTATTAAGATAACTGCAAATGTACCAACAGTACAGTACAGTGATGTGTTTATACTATGTATGACCTGGGGAATGCTAGGAGCTGGCTTGCCAAGCTGAGTTTCACTCTCCGTCCTTCATCATTAGATCAGTAAAAGCCTTTGGTTCGAGTCTGGAATGGGGTTGCCTGACAAGAAAGAATGGTATAAGAATATCCTGATAAATTCTCTGGGCTGGAATCTGACCTCAGTTACAGTGCTTGTAAATCCAGAGTGTAACTGAGATTACAATTAGTCAAAAACAGTATTGATTTTACTGTAATCTCCACAAAAGGGTATTCTGTATTTAGTATATTTTGTATTGCATCATCACATACTATTTTTTTCCATGAAAGCCCTGCCTCATTCATGGTCCAGAATGGACCTTTTTGAGGATGAATCAGATTTGTGTAGTGAAGGAGACTGTTGTCTGTAGGTCCCCTGCTGGATTTGTTGCAGAAGTTGGGAGATGTCTAGTGAATGAGGCAGGGGATTACAGGAAGAAAAAGGTTGGTCTTGTGAGTAGGACAATTGAATGCCACACAGGAGAATTGGATTTTATCCCTGCCTCAGCCACAAAGTTCCTATGTGATGTCACTTAAATTTTTCACACATGGTCACTAATTATGTGTTCCCCATTTTCTGGGTGCCTAACTTGAGACCCTGGATCCTGATTAACAGAAGTGCTGAGACTTCACCGCTGCAACTGAAGTTGGTGGGAGCTCTGCTTTGCACATATAAAGTGCTATATAATACTAAGTGATCTGGAGAATCAGGCCCTGGACATCTCAAATTGGGCACCCAAAATTATTGAATACTTTTGACCTTAATCTCTTTATGCCTCAGACCCCCATCAGTAAAATGGGGGATCATACCATCCCTTCACTTTACAAAGAAGTTGTGAAAATAAATTAATACATGTCTGTGAAGGATTCAGATAGTGTAGCGATAAGCACTACAGAAAAGTCAATGAGGAAATTAATAATTGCGTTTTTTGAGTAGGGTTTGAATAGAGTTCAATAAATAAGGCCTTGGAGCCATGCACTGAACAATGAGAAAAGAAAACATTGAATAGCTGCTCATTAAGTGAGCACCATCCATTCTGTGCGCTGAATGAGGCAGGGGGCTTGTGGAAAAAATGCTATGTGATCATATAATTACAGACTGTATCAGAATGCATGTGCACAAGGGGTCTGAATTAAGGTTGCATAGGCAACCTTAATTCTGGCATTTTCTAACTTTTGAATGCTTGACTTTGGAACCTTAATAATGTTCTTTTTGCATAGTTTTTGTGTGTGCAATACATATGTAGAAAGAGATATTCAGCAGCTGCTGAGCAACTACAACTCTCACTGATTTAAGCAGAAGCTCAGCGATTCTCATGATTTGTTCAATCATTTCAAATGAAAAAAAAACAGACAAACACTTGGAATGAAAACTGTGTTTTTCAGCAAATTTAATCTTTCAGAAATAAGACAATACAACACAGCTTTTCAATCTAGATCTTGAGTATTTGATTAGAGCACCAAACTTTTGTTATTTCTCCTTTTGTGTTGGACATCAGGAAAAGGACTGAGGTTTGGTTTTAAAAATGAAGATGTTAAGCTGTAGTTCACAAGCCTAGAAAGATCCAATTTCCTGGTCATAAGGACTGGCAATGAAAGGAATCTGAGGAAAAGGCAGCTCTGAATTATTTCCAGTGCTGCCCTTAATTTAGCAGCCACTGATCCTCTTGTTTCAGAAGCTACATTGCACCTAGGGTCGTGATAGCACTAGTGTTTCTCTCTGGTTTTGAGAAGGAGAACACTGAGCTAAGGGAGGAGGAAATCAATCAAAGAGTTTTATGTGAGGTTTCTGGTGCCCAGTGGAGCATTGAAGGGATGGAAGCCCTTGAGCCGATGGCCATGTTATTGCCCCAAAAGTAAAGAACCCCCTAAATTGATCAAAGAGCTCTATTAAAGGGTTCCAATGTGAGCCAACAGATTGTTCATGACAGGGTTTCTTTGCAGGAAGGTGGCAGGGATATAAGAACTAAAAGTGATGGAAATCCTTAGTTATCACTGAGAATGGTGTATGGCTATGAAGTCGTTGTTACAAGAATGTTGAACTAATAAGGGAATGACAGTGAGTTCGCTCTTTCCAGCATCTTACTAGCTAGTTGTAATCTGGGAATGGGAGGCAGAGCAGAAAAAATATTAACGCTTCCTGAGGTATTTTCTTTGTTTTCTTGACGTTCCTGTTGCGCCTGTCTTTTTTGTAGTCTCAAAGAAGATGACTGCTTTTGGCACAGAGCACAGAATTATATTTATGATCTGTCACTGAGCTTGAAGTCCTTGTAACCCAACAGATGGGAGACAGATATGCACAGTATGTGCTGGGATGAATAACTTGCCCCATTTTTGGGAAGTTGGGGCAGGGATCTAGTGCGACAGAGAGAAAATTCACAACACTTGTCAAAATCAATATTTCTTTCACTACGCCCTCTTTTATTTTCCCTTCAGATTTATATCTGCTCTAGCCTTTTCCTATGACAGTAGCAATGGCAGTCAGTCCTGGGTTATTGCATTTGGCTCTCTCTACTCACATTTTGGCAGATTGTTTCTGATCTCTGTAGCTTGCCATAAGCAGACGTTTATCTTTTGGAAAGCTGTGGGTATGAGTTGTGTCCAGTTTGACTCAAACATGACTTTAAGACCAAGACTTCTCAATTGTTGTTTAATCTGCAAGAATGGAGTAGTCCTTACCATATTCCATTTGCTTTGTATCAATTCTACAGAGTCAGTGACATGTTTTAGCTTTTAAGATGCCATATTCATTGTACATTTGAAAAGCTGTCAGTATGTTATTTTACTGCATTGGCCACTGGCAAATTACACTATTATGAAAAAATACTTTCAACTTCTTTAAAGCAAAGAAAAGCACAGTTTAATACAAAGTATATTTTTAAACCGAAGTTTCCACGCTTTTCAAACATTTATGTGATTTAGATTTGATGCAAATTAAAAGCTCCTTATTTTAAATGATTTTCCCTAGCCATGTTGCTATGACAACTGTTAAAAATTAGGGGCGATCAGCTCCAATTTCAGTCTAGTTCAACCTTCATCAGCATGTTTTTCATGCAGACTTCACAAGTAATTCCATTCTTAAAGTGATCAAAGGGTCTTTGATTAGCACAGATAGTTTAAACATATTTGCTACTGCAATTTAGAGAAATTAGAGCAGTGGAACAAGAGCATAGGTATTAAAAGGTAGTGATTTATTATATACATTGCACCACAGACTGCCTTGAAGACTAGAAGCTACTTAGTAACATATTATCCAAGAAGTGACATCCATCCCGGGTTTGGTTTTGTAAAGCTGGGTGATAATGGGTTACCAAGTGTTTTATGAGCATTAATAATTGGTTACAGGCCATTTTACTCCTTTGTCTCCAGCTGAAATTCAGTCTGGGCTGGTAGTAAATTAAATCTGTTACCTACTGAAGATAATTTCGAGGTCTAAATTGAATGGGTTTGGTATGCCACTCTAGTCCCTTGTGGATAAATTCCCACATCAGAGGACTAGAATCAAAGGTGTGTTGTTAGAATGTGCTGGCTAAAATATTCTAATGAACATGTTTGAAAAGTCTAGTGTAGAGAGGGGCCACTGCCTTTAACATGTGATAAACTGATCGAGTTAAGGCCTAGGGCACAATACTCTTTACCATGACCTGCTTAGTGCATGTTAGTCAATATTGCTGTCTCCGCACTGGACTTCTAGAAAGTATTAATCAAAATGTGTTAGCTAATATGTTCTAACATCACATTTTTATCCTAGTCGAGACCAGAGCTGACTGATGCAAATGGCAATACTTGACACCAAGTACTGACAGAAAGCCCAAGTGCTTAAAGGGCAGAGAGACTGAATTAACCATTTACTCCTGGAGCAATTGCTCCCAATTCAGGGTTCGATGCCCAATGATGAGTTGGTATTCATACACTTGCTCAGCTGCTGCCTGCAATGTACTTGCCTTATGGCTAGAGAGAGAAGAGCTGTCAGTCTGACCTCTTTCTCAAGCAACTAACAGTTTATTTTAAAAATAGGTATGTTTTTTTCCCAGAAGAGAGAATAGGGGCATAGGGAATAAATTTGTTTGAACTGCCATGGTGAAGAAAGGGGTGGCCACAAAAAAGTTACTATCAGTAGGTAGTATTAGTCTTGCAAAATTACTTGACAAGTGAAGGAGACAAGAATGGAATTGGAGGCTCTCTGTTCACAAACCTCTACAGGATCAGACAGTAGCATGATATTATCTCATTTTGATTCCATCTTAAGCCACTTGCTCGTCCAGATCAGCCTTTCATTTTATAGCATGAGTTGAACAGACTATTGAGGAGCCCCTCTGGGATTCTGTAAAATATGAATTAAGAAAAATGTGATTCTTATTCAGGTTGATTTATACAGTACAAAAAAGTGTTATGGGAATTCTAATGTAAAAAGGTGGAGATTTTACTTTGATGATTTGTAAACAAAATTCCATAGAAAGTAGCAATGCTACTTAGGATTTTGCTGCTGTGTTGAGTTTTGACGGTAACCGTGGTAACTTGTGGTTCTTTTCAGCTACGCATCGCCTGCCCGATTCATTTCTCTCCATTTGTGATGTGTTTCTCTGTGATGTGAATCCATCCCTGTCCATTCTGTCACATCTTCATCTTTCTTTTGCTGCTGCTTCCGATTGCTCTGGGCTCCAGGTAAGCTATTGCAGGGAGTCTATGCACTATCACGTTTAGCAGGGTCATTCTCTCTGCGGGTGACCCACTTCATGTTTCAAATTTGGAACATCTGAGCAGGACTCTGCAGAACAAGGGGCCAAACCCCCAGCCTTTACCTGGGAGGGAAATCCTTCCCCAAACATGCAAGACCACTGAGACTATTTGAATGAGTAAGGATTTCATAAGTGAGGAAGGGTTTGCTGAATTAGGCCCAAGAGATCCAACTTCCCTGTCGCTTGGGCAGTGATGAGCTGCCAAAATCTTAACAACCGGTTCCCTCCTCACCCCATGAGTGTCCACCCCCACCCCCTGGGACTCCTGCTCCATCCAACCTCCCGCATTCCTTGACGCTCCCCGCCCCCCAGGACTCCTGACCCATCCACCCCCTCCCCTGTCCGCCCCCAGAACCGGGGGCCCACCCCACTCTTAAGAACCAGTGGGACCTGCTGGGGGCAAGGTGGGGAGTCCCGGCAGTGCTTACCTGGGGCAGCTCCCAGGAAGCATCCTGCAGGTCCCTCTGGATCCTCGGGGTGGGGGAGCCTAGCTAGGTGGGGAGCAGGGGGTGTGGCCGCTCCCCTCACTGATCACATCAAAAGTGGCGCCTTAGGCGCCGACTCCAGGGTACTCCGGGGCGGGAGCACCCATGGGGAAAATTTGGTGGGTGCAGAGCACCCACTGGCAGCTCCCCACCCCGCACCCAGCCCCAGCTCACCTCCGCTCCGCCCCGAACGCACTGCCCCGCTCTGCTTCTCCGCCTCCTCCCCGGCTTCCCTCGAATCAGCTGTTCGGTGGGAAGCCAGGGAGGGCTGAGAAGCAGGTGGCGGCTTCCCGCTCAGGCCCAGGGTGGTGGAGGTGAGTTGGGGAAGGGAGCGATTCCCCTGCGCCCCCCGCGGGTTACCTGCTGCGGTGTGGGCGGCCCTCCTCGTGCCACCCCACCCCAGCTCACCTCCTCCTCCCGGTGCCTGAGTGCGAAGCTGCCGCCTGCTTCTCAGCCGATCAGTGAACAGCTGATTCGCAGGAAGCCGGGGGGGTGGGTGAGCGGAGAAGCAAAACGGGGCAGCACGTTCAGGGGAGGAGGCGGAGCGGAGGTGAGGTGGAGCGGGGAGCTATCAGTGGGTGCTGTGCACCCACCAGGTTTTCCCCTTGGGTGCTCCAAGGCTGGAGCACCCATGGAGTCAGCGTCTAAGGCGCCACTTTTGGCCAGTTAAATTTAGAAGCCCTTTTAGAACCGGTTGTCCCTCATGGATCAACCGGTTCTAAAAGGGCTTCTAAATTTAACAACCGGTTCTAGCGAACCAGTGCGAACCGGCTCCAGCTCACCACTGGGTGTTGGTGAGTATGAGAAAGTTACTGTCTTTGAGAGCAGTGAGCAAAGAGCAATATCCAGTAAATCTGTTTAAGAACTTTATTGTGCCTGCTATACAGAACCGTCCCTGTAGGGGGTGCAGAGCCACACGGGTCCAGGAAGAACTCCCCGGGTGTGCAGGCAGATCATCTGTCCATCCGTGGTACTTTTGTGAAACCCCATCACTGCAGTATCAGAGCACCTCACAACCTTTAATTTATTTATTCTTCCTCACTTCTGTGAGGAGAGGAAGTGCTATTATCCTCATGTTACAGATATTCTCTGTGTCCCTCCATTCTGCAAATTATTTGCCCAAAGTCACACAGGAAATCTGTGGTAGAGCGGGGAGTTGAACCCAGCACCCCTAGTTCCAGCATTTCAGCTATTGGACCATCCTTCCTCTTTCATCCCTTGTTACTCTCCCACCCACCATCTTTAATTGCCTCAGTCTCTTTTCCCTTGAAAGACCTAGGCCAGATCTACACTACAGAGCTATGTTGGTATAACTACGTCGCTGACAACATTGTCTAACCCCCATGTAGACAGCACTATGTCGATGGGAGAGCTGCTGCCTTTGATATAGCTGCCACCTCTCGGGGAGGTGGATTAACTACGCCAACAGGAGAAGCTCTCCCATGGGCGTAGGGGCATCTTCATTAAGGCGCTACAGTAGCACAGCTGCACCTCTGTATTGCTGTATGTAAAAACAAGCCCCTAGATGATAATAGATTAATTCTCTGCTTGGGACCATCACCTTGGTTCATTTTCTTGTACCCTAGTGGATATATAAGCCTAAGTGAAACACCATAACTGCTGCACCATGGACCTGAGAACGACATCATGGGTTCAATCTTCCCGGTGCTGATAAATCTGCAGACCACTGTTCCCTCTAAGCTGTGGGTGTGTGCGCGCGCACACAGATCTTAAACCCCGCATGCGCGGCGAAACACCGCGTGCATTCCAGCTTTGGCGGCAGCTTTTTTTGTTTTGTTTTGCTTTGCTTCGGCGGCGGCACAGAAGACATTTTTTGCACACATGGCCTGTTAAAAATTAGAGGGAATATTGCTACAGACGAGGTTAATGTTATGCTCTTTTGGGGTACGTTGATCCTCACCTACTCCTTGTTCCATGTATCTTGGATACATATGGGCCATAATGTATGATGGCTGTCCTAGGTAGCTAACAGTCAATACAAGCCTTAGGTATAATCCCACCTCTTTGGTGTCACTGAATCCCTGACTTTCAGCTATTAACCCAAATAGTCGTGCATCATTTCAGAACCTCTAACACGATGCCTATTCCCATTGTTCACAGGAATTCTAACAGATAGATATTTTCTGCCCTCATTTGAATTAAAATGAAAGGCAAACTACAACAGAATGTCACACCAAAAAGCAATTACCCCTCCCCCTCCCCGAAATGTTTCTCTTTTTTAATCTAGCCAAAATCTCTCTCTTTTTTTTTGGCAGTCTGCCAGAGGCCCCACATTTTTCAATTGTATTCATAACCTTTTGTGACTGTAATTGAATCAATGGTGTGTGGTTCTTTAGAGGCAGATCCTCACCTGCTTAAGTTGCTGTTGTCTTAATACCTAAATACATTTTACACATGCATTTGTGCACCGTGAAATCAATATATTATGGATACAGAGTCATCATCTCAACTCTTTAACAATCACCTAGTCACTAGCGCCTGCTCATGAGCTGTGGACATTTAAAAAGATGTGGAGCGTTGGCTAAATTGCTTTTTGCCTATAAAAATTGCAGGAAATGAGGGGGTAGGAAAATAAAATAAAAATGAGAAAAACAATTTTCTTTTATTATTTGCAGTGTTGTTGTAGCAGTGTTAATCCCAGGATATTAGAGAGACAAGATGGGTGAGGTAATATCTTTTATTGGATCAACTTCTGTTGGTGAAAGAGACAAGATTTTGAGCTACATAAAGCTCTTCTTCAGGTCTGGGAAAGGTACTCAGAGTCTCCCAGCTAAATACAAGGTGGAACAGATTGTTTAGCATAAGTAGTTAGCACATATTCCAAGGGACCAGTCAAGGGGAAGTGGACCATTAACACTCCTAAGGGAGGCAGAGAGGTATGTTGATGAGGCTTTTCGGGGCACTGTAGATTTGTCCCACCTCCAGTCAGACAGCCCCTGCACTATTAAGGAGGATGAAAGGCCCAGAGAAGGAGAGCAGTCAACTGGGAAGAGAGGAAACCTTCCCATAGTTGGGACTCTCCTTCCAGATGATGTTGGGGTATCCTCTCGCACTGAGGTTACCTCTCCGGGGGAGGGAACTCCAGTCATTAGGAAAAGGCAGGTGTTAGTAACGGGAGATTCGATCATTAGAAACATAGATAGCTGGGTTTGTGATGACCGGGAGAACCATATGGTGACTTGCCTGCCTGGTGCGAAGGTTGCAGATCTCTCAAGGCATCTAGATAGACTTATGTGTAGTGCTGGGGAGGAGCCGCTGGTCATGGTACATGTAGGTACCAGTGACCTAGGGAAGGGTAGGAGAGACATCCTGGAGGCCAAATTTAGGCTGTTAGGAAAGAGATGCTTATGCTCTAATAAATTTGTTAGTCTCTAAGGTGCCATAAGTACTGCTTTTCTTTTTGCAAATACAGACTAACACGGCTGCTACTCAGGAAAGAGACTGAAATCCAGGACCTCTATGGTGGCATTCTCTGAAATGCTACCAGTTCCATGCACAGGGCCAGGAAGGCAGGCAGCGCTTCAGAGTCTCAATGCGTGGATGAGAAAATGGTGTAGAGAGGAGGGGTTTAGATTTATTAGGAACTGGGGAAACTTTTGGGATAGGGGAGCCTATACAAGAAGGATGGGCTCCACCTAAACCAAAATGGATCCAGACTGCTGGCACTTCACGTTTAAAAGGTAGCAGAGCAGTTTTTAAACTAAGAGATGGGGGAAACTGATTGCTGCAGAGGCACACGTGGATTGGACAGAGACTTCTCTTAGAGGAGTCTATTGATAGAGATTCTCTAGGTTTTAGTCAGGAGGGGGGATGAAAGAGGATAATGTGGGCCAGATCAGATGAGAAACATTCACATAAAGAATCTGATGCATCAGAAAAGGACAGACAAATAAACTGTGACAAATTTTTAAAGTGCTTGTACACAAATGCTAGAAGTCTAAATAATAAGATGGGTGAACTAAAGTGCCTTGTGTTAAAGGAGGATATTGATATAATAGGCATCAGAGAAACCTGATGGAGTGAGGACAATCAATGAGACACAATCATTCTGGGGTATAAAATAGAAAAAAGAAAGATTCATCGCTAAACAAAAAACAGACAGGCAATGTAAAAAAAATCACTTAGCAGGGCCCAACCCTGCCAGGAGTCCTATCTATTTTGAGGCCACCTTGTGAAATTTATTTGAAGTTCACTGGAACTTGTTTGTATTTGGTTGTTCACCTTATTTGTACTGTTTGTACTTCAATACCAGTTATTCACTTTCTATACTAATATTCAGAATTAAGCTTAAGGCAAGCCCAAAAATAAAATTGGAAAAATACATATAACAACACTGAAAAGATTATGTTATTGCCAAATAAACCCTCAACATATTCATGAGGGCAAGCACAGTGTCGTTTAAAATGGGGCATTTTCAATCAAATTCAACTAAGATAGGTATCATTTCTCCCTGTTATGAAAAACAAATTTTTGGTATGTTGGGACACATGAACAAATTTTGCTTGAAAAAAATTAAGGCAAAAATTTTCAAAGTTGGATACCTAATGTTAGGGCTTCAGGTCAAATTCTCTGCTGGCATTAATTGGCAGAGCTCTGCTGAAGTCAGTGGAGTTACACCGATTTATACCATCACAGAATTTGGTCCACCCATGTCTAATTGCTGTCAGCACAAAATGTGCTGGGCTCCATTTCAGCAAGCCTCCATGAAGCCACCCGTGTCACCCAGGCAGAACAAATCATGGTGCATGGAAATGCTGGTGTATATGTGCCCAAACTGGCATTTTTGTCTACAGTATTTTCAGGCATGCTGATGTAAGCAGGTTGAAAATTTTGCTCACTGCTCTGGGAAAAGTTTCAGCTGGAATCAGTTTTATTTTTTGGCAGTTATACAAATTTCTGGATAAAAGGGTTTCTAATGAAGTAGGGAAACAGACAGTTAATTGTAGCATAGTGCAGTGTGCTGTTAAATACCGCCATAATAGATAAAGAAAAACACAGAGTCAAGAAGAGGCTGTATGCATGCCTTGATTTGCATACATATGTGTATATTTGTCTATGTTGTCACATTATTTGCAAAAACCAATAAAATTGCTTTAAAAGAAGTGATCATTAGTGAGCAGGAGGGACTGGGCAGAAAATGGAAGTAAATTTTATATTATATCTGTGTCCACACAAGTGAGAATTGATTTATTTATTTATATTACTGTTATTCTCTCCCTTCTGGCCAGCCCAAAACATCTTAAGCATTGCTATTGGTGTGTTATAGATGTAGGGGCCAGACACATAAATCACATCCGGATCTGAACTTTCCCAAGGTTCAGGGGTGTTCAAATCTAGGGGTTTGATTCAGGCACATCTCTGTTTATTTCACACTCTTAGCCAGCCCATCTTATATGTCTCCTTTATGAGTGAGGTATACCACCAGTGACAGAAAACAGGGGTGTCATTAAAGGTGATTTGAAGACAATAGACACCCGTTATTGTAACCACATTAATACCAATGTGGATCTTTGCCTTCCTCTAGTGACTGAACCAGGTATAGAAATTTAGACCTGGTCTTGTACCCTAAGTAATAGATGCAGAGGTCATGGGTTTGATACTAGCAGAGAACCTACCTAAAGGATAAAAAGAAAAGGAATACTTGTGGCACCTTAGAGACTAACAAATTTATTAGAGCATAAGCTTTCGTGAGCTACAGCTCACGACCAAATGCATCCGATGAAGTGAGCTGTAGCTCACGAAAGCTTATGCTCTAATAAATTTGTTAGTCTCTAAGGTGCCACAAGTACTCCTTTTCTTTTTGCGAATACAGACTAACACGGCTGCTACTCTGATACCTAAAGGATAATCACACTAACTGTGATCCTCCAGAGATAGCTGCTTTCCATTTGCAAACCAGTCCAGATAATGCCATCTCTTAAGTTAGATTGGTTGGTTCATAGTTTTTAATGTAATTTTGCAAACATTTCAGGAAGCTCCCATAGTGGCAAGAGCAGCCCTGTTTCTAGAATGCGCTCGCTTCGTTCACCGCTGCAATCGCGGCAACTGGCCAGAGTGGATGAAGGGGCACCATGTGAACATCACTAAGAAAGGCCTGTCCCGTGGACGTTCTCCAATAGTGGGGAACAAACGGAACCAGAAGCTGCAGTGGAATGCAGCCAAACTCTTCTACCAGTGGGGAGATGTAAGTTTTCACCTTTTTTTTTTTTTTCTTTAAGCTAAAATAATCAAATGGCAATCAAATCAAGAGGAGTGGAGGGGCTCAAAATTTAATGTCCTTCCTTCTAGCATCCACTTTAGACACATAGGTCCAGATCTTCAGCAGGTGTAAATCAGCCTGGTTCCATGGGAGCTATGCCAGGATATACCTGCTGAGTGCCTGGCCCTCATTGGAAGCTGCATCATGCAGCTGTTAGTATGAAATGCTGGGGTAAACTCATTTTTACTCTTCTCACTTATTGCACTGCAGAGGTTCCAGCATTTTGAAGCCTGGATATCTGGCTTTAAGTGAGATTTGTGTTACCTTTCTGTTTTAATAAAAGCAAAGATATAGCATAATGAGTGTCAGGCCAAACAAAAAATAAATATGCAAATTGGAGTTTGTAAATAAAATGTTCCGCAGCCTAGGGTCTTTATGTAAGCCTCTCCACATGGACAGCCAAACCAATCCATAATCCCCTTGGTTACTTCAGATACTGTTGAGGAGCGCGTGCCTCAAAAATCATTAAAAACAAATCAAAGGCTTAAAAAAATACAGGCACTTGATGCAATTGCTCTGCACCTTCCAGGAGAGATCACCAGCACAGCCTTGCTCCCTCTATGTCTAATCTACCCTGTTTGTGGAAAGGACAGGGATTATGTACTCCTTTTATTTCCCATCATGCCTTATTCCAGGATAGGACTGCTTACATGACTGCCTTGGTGGACTGTATCTCCCAGCTTGCTCTTTTCTCAAGGTTCTGAGAGAGGGAGACAGAGGTTGGCTGTAATCACCAGGAGCTAGTTTGATCCCTCCCCATGGAGCCAGGGTCAGCAGCAATATGAATTTCAAACTGTTTCCTCCTCACAATCAGGGCATCTGCTGTCCACAGGAATTGTTAAAAGCTATGCTGGAATGGAATATTACTTGGTCCAGGAGGATCCCTTCCCAAACCTCAAAGGGCCTGTGTGTACCGTTGCAGCAATTTGGTACTTGCACTTTTTTTTCCCTAGGCATTTTCATCCATCTCAAGGTGGGCTTTTCTGGTTTCACAGTGACAGACTGAAGGGAGCCTCTGGAGAACAAGATTCCAAAGACCCAATGTCCATTATGTGAGAGCAGCAGTTCATGCCAAGGAAACTAGTTGGAGCTATTGCCAATGAGCAGACACTGAAAACGAATAATTGATTACCTCAGTACAAAGGCTCTTCAGTGTTTTGAGATGCCAGGCTTTCTCCTGCCCCAAGGTAACGAGGGGGCCATGAAATCCTGAAGGCTCTGGCTTCCATTGACATTTGCTGCATCCCTGCTGATTTACTAACATAGCTGATAAGTAAATACACAGAATTTGCATCTGTGTAAATACTTTTATTTAAGCACGTAGTTGCGTGAGTCAGAACTAGCTATCCTGCTCAAGAAAGGTAGAAAAACCTGCAGCAACAGAAATCAGTGGTACTCTGCAAGAGAGAGTTCAGGGACACCCTTCAACTCAAATTGAAGACATTTCAGGGTTACTGCTCCAGCCCCCTTCTCCCAACTCTGGCCCACTCACCCACAAAGGAGAGCTGTGAAATACTGAGGAGGGAGGGGCCTGTGATTTAACCCCTTTCTTTGTCTCTAGTGCCTCCTTTCTCCTCACCCTGTAATATTAATTATAGATATGGGTTACAGTCACCAAAAGTGAAATCTCCACCATGTCCCCAATGGTATAGGTGATGTTCGTGAAGGGCACAGTGTATAAAGACACCAAATGCATCCGATGAAGTGAGCTGTAGCTCACAAAAGCTTATGCTCAAATAAATTTGTTAGTCTCTAAGGTGCCACAAGTACTCCTTTTCT
The DNA here is from genome assembly GCF_009764565.3 of Dermochelys coriacea. Classification (NCBI taxonomy): domain Eukaryota; kingdom Metazoa; phylum Chordata; order Testudines; family Dermochelyidae; genus Dermochelys; species Dermochelys coriacea. The sequence goes on from NC_050078.2 coordinate 66,129,330, forward strand.
TTTTGCGAATACAGACTAACACTCTGAAACCTGTCTAAAGAGAAGCTTTGCCATGGTAAAAAGCTGTGGTTCTCGTTAGCCTTCAGACACATTCTGTCATCACACTAGCTTATAAGGATATTGTCAATGTTAGGGGCTTGGGGATTTTTATAGCTTTCAGTTTATTTTTTAGCTTCTGTTTTATTTCTAATTCCCTTTTTGGAGGCTTTTACATAAAATGTCTTTCCCTGCAGCAAATATTGTTTTTTTTTATCTTATGGGTTTCAAATACAGCAGGCGCCAACATAGCTCTCTTGTGTTTACCTTTCCTGGCACCGTACCACAAGTTTGTGGAAATATGCTCAGCTCTTGGAGTTGAATTTTTGAGCTAATAGCTTAGCAGCAATTGTGCAGAGGAAGCACACTCTTTTATTATTATTGTTAATTATTACTTGCACCTCTCCCTCTCTTTTTTACTTTATTTTAAAGTAAGGGAAAATTCAGAGCCAACTCTTGACAGTGCAACGTTTTCCCCATATTTAACACCCATCTGCTGCTCTTGGAAGGTGCCAAATTGACATGTGTCCCTGGAGACTTAAGTCTTCTGTTTATCTACAGAGCCAGGGCACCATGGTCAGCACCTCCCTTTGACCTAGGACCATTTTCTTGGTGAGGCTGAGGAGCACAAAACACGTTTCAGGAGGGGGCTCCAAAGGCAGCTTTTGTGCTGTCTCAATCCTAAGCTAACTGTATGCAAGGCTAGTCCTCTGGTGTAACCTGTGGCAGCAGCTTAGAAGGCGTTTTAAATTATGCTGGCTACTAATGACCTCAAGAGGCCACTGTGCTGGCTAGAGATTGCCTAGGTATAAGGAAGCTCAGGTCATATCCCTTCACCTGACCCTCCCAACTGTGTCAGCATCAGGGAATATAAGAGCCACTACACTCAGCTCTGTGCCACCAGAAGATCCCTGTGCAACCCATAACTTGCAACCCTGGCTCAAGAGTCACTTAGCAGTGGGACATGAAGCTTCTGTACTACAAGGGAGATTCTGGGTCAAAGTCAACAGGAATGAGAGGGCAGGTCACTCTTGAAGCCCATTTAGTCCCTGGCCTCTTCCTTCAGATTGCCAGCAAGGTTGCTGAGTTATTCTAACTGTGGTGATGTTTTTTCTATGAGGTACACTTGAGCACTGAGAGTCAGATACTGCTGTGGGGGTGCCATTATAAAACCCTGGGTTAGGTAAAGAATTAGCCTCAGGCCACCAGACCTAACCTACCAAATAGCCCTCTCATAATAACAACTTTAAGTCTCTACTGACCAGGGCAGGATTCAGAATGCCACTAAAAGTGATGGGCCCATTACTAATCCCCTGAATCAGTCAATCCAATCCCACTAGTGACATTGTCTTTTTAAATGACAGACTTTTCAGTCTGTTCTGGTCAGTCTAGTCTATCATTGCCTGTGGCTTCTTTTGTTAAGCTGCCTTCATCAACATGGAGATATATTGCTCTATCCATTATCTAGGCTAGCCCAGGATAATTCTGTCAATCAGTTCCTATTAGGAATTTAGTACAAAGTAGCATTATTAGTTAGGTTGCTGTGTAATTATAGCTGATTGTTATATCATCAGTCAGGGTAGACAACAGCAGTAGTAATGAGTGGTAAATTTACGCATCTTTGAAAACCAAGCAAGACATTTCTTCCTTAAATAACTGAAGTGAGGAGAGAGAAAATGGTATGAAGGATTTTGGAATTTACTCAGCAATGTGTAACCTCACAGATAACTGAGATTGACAGCCGTCCAGATCAGCTTGCAGACCACACAGTTCCACATTCTCCTATCCCATACGGAGTCTATCAGCTCCATTTTAACAGCAGCTGCTTAGTAGCAATAGGAATGAGCCTTAATCATACCTATCTGTGACTGCTTTTCTTCCTCTGCTTCACTTCGGTTTAGGCAGATAAATTATGCTGGTACGTCAGTTCTGAGATTCAGAGGGTCAGAAAATCAGCTTTAGTCTGTCTCTCAGGAACTCCCTCTAAATCCAAGAGGGCCTCAGTGCCAAATTGTTGTTAAAACAAAGAAATGACTCCCATTTGCTATCTTACAAAATGATGCTATAGCAAAGTAAAATGTTCCATGTGATTTTCCATGTTCTCTTAGATGTGCGTTGCTTACATACAGCATCACTTTGGGAAAAAAACCTCGGGAGTTCTGAACTGGTCTTAATGTTAAGCGTTCTGCTTGCTAATCGACCCAGCTGTGGCATTGACCTCAGAACCTCCGCTACCCTAACATTCAGTAACGAGGCCATTAGAGCGGGTTTTGTTTGTTTGTATGACTGGAGAAAAAATTTTTTTAGATTTATTTTTTTTCCTTCAGTGGGAATCTCTGTCTCCTAGCTGCTTATATGTCCCCCCTCACTATCTGAGCGCCTCACAATCTGTAATGTATTTATCCTCGCAACACCCTGTGAAGTAGGGCAGTGCTGTTATCCCCATTTTATAGATGGAAACTGAGACATAGAAAGGCTACGGGCCAAATTTTTAAAGGTATTAAGGTGCCAAACTCCCATTGAAATCCATGGGAGTTAGCTGCCTAAATGTCTTTAAAAATCTGGGCCTAAATGACTTGCCCAAGGTCACCCAGGAAGTCTCTGGTGGAGCAGAAAATTCAACCTCAGTCTCCTAAATTCCAGGCTGTATCCTCACCACCAGACCATCCTTCCTCAGCAGAAAACCTTCAGCAGAAGGATGGCACATGTCACTGCATAATTTTGATGAAAAAAGAGGCTGTGGAAGGAGGAGAGGCGGGGCTGGAGTCGGGCCCTGGGGGAAGGGATGGAGTGGGTGTGGAGCCTGAAGCAGGGTCGGGGGTTGAGCTCCCCCCAGCAGTTTGAAAAGTCAGTGCCTGTAGTTTCAACCAAACATAAACACTTTTTCCAAATTTTGATAAAGGTTCAAAATTTTGACCAAAAATAGAAGAAAATATTTGCAATTTGTTTGGTGGTGATTCCGGCTCTCCCCCCCAACCCACAGTTTTCTCGATTGCTCTTGTGATTTAAAAAAATACCAAAATGTTTTGTTCTTAACATGAAATTTCCAGCTGCCTGAGAATGAGCAAGATCCAGGTGAGTCCCCTCCGGTCCTCATTCCCTTGTGCTTTCTTTTCCTTGCTTCTTGCTGGCAGGCAATTGGCATCCGACTCAACGAGCTGTGCCACAGTGAGAGTGAGAGCCCAGCCAACCTGCTGGGCCTCATTTATGATGAGGAGGCCAAGCGGAGACTGAGAAAGGAGGATGAGGAGGAAGACTTTTTAGATGACAGTAAGGAGACTCCCTTTACTACAAGAACCCCCGCTTGTAAGAACCTCTGCTTTAGGAGCACTTAATTTTTCTTCTTCTCTTTCATATTCTTGCCACCCAACTGTATTCCCCACCAATTCCCTTCCCTTTCTTTCTGTGCCTGATGTAAAATATACCATATGAGTAGGTATGGTAGGCAATAAGAGACAATGAAAGTAATAGCATCTAAAACACAGGCAAGTGAGTTGCAATTATTTTAGATTGCGATTATAAATAAATCTGATCAATCTCTTATATCTAGGCTCAAGTGCTTGTACACCATTCTGACTCCCCTTCTTCAAAGACATCCTTATCAAAACCTAAAAACCACATTTTTTGCAAAATTAGCTACATCTGAATTTTCTTAATATTGAAGGACCAGATCCTCAGATGGTGTAAATTGGCATAGCTGCACCAAATGCTATGAATTTAAGTATTTTAATGTCCATGTATGATTCTAACACAAAAATGTAGTGAGGTGGTACAGAAAGTATCATTAAAAAACATACAATGTACCAAATCGCTGAAATAAACACATTTTAAGGACGTTGATAGATTCTGAAATCGTGATGTGATCTGTAATCAGAATAAATAAAATCACATCACATACAGACATAGGCTACAGGTGAAGATTGCAATGAACATTATATCCTCTCCAAACACCATTTGTATATGTGTGGTCTGTAGTGTACTGGCTTGTGTGTATGTGTACTACTGTTTTTTCACTGAATGTAATATATAAGTGTTGTTTATGTATCTATTGGCTTCCTTTTTATGGTTAAGGAGCTGCTCTTTTCACTGCATAATGACCACTCTGCTAGAGGCAATGGAATTGTACTCCTGTGAAATCACTGAGAGGAGAATTAGATCCTAAGTATCTGAATTTCCTTCCCAGCGCTTTGTAATATACCATTTGCTCCTGACCACAGTGCCTTAGCCTAAGTGGCCATGGATAGCTGTACTGGGCCAAATTCTGCTTTATGCTGGTACATATGAAGGGGTGGAATGAACAAGGGGTGGAACTTTCCCCTACATACCTTGAATGACCCATGAGAGGCTTGGCAGAACTGCACTCCCTGTGTTTGAGAGAGCCTGGACTGTTCCATTCTTACTCCACCAGGGGTGCCAGATACTCCAAAAGGACAGATGGGTAGGAGGCAGGGCCACTGTGTCAGATAGGTCCATGGTGGAAGCTGGCAGACAGCACCCCATGAAGGAGTGTAGAAGCAGGAGTGCTCCCTCTACATGCCAGGGAGTTCAGAATGCCACTCAGCATCCACACTATGGCTTCATCTACACCAGGTGTTTTGCTGGCATAACTATGATGGCCAACAGTATGAAAACAAATCACACCCCTTAGCTGAATGTCAGAAGCAACTATGCTGACCGAAAAGTGCTTCGGTCCATTTAGCTAATGATCTTTGGGGCAGAGGCCATTATGCTGGCAAATCTCCTTCTGTTGGCTTACACTGCGTCCCCACTAGGAGGCTCTGCTGGCATGGCTCTGCCAGCCAAGGCTATGTAGTGTAGACAAGTCCTAAGACAGAGTACTTCCTCAAGCTTCCCCTGAGAACCTATGCGTGCCCCAGTGTATCTGCCTGTTCAGATCATTTTAGTTCCTGTGAACTCCATCACTCGTGACAGGAGAAATAAACGAGGAGCCTGCATGCGAGGTAAACATGATCAGACTTTGTCTGGTAGCCTATAGCGTTCTCTCCATTCCTGAAGCATTCCCTTGTTTGTTCAGTTTCTGCGTGTTTCTTTGTGCAACATGACAGGATCAGACGTGAGAAAAAACAGGGGGAACATAAAATATCTCCAAAAGACATTTGGATGGTTCATTAAGTGACAAGCCCAAAGCATTCAAAAAAAATCAGGATCGTTAGCAGTTTCAAGGGACCCCAAAACAACTACCAGCTTTTTTTCCTTCTATATGTTAGCCCAAAAAATTCTTTGCAAATTGGTCAAGGCCACAAGAACACTTCATTGTCTTCAAGGTTTGGATGGGTGTTGGACCAGTTGAAAAATATCATGAACATAGATTTTGAAGCTGAGCATATAGACTCCATTTCAGCAAAGCCACTTACACATGTGCTTAACTTTAAGCATGTGAGTAGTCCTATTTGTGTAAAGTCAAGCATGCCTGTAAATACTTTGCTTTGCTGAATCCCTCTTTAATGGAAATTTGTATCTTACTAATTTCTAAACACTTGAGGGTGCAATAACTGCATGTTATTGTCCCATCTCTAAATGACATTTGTATTCATTATGTAGAACAAAGTTGCAGGGCTGCTGTCTTATTTAGTCTTCTGGACAGTTATTAACAGTAAGCACAGTACTTGTATGTTGACTGTTCACAATGATGTGTATGATTTTCAAAAGAACAAGCATGACAATGAGGCTACCCTTTCTCAAGATTATTGCCCTGATAATCTCACTTAAAATGGCTGCTGATTTGTTATTGGTTTGAGTTCATCTTCATTTAGGACACAAGCTTAGCCATAATTGCAATCTATTTGGCTGGATGCAAAGGTATATAGGACATGAGAGTATCTGTTTCTAAATCTGTATTGTGCTAATATATAGTATTGTATGTAGAGTTTATATTTTGAGACCACTTCGAGTTAGCCGATGTTTTGATAACAACATACCTCACAGTATATGGGATTTGTGCTGTCAGATAGATATGGGCATGGATCTGTCCTTTTAATATTAGAAAAGTAATATAGGAGTCTAGAATTTAATCATAACACTTTTCATATGCACCTTGCATTGTGCATCATGTGTGTCCATCAATTCTTGGTTCCAAATTTTGTATCATGTTTTCTCTTACCAAGCAAATCTCATTTCCAGGCACTGTGAACCCTACCAAATGTTGTTGCCCTTTTGCCCTGAAGATGGCGGCATGCCAGCTTCTCTTGGAGATCACCACCTTTCTTCGAGAGACCTTTCCCTACATGCCCAGGCCACGCACTGAGCCTCTCGTGGTAAGTGAGCCACAGGAATTAGAGATGAAGAAGTTCCCATAAGGTTATTTTCCTCATACACCTGATGAAAAGGATAGATTAGTGGCAGGGATTTAATTATGCTGAAATTTCCACAGAAGGCTGAACGATTAAGACACACCATTTCCATTAATGTTAATGAGAGTCTTAGACCCAAATCTCAGTATGTCACTAATGACGGTGTACCTGACAGGCTGACATGATGTGGCATCACAGCCGTTAGAGTTTGAAGTTGGTTGCTAAAATATTTTACAGACCTCCAATGAAGTAAATCAGCCAAAAGGAGGAAATCAGCGTGGCAAATCTGTGTTGACCTTTTCACTATGTAATAAATGGCAGCGTTACAAAACAGTGTTACAAAACTACAGAGTCTTAGAGGTGAAAATGCATCTTACTAAAACAGATATGTTGAAAGTAAGAACATCCTGGCTAATTAGGATCTGTAGGGATCTGTGTCTTTGAGCCACACAGAAATGCTGCCGATTAAGAAGTTTTCAAACTCTGCTGTGGGAGAAGAAGAGGAGGACTTGTTTTATAGTGTGAAGCTGGAAGAAAACTTAGTCTCACTATGTAAGAGTCTATCAGAAATAATAGCATTAGCCTGACAGTTTGAATCTTATACAAGTGGTGAACAATTATGGCCCCTAACATTCAGGAAATAAGGTGAACTGAGTGTTATGTTTTGAGTTAGAAATGGGTTAATGGGGGTTTCTTTGCACAAAGAAACCTTTCTGGCTTGCTTGTGCTTTTAAAGAGAATTGGGCATATGAAGATTTGGTTCCTTTTTGTTATTGTTGCTGATAAAGCCAAGTTGCTAGTAGAGCAGCTTTTTACAGATATAAACCTGGCTAAGAGCCTGAGTTACGTCTGCAGTGAAAACATTTCCTAAATGAGTGGCTGATTCCAAGATGTTCTAAGCATTTGCAGATTTCACACATGTCAATGGGGCCTTGTCTAGACTAGAGGACTAGAGAACTAAACCGTTTGTATCTGAACCAATAATGATGAGCCAGTTTACCCACCAACAGTTCACTCCACACCCACCAGCAGCCAACCTCCCCACTCCTCACCTCCTTCTCTCCCGGCTGAGCACGCCGCGTCCCTGCTCCTCCCTTTCCCGCCTGCCCACCACCTAACAGCTGTTTGGCGCCACTTAGGACTTTCCGGGAGGGACGCAGCACGCTCTGGGGAGGAGGCGGAGAAGAGGCAGGGCGGGGTGGGGACTTGGGGGGAAGGGGCAGGGCGGGGCTGGGTGGGAAGAGGCGGGGCGGGGGAGTCAAGCGCCCACTGGGCAGAGGGGAAGTCAGCGCCTATGGACTGATTTGCTTTAAGTTTTGCCTTATATTCCAAAACCATTTCAGTTGCAATGTGATCTGAATGCCTCTCTCACAGTTCCTGGGGCATCTACCAGAAGCAGTATGTTGTGCGAGTTTTCATAAAGCCAGAGGTACACTGTGGGGGGTCAGTGAAAGATGAATTGAATCCTTTCAGCTAGTCTGCATCCACATTTGTTCAGATTAAACCAGTTAAACTGGGATTTTCAGCGCTGCCTAATGGAGTTGAGGTGCCCAATTCCCGGTGAACTGAGGTGTCCAACTCCCCAGACGCTCCTTTGAAAATCCAGCCTTAAACTGATTGTTAAGCAAGTGGAAAAGTCATCCGTTCTTATCACTTATTATATCATCTGTTGGACCAGTTAGGTGGTTTTCTGAGGGGCTGCAAAGTGTTCTACATGTGTTTTAAGGGCTGTAACTGGTCTAATTTCTCTCATGCAAAGCACCGCTAAGTCTGTAATGTTTCTACTCTTTTGTATGTTTGTGTGTGTGTTTTTGTGTTTGGGAAAATTCACTTTTTTCAAAGCAGCTTTTAATGTAACAGAACGTCACACACTCCTATCAACTCCCAGTAACTTCAGTAAGAGTTACAGGTGTACAGCCATGGATGAAATCTCCTGAGTGTGAGATAAGAAACTGATATTTCCTCATGATTAACTCTTTGGATTGTTTTAAGACAGTTTACTACAGGGGTAGTCTGTAGGCAGACCGTGTGCCAAATCCGGACCACCAGATGCTTTTGAACAGACCCCAAAATCTTTTTATTTACTTATTATCATTATTGTTATTGGTTTTGTATTATTTTCTCTGGAGTCTGGACCTTGACTATACGTTGGCCAAGAAATTTGGATCTTGACAAAAAATAATTGATTACCCCTCATTTACTGTAACACCTCTTCCTCTGTTAAGCCTGACAAATAGCTCTGCCATTTTACATTTCTATACCCTAGTGGTTTTCATGCAAAACAGTCTCCAAGATATCAGTGTCACCAAGTGGATGTTGTGAATAAAATTATAAACGAGTGGGGCCAAGGAGCTCTGTCTCTCTACTCTCTTTGAGGGCCATGCTCACGACTGCTTCTCTTGCTGTCTGCTGGCGTTTTCTTTGTTTTTCTGCCTCTGACGCATATGTGCGCACATACACACGCACACATACCAGCTGCAAGCAATCCCCTAACCCCGCTGTGTTTGCCACCAGTCCCAGGGAAATCCCCCTGACCACACGGTTCATGCAGCCTAGTGGCTCAGGCAGTACCCTCCTGGTGGTTCCAAATATCACTACATTCAGGGGCATTATATTGCTCTATCCATTTAGCCTGAAAGATGGGTGATTAGCATATCCATCGTCTTTAACCAGATCTGTGATCGTCTATAGATCAGAGACCCAGTTGATGGCAGCTGTTAATACCTTCCAGCAGAATAATATCCCCTTGCATTGAGTATACAGTAGCTGAGATCCAAATTCAATCAGGATTTGAAAATGTGTCAGTGTAGGTTAGCTATGAAAGGATTAGGTTAACTGGGAATTTAGTTCCAGATGGTAGAAGTAGGATTTCCATTTGAGGGCAAGTCTTGCTATAATGATAATTCTTTGTTGCTGGAGAAAAGTATAAGAGCTTATGCTATTCACATGTTTCTATGATCCACATGATGCAACAGGACCTGGAGAGCTGCAGGTTGCGTCTGGATCCTGAGCTGGACAGGCACAGGTATGAAAGGAAGATCAGCTTTGCTGGGATTCTGGATGAAAATGAAGATTCGAAAGACTCCCTGCACAGCAGCAGCCACACGCTCAAATCTGACACTGGCTGCGAAGAGAAGAAAGGTTTGTCAGTAGAGTGAAGCTTTCATGTTGTCAGGGCTTGTTATGTGATGCTGTATTTTATGTCTCTTCATTTCCATAGACAGTTAAAATCAAGAAGCCATAGAGCCACATGGCATGAATAATTTTTGAGCTACCTTTAGACTGTAATGTTGCATATGTTATGTGTGAAAAACAAAGATTTTTAAGTCATCTGGGTAATGATATTAGCAGAACCAAACAGGGGTTCTGAAAAGCAAATGGTGTAAATTCAGTAGTACCTTTTGGTGCAATGCTTAGTTAAAAGTAACAATGTTTGATCTGATTTTTGTATTTTCTGATACTATTCTTCAATGTGGGATAAAAACCACACATGGGCCAAAAGATTGGATCCTTCTGTGAAAATCCCTACCTGTGTTCAGAGGTCATGGCATTTAACAGAATTATTGGTTTAACCCCTGACCTCTTTTGGTTCTTTACTACCACATGAAAAACACATACCTATGTGGCTCTTGATGGCTAGCAGGTTAATATTACCAACATATTGCGTGTTGTACAAGCAAAGCTCAAGCTCACTGTGTTTGCTGAAGGCAGCAGAATGTTTTCCATTTTAAAACCATCTCATGCAAAATCCCCACACTATATGATGGTACAAGTGTTGCAATACAATATGCAGTCAGTAGTTACTTGATATTTGCTATTAGAGACTGAATGCTCTGGACAGTTACCTGTAAATGACAGTTGAGTTTGTGTGTTTTAGTGTAGAACATTTGCAAGGCACACCGTTTAAAATCCTTTTCATAACAAACATGTAAAGACATAGACATTCGGTAACAATTTTTTTTAAAGGGGTGGGATTTATGGTTTGTGATTTTTGTGAAGAATTATACTTGTGTGCTATACAATGCAGATCATCCAAGGGAACCACAGTTACAGCTTGCCTTTGAAGTAAACCATGAGATTTCCCTTGACTATGAAGGGCTTTGGATCAGGCCCGTATTGCATTCATGCTCATGGTTGAGCTGTGATTCCATTCACAAGTACATACATTCATATATGAAATGTTTCCAAGAATTATTTGTAAAACTGCTTCAAAAAACGCATGGAATGGGACAACTACTGATAGCGAAGGCAGCTTACCATCAAACTGCAGAGTCATCTTGAAGATTTCTCATATAACCCACTTCCTTTTCTTCTTGACTCTTGGTAGCAGCCATGGAACGCACAAGTCTCCAGAGTTTGACATTGCCAAATAAATCAGGATGAGAAGTCCCTTATGAATTAGGTGGCTACAACTTTAAATTTTAAAATAGCAACTGCCTGCAACCACCTTGTGCTGTGATGCCATCAGATCGTCTGAGGAAAGCAAGGTTGGGGTAGCAGAGTACATGAATAGAAGGCCTCCTTAAAACATTAGGTGCTGCAAGAAATGGTGGTGGTGACAACACGGAATTGGGTTTGCTCCCCGCATAGTTACTGTGCTGCACACTTTTGGATACAATGTAAAATGTTTTTTTCTCAAGAATAGTTCCAGCTCATTCTGCTTAACTAAATTTTCCCTGCAGTTTCAGTAAAGCATGGGGGGTCCTTCTTCACTTCTTGCCCTCAGGTTTGGTGTAGTATTGCTGTGCAAGTTTTACAAAGCTGCTATGTTGCACCCAGAGGCAGCTGCATTTTAGTGATGGGAAAAGTGATCCCTATATAGAGGCTGCATTTCAGTTCATACATTAGCAAAGTGCTTTGTAATATTTTGTTCTGAAATATGTTAAACAAATACAAGATATTATTTTTTTAAAGTGTTCTTTGCTCTGGCTACAGCCTACTCTACTGAGAATTTATCTGGGCTAAAACATAGCAGATGCAAAGATTTGAACTCTGAATCTATAATTGTCTCGCTGAAAATTGTTGTTGTGTGACAGTAATTACGTTTTTCTCACCTGCAGTGACAAAAGTGACTCTTTTCCCCAATCTCTTTAACAAGTACTAATCCATTTATTTCCTTTCATCTCCTCTTGAGTGGTAATTACTTTGCTTGATGGTCAACCCAGGTTTGTCTTAACAGCTATGCAAAAACTATGATTTTACTGTGTCTAACCTGCTACAGGTAGGTCCAAAGCATAGATATACTAATTTAGATTAACAAGTAGCCCCCAGAAAGATTTATGCACTAATTGTGTGCTAAGAGGTTTCTACAGACTTCATAAAATGTGGCTAGGTGTGCCAAAACAGCTGTGCATTTCAGGGGAATCTAGCCAGCTGTGCTGAGGTTGAACAGAATCTAACCAGCTGTGAATTAAGTCTCAGTTCAGACACTGAGAGGGAGATTCTCAAATCACTCAACAGTGATCTGTCCAGCTGATTAATGAGCAGCGCTGATTAGCTCCAAAAAGGAGACCCATCCAGCCCTATTCTGTCAATAGGATGTTAGCCACAAAAATGGGTTTGTGGGTGAGGGTCGGAGGATATAAAGCTGGGGAAATGAGAGGGATTTTCAAGACTCAGAATTCTGATTTTTCAAGTCCAAATATAATTGCATTTATATATTTTTCTTACCTATTTTATACCAAAAGGTGTACACCAGTCTCTACAGTGCACCGAAAGGTGATCTTGTATGCTCTTCTCTGAATAGATCAACCGTTTAATGGCTGAGTGTTGCAACATTTGGACTCATGTGCTGCTATTGTTTTGCCTTTGAAATAAGAGGAGAATAAAATGCAAATGATCGGTGCTTTGAACATTGAACCATTTCATGTTTGTGCTCATCGGAAACACACAGTGTCGATAGATGTATTTTTAGTGCCTGAAAGCTGCTGCCTTGTCTGAAGGAGAGGAGCTACATGCTGTTTTTCCTTTAAAGCATTCTAATGATGAAAAGTATCATGCAAAGACAGGGATTTATGCAAATCTAACTTTAAAGAAGTAACGTGTACTATGCTACTAATCTGGCGAATCAGGCTAGCTATCTGCAGTCACAAATGCTGTGTGAATGAACTAGGTGATCCTGCTACAGGGGCAGATCTGGGTTTGCAGACGTTGAATCAGCAGGAGGATAGGTTTGTCAGAGAAGCCATGTCTGCACTTGCCATTCAATCACTGGTGGACAGCAGCTGTTGTATGTGCACCAGTGCAAATTCCAGCGGTGAGCAAAGAAAGCCACAGTTGGCACCAGTTGAGTCTACTCGAGTTTCAAGCAGGAATTAACTCTACCAGTGCCAGTTGTGGTGTTCCTTGTCTTTGCTTGGAGTTTCTACCAGTGCAGTTTACCCATTTGCTGGACATCAGTGGTCAAAGCAGGGTTAATCCCAGGTATAAACAAGCTCAGATCTGATGTAACATGTCTCCAGGAAAGAAGATTCTGAGTACATTTCTGCAAAAAGCATCCCATACTGAGTGATCGATAGAGCTGCATTGGCGCTGGCTTTGGAGGGAGCCTCTTGCCCATCTTCCTTGACAGAAGTAAAGGTGCTGCAATATAGGCTGACAATAAGGAGTGGAGGGGGAAGGGTGGGCTAGGAGTTTTTTAAAATGGGGGGAAATTAAGGGGAAAAAAGTCCTCTTTTATTCTTTTAATACAGTTCCCAGCAGGAAGATCAGGATAGGAGGCTCCCGCTTGCTCCAGATTAAAGGAACCCGCAGTTTCCGGGTGAAGAAGGGGGGTTCCCTGTCCAGCATTCGCCGGGCCGGCAGCCTAAAGAGCACCAAGTTATCACGGCAGGACTCAGAGTCTGAGAATGAGGAGCTGCAGCTGTCCCACAGCAGGGACACTGTCACTGACATAGGTAACATAGATGAGATGGTCTAAAAAGGGAGCGGGGCTATTAGGCAGCATCCAGATTCTGAAATGATTAAAGCAGGTCCAGAAACAATAAATAAATATAAAGATTCATTAGAGTAGGAGAAATCTCTATTTCTGAGTTAAGCAGCTGTCTTTTCCTCTTCATGGATTGCATAAGCTAACACCCAGGAAGGCCAGAGTTCAAATCTTGCCCTTGGCGCACACTGGAGTGTAAATTCTGTTCCACACAAAGGTTGTCAATTTAAATCTCAGTGTTAGAGTAGGAACTCTTAAAATACTGGCATTTACCAGACTGGCAGCCAAATTCATGCTGTGCTTAGGAGGAGGTACACACACACAAATCATATGATATAGATATATGACATTTACAAATCTTATATTATATATATATCTATATGCCATTATATGGAATATATATTATATATAATTATAATTTTATATATATATATATATATATATATATAATATCATTACATTATATATGATATTTTATTATCCATGATAGTAGATATTGTATATGTATACATGCACATTTTATATTGTATGATATTATATGTGTGTACATTTTATATTCTATATTATATCATATAATATTTCAGACATATATGTCATTTGAGAGTGTAATAGATATCTATTCATATATGTAGAATGTAAAATTATTTTATATATAATGGCCTCCATCTTCAAAAAATTAGTCCTTATACATTTATTTGATGGAAACAAAATGGACTCCACATCACAAGAAATCTCCATTGCAATTGGCACAAAGTGATAGGGACATCAACAAAGTTGTCAAGGATTGGATAAAGCCTGAGGGCTGAACTAATCTCCCAATCTCAGAAGACCTTCTGACCCTGTCTGCTTTGCCCATGCTGTACCTCTCTTGTGGATAAATAGGAGAGCTAGTTCCTAATCTGGATACCTTTGCAAATCATAAATTCACTTGAAAAAGAAAAAGAAGACAGGACTAACCTGAGTTAAACCAGAGCTACCCCTTAATGATATTTATGGTAAAATGTTTCCAAAAGCAACTTCTGTTCTAAAATGTGGGCATTATGGAAGACCCCTAAGCAATAAATGGCTGCCGGAAACACTGGGATCAGTTCAGTGACGAGTCAGAGCTCTCTCCCTTGCCCTAGTTCTCTAGAATTAGCGTGCATAGTGTGTGGATTTTTTTCCCCTTTCATCCCCGTTTATATTAGTGTCTTCTCATGGGCACATAACGATGACATTACCTGGTAGTGGCAACAGCAGCAGGCTGATTCCACTTGGGGCTGGATTTTTGTTGATGCTTTTAACCACAGAGCCCAGTCAATGCAGATCATTGAACCAACAATTTGCAGCATCTTAGTGATGCAAGGAATTTGTTTCCATTGTTTTTAGTCCTTCCCCTCTCCCAAAAAAGGGAACAATGCTCATGACTGAGTAGTTGGTAAATTAACAGTGACTGAGAATGGTGCTTGTAATTGCCAGTCCAGCTGATGGCAAGAGGGAAGAGGGTTCCAAAGGCAGTCTATGTAATACAGCAGGTTCTGTGTACTGTGATTGGTCTCAGCAAGGCTGGCCTGTCTTGCAAGCACTTTCACTAGCTTTTAAACACATGGGTAGCAGTGAAAACCACCACATTTTGGGGTATTTTTCTTTTGAAGAAGGGAGCCCTTGGAGTGCAAGTGAACCCAGCATTGAGCCTGAAGTGCTGAGTAACACAGGCACGGAGGAGAATTACCATCGGAACATGTCGTGGCTGCATGTAAGTACAGGTCCCTCATGATGCTCTCAGACCTAGCACTTTCAGGTTTCAAAATGAATGATTATGATACACTAGTGGTAAACTGTTCACAAATCATGCTTAGTTAATGTAGCATTAGGGCTTTAAAGTGTCTGTAGGCTGCAGCCGTTAAAGAGTGGCTGCTCCCCATCTGTAAAATGGAGATAATACTTCTTTTCTCCCACCATTTGTCTGTCTCCTTTATTAAGATGATAAGCTCTTTGGCCTGGGATCACCCCTTGATATGTGTGTGTATAGCACTTAACACAGTGGAGCTGCAATCTCAGTTGGGCCCTGTCTCTCTATCTTAAGAGTTCCTAATCTGGGTACCTTTGCAAACTGTAAATTCACTTAAAAAGAAGACAGGATTCACCTGAGTTATATAGCCCCCATGACCATAGCATCTGAGCTTCTCACAGTCTTCAATGTATTTATCCTCACAACACAACAGTCCTATTATCCCCATATTGCAGATGGGGAACTGAGACTCAGATAGATGCAAGTGACTTGCTCGAGGTCTCCCAGGAAACTGAACCCAGGCCTCTCCAATCCTAAACTGGTATCCTAACTACTAGTCCATCCTTGCTGTCAGGCACTACTGTAGTACCAATTATGATCACACCCACCTTAGAAATGTCAGTACATTTGTTTGACTCCTAGTATGAGACACTAAAGGATGCAGTCACTGGTGGACGACTTGATCATATGCATCTGGCCTGCAAGGTTAGAGGGCAGTAGCACATTTTCCCATTATGGGAGGATAGACACACTCATCAATGTAAGGCATAGATTGGAGAGAGCTAAAAATATTTCTGTGCCTGTGCCTGGATGAAAGCCTGGAGAATTTTAAGGAGTGTGTACTGCAATTAATGTCTTGCAGTGATCAACATCTCTAATAAGCAGGAGATATTTTTGCTCTGTGGAATAAAACCAGGATAAAAAAACCCCAGACTATCTGAGTAAACCTGCTTTATTTAACAATTTTTTCAAAGGGAACACCAGGCTCAAGCCCTTTTCTGTACACAATCATGTTGGTATTCATTTCACCCTACAACTCGTGTAAGGCAAAATTCTGGTATTCTTAATGCCACAACTGGTGGAGTAAGTCACTGCTCAACACGAGGAAGGGAACAGACTCTGACCTGTAGCAAGCAATGAGATTCCGATTTCACTCCAGTTTTACACTGGTGTAAATACACTGACTTTAGTGGAGTTGCTCCTTATTGACATCAACATAAGTGAGGTAAAAAGCTGAAAAACAAATTAGAATATATATAATTTAAAAACCCATGATTTTTGAGTCCACCTCATGATTTCTGGGGGCCTCATTCATGAATTATGAATGTTTGGGATTGGCAGTGCTGGAGCTGTCTTATTTTGGGCAGGGGGTTTGTTAATGCACAGCACCTCCCCTCTTGCAGGCAAGTGTGTGGTGAGTGCCCCCCTCTGTTGGCTTTGGGTATTTCACTGCTAGGTACTTGGGGTAAAGAGTGGGTTCACTAGTGCCTGTCTTGACCCACAGCGCAGGATCTAAAATTTCCCTCCAGTGCCCACGTGCTGCAGGAGCTGCTCCTACCCTTCAGAGGCAGCAGCTGCAAGGAGTCCCTAGGAGGTTCTATCTCAGATGTCAACCTAGGGGGCTGGGTTTATTCCTATTTTGGGAACAGGGGATGCCCTAATGCTCCCCACCCTGAAAGGAATGGTCTCAAAACTGGTGGGGCTGCCGGCGTTTAATGATGGTCACATATTTGACAGTTTCTAACCCTGGCCCTCCCCTTTTATTTCACCGGTGTCAGTGACAAAACAGTCTTCACATGAAATAAGGGGAACACCGGTCATCTTAGGCATTCTCTCGCCACCAAACTAGCGCTCCTCTATTTTGAGTAACTCACCGCTCCCCTCTTTGGGTTCCAGGTCATGATCCTGCTGTGCAACCAGCAGAGTTTCATATGTACCCACATTGATTACTGCCACCCGCACTGCTACCTCCACCACAGCCGCTCCTGTGCTCGCCTGGTCCGAGCCATCAAACTGCTGTATGGCGACACTGTGGACTCACTCCGAGAAAACAATGTGCTGAACAATGTGGCAAGAGGCAAAAAGCAGAAGGAGGTGAGAAGGCCAGTAAATACCACCCAAACTGTAGCCCCAGTTCAGCAAGGTGTCTAAGCTTGTGACATGCTGAAGTACTTGGGTCACTCAGGGCCCATAACTGGCTGAATATATTCCTGAGCTGAAACAGACCAGATGCAGATTTTCTGAGTACATGTAATATAGGAGTCTTGTAGGAGTCATTCAAATGTTTAAGTGGTAATAATACCCCCTTAATTGTAAGGAGAAGTATTTGTGTCCTTGACACTGTTAAATTCACTTCTTCATCTCATCAGGGCAAAGATTTCAGCATCCCCGTGGGTGGAAATTTTTGCTTTGCAAGTTCATAACATTTCCCTGTCACAGAATAGGTGATTAGATGCCTGTCCACTTGGATTAATGGATATATTGATACAGAACAAAGCAGAGAGGAAACAAATTAAAGAATGCAGAAATGCTGCTCTTCAGAACACTAAATTCTGTTCATATGTTCGTATTGCCTGACACAAACTGCAATGCTGCAGTTAAGCACCAAGGAAAGGAAGGCAACCTCTAGAATTGTAACCTCTGTCACCTCTGCCAGCCGAAAGGCCTGAGATGAGCACCTTGTGGAGTAAATGAGCAGTAGCTAAAGAGCTTACTCTGCACTCTTGGTGTTATTTCAGCTCAAACACTGAATTCCAGTGCAAAATGGTAAGCTATACGATTTCATAGCCCATGCCTCATGAGTAAAGGCTATCAAACAATAGAGATAAAGAAATGGTCACTGGGCAATAAGGCATCCGTGCATACACATACAAAGATGGGGTTAGCTCAGTTGTTCTCAAACTTTTTCATACTGTGACCACTCTGGCAACTCCCAATCATCTAGCCAGGATCTAGCTGAAACGACGCTCTCATTTAGCAATAAGAGAAGCTCAGGATGGTTGCAATGCTTGACACCTGTTTGCGATCTGCTTGGGGGTCACAACCCCCCAGGTTGAGAACCCCTGTGTTAGTTGATAGGTTACCACCATTAGAAGGAAAATCTAAAGCCACACAATACACTGGAGAAACTGGTGCTCTGGATATTGAACATATCATGGCTGGCAACAGTAGGTTTGCTGGTAAATCCCATTTCTCATTGTCACTGGGCTACATGATAATCAACTTGGTTTGACTTTCAGGCAGCTGTAAATTTGTGTCCAGGTACCTATTGCTGCTTATATTTCCCTGAGAGGAAGAGAACAAACAGTTGATATACTGGGGCAGTGGGTCACAAACTCCCAGCTAGGATGGTTTTAGATTGGAATTTGTAGACTCTTGACTTTGAACTGTCTTAAAACACTTGTGTTCTAAAATGCATACTGTTGTAACCTTTTGATGAGAATATTCTAGGGCACTTTCAGGGAACACGTTCAAATTTCTGACTTGGCTTATTGGCCTTGATCCTATTGCCTTGATCTTGTTAAGGAAATTAACATTAAAATAGATTTTTTTTTTTTTAGAATTAGGGTTACTTCTGCCAGGTTGCTGGCTGCTGAACACTGTCAGAACAAAAGGCCTTATATGGACAGCTTCAGAACCATGGCTTCAGAATCCACTTGAATTAGATTCCCTGGCTTTACAAATTTGGTGTCTCAGAGATTGTCAGATAACTGAAATCCATTTCTTTTTCAGTGCTTGGACAAATCATGCCTGAGAACTCCGTCTCTGAAGAAGAGAGTAATGGATATCAACTTGGAAGGAAAAAAGGACTCTGGAATGTTGAAATACATCAGACACCAGGTACTACTATATCACCTACCACAGTGACATGCTGATTAGGGTAGGTTCTGCCTTGCTCTTTAGGAGGGTTTGCAGTGAGTAGGGTGACCAGACAGCAAGTGTGAAAAATCGGGAGAGGGAGTGGGGGGTAAGAGGTGCCTATATAAAGACAAAATATTGGGACTGTCCCTATAAAATTCCGACATCTGGTCACCCTAGCAGTGAGAGGAGAAGGGATTGTGGAACCTTGAGCCTGTGCAGGGAGTGGGAAGAGTTGGAGTGCGTGACTACTCCTGAATAATACCTGTGGAAGTAAACGGCATCCCCAAAATGGGTAGGACATGCCAAAGAGTGACCTGGAGCAGCAGTTAAAAGAACCCCAAGTTGGAGTCTGTACCTTTAAGTATGGCCGAATTAGTGCAGGAGCTTTGGTGGCTGCATCCCAGGGCTCAGGCAGACTGCCTGCATGCGGTGGCCCAACGTCGCTTCCTGAAGCAGACAGCTGCTGGCACGTCTCTGCGGCTCATGGCAGGAGGGCAGGAGGGGGGAGACGGGAGGTGGCTCTGCGTGCTGCCCTGCCCCCAGCACTGTCCCTGCAGGGGCGGCGCTTGCAGGCGCAGGCAGTGCATGGAGACATGCTGTCCTCCTCCCCCCAGGGGCGTGCAGAGAAGTGCCAGCAGCCGGTTGCTTCCGGGAGTGGCATGGGGCTATGACAGGCAAGCAGCCTGCCTGAGCCCAGCTGTGCTGCTGGCCAGGAGCAACCTGTGGTGAGGGCCTTCCAGCCGGAGCCTGCACCCCAACCCTCTGCCCCAGGCTGGAGCCCCCTCCTGCACCCAAACTTCCTCCCAGAAAGAAACTAATATAACAGCTGTTCTAAGATAAGAAGTAAGCTATTTTGAATTAACTTAACTATATTCTACATGTTTTAAGACTGAAATGTAACCACAGAACAGCTTTATGTTAATTAAAAGGCAAAGTTTAGTATAGCGTTAATAGTCTTGATGCCATAATTGTGATCATTTTGTTTTAAATTAGGAAAAAGACTTATATACAGAGGCCCCACAAAATCTAATAGCCCTGGGCCCACAGGACAGTTAATCCAGCCTGACTTTACGTGTCTGGGTATTTTAATACCTCAAATAATATGGGTTAAAAAAAGCAAGCGTTCAGATACTAGTTGTGAATTTGCTGCAGTAGCAGTTTGTGAAGACTTGTGTGAATATTTATAGCCGCATGTGTGCTGCCAACTTGAAAACCCTTTGCTTTCCCTTCTTGTAGTTTATCAGAGTTTCAGTCACTGAGTCAGGGAGCAGCAACAATAGCACAGGGCTTGGGGAACCAGTCGCACACCACAATTAACAAACAACAGATAGTCGAGATGAATAGTTTGCAAACAGCATGCAGGCTGAAATATGTTCACATCTGAGTGTGATATGTTCATATCAGGTTAATTTAATTTGCTAAAACCAGACACTGTGGATAATTCATGATCAGATAAAAGGGTAAAATCAGTGAATATGTTATTTGCTAACAATAGTTTACTCAACTCTGCTATGAAATACACTTTCATTTTCTTTAGGTAATGAGCCTGTCCCCAGCGCCTTTGTCACTGTTAATCAAGGCAGCTCCTATCCTAACAGAGGAGATGTATGGGGACATTCAGCCTGCAGCATGGGAACTGCTGCTCAGCGTGGATGAGCACATGGCTGGAGCAGCAGGTAAGAGAACCTGAACCAGAGATTGGTATTGTTGCCCTGCTGCCCATCCATAACAGATATTGGGACCTTGCAGATCAGCTTCCTGTTGGAGGAGGAATCAGTGACCCTACCTCTGGGTATGTTCTTGGGGCAACTTGTTTATTTTACACTATACACAGCAGTCACAAACAGCAGGCAGGCAATCCCCTCTTTTGGGTATCCCAGCTGAGACGCCAATGCCAGATTAGAAGAAAACAGCTCTGCTTCACCAATTGACTCTAGTTAGAGATATTAAAGGAGAGAGCACACACTCCTGCTGTGTGCCATAACCTTTCCCCAAAAAAGAAACTGCATCACAAAACTTAACAACAATACATTGTTTCTTCAATACCTCCAGGCCTCCTGGGGCAAACCAGCTCCAGGCAGCCAGCCACACTTTGGAGACTGATATCTGTGGAAATTAATGTTGTTGGCATTGATATTTGCTTGTGGGTAAACAGGTCTTTAATTTTCTGACTGTTTTCTTATCTGGCAGCTACAACAGCAAAACACAAACTTTTGCATCCAGCTCTTTTCCCCTCAAATCCCTGTGATAGGGGGCCTTTGTGAGAGAGAAAGCCACTTAAGATCAAACTTGTCATACCTCCAACAAATTTTGGCCCATTTAATTTTAATGCCTCCAGTTTGCAGCCCTTCATTTTCTCTTGTCTTATATTTACTTTGTAAGCTCTTTGAGACAGGAACCATGTTTTGTCCTGTGTGTTTGTACAGCTCCTGGTCTGTAACTGGTGCTCCAAGGCATGACTGCAATGCAAATGACGATATAAATTTTATAAAATTTGAAAAATCACATTTAGAATACACCAGTATTACTTCTGGCTTAAAGGCTGCAAGGTAATTAAGGACAAAGGGCCCAACCTTGCACTGGGATCCACTAACATGGACCCGTGTGAGTCCTCATGGGATCTCTTAGACACATAATGTAAGGTACCCAACTCCCTTCTCATTTATATTCTCACGAGCCCAGTAGGCTGACTGTTGAGGTTAATTTAGACACCGTAATTTAAAAATCCTTGGCATTTTTGTACATCATTATAACTGCATTGTGACAGAACCAAAGGAAAGAAAACACAAACAACTATTTCTTAATTAACACTTGTATTGTTTGCCCAAAAGCCACTTACTTTCAGATCAGTAGTGCTTGTGTGCTGAGCTCTTCTATGAGATGCTCAGCACCCTTCACTCCCCCTAACTTCACTTGGAGATGAGGGTGCTCAGCACCTCCCAGGATTGCTCAACACCTTGCAAGATTGAGAACTAAATCTCACCGTAAAATCTTTTTTTAATTTATTCCATTGTAAATATTTGGATTCTGAACCTGTCTGGTCTTTTGGGGAGTTATGAAGTATTCATTCATAAATTTTTTTTTCTTATTTTCTATTTTTTAGCATGAGATAATTTACCAGATTTTTAAAAAATTAATGATCTTTTTCAATGCACTGTGACATTCCCAATAATTTAGTCACTGTCTGTCTACAATTGGAATATCCCTCTATGCAGATCGATACAGTAGGATAATAAGATCCTGGACTGGGAGTCAGAAAACCTGATTTCTCTTCCCAGCCTGCCACTGATTGGCTCTGTGAACTTCAGAAAGTCACTAAAACACCGTGCCTCAGTTTCCCCCTCTGTCCTTTATAAAGTGCTTTGAGTTGGAAAGTCCTGTAAAAGTGCTGCTGCTTCTTATTTATTGGTTTCATAGTAGCAGCCGTGTTAGTCTGTATTTGCAAAAAGAAAAGGAGTACTTGTGGCACCTTAGAGACTAACAAATTTATTAGAGCATAAGCTTTCGTGAGCTACAGCTCACTTCATCGGATGCATTTGGTGGAAAAAACCAAATGCATCCGATGAAGTGAGCTGTAGCTCACGAAAGCTTATGGTCTAATAAATTTGTTAGTCTCTAAGGTGCCACAAGTACTCCTTTTCTTTTTTCTTATTTATTGTTATTGATGAATGAAGCCTGGACTTACTTTTTATTCTAAACTAATCATTATTGAGATTTTCATGAGAACAAAAGCATTCTCTGTTTTAAAAAAACAGCTTTGCTAACATCTTTTTATAAGCAGTTGTGGTGGCTATGAGAGGTGGAGTGACTGATTCCATTTCATGAAGCAAAGCACATTTTGCTGCTGCCAGTATATTGCTGATCTCATTTTCTGTGGAGCATTTTTTTTGGTAGGGTTTTGTTTTTTTTACATGACTGCAATTTTGTCTGCAAAACAAATACACTCTGAAAACACTTAGCTGATAAAATGTTCACTCCCTGCAGCTGCCATGTTCCTGTTGTGTGCTGTGAAAGTGCCTGAGGCTGTTTCTGATATGCTGATGTCCGAATTTCATCACCCTGAAACAGTGCAAAGACTAAATGCTGTTCTCAAATTCCATACCCTCTGGAGATTTCGGTATCAAGTCTGGCCTCGAATGGAGGAGGGTGCTCAACAGATCTTTAAGGTAGATGAGAAGAACAAACACACTGTTGTCTTTTGCAGTTTTGGCTTGTAGGACAGATGTATTGTGACATGATGACAAGGAATTGGCTTTAAGTCATTTCAGGAGAGGAAAAACTAATTCTGTACACCAGGTTTGTAGGGTGAGGAACTGTATAAAAAAGAGACAATCCCACAGAATTCTGGGTGAAGATGAGAGAAAAATACTTAGTAGGAAAGAAACATATTGCCTTAGATGATTGTCACAGTATAGTAAGATGGAGTTCAGCAGGGGGAAAAATGAACAGAACTAATTAGTATCTCTGACTTTTCCACCAATATTAAATTAGAAGATGATACAACATTTCCATAGTTATTAACAGGAATATCTTGTGCCTGTTGTAACTAATTGCATTGAGCTAAAATAGGACCTGATTTGGCCATTACTTGTGGAGTCGGGTACTTCTCGACCCGAGCAAGGATGGCAGAATCCATTCCGGCAATATTAATCATAGTTTTCTTTAATTAATGGGATTGGCCAGTCGAGTTGTCTGCTCACTTTTATAAAGATTTTATACATCCCAGAAGATCATCACAGAAGATCATGTTCTCCTAACCACTTTAATTTTCAATTATATAATGGATGTATCTGGGAAATGGGCTACTTCACTGCAGATTGATATACCAGATACCTTCTGATGTCTAGCTTAAAGGAACAGATGTTCTTCTTTGAGTGCTTGCTCATGTCAGTTCCATTCTAGGTGTGTGCATGCACCCACGTGCACAGTTGTCAGAGATTTTTGCCTTAGTGGTATCCATAGGGTGGACTGCAGCGCTCCCTTGAGTGCCGCACTCATGCGTTGGTATATTAGGTTCTGCCAACCCTATGCGCTCTTGTCTTCCTTCTTACTGCCCATGATGGTTGGTCAGAGCTCCTCATCTTGCACACAAGAGCATTTGTGGTTCTTCGCAGCCCGTTGTCTGTCGTCTTTGTGTATAGTTTGTAGGCACTTAGTTAGACATTAAGTGTTAGGTTAGTATGGCAGTTAGAGTCCTGGCTGGGACTTCAACCCGGAGCGGAGTGTGCCTCGTTCCTCAGGCTTTTAGCCATGCTCATGATGCAGCAAGCCAATGCCTATTAGTGACTCCCATGCCAGATGTTTGAAGTGCTTGGGGAGCAAGGGCAAGGGCAGGATCTGTAAGAACTTTCGCCCTAGGACCCAGAAGGAGCGGGATATCCACTCGAGGGCCCTCCTCATGTAGGCTGCGCTTCATCCTGCCTCGGACCCCTCCCGCTCAGATGCCATGCTGAGCACCTCAGCATTGGTGCTGAGCATGCCACCGGCACCGGGCTCTGCACAGCACCATTCCCCCTCACCGGTGCCAAAGAAGCGGCAAAAGAAGAAGAGCCCCCTGGCATCGGAAGGGAAAGGGGCCTTGGGCAAAGGACCTATGTCAGACCATGTGTCAGGTTTGACGGGGATCCAACTGCCAGGAGCAGCAGGGGAACCCAACTTCTCCTAGGGCCCTCGTTGCCCAAAGCGGCCCTGGCGGCTAAAGAACAAGCCATCCAACTGGCACCACAAACATAGCGCCAGACTTGGTTAAGGCCCCAATACCCAGGGCAAGCCAATCATGGGACTGCCCAATAGGGCAGTGGAACACCCTCAGTCCCCGAACCACAGGCGTAGATCCCCATCTCCATGGCCTAGGACTCCTGCACTGCATCCTGGTCTCTGGTCAGAAGACCCAGGTCCCCAACACCACGCTTTCTCCCTACGAGACATGGGACACCGGAGTTGAGGCACCAGTCCCCGTACCACCGGTACCGGTGAGCTTCCCTCCAAAGATTGCCACAGTGCAGGTCACCCTCGCCCAGACGGTCTCCCAGACATCGGTCCTCACTGGGGCAGAATTGCTCCCTGTCGCAACACCGGTCTCCATGCCCCATTACCGCTCATCGGGCAGGCACCAATCCTCACCCTTACCTCGCCGGTCGCCAACCAGGGTCAGTCAGCAGACGCAGGCCTTGATGGCTCTGCCCTGGTCACTGGAAGGACAATGGTCGGAGTCAGACTGGGAGTTCAGCCCCTCGCTGAAGAGGGGTGATTCGCTGCCAACCCACGAAACTGTCATAGTACCTGCAGTGATGGCATGGCAGCAGAGACAGTGTCCCACTCAGTGGCCGTACTGGAACCCATGAGGCATGCCTGTAATGCCGGTCCCATATTCCCACCAGTACTCCCTGGCTGCCTCAGACAAACCGCCCCCGGCACTGCCATCACCGGAGTTGGAATATGGTACTGAATCCGACCCGGGGGCAGCTCATTGGACTCCAGCACCTAGGGAGCCGTCCCCAAAAACAGAAGGAGAACCTGCCCCTTCCCAGGTGGTGCAGTCATTGGCATCATCTCCAGCTGAAGCGGTGGCGGATCCCTCCCAAACATGCAGCCCCCACGCTGACTTCAAGGGGCATCAGGCCCTCCTTAAAAGGGTGGCTACCAACTTGAACTTAAAAATTGAGGTCATGGAGGAGTCCGATTACCTCTTTAACATTGTATCCTCCTCCCTGTCCCAGGTCGTGCTGCCCGTCCACCCAGGGGTCCTTAAAATTGCCAAATCACTGTGGCAGACCCCCTCTTCCATTCCGCCTATTTATAAGAAAGAGGAAAAGGAGTATTATGTCCCTGCAAAATTGTTTGAATATCTGTATACACACCCTCCAGCGGTGTCACTGGTCATGTCTACTGTTAATGAAAGGGACAGGCAAGGCCAAGACTTATTTGGCAGAAAGATTTATTTGATGGTAAGCCTGCAATTTCAGGTGTCTAACCACCAGGCCCTGTTAGGCCGGTACAATTTTAACTTGTGGAACTCCCTTAACAAATTAAAGGAGGCCTTCCCGCAGGACCGAGCCCAGGAGTTGAGATGTGTTACTCATGTCCATTCCATTATCCGCCCTCCTACCCCTATGTCGGAGTTGCCAGCAAGAAGGAACTGAGAGGGCATAGGGTCAGCAGTGCCTAATATACCAACGCATGAGTGCGACACTTAAGCGGGTCTGACAGCCGACCCTACGGATACCGGTAAGGCAAAAATCTCTGTCGACTGTGCACATGGGCACATGCACACCTAGAATGGGATCGACATGAGCAACATGTCTCAAAGAACAACAGTTACAAAAAGGAAGGTAACCGTTTTTTCTTCTTCAAGTGCTTGCTCATGTCGATTCCATCCTAGGTAACTCACGAGAAGTATCCTCCGAGGTGGACTCGGAGTTCTCAGTCTAGCAGCTTTTTCTCTTGAAAACCACTGTAAGGATTCATATATTGACCCTTTGGTATACCACAGATAATTATTATGTGGACTTTGAGGAGTAAAAGTGATGAATTTGGAAGATTTTCTCCCTCACTTATCTGTTTCTCATTGTGGTTGAAGGGTCTTTCCTTTATCTTTTGAGAAGTTATTGTAATTCGTGATGTAACAAGAGCACAGATGTGTGAAAAGAGAGGCCAGCTGTAAAAAGTGGTCATGTAGTCTGGATGGTTGGCATCATGTTATGCAAAAGAATCCATGTTCTGTAATTCTATGGGATAACAGTTCCTGGTTCCTTGTTTTTCGTCTGGGATTCAGTTTTTATAATGGACAGTGCAAAATTATTTCAGATGTTTTATCTTTTGCCTAAAATGCTTTATTGTTTTAAAAAAAATATTGTTGATACTGAACACAGTTCCCCTTCCTTCTGTCCCAGGTTGCAGGAAGAGGCTGGAATCCCAAGGGAAGTAATCAATCTGCATTTAAATCCACCACCTAAAATTTCTCTTTCCCTCTACCTGATTTTCTCTCCTTGTGTTTTCTTGCAGATTCCTCCTCCAAGTATAAACTTCACCCTGCCCTCTCCAGTACTGGGAATGCCCTCTGTGCCAATGTTTGACCCTCCGTGGGTTCCACAGTGCAGTGGGAGTGTGCAGGACCCAATTAATGAGGACCAGTCTGTAAGTTAAAGAGCTCTCTAGAGGGGATATTGTTATTACTTAGTGACAGATTATATCCAGGTGGTGAGGGTGGGGGTGGGGAGGAAGAGGGAGGGAGCTAAAGAAGACCAAGTAGTCTAAACCCTGAATTTCCTTACTTGTGTAAGTTTTTACAAGAGATCTTTGAGTATGTTTCAGTATAGTGCATAGACATCACATATACAATGTTAATATTTTTCCTATTTTTCAGCAAGAGACTTAAGACAAGAAATCCAACCAAGAGCATCCTTGTGAATCTTTATTCCGTTAACACCTACTTGTTGTGGGTGTGTATGTGTGTAGATAGATGGATGGATTTGCTCTTTAGTGGCTAAATGTTAGAGGTGACTCATAACAGTGGCCTAAAACACGTGTTAAACCAATTGACTAAAACTAAACCAATTGCTTCATGTTGGTTTCTTTCTTCTTGCTTTTCTGGCAGAAGTCGTTTTCAGCCCGGGCAGTGTCACGTTCTCATCAGCGAGCAGAGCACATCCTGAAGAACCTGCAGCAGGAGGAAGAAAAGAAGCGCCTAGGCCGGGAAGCCAGTCTTATCACGGCCATTCCCATCACCCAGGAGGCCTGCTATGAGCCCACCTGCACCCCAAACTCTGAGCAAGAAGAGGAAGGTACGCTCCAGAGGCATGAACTGCTTGCCAGGAACCAATAAGCACATGCCTCCAGCATGGAACAGATCTTAGGGATGAAGTGAAGATGGAAAGTCATCATTAGTGATAGGGAAGACCCCACTTTAACATCCTCACCATTTCGGATCACTCAAAGGAACTAGTTTTTAATCATTTTATGAACCTAACAGCACCATACAGATGTAAGGCATCCATGTCAAGAAATAAAAGATTCAAAATGAATGAGAAAAAAGTGTTACCAATAATTAGTGTAATAAGGGCCCAAACCTGTGAAATGTTGAGTGCTGCCCGCAAGAAACTGGGTGTTCTCAGCTCCCACTGACCAATGGGAGTTGAGGACTCTCTGCACCTCACAGGAGGGACTCAACATGTTGCCCAATCAGATCCTTACCGTCTGAGAATAAAGGAAATTGAAAACTTAGCCTTTGGGTGGAGGATTTCATTGGATCAAGCTAATGCAATAGAGAGAGTTAGTTAAACGTCCTCTTTTTGCACATTGCAGCTACACAAATATAGTGATGTGTCCTGAGCTGTGTATGCAATGGAAAATCTGCAAACAGAATAGTGGCATTGCAAGTGCACCCAGACAGTACCTAGAGGAAGGACAACAAATTACCTAGCAGTGTGGTTTGTTAGGATGTAGAATAATCATCTAACTGAAGCTGTGGAGCTGCATCACCTGAGTCAACTGAAACTTGACTCAGCAAAGCACTGGGTAATATATGTTAAGGAACAGGCCTGCTCTAGCTCCCAGGGGATGGACGAGATTACCTAGATCATCTTTTTAGTTTCTAAATTGTACATTTCACAAGAAGTCTGACTTCAATTTTTCTCTGTTCCAATTTTTCTCTGGCAGCATGATGCTTCTATCTGGGAAGTGCCTTGAATTTTGGCAGTCGAATTTATAAACCAAAATTCACATCCCCTGTTTTCTTTGTCAGTAGAAGAAGTCACCAACTTGGCATCCCGCCGTCTCTCTGTGAGTCCCTCCTGCACCTCTAGTACTTCTCACAGGAACTATTCCTTCCGTCGTGGCTCTGTCTGGTCAGTGCATTCAGCCGTCAGTGCAGAAGGTGGGCGTCAACTTTACATTTGTTTTTAATTCTCCTTATACAATGTATATATTCATTCTGTTGACTCACAGGTCTCATGTCTTCCTTGGTCTTAACCAAAGCTACACCTGCCTTTTGTCAGGCCTTCTTGAAAGCTCAGGAAGTTCTGAACTAGTCAGCCCCATGCATTATGATACTGCTGTTCATTCCCATGTAGCTTCTCTTCAGTTCCAGTGTTTCATTGTGAGTTACCGCTGAGTTGTGTCATGTGAAGCACTCTGGGTGGAGAACTGTAATTGAAAGGGATTTTACCAACAGCACATTGGCTAACACATGCCTTTTACTACTCTCTGCTCTAGATGAGGAACACACTACAGAGCACACTCCAAACCATCATGTGCCACAGCCCCCGCAGGCAGTGTTCCCAGCATGCATCTGTGCAGCTGTGCTTCCCATTGTTCACTTGATGGAAGATGGAGAAGTCCGAGAGGATGGAGTAGCAGGTGCTGACCTAGATTAAACATTCATGGACTCTTAATCAGAGGTTACAAAAATCTCTAGCAGTTTGAACAATGGCTCAGATTAGTAAGAGCAGCTAAGCTAGTAGCATCAGAATCCAGTTATTAGTGGCACCCACACTTTTTTTTTAAAAGCTAGGAAATTGCTCACAAAAAATAACACATTAAAAGAACAGTTTTAAGGTTGCAAAGTCAAGCCCTCAGAATTTAGGAAATGCCAGAATAGGGTTGCCTGTGCAACCTTAATGTGATCCTCTTGTGTGAATGCATTATGATACAGTCTCTGTAATTACCTGAGCACATTTTATATTTTCCACAGGACCTCTGCCTCATTCAGTGCACAGAATGGATGCTGCATACTTAATGAGCAGCTCTTCAGTATTTTATTTTGTCCTTATGATTCAGTGTGTGGGCCCAGGCCTTATTTACAGCACACTATTCAAAACCTGCTCTGAAGACAGAACTGTTAATTTCTTCATGGGCTTTTCTGTGGCGCTCATCACTACAGTATGTGAGTGCTTGACAAACATTAATGAATTTATCTTCACGTTCAGTCCCCCATACCCAACCACGACTCCTTGTCCCAGGTCCAGTCTCACCCCCACGCTTGCCTCCTGAGCTCACATATTGGTCAGAATCCCAGTTCCCTAACCCTCCTTGGCTCCTCCCTCTAGTTCTCCACCTCATCTGGCTCCTCACCCCTTTGCACCTGAATTGAGCTGCTTCCTCCTTTTCCTTCTCATTGCCTGGGTGCCTGCAGGAGAATCACTGAGAGCACAGGAGATGCAGTTCCCCATTCTCAATTCCAATGCCCAGTGCCACACCAGCCCCTGGCTGTCAAGAGGAGCAATTGGAGAGAAAGTCCTGCTCGGCCCCTGCAGCCCTGGGATGGAGCATGCTCCATGCAGACAGAACCTTTGGAAAATCTAGCTGCTAAACTCTACTGAGCTTGTGCAAAGTGAGCTTTTCAGAGGCTCATAACTTGGCAAAATTTGAAAAAAAATATGAGGATGCCAGAAGACACATCTCTGGCACCTGAGTGAAGCACCTGCCTAATTTTAAGTCCCTGCTCCAAAGCATGGACGTGTCAGAGCTTCTCAGTGAAACAGTTCATTCTCAAAAGTGACAATCATTTTTGCTTAAATGTACCAGAAATATTCAATCTGAGGCAGACACCCAGCATTGAAAATGTCAACCCAAACAGTTAAAGTTTGGCAAAGTTGTGAACAATTGAAAAGAGGATCTTACAATGGGAAGTGTTGGGCAATTTAACTATAGGCATCACTAGCTGTGCTGTCTCTAATTCCACTTATAAATAGTGTATAAAGAGTTTATAAATGATTAGACTTTATAATCATGTTACGGACATGAACAGTGTGTGTCATTGATGGGTATAAGCCTATAGAAAGTTTTATAAACTGCTATTGTCAGGCTCTTGGTTCTGGGCTGTGTGGCCTGGTGGTTGGAGTAGCGGTCAATAACAGATACCAAGGGTCAAAGCTAGCCACAAAATCAGGACTGGGCTGAGGGCAGCATTTAAACCAGGGTCTGGAGACAGGCTGTGGGTCAGAACCAAGGTCTGCGTCCATAAACAAGCCAAATCAGGATTGCACTCAGAGTCTGGAAGCAGGCCAAAGGTCGAAGCTGGGTTGAAGTCAGTCCAAGGTTCTGGGGATCAGGAGGCAGGTGCAAGGCTGGAGCAGGGTCAGAATAATTCACGGACAAGGCTGAAGCAGGCTGGAACAAGTTTTGGGCAAGGCTGGGGCAGGAACAGGGACAGGATCAAGGCAGAGTGGAAGCCTAGGGAGTCTGTAACACTGTGAGGCAGCAGGAGAGTTCCTAGTTGAGTGGTGCTATTACATAGATTAACTTCACTTGAGCTCACGAAAGCTTATGCTCAAATTTGTTAGTCTCTAAGGTGCCACAAGTACTCCTTTTCTTTTTTCGAATACAGACTAACACGGCTGCTACTCTGAAACCAATAGACTGACTTGTTGCTCTGGCAGTGAGGGTGAAATACTTGTACCTGGGGGTCATCAGACCCGGGCCCTACCCAGGGATAGGCTGCTGCAGCATGCCTGTGGGGTGAGTCAGTGCAGGCTTTGTTGGAGGCAGGAGTCATTGTAGCTGAGTGAGCAACCCTGGTTCAGTTGTGGGTTTGCCTCACAGTTATAAGCCATGATGATAAGCAACATACACTATCGGCTTGTCAAATTCCATAACGATTACTTATTTATTAAAACATCTATTAATCATATATTAACCTCTTATAAACTATTTATAAATGGGTCCTAGATATAAATATGTGTAACTATTATTTTATGTTTTCTTTCTTTGTGATGCTCTCTTTTGGACAACTAAAGCTCCTGTCCTACTTGGTCAAGTTTTTCTTTTTAGATTTGAGAAATAGTCACTTCCTTTGTAGCTTTCTTTGTGTTTATTATTCCTCAGTATTCTCAGATGATGGGGTTGATGCTATTCTGAAATATTTCAGACAGTTTACAAATGGTTTAATTTACTATTTGTTATTCATCGTTCGTAAGGTGTGGCTGGCCCCTCAAATCATGTATTGATTGATCTTCTTCCTGGTTGGATGGCTGAATTACAGAAAAACAATAGAGAATAATGTGCTGCTAATGTAAATTTGAAGATGAATAATCATTTATGCTAAAATTGGTGACATTTGGGGGATTTAGTAACCCTTTCACAAACACGCAATATCTGTTCAATACTAGCCACAAATAATACGATTCAGTGAATAACAAAAAATTCACAACAATATTTGCAGTTTTTAATTAACTGACCATAGGTAATCATGCATCTGAGTGTCACTTCTGTAGATGCACATGGTTCTCTGGTTTGCTGGTAGACGTCAAACATTTTAATATAAATATACCCCTTTAAGATTTCTCCTGAAGATGAGGTTCTCACTGGTTCTTTTTCTTCCTCCTATATAGTGAGTGCCGTGGCCCAGCAGGTCTTATGGAACTGCTTGATTGAAGATCCCTCTACAGTTCTACGGCATTTCCTGGAGAAACTCACAATAAGCAACCGACAGGTAGCTTCTCTTTTTCCCAGTATAGACATGTTTTCCCAGAGCATATTAAAGGAGAGCTTAGCCATCACTTAATGCACAAAAATACAGGAACAAGTAAAATCACTTAAAGACTAAACAATCTTTACTATAAGATGGCTTAGAATACTGACAACCAGATCCTCGGCTGGTGTAGATCAGTGTAGGCCCTATCAAGTCAATGGGGCTATGCTGATTTACACCACCTGAATATCTGGCCCTGATTGTCCAAGGCTCTGTTCTGACTCTGTTTAGGTCTCTTAGTCATGAATCCTACTGAGCTAGGTTTCCTCAGCTGGTGCAGATGAACCTAGCTTCATCGGAGCCACTCTGTTTAACCCTCCCTGAAGTACAGGCCTGACATTCAGCACCCTGTTTGCAGTGTTGTAGCCATGTGGGTCCCAGGATATTAAAGAAACAAGGTGGGTGAGGTAAAACCTTTTATTGGACCAGCTTCTGTTGGCGAGACAAACTGTCAAGCTTGCACAGAGTACTTCTTCAGGTCTGGGAACTGTACTAATCAGAGTGTCACTGCTAAATACAAGGTGGAACAGATTGTTTAACATAAGTAGTTAATACATATCATCATAATCCTTTTCTGTGCTATGTCTGGTTTAGGTTGTAAACTCTATGAGGCAGGGATCTGTTGCTTTTGTTTGTATGAAGAGCACCAGGTACCCCTGTAGCGCTATATAAATAATAACATGGACAACACCATGCACACCAGTGATACCATATAAATAAGATCATAAGAACAGCCATACGGGGTCTGACCAATGGTCCATCTAGCCCAGTAGCCTCTCTTCCAAGAGTGGCTGGTGCTAGGCGCTTCAGAAGGAATGAACAGAACAGGGCAATTTCTCAAGTGATCCTCATCCCCTGTCATCCAGTCCCAGCATCTGGCATTCAGAAGTTTGGGAACACCCAGAGCATATGGCGTTGCATTCCTGATCATCTTGGCTAATAGCCATTAATGGACCTATCCTCCATGAATGTATCTCATTCTTTTCAAACCCAGTTATACTTTGTCCTTCACAACCTCCCATGGCAATGAGTTCCAAAGCTTGACTGTGCATTATGTGAAGAAATACTTCCTTATATTTGTTTTACACCCACTGCTTATTAATTTCAGTGAGTGACCCTTGGTTCTTGTGTTATGTCAAGGGTACTTAAGACTTCTTTGTTCACTTTCTCTACACCATTCATGATTTTACAGAGCTTTTATCATATCCCCCCTTTCGTCATCTCTTTTCTAAACTGAACAGAGACTCTCCATATGAAAACTGTTCCATACCCCTAAACATTTTTATTGCCCTTCTCTGTACTTTTGCCAATTCTAATGTATCTTTTTTGTGGGATGGGGTGACCAGAACTGCACACAGTATTTAAGGTGTGGGGATACCATGGATTTATACAGTGGAATTACGATATTTTTTGTCTCATTAAATATCCCTTTCCTAATGGTTCCTAGCATTCTGTTTGCTTTTTGGATGGCTGCTGCACACTGAGCAGATATCATCAGAGTCCCAGTAATGATGATATCACTATAGATAGCAATATCACCATCCTTCTCACCTGACCATCACATGTATATCAAAGTTGACTGCTAACACTCGCTGCATTAATGAGACAATGAATAAAAAGAAAACCGGGAGAAAGGCTGCTCAGATACTTTTTGCCTCTGTTTTTAATGGCTGTGCACAGAGGCCTAGCCACTTTTACAGCTTCTCACTCAGGCTAGAGGGAAGACCTGGAAGTTTCCTTTGAATTCAGCCCAGTCAACCACTGATGCTTGTTAAACATCCAGACTTGAAAAAGTAGCTCTTTCCCCTGCAGCCCTGACCACCAGTAGGAAGTTGGAATCTGCTGTGGGGCCACCAATGGCTGTTGAAAGGGGATTCTAGGTGAGGGGCGGGGGAACCTTTACAAATACAGGTGATGTCTACACGGCAGTTGCATATGTAGGCATACCCGAGCCAGCTTTGATCTAGCTAGCTCAGATAACAGTAGCAGTGAAGCTGCAGCAAAATGGATGACAGCACAGGCTAGCCACTTGAGTATATATCCAGGGTCCCAGGCAGGCTTGTACACTATGACACTGCCAGACTGTGATGTGCTCTGTCTATCCTCAACTGGTGGGTGATTCCTATGCCAGCCTACACACATTAGAGCGGTCCACAGGAGAAAACAACAGGGACTCTGGCCCAAAATGGGGACTGTAACCAAGAAGTGACAACGATCACAGTAAAGTGAATTAATTTTCATATACTCTCTCCAATACTGTCCTGTTAGCACTTTTCCATTGTAAGAACGAACTCGTATTGCTGCACGGAAGGTGCGGCAACAGGATTGGGAGGCTGCCAGGGCAGATGTCCATGGTCATATCTCTAGGTAAGAAGGTGATCCACACCATGAAACCGTGAGAACCACTGACCTAGATAATACATTATGGCCTTGGGCTTGCACTTAGAATTCTAAGTACTCTTCTCCTAAGCATATGGTTCCATTTCATGCAGAGAGAGAGAATGAGAATGAGAAAGGAAGGAAGGAAACTGTAGGCCATTTTGTGATGGAAATTAAAAACTCTTGCTCTTCTTCCAGGATGAATTGATGTACATGCTGAGGAAGCTCCTACTGAACATCGGAGACTTCCCTGCCCAGACGTCTCACATCCTGTTTAACTACTTGGTGAGTAGCTCCCAGTACCAGCCTACAACCCATAAGTCTAATCTTTGACTGCCCATTTCCTAAAGCACAAGTGTTACAATCTAGGAGAGAGTGTCCTGTGGTTTTGCCCACACAATTTATGCACATCAAGCCTCCAACTGTCAATGTAGATCATCCAGCTCAGACAGGCTTCCGTTCCCCCCACTTATTAAAGAGTGAAATAAACTGTTACCCTGTCATCCCAAACCCACAGCTGCACACAATCCTTTTGGAGTTCTGCTGGGGGAGACCGTGCAACGTGTTTACCCCCTATGCTGCGCTCCAGGAGAGTCTGTGTGAAGGATCACAGGTCTCAATCCCAAGCATATAGGTACCCAGTACTTAGACTGCAGCCACCACCAAGCAGCTCACCAGAACCAGTAGAGAAGGGGGCTAGTGGAAGTCTAGCTCACCTAGAGCTCTGCCCGCAAAGCTCCTGACTGGGGGAGACGTCCAGCCCCACCGATTGGCTTGGACATGCTACTTAAACCAGAAGAAGGCACAAGAAGTTGTCAGAGCAACTAGGTGAATCCTTGGCTAGCTGCCAGTTTGGACCCTGCCTGCTTGCTTGCCATTTTCCTGGTTCCTGCCTCCCAGCCTGTTCCTGCCCTCCTTATCCACATCCTCCTCTGCTGCCAATTCCTGCTTTCCTGTCTTGCTCCAGGTCCCCTCTCCTCCACCCTGCCCCTCACTCTGACTTTGGCTTTGCTTGACTCCTGATTCTGTGTCCAGCTCTAATCTCCAGCTCCAGTTTCTGGCACCTGACTCCAACCACTAGGCATGACTGCCTGTGCCCTGGTCCTCATACACTGCTGCACAGATCCTCCCTTTCCTCCACTCTATAGAGATAGGGTATAAAGGACCATGGTGGCTTCTTCCCTACCCACCTGTTTGCCCAGTGCCCATCCAAGCTATTACGGCTGTTCTGGATCAGTCCCTCAGTACACATCAGTGGCATCCCATACTCACCCAGAACAGAAGGAGTTAGAAAGTTGACATTGGGCATAGTCGGACAAAGTGACATGAACTTTCAAGCATTAGGTTTGACAGGTTGAGTCTTTTCCGAATGATGAATAACGCTACAGGAACCATCTTTAAGTTCTGTGTTTGTACAGCACCTCGCACAGCAGGGTCCTGGTCTGTGACTGGAGCTCCTAGGTGCTATGACAGTACAAACATAAATGATCATCACAAATTCCTCTGTCTTACTGAGCCACGTAGTTGACTTGGGTTTATCACAGACTGACTGCTCCCCAGAATAATGGAGGACTGTATTAATGATAACTCCGGGACATGGAGTTGGCTGAAGCAGGACTAATGCCAGTAAAACAATGTGATGTGTATACAAAAGCAGTTTGAGTGCCACTCTTTTGTTTGTGCCCTGCAGGTGGGATTGATCATGTACTTTGTGCGTACTCCATGTGAATGGGGCATGGACGCCATTTCAGCTACACTGACCTTCCTGTGGGAAGTGGTGGGTTATGTAGAGGGCCTTTTCTTCAAGGATCTCAAACAGACTATGAAGAAGGAGCAGTGTGAAGTAAAACTGCTGGTGACTGCCTCAATGCCAGGTAGGGACATGTACAATATTTTAAGACATAGCTGGGATCCTTTATCTATCTTCTATATTTGCTATTTTGCTTACTGCTCCTACACCGCTCAAATATAGAATTGTCTGTTTGGGATCCATTGGAAGAAGGTCAGTAGAAGCTCTCTCTTAATATCACTAGACATTTTTAAGCCAGTCCTCCTTGAATTTGAACTCTGTAAAATAATTCTTGAACAGTTCACAGCCCCTTCAGAACTCTGTAGGCAAATAAACAAAACATGACATCAGAACAGTCTGTTCAGTGTGGAGCCATATGCCAATCAGTCCCTGAAGGACTGCCACGTCTGATCATTTGAAGAGTCTGCCACTCAGGGATAGCTCAACTTGAAACCCTCCAGTGTAAATCATGGCAGTGCCTGGAGTTAATAACCAAGAGTGTACAGTGGTAACCCTACATCTTCACAAGCCAGACAAGAGATTGCTCTGTGAAAAACGGAGTTGTCATTTTATATGTATTTCTTCCGAGTGTAACTGTTACAGTTGAAACCAATTGTAACTCCTTAGAAAAGATAAGTTCTCATTACATGGGAGTATAAGTATTCCATAATGGGTTCCAAATACCTAGGACTTGTGTTGGCTCCTCACAGGGCGAATTTCACCCATTGGCCTTACTCTGTGAATAGTCCCATTGAAATAGCATATGAATTACGTGAGAATGGAGGAGAGAGAGAACGACAGCTCTTCTTTACTCTAGGCACAAAGACCCTGGTAGTGCATGGACAGAACGAGTGTGACATCCCAACCCAGTTACCAGTGCATGAGGACACACAATTTGAAGCTCTTCTGAAGGTAGGAATGAGGTTTTTGGTAGAGCTGTTTGATACATTTAGCTGCCTGTGCCTGTCACATCTAAGTTTTAGAAATACAGTCTTACAAACACCCCGATTTCAGTATGGTGGAGGAATACTGCTCTGATATCCACTTCCATCTCAAGATGGGTGACCACTACTGTATAAACTGGGGAGTGATCTGATGGCTAATGTGGGGTACTCCCCATCCTCAGTATCTAGGGTTATAGGAGATCGCATTGCCAGCCAAGTGGAACTCTGGGGCCAACAGACTGCTGCAGATCAGATACAATTTGCTAAATAAATTAGTTAACAATTCACTGACATATTTGTCCGTTCATTTTGTTCTGGTGTTCGACCAGCTCTATTACCTATCCAAGAAATGAACCAAACAGCTGTTCCCACTAAGAACTCTTTGGTGGCCCAGGTAGTCCTGATTCCATCTGATAATGGCAGATTTGTTTTTGCCTCAATGGAGAAATCAGCATTTCAGGGAGAAAGAGGATGATCCAGTGGTTAGGGTGCTAGCTTGGGACTTGGCAGACAGGGTTCAGTTCCTTGCTTTGCTAAAGATTTCCAATATGACCTTGGGCAAGTCACTTAGGCCAGTTCTCAACCAGGGGTACACATGCCCTTGGGAGTATGCAGAGGTCTTCCAGGGGGTACATCAATCAATCTAGATATTTGCCTCATTTTACAACAGGCTCCATAAAAACATTAGCCAAGTCAATACAAAATAAAATTTCATACCGACAATGACTTGTTTATATTGTTCTATACACTGAAATGTAAAAAGAAAAGGAGTACTTGTGGCACCTTAGAGACTAACAAATTTATTAGAGCATAAGCTTTCGTGAGCTACAGCTCACTTCATCGGATGCATTGAAATGTAAGTACAATATTTATATTCCAATTGATTTATTTTATAATTATATGGTAAAATTGAGGAAGTAAACAGTTTTTCAGTAATAGTGGGCTGTAACACTTTTTGTATTTGTATGTCTGATTTTGTCAGCAAGTAGTTTTTAAAAGAGGTGAAACTTGGGGTATGCGAGACAAAGCAGACTCCTGAAAGGGGTACAGTAGTCTGGACAGGTTGAGAGCCATTGGCTCAGGCCATGTCTACACTTACAAGCTTACAGTGTACAGCTGTACCGATACAGCAGTGCTGCTGTAAGATCGCTCGCATAGCTGCATTATGCTGATGGGAGAGAGCTCTCCCATCAACGTAATAAACCAGCTCAACAAGTGTGAAAACGTCTCCCACTGACATAGTGCTATGCAACTGAGTGCTTATGCCAGCAAAATTTATATCGCTATGGGGGGAGTTTTTTCATCCCCCTGAATGACAAAAGTTTTGCCAACATATGTGCTAGTGTAGACATAGCCTAAGGCCATGTCTACACTTGCTGCGAGGTGTAGAGTACAGGGACTAGTACTATATATGTAGCTGCATACTGCAGTGAAAGGCAAGCTGCGTCTACATACCATAGAGAAAGGCGAAGCTGCTTTTCCCTGTTGCCTCCCTGCTGCCAGAACTTTTCATAGACTTTAAGGCCAGAAGGGACCATCGTGATCATTTAGTCTGATCGCCTGCATGTTGCGGGCCACAGAACCTCGCCCACCCACTTCTGCAATAATCCCCTAACCTCTGGCTGAGTGACTGACATCCTCAAATCATGATTTAAAGATTTCCATTTTACAAAGAACCCACCGTTTACTCCAGTTCATACCAGTAAGCAACTAGTGCCCCAGGCTGCAGAGGAAGGTGAAAAACCAGGGTCTCTGCCAGTCTGACCTGGGGAAAAATTCCCTCCCAACCCCAAATATGGTGATCAGTTAGATCCTGAGCATGTGGGCGAGATCCTCCAGCCAGACACCTGGGGAAGAATTCTCTGTACTAACTCGGACTTTCTCTGCAGCAGCGAGGCAGCAGCAAACGACACTGCTGAAAATAGCAGTGTAGACTTGGGAGGCACTGCTTGGGTGTGTAGGGCACTGGGGGGGTCAGGCATGCCAGGCACTCTGCTCCACCCACCTAAACAGTGCCTCACCGTCTACGCTGCTATTGATACCTATGCTAGGTGGTCGTGAAGTGTCTGTTGTCTACACGCTGCCATAAGTGTAGCTATAATCTCTGTCTCTCTCTGCCTTAGTTCCACGTTTTGTAACACAGCACTTCCTTACCTCGTAGGGGTGTTGTGAGGATAAATACATAAGTCTGTGAAGGGTTCAGGTCTTGTAGTAATGGAGGCAATGATACCCATATGATAGAGACAGAAAAGGTCTGGAGGCAGAAATAATTGTTCTATGGATAAACACAGGTAACATCAGTCCCCACGGCTGTCAATCCAGCAGATTTTAGGAATGCTGAAATGGTTGCATGTAGATATATAGATATATATGTTTTAAACAAAGAAAGAAAAGTGTTAAATGCAAGAACAATGTGCCAGCGTCAGCAGGGCATTTGGGAATGGTCCCTGTATAACTGGTTTTAAAACGCTTTGTCTCTGTACAACCTACTTCATGAATAACAAGCTGGTCTTTGTTTCTTCCCCCTTAGGAGTGCTTGGAGTTTTTTAACATACCTGAAACCCAGTCTGCTCATTATTTTTTAATGGATAAACGATGGAACCTTATTCATTACAACAAGGTGAGGCAAAGGCCCGGTCCAGCTGATTTTGTTCTTTCTTCATCCCTTCCCGAATATTGGGAGTGGCCAGACTATAGCAAGAAGGCCATATATGGCCAGAATTGTATCATCATCGATACAGAGTTGTGGCCTGTGGAAATTATGGGTCTTAGTGTCCCTGGAGAGAGATGGAAGTGATCCATGACCTGTTATCCAGTCCCAGCTTCTGGCTACAGTTACAGCAGTATTTTTAAAAAAACTTGATTTGTTATTCTCTTCCATTGCAGACTTACGTCCGGGATATTTATCCTTTCCGGAGGTCAGTGTCTCCACAGCTCAATCTGGTACACATGCATCCAGAAAAGGGTCAGGAGCTCATTCAGAAACAGGTATCTCACCGCCACCAGGGCATCTCCAGCCAAAAAACATCCTTGGAAGTGGCTCCTCCTTGTCCTTTCAAAGGGCTCCCCTCATACTGTGCGGGGCGCGCTTTTCCAGAGGAGCAGCTTGTGGTATGAAAGCCTCCTGGTTGTCATTTCACCAGGCATGCTGCATATTCAGGGACAATCAAGGCACTGAAGAAGGCCATGTACACTCCCTCTAACTGGATCGTTTTAGCTGTATTGGTCTGCAAATGTTCTTATATGTGTGGCTGGGTAACTCCACATACTTCAGCTTCAAAGGCAGGGATATCCACATTACTTCTTTCCAGGCACCGGTCCCCGGCCTTTGGGAGCCTGCTTGATGACTTTCCCCCACAAGTCTGCCTGTCTCTGGAATAGATGCTACCACTTGTGGTTTCTTCTCCCTCCTGGGAGTGTCTCCTCTGCCCCTTCCTTGCTCTGCCTCTTGGATATTCCTTCTTGGGACAGGATTCTCCGCTCCCCATCACCTGGGGCACAATTGTAGCAATTGGCATCGATTGCTGTGCCTCACAGTGTTCCATTTGCTCCATTAGCTTTCACCTCAGCTTCCAGAGGCTCTCTCATCAGGTCTTGATCCCACATAGTGGGGCAGTGACCATCCCATCAGGTACCAGTGGAAGTATCAGCTCCTCGAAGAATAAGGTGTCATCACCCAGCCCCGGGAAGAAAAGTGAAGGCTTTGTCACTGGGCCCACCTGCCCCACCTACTAGAGTGGCCTCCAATCCATCCTCGGAGTCCCTGCTCTTCTGATAAGCTAGGATGTATCAGTAGCACTCACAGAGAGTTAACCCAGGGCACTTGCCTCCCACTCTTTCCACTTTGTCTTTGCACTTTAAAGATGTCACACTCTTTTAAAATCCCTTCTGATTGGAGCGATTCTGCTGTGTGTCTCTCCTTCTCTGCTAGGTATTCACCCGCAAGCTGGAGGAGGTAGGACGGGTGCTGTTCCTCATATCACTGACCCAGAAAATCCCTGTGGCCCACAAGCAATCCCATGTGTCTATGCTCCAAGAGGACCTTCTCCGCCTGCCTTCCTTCCCTCGGAGTGCCATTGATGCAGAATTCTCCCTCTTCAGTGATCCTCAAGGTACTGGGAAAGCACTTGGCAAAGATTTCACTGGCTTCATTTGCATATTGAACTTGGTGCCAGCAGCTTTATTCAGGTAATCTTATTACTTGCTCAGAAAGACTGAACAGAATAGA
Organism: Dermochelys coriacea; assembly: GCF_009764565.3. Taxonomy (NCBI): domain Eukaryota; kingdom Metazoa; phylum Chordata; order Testudines; family Dermochelyidae; genus Dermochelys; species Dermochelys coriacea. The sequence goes on from NC_050078.2 coordinate 66,171,045, forward strand.
GGTTTATCTCATCTCAAAGAAAATACCCTGCCCAGGAATATGATGTCCAGACATTAGGACATAAATGTGACTGCAGTAAAGGTGCTGCAGTATAAAACTATTCATTTATTAGGAACCCACAAGAAAGGCTGCTTTCCATTGATTTCAGTGGGCTTTGGATTAGTGCCTTAGTTACAGGCACTCTATACACTCTGATTACTGACAATCACTGCTAAGGCACCTAATGCTGTGCTCACAAACTTTGTATGGAGTGTGCAAGCTCTGTATTTGTGCATGCAACATTGCACATGGAAATTAGGTAACTGCATATCTACAGGGGAATTTATTTGCGTAGTTACACAACTTGCATGTGCAAATGTGGGGTCTCCAGCCATGATGTGCACACGTGCAAAATTTTGCAAGAGGAATTTAGGAACTGTCCCATTTCAAAGATTAACCTTGATAGTCAAGTAGGTTTTCTAATCAAACTCTGGGGTGGATTAGACAGTCCCCTGCCCTGGAGGGCCCTTTTCACTGTGTGGTAAACATTGGCAGGTCATGCAACTGAACGTCTGCTAGCACTGAAGGCACGCTGTTTCAGAAGCAGCAGTGTAATTGCACATCAGTATCCTGTAGTGTGTGTCCTTCTGGGATAACCTGAAGGGTAAAAAAAATATAGTATTTATCCATAAAGCTGATAAACTGCCAATGGTATATGCAAGATTTGGTCTGCTTTAACTTAAAAGAGAAATGAAAAATCAAATGAATTTTAAATGTATAGGATAAAGATTAATAAATCCCTGTGATAATTCATCACATTCCTCCAGTGCCCCTTTTAAACTTCTCTTTTCTATTGTTTAAACGCAATTGGCCAAAATCTATTGTCCTCAGTGGTGTTGCACCACAGATTAATTTGCTTCAATCCTCCTTTAAAAAGCACCTGTAGCCAAAGTGGTGACTGGAGGAAACTTTGTAGAGGCCATTGCTCAGCAGATCCCTTCAATTGGTCTTCGGGAATGTTAAGCAGCTGGAAATGCCTTGCTGGGCTAAGGCGATTAATTAGCTTCTCTGTCGCCTGCATTGTTCTCGCAGCTGGGAAGGAACTCTTTGGCCTTGATACTCTTCAAAAAAGCCTGTGGATTAAGCTCCTGGAGGAGATGTTCCTCGGCATGCCCAGTGAATTTCCTTGGGGGGATGAGATCATGCTGTTCCTAAATGTCTTCAATGGAGCCCTGATCCTTCACCCAGAGGACAGTGCCTTGCTGAGGCAGTACGCTGCCACTGTCATCAACACTGCTGTGCACTTCAACCATCTCTTCTCTCTCAGTGGGTACCAGTGGATCCTCCCCACCATGCTGCAGGTGAGTGTCTTCTTCCTACTGGTTAGCATCGAAGACTGAAGAGCTGCTGTGAGTCATCATACTCAGCGAATCAGCGAGCAATGCAAGCATTCTCCTGCTTCATCAGGGGTCTCTCTGATAAAGCAACAATAATAAACACACCCGAGTACTCAGTGCTTTCCATTGTTAAGAGTGCTTTACCAGCAGTACATACCTCATGGTGCTGCTGTGAGGTACATCATTAGCATCTTCCATTTTACAGGTGGGGAGACCAAGGCTTTGCCCAGGGTCAGTCACAGAACTAGTTGTAGAAGAATCATAGAAGATTAGGGTTGGAAGAGACCTCAGGAGGTCATCTAATCCAACCCCTGCTCAAAGCAGAACCAACCCCAACTAAATCATCCCAGTCAAGGCTTTGTCAAGCCGGGCCTTAAAGACCTCTAAGGAAGGAGATTCTACCACCTCCCTAGGTAACCCATTCCAGAGCTTCACCACCCTCCTAGTGAAATAGTGTTTCCTAATATCCAACCTAGACCTCCCGTACTGCAACTTGAGACCATTGCTCCTTGTTCTGTCATCTGCCACCACTGAGAACAGCCTAGCTCCTTCCTCTTGGAACCCCCCTTCAGGTAATTAAAGGCTGCTATCAAATCCCCCCTCACTCTTCTTTTCTGCAGACTAAACAAGCCCAGTTCCCTCAGCCTCTCGTCATCAGTCATTTGCCCCAGCCCCCTGATCATTTTCTTTGCCCTCTGCTGGACTCTCTCCAATTTGTCCACCTCCTTTCTGTAGTGGGGGGCCTGAAACTGGATGAAATACTCCAGATGTGGCCTTACCAGTGCTGAAAAGAGGGGAATAATCACTTCCCTCGATCTGCTGGTAATGCTCCTACGAATGCAGCTCAATATGCTGTTAGCCTTCTTTGCAACAAGGGCACACTGTTGACTCATATCCAGCTTCTCATCCACTGTAATCCCCAGGTCCTTTTCTGCAGAACTGCTGCTTAGCCAGTCGGTCCCCAGCCTCTAGCAGTGCATGCAATTCTTCCATCCTAAGTGCAGGACTCTGCACTTGTCCTTGTTGGAGCTCATCAGATTTCTTTTGGCCCAATCCTCCAGTTTGTCTAGGTCACTCTGGACTCTATCCCTACCCTCCAGCGGTATTGTATTTTGATTGTATATTTTGATTGTATATTGATCCCCATTTGCATTGGAGATCTGCCCACAGCATGCAAGGTGTTGTCCAAGCACATAGGAAAACAGTCCCTGCCCCAGAGGGCTTACAATCTAAGACCTTGATGTCACTAACTGTGAATCTACAGTGCATATCACGCACTAACTGGCCGTATGGACACCAGCAACCTGTTAGCCACCCAAACAACCTCCTCTGGGCTATGCTCACCCTTAATTTGCCTTGCAAGTTAACAATAGGTGCACCCCAGTCCCCGATCCCCTTTGAAGTCTTCCCTTATAGTGTTCAGCCCCTTATCCATTGAGCACTCACAATAATATCAGGAATGCAGTGTACACACCAGCTTGAATGAACAGTTCCTCATACAATACCACAGTGCTGAGATATACTTACAGTGAAAACAATAATCAATTTGTTATCAAAGATCAAGATTTAAGAGAGAGTGAATAAGGATAATGGAAACAGAAGGTTACATGTGATTTTTGTTCTATAACACGATTTCTAAAGTTAACTTAACAGTTAACCTTCAGTCTCAATAAGTTTCTCTCACCCCTTTTTGCAGCATTTCAACCAAGCCTGGTTGAGATCCCATTTCCATGCATATAAATACTTTGTCCATTTACTTCCTCGAGGCAGGACAAAGGGGTATCTTTTTATCTTCCCCAGAAAGTTCATTTTCTGCCCCCAGAAACTGAGCTCATCTCCTTGGTGTACACTCAGCTACTTTGTCTGCAGCCCCTGCCCAAGGCTACCCGTTGGACTTCTGTGGCATAGAAGGTCTTATGTGGGCTGTCTGTAATGTGGTGAAATCCACCCCAAATGTAGGAATTTAGTGGGGTTTGTTGCCTGACTACAGCAAGAGCAATATCGGTAGCTGTTTTTCAAGAAAACTTGTTATATCAACAGGGAAATAGAGCAGGCAGGCAATTTAAATAGAAAAGAGGCTACTAGCTAATTGTATGGTTTACAAAGCTCAGAGAAATTAACGATTGTTGAATCACACATCTAATCAAACACCTGCAGGGCAGGATTCTGGGGGCCAGTTATGAAGGAAATGTGGAAATATTCTTTTCAAGGTCCACAATATCTTGCAGAATTCACTGTTTTAATTGGATTGTCACTTCTGTACGCTTCCTCTTCCCTTTCCCCCCAGGTGTATGCTGACTACGAAAGCAACCCACAGTTACGCCAAGCAATTGAGTTTGCCTGCCGCCAGTTCTACATTCTGCATCGCAAGCCCTTTGTTCTGCAACTGTTTGCCAGTGTGGCTCCTCTGCTCGAGTTCCCTGTGAGTAAAACCTGATCCTTAGATTCACACTGGGGAGCATGGATATGCAGACAGGCTTCCACATGGGAGAAAGCAAGGGGAAAGCAGCTGGGAAAAAGAGGAGCTGTATGCTTGGAATTCTCATGGAAATCAAGAGCAATGTACTTGTTACACTAATCCCCTTAGGATCTATTAGTTGTTAACCAGGGGGCAGGGCTACTCAAGGAGAACAGGGTTTTATAAAACCAGCTCCTCAGTGACCAGAGGAGCTAGCAAACAGGAGTTTAGAGAGGGAGCGTGAAATCCAGACATACCTAACCTACTCTAAACCTATGCCAATAACCACCTGCCCTCCCAACAAAAAAAACCCTCCAAAACAAAACAAACAAAAAAAAGCTGCAGGCATAAAAACAATGCATGCACAAACCCAGAAGCAGAGTGGGGGCTATCCAGTTCATTTCACTGAATGCAGCATGTAGGATTACCTGCCCTATTGCCAGGTGGCGTATGTGTGAATTTGGTGCAAAGAGCTCATGGCCCTCAGAGACCGAGTAAGGGCTCTGAAGACCAGAGTGGCTGAACTATAGGAGCTAAAGGAGACAGAGAGGTACATAGATGAGACTTTCCAGCACACAGTAGAACCGTCTCACACCCAGTCTGATAGCCTCTGTGCTATTGAGGAGGATGGAAGTCTCAGGGAAGGAAAATATCCAACTGGAGTGGACGAAAATGATCCCATAGTTGAAACCCTCCTTTCAGATGATGTCATGGTATCCTCTTGCACTGAGGATACCTCTGAGGGAGAGAATCCCAGTTACTAGGAAGAGACAGGCAATAGGCTTGGTTGAAATGCTGCAAAAAGGAGTGAGAGAAACTTATTGAGACAGAAGGTTAGACTGCTAAGTTAACTTTAGAAATCGTGTTATAGAACAAAAATCACATGTAACCCTTCTGTTTCCATTGTCTTTATTCACTCTCTCTTCACTCTGCTAGGTAAGAGATTAAAGTCCAGACCCTCCACTCTCTT